>NC_090923.1:40721610-41380349 GCF_040938575.1 Ambystoma mexicanum | reverse complement strand
GCTTTAGTATATGAAAATGACATTAAATGGTATCTCACAGTTCCTTCCTGTGTAGCGCACTTGGCCTCCAGCCTTGTCCTTTATATGGCACAAAACTCCTAGCTAATATTGAAAATCCTAATAATGTACAGTTTGGGATACATTATTCTGTATGTTACAGGAGTAGCCAGCAGTGTCAGAGACCCCCCACTGAAAGTGAGCACAAGCTGAAATGCTTTATTCGAGGAGCTGTGGCTAACTCAGTGGGACCTCAGTAATGCTTTGGCTCCAAGTGGCATTGCAGGGGAGAATATCCATCTGCATATCAGTGTGTGCCCCCTGCCCCCAGTCATCACCTCTTTTGTTTTGAACCCACCCATAGGCAAATCCAATTTGCAACAGCAGCCCTAATCACTGGATTCATCAGTGAGACGCTACTGAGGCGCAGTGTCCCTTTAGACCAGGGATCTGCAAGCTGCTGCTCTCAAGATGTTTTGGACTACGACACCCAGCATACCTCACCATTGACTATGCTGGCTATGAGAGTTGAAGTGCAAGAAAACTGGGCAGTCAAATGTTTCAGGCTCCTGGTGTAAGCACAGAGAATAATGGGTCCATGGCTGGATTATTCATCTCATGAAAATGCAAGCGATTTAAAATTATCCCCCAATCCGAGAATTCCTCATACTGAGAAAAGACTACAGATTAAATCGCTCATTCAATGGCCTGCAAAAGTGTTGGCTTCATGTGGGTCACAGTCCATACAGTGTAATGTAGAGGAGGTGTTATAGACCCTCCTCCCTCAACTGATTACGGATAACTTGTCAGGCTGATCAATCGTTCCCGTATTGCAAAAATCAGAATTGTAGCGCTTTTTAGGCCAAAAAGCACATTTTAGGGTGACATGCATTTTTTAGGGTCAGAATGCCTCACGCAGTTGAGGGTATCTCAAGTGTTACACATATATTGTGAATATCGAAAATCTAGGCTGAAAACTGACCAGAAAATTAGTTCTGCTTAAAAGCAGATTGGTCAGCCATTTTGTAGTCAAACCGAGCATTCAGATTAAGACAAGGTCAGGCAAATTTTAAAATGGTTGCAAGAAAACAAGATGGTGGAATTTCACATAATCATGCTAAAATAATAAAATAATTCTCTAACAGCAGTTCATTGAATGTTCACTGCTATATGCCAGTCACGTGAGGCATGCCCAGACATGTTTTGTGGACCTGATGAGTGGCAGTCAAGCCAACCAACCCAGGTATGAAAAAGGGTTTGTCTTTAATTTTAAGAACCAATCAAACTGTATTGTACAATACATTATAAAATTACATCAGCCTTGTAACAGTATACAAGGAGCTGATGTTGAGAGCCTGTTGCTGTCATTTCTGACGTCTAAATAAAGATGATGTTTGATAATCAGCAGATCTCTGCTCCATTATCCATAGGTGTCTATGTCCAGCAGGGCATGGGCCCTCCTCTTCACTTGGCTGATCACGAAGGGGCCCTGCTTGAAGACTGTCCTTCCAGGGTCAAGAATCATGACAGAAGCACAGGCTAACAGAACTAGGAGATGGGCCCTGGTAAGAATGGCAGTGTAAATACAATGATTCTGCAGTTTGCCCCCATCTTACCATGGGAGGGTCTCCTACGGCTGTCAGCATGTGATGCTAGCATGTCACTGTGGAACCTGTGGATTTTGGGATGTATATGGGGACTGAGGTAAAGAGGGAGAGAATAAAAGACATGTATTATTAAGGGTTCTTATAAAAGTAGTCTGGAAGTAGTCAGTGGTTTAAAAAAAAGTTATTTAGAGATTGCAGTGGGGTTTTTTGTACTAGTTTTAGAAGAAAGTAACGGGGGGTTGTTTTAGTGTCTAATTAATTATGTGAGGTGAGGAGCGTCACAGATAATGATATAAAGGACGAGGAGCGTCATAGATTAAGCCCATAAATCCTACACTCAGGAGCATCTAGAAGACGTCATTGTACACTCCAAGTGGGCTATAAATAGGCTGTGCAGTGGATAGGTCCCTGTTAGATAATGACTTAATCCCCCATCGGCGTGTCTTAGGGGCAGGAAGCAATGAGTGCTGGAAGTTGCATGTGAAGCCTGCTTGTGTGCCCATGTTGCTGTCTGTCTATCTGTTATGTGTTATATGTGAAGTTAAATATGTTGAGGAGCAAAAATGAGGTGTAAATAATTGAAACAGATTAAGAAATTGCATTATTTATTTAAAGTAGATGGTGTGTAGCACCCAAAGATAGATAGGTAATAGTGAAAAAGATAGGTAAAAGTAAGCTATTGACGAGAGTGCACTTCTGTGCATGATTTAAAATGTGATGAAAAGAAAAACCAAGACAAAGGGCCTCATTACTAGTATGGAGGTAGCCATGCCCTTAATAAGGGCATGGCTGCTTCCATACCGGGTTCCAGTACCGGGTTCTGTGAATGAGAAATTACTGGGTCATTGCAACCTTGCAGGACCCGGTAATTCCTCATGCACAAAACCAATCCCCATTCCCATTTGAGCCCCCATAGTGCTCAATGGGAATGGGGATGGAGCTAATAACGGGCCCGTTATTAGCTCCTTGGTCCAGTCGCGGGACCCGGAAAGGACATCTGGTTTTACCAGATGTCTGTTCCGAGTCCCGCTAGGGGACCTTGCAATGAGGCATCCCGTTAATGAACGGTGCCGGTACCGTACCGGCACCCTTCATTACGGGAGCGCAAGCCTCGTAATGGGGCCCAAAATGATGAAAAATAGCCAGAACATGTGGCTAGTCTGAACCCTTGTGACAGGCAGGCAGTGGTAGTTACAGGGTTAATTTTTATGTTCCTACATAGTAGACATTCCTGGCCAGCAAAAAAACATAATACGACAAATGTCCTCACACAGTTTAGTGGAAACAAAGGACACAAATGTTTGACATAGGAAGGAAATTAATCATGATTTAAATAGCCAACTATGCAGTTAACAAAGACAGGAATTTAAAGATGTTTAAATCAAAGTGAAGCAAAAACCGACATTAGATCCTGATTTCCCAGTTCATGATTAACAGGATGAGCTATATTACTCATTTTAAAAGTGGAATGTCAGCCTTTTTTCTCAGTGCAATGTGCGTAGTTAGTAGTCGGCCAGCACAGAACACATCCTGTAAATAATATTTGCGCAATGTTGGAAGGAGCTACAATACCACGTTCAAGGACTGAAATCAGTTGGCAAAGCCCAAAGGGTAATTATGATGACACAAAAAAGCAAGGTTGTTGCATTTTTTAGTTATTATTGAGATAACTTGCGCAGGAGAAACAGCAATGTACGGTTACAAAAAACAGATGTTGATGGAAGTGCTGGCTTCAAAAGTGAAAGATTGTGAAGCAATTTAACCCTTGGGTGGTTATATCAAGGTATGTATTTTGAAGAGTTGTTGCTTTAGGCTGAAGAGCTACATGGGTGAAACCTGTGTTGAAATATATTGTTTTTTTGTATTGAAGGCTATCCCCGGATATTGAATATGTATGATCTGGGGTGGGGGGGCACATGGGGAAACTGTTTAAGTTTTGCGTAAGTTATTTTTCATTGTAAAGGGGTTGGCTAGTCATTTAATGGAATAATGATGGATGCTTTCTGTGTGAGCACACACTGAGGAGTGCCACTAAGTTGCTGATGTTATATGTGGCAAATAGCCGTCCCTTATTGGGAAGGGAATGGGACATTTAGAATGGACATGGGTTATTGAGGCATGTATGGGCCAATTGTGCAAATGAGAAGGAGAGAGACATTTTTCTTTCATTAAAATGGTCTTCAGTGCGCTATGAGTGATAAATGGAAACGCAGGAGGGTGCTTTAGGTAACCAGAATGATGAACCTGCTGGGAGTTGGGAATAGAAAGATGGCATGCGATCGGCATTGCCATATGATTAAGAAGTATTGGGTGCTGTGCTTGAAAATGTAAGATTTGCACCAAAAAATGTAGAGCGCATTAGAGAGGGGCCAAGCAGGGGAACAATGTTTCCCTTACTATACATTATGGGCCTCATTACTATGTTGACGGAATAGGTTTACCGGCGCCGGTAACCGTGCCGGTAAACCCATTCCGCCCTATTACGAGGTTCCCTTGCGAGACCCGCTCCGAACATCTGGTCAGACCAGACGTCCTTTGCGGTTCCCGCAAGGGGACCAGGGAGCTAATAACGGGCCGTTATTAACGGGCCCGTTATTAGCTCATCCACATTCCCATTGAGCCCTATGGGGGCTCAAATGGGAATGGGGATTGGTTTTTTGAATGAGGAATTACCAGGTCCTCCAAGGTTGGAATGACCCACTAATTCCTCGTTTACAGAACTCGGACCGGGACACGATTTTGGAGGCAGCCATGGAGCTAATAGCACCATGGCTACCTCCAAACTCGTAATGAGGCCCTATGTTTCTGAAGTATGGAGACATTTAGAGAAAAAATTGAAAAATAATTGTGTCGAGAATCACAAGTTGGAAAAAGTGTCGCTGAGATTTAAAAAGTAATTATGAGTGTGAATTACAGTAAAAAGTAGGCTAATGTATTAGTGGATGTTATTGAACTAGGCACAGTGAATGTATATGGGGATGACAAGGATAAAGGAGATAAAACACATTTTTGAGAAAACATAAGAAATGCATGAAGAGATGCAAAAAATCTGTGTTTAGCAAAAGGAAGCAGTGAGCAATGAAAGAAGTGCTCACAAAGCGCACATGAGAAGGCATGCACAGACACACACACACATTCACACACGCATGCATGCACACGCACACCCATGCACAGGATAAGGCACACATACACATATGCACATGTGGTTTTATGGAAGTATAGGCGATCAATGAACTATAAACAATGTAAAAGACACACACACACACGCACACAGGATGCTTTTTGTTTTACATTTAGAATGATAGCTGACACGGAATATAAGAGTAGCTGGTCCTTTCTGAAGAAATATAAAGAATAGAGATTTGCCTGTTTATATTCGGGAGCACTGAATTGTTGAAGGGTGCAAGCAGGGGTGAAAGCAGTAATTATATTTCACCACGGTTTTATCTCATGGGTTGTTTGAAGTAGGCACAGAGACGCTTGGAAAGAAAGGTCATGGGCAAAGATACAGTTGACTACTGTGCACTATTGCAGGCTGCTGAAAAGGGGAGTAACAAGAACAGCAATATTGGAGAAAAGGATTGTGGAAGCCAAGCTGATTCAAAGAGAAAATGTCAAAAAAATGCAGTAGGATGGGTAATGCTGATGAGTGAAGGAAGATTTGGAATGTGGCAAGAGGTGTGTGCACCGTAGGCAAATAATCAGCGCCGAGTAAATCAAACAGGAAACACGTTTGTGCCAAAGGGAAGGCAGGTTTCAGAATATGCAGAATGATAACCAAAATGTACAAAGAGGATTTAATAAAGAGGGGGGCTAGTCAGAAGAGCTCCTCCTGTGCATTAATTATATGGGATGAGAGAGCACATTGTGCGCACATGTAAAAGCCAAGGATATGCACAAGATGGACAATTCTCAAGAAGGCGGAGCAGCTTTATATAGCTCATAAACTAGGGAAGGATTTGCCCAGGATCAGACATTATATCAGATGTAAGAGCTGAGACTGCAACAAGCAATAGCAGCTAGAGCAAGTGTAAAAACGAGTTCACTGCAGGGGCAAGTACAGTGAGCCCCCATACAGACTCAGCAATATTGAAACACAGGACAGGTATTGACACCTAGGATATGAAGTGCCACTATGGTATGAAGAAATCCTTTCATAGGAACACGGGTATGCATGCACCCACAATGAGGCGGCCCACAGGGCGACTTGATGTGCTCAGAATTATTAGTGGCACTAGGCCCCAAGAAGTGCCAAGAGTTGATGTGGCTGTGGGAGGAAAACATATTTGCTCTATTGGTAGACACTGCATGTCCATGCAACAAAGGAGGAAAGGTGTTGGATGATTGGAATTATCAGAAGATTGAGGGTTCTTTTGGAGCTACAAGTGGAGTTTCTTTTTTATTGATGAATTATCAGTCTCTGCAGGAGAGTGAGCTATAACTGATTTTTCTTATATTGGCAACAGGCACCTGCCAATGTTTTGAGGAGCGATTGGAAGACAAAATTTAAACATGACGATTTTATTTATTTTAAAGGGATAGTGTGTTCCACTTTTGGAATGCCTAATTTCAGCGCAGATTTATTTATATAGGCATGCGTAGGGCAAATGGCCCTGCGAGGATTGTGGTAAAACTAGAGGTCTTTTTTGTCATAAGGTGAGCATTTTGTTAAACATGGTTATTTGACCTAGTGGAAAAAAGTGGTGAGAATATTTGATTAATTTTTGTTTAAACCGCAGATGCCTATGGATAAAGAGCGGGGACAGATCAACCATCTACAATTAGAAGCAGCCATGAGTGCAAAGGAAAATGGCAATGTTCAAGGGAATGGAACAATAAGAGCGGATCATGGCGGACAGAGATGGTTCTCAAGGAAGGGTCTAGGTTGATTGACATCACTGATAAAGACATGTTTAGACAAGACTAAACAAAAAATGAAGAGCTGTTTCTTTAGGAGCATCACACACTGGAAAAAATAAAAGGGAAAAATGTTGTAAGCATGTGGTAATAAAGTGGCCGCATGGAGCGTAATTTCAGAAAGGCTTGGAGAAAATGGCAAGTGTCTTGTGGGCCACAGGCCCTGATGGCATAGGTTAATTGTAATGAATAGGGGACCAAAATAAAAAATATATGCAGACAAAAGATTATAACTATGACAAATATGAACATTTGTACTATGACTAAACTAATTATTGAAAGATGAGAATAAATAGTTGTCCTTAAACAGCACAGAACTAAGAAACTGAAAACAAAAGATTTGATGATAACATTAAGATAAGTGCAATAAAAATAAAATAAATAAAACATGAATTAAGGAATGAATAAATGAATGAATTATTGGATGAACGGATTATTGGATATTAATGCAGCAAGAAGCATAAATGAATAAAATATTCAGATTTGGAAAAGTAAAGAGCACCATTGAGGTTACTGGCCATAATTGAAAAAAGTAGCGTATTTTAATCTAAAAGACAATCTGATTAATGAAGGACCAAAGGGGAATGGTGGGCCAAGATTTAGTTAATCTTATAAAAGAATTTTGTATGGAACTAATCCCAAGAACATATAAAGGTAAGTAATAAAAACATTATTTTGAATGTATATGTTGATAATAGTTTATGTTTTATAGATAAAACCTACTGTCCTTTCTTGAGCACAAGAAGAATGTCTATATGGCCTAGCATGCGTATAGTAATATAATGAGAGAAAACATTATAAACACGACAGAGGTAAGTGTTAGTGGGCAAGTAGGGCTAGAAGAGGTAAGTACCGGTTCACACCCAAAGTGTGTGAACACAGTGCTGATCATTATTAGGAGTAAGAGGACACAGGTGGGTACAGAAAAAAAGACAGTAAGGGATACAGTATTTTCAAATATATAGCATTTTGCCAAGATAGTTGCAAACAGGTGTGAGTACAGAATACCATGTATATGCAAGCATGGCCATCTCTAAACAGCAAGGATTCAAAAGATAACAGGTGGAGTGAACTTTTTTTTTAATTCTAAAAAAATAACAAGATGCCAAAAGTATAGATTTGGCAGAAGTATCGGAAATGGTTAGAATAGGCAAACGATGTATGTTTTATATGTCACATTTGTAAATATTTAAAAGGAACAGTGCTGGGTTCCAAATAACAGGGGTATGCTAGATTAGTGTAGGTGAAGCAGTAAGTGGCAAGCGGCACATGGCGAAATATGGTTATTGTGTCTCAAACAAAATGAAAACACAGCAAGGAAAGGAGATGACCGCAGTCCTACGCGCCCAGAAGGAAGACGTTAAAAGACACAGAGAAGAACGTTCAGTTAAGCAGGAAAAAGCCAAGTACGGGCCTGAGTACAACGCTAATTAATGCAGTATTTTTTTTAATGTGCACCAACTATCTTGGAAAAAATGAGCCTATAGTTAAATGGGCTGGAAGTAGCAATAGATGCTCTTAGTAAACCTCTTTTCATCGACAGAAGGGAGCAAGGGTCTATATTAGGGAGAAACCTGACCCCCTTGCCAGTCCCCAAATGACTTTGCCTCTATTTTGGTTTTCTACAGAAAGCAGGAATCCACACCAGCATTGTCTTCTCCAGCTATGGATGCACCAAACAGACAGAAGGAGAGCAACACAAGAAGAAGACATTTCTATTAAAAGGTTTTTCTTAATCTGTCATGCTGTTTGTCGTTTGTTATTTTTTGACTCTTTGGGGAAAAATGTGTCCTTTGAAAGGATATATAGTTTTTGAAAGAAAGGAAAGTCCATGAAAAAATGTGAGCAATATCAGACAGGCGAATGTATTTATTGTATAAATCCAGATCACAAGCCAGGTCCTGACAGCAGCTAGCATGTATTTGAATAAAAAATTAAAGATGAGCAAAATGAAAAGAGAGTAACAGTCCCTTTGGTATATTAGAAATGAAGAAAAATATGATGTAGATTGTTTAGGAGGCAGGAATATTTGAAAGAAACACACAAGTAGCTTTTTAAGGGTTGGGTTTGAGGAGGACATACTGACGATAAAGACATATTTATTTTTCAAAGGAAACTCATTCCATTTTATATTACAGATGGAATGGAGAGACGTATACATCAGGATATTGGCAGAATCCGATCCTGTGAGCAGAGAGAAAAGATCAAGGGACCCATTCAGATGACCAGTCGTAATTAATTCTCTGCGTTTGAGAATTGCCTTTACAGAAGACTACCCCATCCTTGTGTTCCCTAGCAAAATTCCCCCTCTTATTGACGCTTTAACTATGAAAAAATGAACTACGAGTCCGAGTACTCTGCGATGTAAAAGACAATTGCCTAATTGGCCTAAGAATTAAAGGCCCCAGGGACTTGCTACAAGGCAGCCCAAAAAAGGACAAATTCAACCGGACAAGACGGTCCATGGATACCAAAATAAGATGAATCTTGTGGAAGATGTGTCGATGAAAGATTAATGGAGAAGAGTAGAAAAACACTAAGAATGTGCATGGGGAAGACAATGGGAACCAGGAAATGTTGTGGAGTGAGAGTGAGGGAAATGTATGCAGTAAAAGCCACACACAACCAATTTATGAAAATGGGCTGGTGGGTTCCCTCGAAGAATGATTTTTTCTCGATTCTCATAGTGTCAGTAATTAACTGATGTATATAGGTAGTTTACAATTAATAGGGTAAATATAAAAGGGAACAAAGGTATTCTTTAGGGATACATGCATGTTTAGACTAGGAGAATATAATATGTTATTGTTGACTATGTAGATATGTCTTTATGATACCTCCGATATTGAAACAGATCACCACACTTAGGGGGGTGTTTGGGACAGTGATGTGCAGGTACACTGAATATGGGAGAGGGTGGACTTAGGGTTTAGTGATCATGTATTGAATAGGTGTCTAATACAGACCAGAGGGGGGAGTGGAGAGGATGTGTTAGAGACCCCACTCCCTCAAACTGAATACAGATAACTTGTCAGGCTGATCAATGGTTCCAGTATTGCAAACATCAGAATTGTAGCACTTTTTAGGCCAAAAAGCACATTTTAGGGCAACATGCACTTTTTAAAGTCAGAATGCCTCACGCAGTTGAGGGTATCTCAAGTATTACACATATATTGTGAATATCGAAAATCTAGGCTGAAAACTGAACAGAAAATGAGTTCTGCTTAAAAGCAGATTGGTCAGGCATACAGATTAAGACAAGATCAGGCAGATTCTCAAATGGTTGCCAGAACACAAGATGGTGGAATTTCACATAGGCATGGTAACATAATTAAATAATTCTCTAACAGCAGTTCATTGAATGTTCACTGCTTTATGCCACTCAAGTGAGGCATGCCCAGACATGTTTTGTGGACCTGATGAGTGGCAGTCAAGCTAACCAACCCCGGAATGAAAAAGGGTTTGTCTTTAGTTTTAAGAGCTAATCAAACTGTATTGTGCAATAAATTATAAAATTACTTCAGCCTTGTAAAAGTAGAAAAGGAGCTGATGTTAAGAGCCTGTTGCTGTCATTTCTGATGTCTGAATAAAGATGATGTTTGAAAATGAGCCCAGATTCTTTGCCATGTGTCCAGGTCTCTGCTTCATGATCCACAGGTGTGTATGCCCAGGGAGGGCACGGGCCCTCCTCTTCAGTATTGTAGTAGCTTTTGATTTTGCCCAGAAAAGGGGTTATTATACTGATGGCATATTATAAGTGAACTAGGCATGTCAAAATACAAGCCGGCACACTGCTTGAGTATCAGGGCATAAATTCTGTGGTACTTAGCGCAGGAAATGGACTGTAACACGACAGAGCTGGGTTCCGGCAAGAGTTCCCGCAAAACTTGTTTTGCTGCCCTGTCTCTAGACCCAGGGACTTGCCCACAACACTCACACCCACACTTCAACAAGCAGGTGGCGTTCAGAAGATTCTGCACCATTTCAGAGTCTTCTGAAGGCAGTCTGCTTGATGAAGCAAGGGCTGCTTGCGCCTGTGATGGATCGCTTTTAGAACAGGATAATCCCTCCCAGGGAGATCTACCCAGAAGCTGAATTATCACCTGCACAAGCAACCCACGTTTCAACAAACAGAACCTTTCAGTAGACTCGGAATGGGTAACTGTATACATTAACAGCCAAATCCTCCCATATTGTGGTTGTCCAGCCTGGTGTATATATCCTGCAATGTAGAGACATTTTTTCAAAGGGTGAGCAGTGTGACCAATTAAAACAGCAGAGCCCTTCCATTATTTGCTCAAAAGGGTTTGTAGAGAGGCAGATGTACGTGTCATTTATAGAGCCCAGCCCTTCACCTCTGACATACTGGAAGAACAGCAAGAAAGCACTTTGCATGACAACTGGTATCATCCCAATACCACATGGTAGGTATGAGAGACGTTATGCACTCAGACAACCATATCGAATGTAGCCTCGAACTGAAGCGGTAGATGTGAGCCTGCAGACACCACTGGATACAGAAGAACTAAAAGTAAAGTCTGACAGATGTAAAGTGACACCATTAAAGAGAGAAGATACATGGACGCACTGAACCTGATGTATGGATATCTAAAAAATGTATATGTCAACAAAGCAATGAAGTGAATATATAGGCGAATGAAAAGGAAAACCAAATACACTACGAAGATAAGTGACAAGAGATGTAATAGATGTAGAAATGCAAGGTAGAAAACACAGCATAGAATCTTGCTAATGTAGAAAATAGAACACGAGTAAAGCAGCCATGTTGAGAGAATAGGCGTCGGCATCGTATGATAGTAAGCGAGAAGCCTCGAGAAGAGAACCATGGCTGCAGAGCCGACAGGCACTGGATTATGAATTTGTGCAAGAACAAAGGATATTTGTTTATCAGAATCAAGGATGCCACAGCAAGGGCAACTTCATGTCTCAAAAGGAGTCAAAGAGAATGAGTCATGTACATAGGACATATGTCTCTTAGATTAAGTAAAGGAGTGAATAATTGTGAGTGCCAAGTATTGTACAAATAAAGACGTGGAAAGCACGTGCAGGATGGAGCAACCAAGTCTCCAGAGGCCAAGAAGAGTAATAGCACCCAGTTTAATTGAATGAAATAGCACTAAATAGAAGGACAGAATGGACAAAATCATGGTTTCCTCGCACGTGGTACAAGGCCAGAAGACAAGGCCTATTCATGAAGCTTCAGCAGAAGATACCAATGTACCTTCGCTCCCTTTAAAGTTCTGAAAGAAGAAACCTTGGCTTAGGGCCTAACTGATGAGAGATGGTAGGCTAATTGCCAAGTGGGCAGTTGTCTGGCATTGTTCCCTTACACCTGGGTTTCATTGTTTATGTGCTGCTAACGAGCCTATTGCCCAAGGTTGGTAAGAGTAGAGCTGGGTGAGCCCTGCAGTGCTCGGGCCGGCCTGAGCCCCACCAGGGCTATGGCCCGGCACCCACCTCGGGCCAGTGCCTGCCGAAAGCAGGGGCCAACCACGAACCACACCGGGTGTCCACCCACTCCCTAAGAGAAAAAAACACACTCCTGTAAGGTTTTCCGGGAAACACTTAGAGGAGTACGTCTGCCTGTCTTCCGATCGTGGCCACCTGACTGCCGGTCCCTCCCCAGCCACTCATTGATTGGCTGAGGCAGGACAGGAAGTCAGGCAGCAGGACAGGAAGTCAGGCAATATTGCCGGCCGAAGAAACAAACTGGGGAGGAAAACAAGGCTGGCTGGGCACTGTGAGGCAGTGCACACAATTGTAGCTTATTGATCATTTCATATATTGCGTGTATTGGCGTTAGCAGTGCCGGCCAGGGCAGGACCGTGCAATTATTTTGGAAGGAGAGAAAGGGTGAGAAGATGGTGAGGAGCTGTAGTGATGGGGATGGAGGTGAGGGGGTCGGGAAGGGACAAGAGAGCACACAGGAGGACGTAACTGGGCGGAAAGAGGATAGTAAGACTAAGAGCAGACCTTAGGACGAGGTGAGAGAGAGACAAAGGGGAGAAGACGGGGAGTGCGATGGATGCTATGGATTGCACGAACAGTATTTCAACGTAGACGGATGGGCGAAGTTTGCGGTTGTGCTTTCTATTGTGCTTTTCATTTCCCCAATCCCTTTCCTTCACCACAGCCCCTTTTTTGACCCTGACAATTCCCCTCTTTCACGTTTTTGTGCAGCCATTTCCTGGGCTCTGTCCGTGCTGGGTCCCTAGAGCCAGCCAGACCCCCAGGCTCGGCCCTGGCTTGGCCCCACCCTAGAGTTCCCTGGCCCCCCCAGCTCTAGGTAAGGGTGCCAACCAATCATGAGGGCCTCTGTAATGGTGCACCATACATTGTCCCACGCGCCTATCTGCTATTGCGCTATTTCTCTGTATTTTACGTAGAGATAGTTCAAGGCGTGCCTATCAGATAAGGGGCATCCAAAGATGATACTAACATTCTTACAAAGTATATGTATACATTTCTCCTAACCAATCCCTCCACCTAGTAGGTTTTTACTGTTGGCCATGTAGAATGACGTCATAGCTGACGTATGTCAAGGTATAAAACCTTTAGTGTAACCGAAATGCATTGAGAGTGTGTGAGCTGCAATCTCTTTGTTTGCCAGGTTTCCCTACTTTATTGAACTGAGTATAAAGTAGTATTTTGCCATATTCTTTGAGTCTGTCCGGTTATTTGGGTCTGAGATCATTCATTGGTAATTCCATTCGGCACTTGGAGCACTTCAGGTGCTATGGAACATGTTTCTTGCAATATCACAATGAGATAGGTTTCCAATGTAAAACTCTGGGCCTACTAATGTTCCCAAAATGCACTTTGCTGTTATGCAAATCGCCAGGATTGGGTTATATTAAGAGATACTGTACTGCGTGACCTGGCCTGGGACCATGCCCCCTAGGCTGTCCCCCTTCTCCCCATGGACCTGCCCCCTCCAAGGATGAGAGTGTTTCTACAGTACATTTTTCCCAATTTCCAGCAGTGTGCAGTGGTGGTACTACGGTATTCTGTGGCACTAACTTGGCAATGGACTTTGATGCCAGTACACGCCTATGATTGGCAACACATTACAGTACCAGTAGCTGGGCATATAACAGCCCTACCTGCCACACTGAGTATCCGTGCCTAGGATGCCACTACCTGCCATGCTGTGGGAGCACTGCCCGGGATGCCAGGGAGGGCATATCATAGCAGCGTGTGTCCTAAAATAAGAAGGCACATGGGAGCAGTGCCAGTGGTGGCAGAATGTGTGACTAACTGGACATACGAGGCCAGTACATGATGTGGCACTGCACATTGCTGTGCTGGCACGGCTTGGGCATTTGATGACGGAAGCAGGGTGCATGGTGGCAATACGCCCAGAGAAGGATGCACCTATGAGTGCACGAGGCCAGTCCTAGCCTGTGCACATCCGCCTACAAATAGGGCATACTGGGATTTTTGGGAGCTTTTTTAGGACGTGCACCCTATCCGAGTTTCGGCATCCATCTATGTGCGCTGAGGGGAGTGGGCGGGGGGGGGCTTGATTTGGCTTTGCACGTTGCATAGTGTTGCGTGGCTTTGCCTATGTACTGCTCCTTTGGGAAATCACCTGGAATTGCTTCTGTTTGGGGATTTCCTAGGCCCTGTTTGCTGTTTTGTTCTGTCTCCATGTTTTCTTGTCACTCTTTTTAGTACATACCAAATCATTAACTCTGTAAAGCGCTTTGGTTTAAAGCGCTATAGAAACAAAACAAACACGCCTACCAGCAATGTCCATAACCGGCTTCTCTGGCCTCTAATAGCGAGCAAACGCCCCCGAATGCTCTGCTAGCCCATTATTGTCCGCCTCCTATTGCCCCCGCCACGGGTGTGCCCCCTTCTTCCTTTGGCTGTGCTGTGGCTGTGTTCCTCGGCTCTGCACACCTTCCCGCTGTGCCCCTAACACAGAGGAGCTTTCCACTCTGTGAAAGCGAAACCTATTGGCTTTGCCAATGCCTGTTTTGATGCTGCTCGCCGCATCTTCGCCTGGGCGCCTCGTCAACTGACACGGCCTTGTCACTGCGTGTAAAGTAAGTTATGGCCTCTCTGTCTCTCTTCTTTCTCCTTCTCTCTCTCCCCAGTCCCCTCCCTCTCTCCTCCTCCCCTCTTTCTCTCTCGCTCGCATCCTCCTTCTCTCCCTGTCTCCCCACCGCTCTCTCTTTCTCTCTCCCCTTTCTCCTTCTCTCTCTCTCTCTCCTCTCTCTCCCTGTCTCTCTCCCCTCTGTCTTTCGCTCGCTTCCTCCTTCTCTCTCTCTACCTGTCTCTCCCTTTCTCCTTCTCTCTCTCTCCCCCTCCCCCCCAGACCCCTCCCTCTCTCCTCCTCCCCTCTTTCTCTCTCGCTCGCATCCTCCGTCTCTCCCTCTACCTGTCTCTCCCCTTCTCCCCCTTTCTCCTTCGCTCTCTCTCTCCTTCGCTCTCCTCTCTCTCCATGTCTCTCTCCCCTCTGTCTCTCACTCGCTTCCTCCTTCTCTCTCTCTACCTGTCTCTCCCTTTCTCCTTCTCTCTCTCTCCCTCTCTATCTTCCCTCTCTCTCGCTCATGTTCTCCCTCTCTATCTCTCTTTCTCACTTTCTCCTTCTCTAGCTCTCTCTCCCTTGCACTCTCTCGCTCTACTCGACATGCCTCCCCTAATGGCACCGCCCACACCTCACACCCCACTGCTACCCGGCGTTTCTCCTCTTAGAATGAATGATGGAATCTTGGCTATAGCCATATTCAGCCTCACCCCTCCTCTGCTTCGGGTTTGATGCCATCTCTTGTATCCCCTCCCCCGGGGCATTCACACCCCTGGCTGACCTTGCCCCAGTGGTACTGGGGAGGTGTCCCTCACCCCCCCACCCCCTTTACCCCCAGTCTGGCTCATTCTACCCGCACACCCTGACACTCATAATTTCGGAACAGAGCCTGCCCAGGCAAAGGGTCACGCAGTGCACGTACCTTGGCCCAGCACAGGCAGCTCCTGGCTTCTGGGCACCGTGCCAGCTTCCTGGGAAGTGGCTCGTTCAGCAGCAGCCGCCAGTGAGATGGGGCCGGGAGGGGCCTGGGGGCTCGGCTGCCTGCCTCTATTTATTGCAGAGCTCCTGCAGCGGGGCCTCCCGGCTGGCAAGGCCTATCCGTCTGGGAGCATTGGAGGACTGGCATATAGTACTCACCCACGCCAAATAACCCTTGCACCCTGCTATATACCCGGCGGCATAGAAAGACGGCGAGGGGAGGCATCGCCACATCAATGAAGACGCTATCACACGCTATCACACCAATGGATGGGTAGGGAAGTGGTGCCCTGGAAGGGCGAGTGCTTGTATCATCTGATGACGTCACGTTCCGGCATGAGAGGTATTTCAGCACATGGGAAGAGGGTCATTAACATCAGTGCTGATGTTCTAATATATTCCAAAACTGAAAAGGAACGTCCGAAGATGGTGGAGGCGGTTTTCAAGCACCTGAGACAAAAAGGGTTTACTCATCATGAACATCTGATGTTAATGACCCTCTTCCCATGTGCTGAAATACCTCTGTTGCCGACGGCACACCAATACTCAGCCATTTGTACCAAAACAGTTGGACCTGGGATGACAATGTCGTGACTGGGTGAGTGTCATCATGAAGTGGAATTTGATGGTAGCCAGCGAGGAGGTCGATGGTGGAGAAAACTGCTGCACTTTGAAGTTCTGCTAGTATGGCGTCCAACATTGGTGTTGTGTGGGGCTCCCTTCTAATGGCTCCATTGGGGATCCTTATGTCAATGCAAATACATACTTCTTTTAATTGCTTCAGTTTTAGAGCGATGACAATCGGAGACACCCATGGGGTAGGTCTGCTCACTCTCTCTATGATGTATGCCAGGAGGATCGCTCTGTGGCAACGTACAGGTCCTGGAAGCAAGACCACGCTGAGCAAACACAGGTTTGAATCCCGGAACCGCGCTTGGAACAAAAAAACACATGCGCGTTACAAATAACCTACCCTTCCACGATGAAAGTAGCACCTAGATACCTATGGGTTATGTGCGCTGTTAATAAAGGCACAAATATAAAAAGAAATAAACAAGCTTCTTCTATCCATCTCAGCTCTATCCATCTCAGCTCTATCCATCTCAGCTCTATCCATCTCAGCTCTATCCATCTCTGCTCTTTCTCCATCTTCTTCCTCAAGTGAAACAGAATGCAGCAATATCATAAGGCGACAGGTGGAATTGTATGGTCGATGTGCTGTCTCACCTCCTGTTGTCTCAGGCAGCCCACGCGTTGAAATACATTTTGGTATTCGGTGCACAGCCCTGCAATTCAAAATGCACTAGCCCCAGCTTTTCAGCGGTGCTTTTCACCTCGGTTGTGACATAGAAGGTTGCTGGTGTAGATACTCGGTCGGGCACTACTTGAGTGTCAAAAGCTGCTTCCGGTGGTGTGAGATGTTCCCCTCCATAGGTAAACATGCATGGCATCGGCTGCAGCTTGTGCAACTGGGTGATGCAATCACATTTACATATGTGTCTGTGTCGACGAGCACCGGCGCTTGGGTTGAGAGTATAGTGATGGCTCACCTGGTTTGTCTGCGCTTGCTCTGGATACCCGGTGAGATGGCAGATATAAAGAATACATCTTCTGCATCCAGAGTGTCATCTACTTCCATGTTATCTTCAGGCACATCTTTTGTCAACGTCGCCATTTTGACCATTCGTCCACTTGACTAAGGTCGTATTATTCTCTGTGATTGGGGAAGAGGCCATATCACACTGCAAACAAGTGACCCACCTTACCACAGCGGCCACGCTGGCGAACCAGGGCAGGCGCATCCTTGTGGTTGTAGCAGTGCACCACCACAGAATTCATAGGGGTCCTTCACTGGGTCACATGATTGATATTGAGGTGTGTTGCAACCTTTCGCCCTACCCCTGGTATGCACACCTTTTGGCAGGGTAGTTTTGACCGCATGTGCTTGTTTCACTTTGAACCCTTTGATGTCATCTTCCATGTGCGCGCTATTGGGCATGGCTAGTTCATGAGCTCAATTTAGCAACAGAATGTGCAGCAGTGGCAGACCCAGTTCCTGGAGGATTTGCTTGCACAGTTGTGTTGAAAAGGATTTTTGTATACTCTGCCCCAATAGTTCACCTTCGTCATCAGGGAATGCGCACATTCATGCAAGGTGTTGCAGTCTAGTGCAGAAAGCATCTAAAGATTCAGTAGATCAGGATGTTATTCCACCAAAATGCCAAAGGGTAGGTAGTGACGCCATTGATCTCTGATGACATCACAGAAAGTGATGTCATTTGGCCCCAGCCTAAGTGAAATCACGGGAAGCCATGGCACAGGACCTTTCACCCCTTGACAAAACAGGAAGTGGCATCACATAGCATTGTTCCTAAGTTCGCTGCGAGAAATATGGTTATGATATCACTGTAATGTGATATAAATACTGTTGTACTGCTGGATTGGATCTTTGCTGGAGGCACATTGTTTCTACACTGGCTGCTAACGTGATGACATATTACCTGTTTAAAATCTAAGGTGCTGCACAGAGCGCAGCGGAGTACTGTTGAACTGCTGTTGGATGACTGATATTTTTCAAATTGAGCTCTAAGCTCTGCCTCCTTCTCCCAGAATCCTTAAGTACTTCCATGTGCACGCACCAGACAAAGTACCCAAAGTACCGCTGGACCCCGCTGAATCTGTGGACTCCTCTGGTCATCTGTGAAGCGATATTATTCATATTGAGCTCTAAGCTCTGCCCCTTCTCCCAGAATCATTAAGAACTCCTGTGTGCACGCACAAGGGCACGCGCACCAATCAAAGTACCCTCAGTACTGCTTACCGCTGTACCATGCTCAATACGTGGACTACTCTGATCATCTGTGGAGCGGTACGCTCTTCCCACCAATATTCAAACTCAGAGGACTTTAATTATACCAATCCATATCTTTGAAATTTTCAACTTACATTTGTTTTTTCTTTATATCCCTGTTGTGTAGATATTTTGAAAATTGAGCTCTAAGCTCCGCCGCCTTCTCCCAGATCCTTAAGAACTCCCATGTGTGCGCATCAGTGCGCGCACACCAGACGAAGTACCCAAAGTTACGCTTACCGCTTGGCAACGTGGCAAGCAGCAACCGAAATTCACTTATTCTTTTTACACACTACATAGTGTTAACGCACGCTGTATTTGCACCCGCCTGGACTGCTTAAATAACGAAGATCAAACATTATCTTAACTCCTCCCCATAGATCTGGGCATGTGGAGAACGGTGTACACATTAAAAACAGGTATGTCCTCCCTTCCTCTACCTGCCAAAAACTGTGTGCAGATCAAGCGACCTTTGCAAAGGAATAACCCTGTTGGCGTATTAAAGTCCAAATCTCCTTTACCAAACTCAAAAATGTGCAAAACCCTGATATAAGGCAATTTTGTCGGGTGGGCGAAACCAAGTCATCAAAAGTTCTAAACCCGACTTCACAACTACAACCCAAATTTTCGAGCCTAACGGTTTGTCCCAAAGAAACCACTGTGATTGTAATTCCTGACTCAATACTTGTGTCCGGCTATACTGGCACTCCACCCGTTTCTCCGTCAGACGACACACTGATCACAATTTCACACCCTCCCGCTGCAGCACTAGCAGCTGCAACCCCAAATCCAGTATCCCCCACATCCGAAACATATCCTAATCCAACTACACATGAAGTGAGCGATTATATCTCAAACACTTCCGCGAACACTATTCCCAAACCCACAATACGCACACCACTGCGCCTCACGAGCATTCCTCCCAACAGAAAACACGAGACGTAACTGACACCTTCACCCCCTTGACTCAGAGACGACCCGTAACATCAAGGTTCTCCAGTTTCAAACTGAGTTGCATAAACGAGAAACTGACCCTCTCGCTGCTAACAACGATTTATCTCAATCACCAATTCTCTTCCCCACAAAACTCCTCAGCATTGTCCATATCTCTCTCACGTCCCACTCCGTGCAAAGCAGATACCTGGGGCCTGATTCACAGAACGTTTTCCTATGGGACTGTGCCATTATAAAACACCACTGTGAATTAGGTTCCTTGTCTCAACCTTCTGGAGCACCTCAGAGTCAGGCATCCTCAGCAACTCTTATGGATATAACGTTGAGTGCAATGAACACTAGGATAATATCCCGAGTCAAACTGTTTGATCTCTCATCACAGAACTACTAGATCGTGATCTCTATATCATGGCCGCAGTAACTGCAAGAGGCTTCACATTACCACATTTCCCAATGTCAACGAAAAATCCAGCTTCCCAATCCACTGTTTTCAATTGTAATGTGCAGGCTCCTGAGAACTCAAAAACATCTAACATCATAAATACAGCCCTACCCATTTGAGACCAAGTTATTCGTCCTAGGGAGGCTGTCGAAGATGACAGCAATTCGTGAAGCCGTCAGAAGCACTGAATACATCTAACAAAACCTCCTATACCATCTTCAATCCAGTAAAGAAAAAGAAAAATGATAAAAAAATGGCTACGTCACAAGCATAAGGAAAACAAAACAAAGAATGTCAGAATCCCACCCCAGCCACCCAACTCGACCACTAAACATTTCATCAAAAACATTCCCCTTCCAGAAAAACAAACCACCAGGGCCTCATCAGCGATCATTAAGAAATACCTCAAAATAACACAAACTAAGAAAAGGGCTATAGACCAGACTAGTCTGCTTATAGAAACCTATGCGCTGCGTAACAACCTAATTAGTGCAGCTGACCAACAGCAACCTGTTGCCACCACCAAGGCAATACATGCAGCACCCTTGCCCACATGTTTAAATTCTGAGCAGCTCACTATAGAGCAAAGAAGGTCGGAAATTCGCAAAGAGGTTCGTCGATATATTTCTGACCAACATCGATCCAAATCCTACAAACAAGCTGTAAAATCTGCAGTGGAAACTCACAGTTGAGAAGCACCACAACGAGCTGAGTTCCACCACACGTCTGCCCAACAACAATCTAAGCACTATAATCAAGTCGCAAATTCTGCTGCGGGAATGTCGAGTTGCATCATGATCAGCAACCAATAACAAAAGCACAATCTTGGACTAAGAAATCATTTAACCAAGCACTAATTCAACAGCATAACACCAACAACCAACAGCTGAACAAGCGAGCTAGCCCGCGATACATCCAGTATCATCACTTGATTATAAGGTGTTGCGTAGTTCCATAGCCAAAGTATGACCTCAACAGAACTGAGATTTAACAGCAGGCCAGTTCAACTGCAGGTCTGGTGCAAAAATGGCCACATATCAAGCTTGCGTGGATCTATTTATCAGGCTTCAGAGGTTGGCAAAAGACATACCACTGGGAGGGTTCATAACTGTGTATTAAAGAATTCAGAGTAGCACAGGAAAAGCAGCGCTCTCACACTGCCTCCCGTACTCAGGGCACTCGTTACCGCATACGTGCAAACAATCATCCCGAACAGCATACCAGGGCGATGGGAAAGATAGACACATTACAACAACGCATTAATTGTGGCACAATTAAATCAAGGGTCATTGTATGTGCTATGGTCAAGCATTTCTACAGTGTACACCAACTTTTAGGAACAAGGATTTTGTCAAGTGACTGAGGACACCAAGATGGAAAACCTTGCGATGATCATAACAGAGTCAACGGCAGAAAAAAAGGTTATAACTGTAACTTGTGAAAAGCAAAATACATAATATGAAATTGATGCTTATTCCACTCTAAATGCTTTTTGGAAGTTTTTGTCTGCATTGTGAATTTGAGGTGTTTAAGAACAGACTAAATCAGTGACCCACCCCCTGAAGTGAGCCTGAAATAAAAATTTAATGAGTCTAGCAATTATAGTATAGAATTCTAGAAAGACAAAATATTTGTTATTCCTATTTTTTCATATTTAGGGTCACTGCTCAAAGTGTCGCACTGGTGGAACCCCCTGTTTTTCTTAGAGGCCTGAACAAGAAAGTCAGCCACTCCAGAAACAAAGAGCCACATGGCGCTGGCCACAGACCAGGAGCTTCAATGTTATGATGTCCCTGCAGAAGATCCTTGAGAGGCCTGTCTCAATTGGAATCTTTCCTAATACAATCCTGTTCCTTGAAGGGGATTATGCACCTCACTTCCTGCGGAGAAGAGGAGCATCAATTTCTTTTTTCCATCATCATCAATTCACGCAGCAGCGAAGAACATCTCAAGACATTCTTTCCACAGGAGGCATCAGGGTTCCAGGGATGCTGGTGTTCCCGAGATATGCAGGAACAGGACAGCTGTGATGCCTCATATTTCTGAAGCCCGCTCCATCACTACACCCCATCCTCTTCTTCCTCTATGCCTGGCCCCTAGAACACGTTCAGGAACATTGTCTAGGAAGTTTTTCACTGGTCCATGTTGCTTCCAGTCAAAGGAGATATCAAACCCACTTTGTCCATCCAGAGGTCTACCTCACAAGCACCCTTTCCCTATCAGGTTCGTGGATTCATTTGTTGTGCGCAACTTCCCATCAGGGCACTAATTGGGCTGAGAGTGCACTCTTCTCCACAGCATGTTCAAACTGTTCTCCGGACTCTGGCACCGACGATTGTTGCAACCATATGTCAACGGAGAGGCAATCCCAAAACACTTTTTACGTGATACATGATAGCAGCCCACAACACATGCTGTCACACAGGTATGTCATCTTCAAGAGCTCCGGCATGGCCCGAGTGAGATCGGGTGCACCTCAACACCAAAAGATGCAGCACTCCCAATGCCGTACGGAACGACTTCCGACGAGTCCGCACTTTGTTGTTGCCAATTGTTATATACTCGACAGTATATAAAGATGGTGAGGGGTGGCCTCACCACATTACCGAAGGCTGCTAGCCCACCAATCAATGGTTTGAGAGTGCCTGCTCTAGAAGGACGATTCCTTTTATTAGCTTGTGAAGTCATGTCTGCCAAGGCAACATATGCTGTGTGAGCTGATGTCACCACACTCCCCACAATCTAGTACCTCTCTGACAGGCCAGAAGGGCAGGAGTAGAGTTAGTATAAAAGACAGCCTCCCAGAAGTAAAGTAGAGGAAGAGTTATAAAATAACCCAGCAGCCCTAGCTCTTTTTTTAAGAGTCACTGGACTATCAGGACAAGTTGCTACATTCTAGAGTCCACTCCACCTCTGATCCATGGACCTTTCTGGTGATGCCATGTTTAAATTAGGTAATCTCCAATTCTCCTAGTCCTACTCTTCCTCGACACCGTCGTATGTGTGATGGCTCCAGTTTATGATAGGCACTTTAGAGGAGCTGGTAGATGCATTTTCCCTAATTCCTGCCCCCTCACTGCCGTCATACTGGAACAGCAGGAGAAGGGCCCTATGTGAGACTCCATGTGTTGTTCCTATAACTCATCGAGTGCACGAGTGATAATATGCACTCAGACAACCATATTGAATGTACACTCATACTGAAGGTGTGTAAGGATGCAGTATGGAAGGATGTCAGCACGCACTATTGGACATCATGGAGCGCTAAGTGACGTGTGATGAGGATAGAATGATATCATAAAGAAGCTATATGACGACATATTGAAACGATATGAAAATATTGAAGGGTGATGATGTAACTAAAGCGATAAGAGAAACATCTACAAAACGATGAAGTATCATGAATGCAATAGAAAACAACTAACTTGCTGACCAATAAGTGTAAATGAGCAGTAACGCAAGATAGAAAAGATACATAAAAGCTTGCTGTCGAGGAATATATAATGTGGCAAGGATGGCCATAGTGGGAAAATGCATGCCAGGGAACGCTGGAAGAACAGCTTTGTGCACAAAACAAAGAGGAGTCTATGTTGTCTTGGGATCAGGGATGATATTTTTAAGGAATAGCTTCAAAACACAAACAGAGGCAGACGAATAAGCCATGGACGAGACTCATTTCTTTTAGTTCCAAATCTGGATTACTACCAAGAAATGAAGACACACCAGTTACGAGAAACAAATATACAACAATAGTTTATGTATCGTTTAAGCAGACCCAGATTCATCAATGCATGTGTACAGGCTACAGGCATAGAGAAGATGAGCAAAGTAAACGTATAGTGTACAGAATCGCTTTAGAATTCCTTGCCATCCATTATTCAATGACGGTTCATGACCCATGGACCTGCAGACGTGGGCATTTTTCTACGGCAACACATGGTACAGAGCTCTACATCATGCCCTAGACAATTTACTGTCTGGGAACAGAGCAACGAAGGTTGTAGGAGTATATCTTGCTCCTAACAGAAGGTAACATGTGTTGCTCTTCTTTATCTATGTTGTTTCTTGACTAAAAGGTCAAGCTGCATTTGGACTCGGTAGCTCAGGTTTTCAGCAGGGCACATGGAAGGAATTGTGCTCCTTTTAATGGGCAGGTCATGTATGTCCACAATGAGCTGTGGAAACTCAAGAGTCAACAAGACAGGAAGGCACCTATTTTACAGATTAGCTACATTAGCTCTTTGAGGTCCCAAGCTAACGACAAAACATTGTGCTCAGCGTTCCTCGTATTTCTGTGAAAGGGCATGCAAAAGGGCTTTCAGAGTGCTGACTTTGTGACTTTGTGAATCTTTACCGTAGGGGAAATGAAAACCCGGTAAAGTGAACAAAACCATCTAAGATGGAGTTCAGAAGGCGCAACTGCATAATTCAATGTGTGTGTGCTTAGGCCAACATAACATAATACAAAAATGAATGTGGTTTTACAAACCCTCCTTTTGGCCTCAACCAATACGTTGCTAATACTTTGAAATCATATATTATCATTGGCAGAACCATCATTATCAGAACAACCCAAGTCATTAAAATTATATACATGGATAGCCATAAACTGTTTGATAGCGACATCTTGCATGATCAAGGCATTAGTCATATTTACAGCAAGATGAGGACCAGGTTTCAACTTCATCAGAGATTTAGAACAGCAATGACCCAGTGCAGAACCTAGAATAGGTAAGCAGTGTATGCAGCAGCAGCAGAACAGAATTGCCCCAAAAAAGATAGCTAGGCTGAGAATATTTTCCAACCCCAAGTTCTAACCATGTTCCAGGCCCATGTTTCAAGGTCCCAATCCCCTTCAGGAGCGTGAACTTCAACCCTTAGTATATGTAATCTTTTGATTGCCTGGAATACCGTAGGGGAGGAGTCGGATATATACATGCAAAACGCAGAGCCGTCCATTTTGCGTACACCAGCACGTTCAGCTAAAATGATGTCTAAAACCATCATATTCTGAAGAGCAACTAACCTAATGGCTCTTTGTTCTAATGTCATGTTGAACAGTATGTCAGTAGTTTCATTAATAGTGTGTTCTAATACTCTAGCTAATCATCTAATATCTCAAGAGTTTATTATTTGGCCCCAAAATGGAAGCATAGCTTTTTCTACAACTCCCAATACCTGGAGAGGGGTGTCATCATCTATTCCCCTCCTTGGACGATGTTTCAGTATGTCAGCAGTGGATGTGACATAAAATCCTAGCAATAGTATAACCCGATAATAAGTTCCTTTCCAATCCTTCGGTAACCTTGGATAAGCTTTTTCCCCACAGACAAGGTAAATGGATCCCCCAATGAATAAGGGCCTATTCTCGTTTATCAAGACTGCGGTGTTTACACATTTATCAAACGTGCCCATATACCGGGAACCTTCCTTGCGTAGACAGAATGGTACTATGTCAGGATCATGATTAATGGTGTGGGAGGGAGGAATCGCTTCCCTGTTTCCTATTGGTGCCATTCTGAATGAGATCATATTTTGATAGGGTCTAGAATTCTTATCAGAATCTTTAGTGGAGGCAGTATTGCTTGTACTTTTTTTTCGCAAAGACAGAACACTCTAGAGATAACAGAACTAATCGATCAAATTTATTAATTTTTGTTCAATCAAAATTACCAGTGGCACTATTGTTCCATCTCCTGGAATATTAGGCTCTAAACGATGCATAACAAGAAGTCGATAGTGGGAGTGGAGATATGTACCATCCTGAACCTTTGTCACCGTGTTGTGGTAGGTGAGAACATACCAAGCAGTTAGTTTTGTTCAAGATTGCATGAGTGGCCTTCATAATCTGTATGAGTGTATTATTGTGATACCCTTCTCGGTGTTTAAGATTGCGTGGACGAAGAGTGCGAGAGTGTACATAGAGAGGAGACAAATTCTTGTGCTGACAGTAGGCAATAGTGTAATAAGTGGATGTGAACTCTCCAAATACCATAGTGCAGGTATCAGTGTAATCGCGATACAGGCTACAATGGTTATTTTTACAAACTTGTCCCTCTTGGACCATAATTCTTTAGATACAGGTTTTCCAGTGGTAATGCTTTTCATGTCCTTGACCCTACGTGCCTGAAATATAGGCATAGTTTTCAGTGTCTGTTAAGAAGCCTCACTGAAACAGGCTCTATAAGTTCATCCATAGGTGGCACCTAACCACGTGGCCGATCTTGCTTGTAGTCTTCTTATCTGTCTTCTTACCCTGCAGCCCTCTGGCACTCCTTGAACCGTCTTTAGGGGGATTGGAGGGAAAGCCGTTGGTTTCTTGTTTGTGCAGTATACATACTACACTTTCCTAGTCTGTCAAAATGTCTTTTCCTAACTACTTCCTTAGACGAAGATTGTACTTCGTTGCTCCGGGTACAGAGTGGTCCATAAACAAGGGATCTGAATCTGAAGAAAATGAGGAATCCTCAAGTGGTTAGGTTTCACAATTGTGCTCATGAACAGAATGGGTGCCCTCGTTCAAAGGCACACACTTGGTTTCAGGATCATCATCCCCCTTGTTGTAGGGCAAAGGCAAGGGCACTTGTTTCAGGAGCGCTGAATGTACCCAGTGCTTCTTCCCGTCGACTCAGACAGCCGTTTGAGTAGCCAGCAGTACCTGATAGGGTTCTTTCCAGCGTGCTTCAACGCTGGACTTCCTCTCGAAGAACTTGAATAGCACAAAGTCACCAGGTCGAATGCGGTGACCAGGTCCTTCGTATTTCTCAGGCAAAGTGGCTCGAACCTGTGGGTGAATCAAACGCAGGTTTTGAGTCAATTGGTCACAGCAATCAGTTAATAAATGGTTCTCTGTCTCTGATATTTTTCTAGGCCTTTTTCTAAGCAGGTCTCCCCATAACAATCTCCAGTTTTGTCTGAGCTGTGGTTCTCATGGATAGCAATGCTAACGGTAAGGAGTCAGGCCTTTTTAATTTACTGTATGCACTCACCTTTGATATGATATTATATGATATGGCATTTATAACGCGCCTATACACAAGTGTTTCAAGGTGCAACGAGGCAAGGGAGGGGGAACAGAGGGAAGACAGACAGCTATCCTACTAGGCCAGGTGTCCTTCAGTTCGCGCAAGTGCATGGGAAGAGGAAGGAGGAGAAGTGTGGTGGACAAGGGGAGAGGACAGTGCAGTGCATGGGATGTGCAAGCGTAAGTGCAGACATCAGGTGTCAAGTGCTGGTGGTGGGACTGTAGGGATAGAGAAGACAGTCCCCAAGTGCGGGGGTTGCCAGGAAGGCAGTGCAGGAGTGCGACTGGCGGGGGAGGGGACCTAGGCCTGAGATCAGTGGGTGGTCAGGTAACCAGTGCAGTTTCAGTGTCAGCCAGGAAGTCAGGAAGGGAGAGAAGGAGAAAAAGCAGAAGCAAAGAGAAAGGTTTTGGGGTGCTTCCAGAACCAAAGATCATTCTCCTCAAGTGTCAGGGAGGCAGGGAGGCTCTTCCAGAGGAAGGCCCCAGCCAAAGAAAGAGATCTACCACCAACTCATTGCTTGGAGAAGCGACTGACCCTGAGGGAGTTTGAGGCAGATGAGCGAAGAGCTCGAGAAGGTATTTAGGAAGAGAGAGTTGAAGGTATTGAGGCCCCAGAAGGCCTTGTGGACGACGCAGAGGGTTTTGAACTTAATCCTCGCAGACACTGGGAGCCAGTGCAGACATTTCAGTCCAGGAGAGATAGGATCCCGGGACTTGAGGCCAAGGACAAGTCTCGCAGTCCTGTTCTGGATAAATTGCAGAGGTACGGAAAGCAGAAGCAGGCAGATTTAGAAAGAGGCTGTTGCAATAGTCCAGCCTAGAGAGAACCAGAGCTCTGGAGACAGTGAGCTTCTGGGGGAAGGAGAGGAAAGGAAGAATACCCCTCAGGAGGGGCAGCTGGTAGTGTGACTTCTTAGAGATGTCAGAGATGTGAGGTGAGAAGGAGAGTGTAGAGACGAAGATGACCCTGAGGTCTTTAGCCTTGCAGGTGGGATCAGGAAGAGGGGCAAGAGAGGCCGGCCAGAGAGCTGCCGGAAAGGAGGGAGCGGGTGTGCCAATGAGGAGAATATCATTCTTACTGGCATTAAGGCAGAGGTCATTGGGTGCACACCACTCCTGGATAGCAGACAGACAGTCAGAGATGAGGGAAGGAGAGGAGGAGGCCGAGGGTAGCCTGAAAATGAGCTGGGTATAATCCGCATAGCACTGAAAGTTGGAGCAGAGAGCTGGGATGTGGTGGGCCAGGATTGCTAGGTATTGGAAGAACAGCCAGGGAGACACCACAGGTAGAGAAAAAGATAGCGGAGAGGAAGGACCCAAGTTGGACCTGGGAGGGTCGGTCAGAGAGGAAAGAAGTCAGCCACGCCAGAGCCTGGCCAGTGATACCCAAGTTATCGTGGAGACGGTTGAGCAGGATGGCATGGTTGACAGTGTCAAAGGCAGAAGAGAGATCAAGCAGGATGAGGACGCAGGGGGTGTTAGAGTAAAGGTTGGAGAGCAGGCCTTTGCAGATGTTCAGGAGAGCAGTTTCCGCGCTTCTAGCACCTCTGAAGCCAGACTGAGGTCATGCAGACAACCAACAGATTCAGTGTGGAGATTGAGCTGAGAGATGGACAGTTTCTCCAGGCGCTTGGCCAGGGAGGGAGTGATGGAGATTGGGCGATAGTTAGCCAGGCAGGAGGGGTCGGCAGAGGGTTTCTTAAGAAGGGGGTGCACAAGGGAGTGCTTCAGGGGGGATGGGAAAACTCCAGTGGCAAAGGAGTGATTGCAGAAATAGCCAGGGCAGGAGCCAGGGAATTGATGTAGTCCTTGATAGTTTTGGAGGAACAGGGGTGAACCTGTTTCGACGAGACTTTCATGGATTGAACTTGTCTAGAAACCTTGTCTGCGGAGAACAGGGGGAAGGCAGAGAAGGAGGGAGGAGAGGTGGCTGCAGAAAGGCCAGAGGGTGAGCAGGGAGTGGGGGGATGGAGGGTATAGGATGATAGAGCGGACAGGATGTCCTGAGTTTAAGAGATGAAGTGAGAACCCAGTGCCGTACAGAGGGACAGGAGAGGTAGAGACTGCTACAGGATTGGCCAGTTCCTTGCAGATTTTAAAGAGTTAAGCCGAGTTGTTTGATGCTGCAGAGCTGCAGGCTTGGATATGCACTCTCTTCTTGGTTAGGACAGAGAGCCAGTATTGCCTTTGCAGCAGGCCAGTTTATCAGAGGATGTACATGAAGCACGCCATTTCCTCTCGGCCACCCTACACTTGCGTTTTAGGGTGACGAGGTCTGAGTTGCTAGTTTGTTCTTAAGGATGCCGTTATGATGTTCCACCAAACCGGCACCCTGCGGATGTATCGCAGAATGAAATTGCTTATCGATTTGTAGCACCTTGCATACTTTTAGTATGACAGCCGCTATAAAGTGTGGCCCATTAACGGACCAAATTACTCTAAGTAACCCAAATCTAGGGAAATAATCTTTCAGCATTAATTTTGCAGTGGATATGGCAGGGTTGTCTTTCAAAGCGAAAGCCTCAACCCATTTACTGAAGGCACATATGTATAGTTTTGTCATCGCTCCATCTCAATGAAGTCAAAGTGTATCACTTCAAATGGCATGGAGGCAGTTAAAAACTCCCCTTAGGTGCTGGTGTTCCCTTACCAATGTTATGTTGCAGACAAATCATAAAATTCTGAACTAATCATTCTACAATTTTGGGAATATGGTTGTTGTACCATACTGCATCTAAATGTTTACAAATACTTTTCGCACTGATGTGAGCTCTCCCATGTGCCATAGTAACTACAGTTGTTACGTATGCGTTGGCCAGCATCCATCTCTGTTTCTCATGATCAGCCCAACAACCCTCATTATCCAACCCTGCCGGTCCAGCAGCCCGAAATTCTATCTCTTCCTTCGTTGATTCAGTCTGAATCTCTTTCACACTACTAATGCCCTCTTCCAGCATCCCAGTTTCAGCAACCCATCCAATGAGTATGGGTCGGTGACAGTTTTTTTGCTATTTTGTCTGCAAACGCATTTGCTTTTCCAGTGTGGTCAGCCACCCTCCGGTGTGCTACGCATTTCATTATCGCTAATTGTTTGGGAAGGGGTAGTGCGGATAACAATTACACTATCAAAGGACCATGCTGAATCTTTGTAACATGTGATGTTAAAAACTCCCTTTCAGCCCATAAATGTCCAAAGTTGTGAGCTACCCCAAAGACGTACTGACTATCAGTATAAACATTTACACTAAATCCTTGGGATATCGCACAAGCTCTAGTCAAGGCAGTATCTCCACAGCCTGGGAGGAGTTGTGAGGTATTCTAATACTTTCAATAACGGTGTCTAAAGTGGTGATTGCATAAGCAGCAGTGGCAGTGCCATCAGGCAGTTTAAAGCAAGAACCTTTGCAAAATAGCTCTCTATCAGGGGATGCCAATGGTGTATCTTTCAAATCAATCCTGCCTTTGGTATCCTGTTTGGTAACATACAGGCAGTCATTGGATGCATTATTAGTGCAGCCCTCGTTTGGAGGAGGAAAAAGTTCAGCCGGATTCAAAGAACAGCATCTCTTAATTTTGATGTGAGGTGCAAATAGGATCCACTCATACTTTGGGAGTCGGGCAGATGTGAGATGCTGAGTCTGTGTTCTATTTAGCAGAACATGTACTGAGTGAGGTACCATCACGATTAAGGAGTGACCCGAAACCTTACCCTCACTTTGTTTCACTGAGGCAGCAGCTGCAGCCCTGAGACATTTCGGCAAAGGGCATGCAACAGGGTCTAACGTGGAGGAAAAATAGCTGCATGGTCTGCTGCTTCCTCCATGTTCCTGTGTCAAAACAGCCAAAGCGCATCCATCCCTTTCATGCGCAAATAAAACAAACTATTTTTGGTAATTTGGTGTGCCCAATACGGTTCACCGAACATAACGCTGTTTTGAGCAGATCAAAAGTTTCTTGACAATCTGTATCCCATGGTAATGGTAAAGTCACACCCTTCCTTGTTAATGCCAACATTGGCTTCATCAAAAGGGAACAATTCAGAATCCATTGTCTGCAATATGAAGCCAGGCCAATAAAGGCCCTATCTTTCTTCTGCGTATTTGGAACAGTCATGCCAGAGATGCTTTGTATACGTTCTGGTGCAAGCTGTCTACCCTCCTTTGACAGGAGATAGCCTAAATAGGCGACCTAAATAGGCGACCTCCTGTTGACAATACTGAAACTTTTTCAACAATGCTTTGTGGCCATGCTCAGCTAAATGCTTCGATAATAAAACAGTGCCGTCCTTGCAAGCGCTTTTTGAATCAGTAGCAATAAGTAGGTCATCAATGTGCAAGTAGGAGGTAATTCAAGCATATCGAGTTGTTCTTTAAGGGCTCTGCTATAAATACTAGGACTCTCAATGTATCCTTGTGGTATGCATGTGAAAGTAAAAGAGCATCCACCAAGGGAAAATGCAAACAAATATCTACTGTCTGGGTGTATGGGAATGCTACAAAATGCATTCTTCAAGTCAATGACAGAAAAATGTGTAGCCGTAGCAGGGATCATGCTCAGGATAGAGCTGCACAGCTCCGGCTCACTTGCAGGGCAGCTCGCTGACCTACTTGCCGATGAGACATGCATCCACACTGCTGGTCACATGCATGTATACGCTACGGCTGAGCTGGGAAGCAATGGTGCGCTGTACACAGGAAATGCTCCCCAGGATTAGAGGTAGGGGCTGAGGGTAGCAGAGGTAGCTGAAATGTGTATAGGTTAAGGGGGCTTATGTGGGGTCATTTAATAAAGTCCCAGAAGGGTCAACTCAGTTTTTCACCCTTCTGGGGTTGGTAAGAGGATAGCTCAAGGGCAATGTGCTCGCCTTGGAAGCAAGATGAGGCAGAGCAACACTGGTTCGATCCCAGGTCTGTACATAGAAACCTCTGGGTATCAAGTGCATTATAAATAACTAGTCATATTACTAAAAAGTCTGATAATAACCCCTGTGCTATGAAGCAGCATATCAAGCACTATATAAAAATAAACTATTGTAAGGCACTTTTTTTTGTACGCAGCAACGCGTTGTTCAAGGGAAGCATGGGGAAGAGTATTGGTGGGGGAATTATTGAAATAGTTGTGCTTTTTTATCAAGTTCTTACAATGCATGAAGAAAAAAGGTCCCATGGCATACCTAGCCGTAATCATCGGCCCCCTACTCTGACAATATGATATTGTATGATATAATATGATATTTTTTTTATAGCACGCCTACACAAGTGTTTTGACCACCACAGTCTAGAGAAGCTGCCACTGTGAATTTCTAAAATGCAGGGTGTACAAGTTTTGAATCGATCAAGCGCACCTGAACTAATGCAGTAAGGATTGGGCCTGAACATCACCTAACACATTTTTTTTAAACAATGGGTTGAAAACCTAAATTTCACAGCAACAATTTCTGAAAAATGTGGTAACAATGTAGAATGTACTTTCCGCTCTCTGCAGGGCACAGAGTACCGGTCCAACATTATAAGGAACAATTTCTAACGCTGTCCCCCTCCCCCAAAAAATCAGGATTCTCTCAACAATATATGCTAGCATTGCCCCTGTAAAACACATTTTCATGCTGCTAGTGTCCCCAAAAAAGTCCTGTTTCAACAATATATGCCCACACAGACACACTTCCATGCTGGCAGTGCTGAAATCAAATCCTGCAGTCTACGTCTGAGCGAGACCTGTCAGTATTTCAGGGAGGTGTATTGGGGGGATGGAAGGAGCAGGTAGGGGAGAGTGCGATGGCACAACTCCATGCAGTGAGACGTCATCGCCTAGTGCTGGTAGACACACAGCACTAGAAGTTCCCCCATTACCCTCCTATCATGACGTGCCCTGTTCTACATCACTGTGATTACAGCCATTTAAGCAGACCCTCCTGGATATTGTGGCATGAAATTAAACATTTCTTGGCATAGCAAATGACATTTTACAGCAAGATGTTGCCTGTTTTGTGATATATTTGCAGCACATTTGTATTGACGGGAGGGTTGGTGAAAACCAAGGTGTAAGAGCCAGAGTGCAAGAAAGAGGCAATGTGTGCACGAGGCTTCAAGAGAGACAGGTTGTCATTATAGGCGTCAGTTCTGTATTGTCTCTGTATTGTCTCTGCAATTTAATAGAGAGAGTCCCAGGTGTGCCAGGCTTGACAGAAAAGTGTTTGTTTTTCTCTACCTTTATTCTTCAATGTGCGTGTTCATTTTAAATTATTAATGTATTGATCGCTGTCACTTATAATGAGGCAAATATTCCCTTTCTATGGTGTCCAATCCCCCAGTCGCCAACACCCTTCACGCTCACCAACACTCGTCACACTCACCAACACTCGTCACATTCACCAACACTCGTCACATTCACCAACACTCGTCACATTCACCAACACCCTTCACGCTCACCAACACTCATCACATTCACCAACACTCGTCACATTCACCAACACTCGTCACATTCACCAACACCCTTCACGCTCATCAACACTCGTCACATTCACCAACACTCGTCACACTCACCAACACTCGTCACATTCACCAACACTCGTCACATTCACCAACACCCTTCACATTCACCAACACTCGTCACATTCACCAACACTCGTCACATTCACCAATGTTCCGCACCAACTTACATTCCCAGCATGCTTAGTATGACTGCCACGCTGGCAAGTCACTACAAAAGGTACAAATACCACTAGACATGTAATGACTCTCTTTGCATTTAAATTGTTTATAAGTAGGTTGAATACAATACCTTCAAGAAATATGTATTTAGAACATTTGATTTTTTCATACCATACTACAAAATCAGTCACATTGGTTAAAAAGTATTGTTTTTAACTGCTTTCTAAATCCGAGGTGGATTCAATTTTTCGTACTATTGATGGCAAGGCGTTCCAAGATATTGCCCCCCGGACATGGAAGGCCCGACCAAGGCCCCTGGCACGTTTGACCGGGTTTTGTTTCAAAGAACAGCTCTCAGCAGATCTCAGGTTCCTTTGGGGTGGTATGTGCTTTCTTGTGCTTTCAAATACACAGGAGCATTCCCGTCAATAAATTTGTGGCAAGTTGTTAATAGTTTGAATTAGATGCGAGCTGCCACTGGTAACCAGTGTAATTTTTTCCATGCTGCAGTGGTTGGTTCCGAACGTTTCATCTGAAAGATGATACGTATGGCTGAGTTTTGAATTCTTTGTACTTCTTGAACATCTGACCTGGTTGCACCTCCCAGTAGGGCGTAACAATAATCAACTCGAGGGAGGATCACAGCCCTCACTAGTTTAGTTCTATTTTCTATTGAAATTAGAGGCGCAATTTCTCGTAGCACCTTGAGATGGTAGTTTGTGTTTTTTGTAATCTACGTGGGCATTGCAATCCAGGCTTTCCTCCATGTAGGTGCCGAGAGTCTTAACTTTGGGCACAACCTTTATTTGGCTACCATCAATGATAAAGTTGGAATACTTCTGGCTAAGGCCAGCTCTTGTGAGTCTTGGGCCAAATAACATAAGCTCTGTCTTGGCTGCATTCAAACAGCCAGTTGGTTGACATCCATCCTTTGATGGTCAGATAGATGTATCCAGCAGTAGCTGATCCTTCTGTGGTCCCCTGTGATTTCTAGGACCAGTTGAAAGTCATCTGCATAATTGCAGAAAAAAACATCTATCAGTGTCAACTCGTTACAAAATGGTAGAATGTAAATGTTGAATAGCAAAATTTTAGACACGTCCCATCCCTGAGCCATTTGAACAAACACACATGGCTTGGAAAGCAACTGCTTGCAAGGGACATTTTGTTTTTGTGGTTCAACAGTCATCCAGTGGCCTTGGTTAAGGAGCCTTTTGTCTTCTGCATTGCATTCCTGCTTCAGGCCGCTGTGAAGGGGGGCAGATCCCTGCAACACAGGCCCTCAATGGGGAGTGGGCTGCTACGGCCCTTTACATACACTGCAGCCCATTAGCAGAGCAGCGCTATACACAAAGACGTGTTTTACATCTTTGCAGCGAGTGATGCCTGACTAATGTGTAGCCAGGCCGTCTTATTGCCGGCCAAAGGCCCTCCTGGGAAGGCAGAAGCTGGTGAAAAACAAAACGCCCCAGGTCGCTCTGAAAGTTCCCTATTTTCAACACTGTGCAGCCCCATTTAGGGGGTGGGGCAAGCTGCCCCCTTGGGCCCACCATTCGATGCGGAACTGCCTTTGTACAGTGTCTGATTCAGAGCAAAGTGGCGCGATAGAACATTAATCCCTTTTCTTCTGGCGCGGCCATTTTAGCACTGGCTTTAAAGGTCTCATTTTGCTCCAGAGCGGAGAAGCCTTCGCAGTGGTGTGAGTGGAGAGGAAGAGTGCCAGAAGTGGGCTGCAGTCTCTTACTGCTTGCTCATCCCACACTTTCCAAGCTTGTAATAATAGCGGCCTGACATTGCACTGAATAAAGACCTCATTCTATCCAAGGATGAAAGCCCGAGCAATCCCAGAAGACTCGAAAAGGATCGTAACCTTTGCCTTGCTGTTTATATACACATCTCAGCTGCAGGTGCACTAACGCACTGGTTTATCTAGACCGCCACTCCTCTGCAGATGGCCCAATTGTGTGGCACTGGTTTACTGGAAGGCAGTGGGGGGCGGTGGGGTCTGTGTAGAATGGGGGGGGGGCATGAAAAAACGTGTAAATAACTCAGTATTGTCGCGAGCTACTTGTAAAGGAGCGTGCACCAGGCGAGTCGCCCTAGCCAAGGGCGACGGGGGCAATAAAGGGAACTAAGGGGGCAATTCAGGGTTCATGGGGTCCATGAATATGGGGCAGAGGACGCCCTTTATGGCACGCATGGGCTGCTGGGCTGAGACAATTTGGCTATTAGGGTTCCCAGAGAAATGCAGGGGAGTTGGGGCTCACAGGCAAACCCACTCAGAGGATACAGTGGTTTGGGGGGTGGGGGCAGCCGAGACCCCCCACCCCCCTGAAGCACCAGGCACGTGATTTCCAGCCTTCTTCTGTCTCAAGCAATAAATGTGAAAATCACTGCAAATGGTGCTTGAAGACATTACAACAGCGAACTCGAGGCTGCGTGCAAGAACCAGACGAGCTACCAGTTGGCGAAGTTATCTATGGCTTCATAGAAGATAGGTCAGAGTGACCATGCACCCCCCGAAACTACGTGCAATTCACCTTGCCCCATAGATTCCGCTGAAGCCCCTTCATGCACCCACCAACATATAATGGGGCTGCTACTGTTAGCCCCCTTCATGGGGCCGCTTCACGCATACCAAATAAATACACAGGAGCCATTGTGTGCACTCCAACCTTCCCTTTATTCTTCTTTATCATTACTGCCCTTTTCCCTCCCCTTGCTGCTCCCCTTCCTCCCGCTTCCCGCTCCCTCCCATAGTCTTCAGTTTCCCTCTTAAAGGGGCTCTGCCCTTTTTCCACTTACAACACCTCCCCCTTGCTTAACATGAGACTTCCCTGGTTACATTTGCTCGATGAGGCGTTGGGGTCTCTTTGTGGCTCGATGGGGCATGCTTGGTTGCTCCTGGGTCTCCTCCGCGCTCTCTTGTTGCGGTATTTCATTAGTCTCTGCTCTCTCCTTTTCCTCCTTCTCGATCTCTTCCCCTTTTGTTGGTTCATGCTCTTCAAAGTATAGCTCGTGGAGAAGGGAGTCCTTTGGCGTCATTTTGCCGTAGTTCCCTGTCGTAGTTGTCACTTGTTCTTTGTCCCTTGTCGCTAGGATGGGGTCTGCGCAGTTCGTCTGTCCTTTGGCTTTGCTTGCTTCTCCCGCATCTTGCTCGGGCACATGGTCCTTCTTGAGGGTTACTTTGAATGACCTATAGTGGACAGTGATGAGTGCGTGCTGTAGTGCTGTCCGGTGGCTGAGATGGCTGTGCCCTATGGTGGGACTCGGTATCATGCGGATGGTGTCCGGCACTCTGCGGTCTCCTTGGGTTGGGTCGCATTGTGACTGTCCTTGAGGCTGCTCTGTCTGTGCCGTCCTCCATTGGACGGTATGGTCTTGGGGTTTGTCTAGGGGGTCTTCTTCTGCCCTTGTCTGGTACAGTTGCCTTGTACTGATGTTTCCTGTGGCTTCCACTCCCCCCAACCCCTGTACGATATCTCGAAGGGTACTGGGTGGTTGCGAAACTCATAGGCCTCTCGCAGAACGGGTGATGTTCGTGTGCCGAGTGCCGGTCCGTCCCCTTTTTGGTGGGCTAACTCAGAGTAGAGGGATTTGTGCATGCCTGTGACGTCTAGGTGGGCTGGTGTTCGTGGCCTTGATGTCTTTCCTGATGTCTAACCGTGCCATTGGTGGACTCAGGTATCTTCCCTGGGTTGATGGTGTGGGTTGGTATGTAGAACTTGTGGGTGGTTCTGTTCTGCACATTCCCTGAAGGTGACCTTCCTGGCCACAGCGCCAGCATGTTCGTCCAGAGGCTGGGTATGGTTGTCTGTGTGTCTGTTTCCACCCTCGCCCGTGGTATTGCTCTTTGCTCGGACTTTGTTGCCAGTGTATTCTACGTTTACTCTTTTTCCAGGGTCGAGTAGGCTTAGTGCATTGCAATTGCCCTTCCGTGAGGGCCGCGATGGCGTTGCGTTCAATTTTCCTCTCAATGGCGGCTGCCTGTGCATCAACTCTCTCGTATGTTTTGGCCAGATTGAGTATTTTCGCTAGGGCTAGGGGCTTCTTGAGAAGGTGTTTTATGAACGTTGACGAGGTGCACCCTTCTATGATCCTTAGTCTTATGGCTTCTTTATCATTGAAGTTGGCAAAGTCGCAGCCTCCTATCTTCTGCTGGAGACGTATGACGAACTCTCCAATTGATTCGTGTGGACACTGCCTGTGTTGGTTGAATGCAAGGAGTTTGTATTCTTTGTTGGATCCTACTATGAGTTTGTCGTTGACTGCATCGAGGAGACCTTGGTACGTGTTTTTTTCTGTAGTTGGGATTGTCTTGATGATGTCCTTTACCTCTTTTCCTACCAAGTTCCTAAATATGCTGAGTTTGTTTGGTGGGTCTTGGTTCCCAATTGCACCTAGAAAGTCCTCAAATTCTTCGACCCATTCCTCCCATCTTGTTCCTTGGTCGTGGTGTGGGATCAAGGCGAATGGGTTGGGCCTTCTCACGACGGTGGCATATGATGTGGGGCCCAAGTCTGCTAGGGCTTGCGCACTTGCGTCGGCATCTGCTTGCGCTTGGTCAGTCATGGTGGCCGGTGTTTAGTTTGGGTATGGAGTCGCTGTGCACTTGTGTACGGTCTTTGGCGGCAGATCACTGTGTTTTGGTCCTTTGGTTTGTATGGGTGGTGCTGCATTTACTTTCGCTATTGCCGGTCCTGTCTGGTACGGGTCTTCTCTGCTGCTGGTACGCATATGTTTGGGCAGCTTTCCAGGTCTGTCTTCTTTTTATTTCCTGTACGTGCCCTTGTGGTGTGTTTGACCTGTGACACACTGTCATCATGTGTGTAGTCCTTGTTGTGGGCCTGTGTGGGCTTCGGTTTCCTAACCTTCGTATTGTATTTGGGTGGCTCCCCGGGCATGTTCAGATGGCTTTTAGCCGTTTCCCATGGGTGTCTTACTCGGCTGCCAGTTTTGGGGCTGGCGAGGTGGCCCTATTCATGGTGGTGTTCATCACTGGAAAATCACAGCTCCTGCACTGGGTGTCTGACGTGGGCTCAGGCACTGTGGCGTGCGATGCACTGTGCGTAGGTGCGTATATACTCCTTGGATGGCTAAGGTCGTATATAGTATTGACCAGCTCTTTACTGTTCTTTTATATTAACGAAATGTCACCAAATGGGAGACACAGGGTCTTGTGACCTGGGCTGGGTGCCCGTGGTGGTGCGTTGGTTAGTTTAGTTCCGTTTTCCTCTTGTGTTTTATAAAAAAATGTTTTCTTGAATGTCACTCTCTGGGAGACACTGGGTCTTATCTTTTGTGTCTGCATGCCTGTAATGTTATTGTTGTCACGCAAATGGGAGGTACGGGGTATTGGGTCCTTGTCCCCAGTTATTCTCCCTTTCTCCCACCTCTGTTGGTACTCCTTACTTGTAGGCGGATGCGTCCGCGGTGGTCCGTCCTCTCCCTCTTCAAACGGCGTCCTGCAGGCTCCTGAATCTGCAGCTCTGTCGCCGCAGTGTCTGCGTCTCTTGTCGGGCATATGGGCCCTTCAGCCGGTGCCGGATGTCTTCGATGCAGGGCTCGCAGAGTCTTTCTCCCGGGTTCTTTTCCTTCAGGTACGTGGGCCCTCCTCTTGGGCTCCTCTTCCTCAGGGCTCGCGGGTCCTCTTCCTGGTCTTCTCTCCTTCAGGGCACACGGGCCTCAAGCACCTCTTCCACGGGGCTCACGGGCCCTCTTCCTGGTCTCCTCTGCTGGGCTTCTCTGTGCCAGGACTTACGGTTCCTTCTGCTGGCTTGTCCGCTGTTCCACCTTTCCTGCAGGGTGTGCGAGCCCTCCGTTCTTGCAGGGCACACGGGCTCACCACCACTGCTGGGCACACGGGCCCACTGCTGGGCTTCTTGAGATCGTAGCCCTCCTTTGACCTGCAGGGCCCAATGACCCTCCTCTACCGCAGGCAGCATTGCCTGCTCCTTGTGGCTGCTTCTGCTGGACACACAGCCCGTCCTGCTGGGTGTCGCTCACCCTTCCATGTCGGCTGCCATACGATGTGGGCCTCATCGGCCTCGTCGCCAGTTGTTAGCCCCCTTCATGGGGCCGCTTCACGCATACCAAATGATTACACAGGAGCCATTGTGCACTCCAACCTTGCCTTTATTCCTCCGTATCATTACTGCCCTTTTCCCTTCCCTTGCTCCTCCCCTTCCTCCTGCTTCCCGCTCCCTCCCATAGTCTTCAGTTTCCCTCTTAAAAGGGCTGTGTCCTTTTTCCACTTACAACAGCTACCAGAGTCACAATTAAGGGTTTAATTCAGTGGTCCTCAAACTGTGGGGCTGGCTGAAGGGTGTCGCTGGGGCCCAGGGGGTGAGGCTATTCCGAAAGGGTGTACTGTGACTGAAAATAAAAGTAAAAGCGTGTGTGTGTGTGTATTGCATGGACCAGGATTGAGCCCAATGTGGCGGGAAACACCTTTAGTGTGTGTGTATTGCACGGCCCGGGATTGAGCCCAAAGTGGCGGGAAACAACTTTAGTGTGTGTTTGAGTGTATTGCATAGCCCAGGATTGAGCCAAAAGTGGCAGGAAACAACTTTAGTGTGTGTGTGTATTGCACGGCCCAGGATTGAGACCAAAGTGGCGGGAAACAACTTTATTGTGTGTGTGTATTGCATGGACCAGGATTGAGCCCAACATGGCGGGAAACACCTTTAATGTGTGTGTATTGCACGGGCCAGGATTGAGCCCAAAGTGGTGGGAAACAACTTTAGTGGGTGTGTGTATTGCACGGCCGAGGATTGAGCCAAAAGTGGCGGGAAACAACTTTAGTGAGTGTGTATTGCACGGCCCAACATTGAGCCCAAAGTGGCGGGAAACAACTTCAGTGTGTGTGTGCATTGCATGGACCAGAATTGAGCCCAACATGGCGGGAAACACCTTTAGCGTGTGTGTGTATTGCATGGACCAGGATTGAGCCCAACGTGGCGGGAAACACCTTTAGCGTGTGTGTGTATTCCACGGACCAGGATTGAGCCCAACATGGCGGGAAACACCTTTAAAGTGTGTGTATTGCACGGCCCGGGATTGAGCCCAAAGTGGCAGGAAACAACTTTAGTGTGTGTGTGTATTGCACAGCCCAGGATTGAGCCAAATGTGGCGGGAAACAACTTTAGTGAGTGTGTATTGCACGCCCCAACATTGAGCCCAAAGTGGCGGGAAACAACTTTAAAGTGTGTGTGTATTGCATGGGCCAGAATTGAGCCCAACATGGCCGGAAACACCTTTAGCATGTGTGTGTATTGCATGGACCAGGATTGAGCCCAACGTGGCGGGAAACACCTTTAGCGTGTGTGTGTATTGCACAGCCCAGGATTGAGCCCAAATTGGCGGGAAACACCTTTAGTGTGTGTGTGTATTGCACGGCCCAGGATTGAGCCCCAAGTGGTGGGAAACACCAATAGTGTGTGTGTGTGTATTGCACGGCCCAGGAGTGAACCCAAAGTGGCAGGAAACACCTTCAGTTTGTATGTGTATTGCGCTGCCCACTGTCGGAGGGAAAGAGCAAACTGGTAGAGTGACCAACACAGAGCTCAGGATCTGAATAAATGAGTTTTCAGGGCCTTACAGAAACTAGAAAGGTCATTGGTTTCCAGAAGGTGGGATGGGAGAGAGTTCCACAAAGTGGGGGAAAGAACAGAGAACGAGCACCCTCCTGCCTGCCTCTTACAGTGACATAGAATTTAAAATCATGTTTTAGAGGCCACGTAAGCATCTAGCTGGGTGGTAGCGACCCTGTTTAGATTTCAGATAATCAGCACCCGTTTTATGTTTCGCTTGGTGTGTAACACACAAGATTTCCAAATTGATTTGGTCCCTCACTGGCAGCAAGCGGAGCTGATGTAACAGAGTCTGAGAGTGGGAGAGTCTGGAAGTGCCTAAAGCAATCCGGGCTGATGAATTTTGAAGAATTTTCAAGTCTTGAATCAAAAAAGCTGGTTGACATTATATATCCCATTACAGTAGTCTAGAGATCCCATAATGGAAGAGGTGACCTCCCTCGTACGGCATTCTGTTGCCAGGAACTGCAGAATCTTTCTCATATTTTCAATTTCCTAAAGCCAGCCTTACAGACTGAAGAAATGTGGGCTTCCCTGGAGGCAGAAGGTAAGAGTTTTGTTCCAAGGCTTTTTACTGAGTTACTGAGGGCAGGACAGAGACCCAAAGAGTCCGGCCAGTACTCAGTACTCCAGGTTGTATTGTAGTTTGGGGACCAAATCATCAACGCCTCTGTTTTGTCCCCATTCATTTACAGACCATTTCTAGCCATCCAATCCTCTGTTGCAGACAAACAGTTTCTCTATGTGGAAGGAGGCACAGCCATTGGTGAATCAAGACGAAGAAACAGCTGTGTATCGTCTGCATATGTACAGAAACCCACTCCGTGTTCAGAAATAAGATCAGTCAGAGGACAGAGATATAAGTTAAACAAAAACAGGGGCAAAGAAGAGCCTTGAAGAACACCACATGAAAGATTAGAAAAGAACGAGCGAGTAGCTTTTGGGAGTGGACTATTAGAAATAAACAAACCCAGGCAAGAGAAGAACCGATATCCCATCCTATTCACGGCCGCAAAGGAGAATGCCCTGATCATTTGCATCAAAGGCCGCAGAGAGGTCAAGGAGAATGAACACTCTGACCTTGCCGTGGACCTGAAGCACAGCCAGATCATCACAGAGACAGATCATGGCAGACTCAATGCCCATAAGAGGGCTAAAGCCAGATTGAAAAGGGTGTGAAAGATCTTTGGATTAAAGAAAATAAGAAGTTGGGGGGTAAGAATTGCTTCCATGAGCTTCATAAGTAAAGGGAGAAGGGATATAGGGCTATATGTAGCAGCTAAAGTTGGGTCCAAATGGGGCTTCTTCAGTAGCGGGGTAATGACTGCGTGTTTCAGAGAAGCAGGGTTCACACCAGAAGAGAGAAAATGGTGAATTACTGCTGTAAACAGAGGGATAATTGTCTGAGGAAGAGATTGAAGAACATGAAAAGGAACAGGATTGTCCGGGGAAGCCGACTTAAGCTGACGTAAAGCCACTGACATGGTCTCGTCAGTGACAAGTTCAAGATGGAAAAGATCCACAGAATTCAGCAAATTAGTAGACTGTACTGATTGAGTGAGATTAGAAATGTTCGTGCCATTACTAGAAATAGGAATCTTCTCAATCCTCTCAGCAAAATGGAAACTAATAGAGTCACATTGGGCTTGAGAACGAGAGGGATACATTTCTGGCGGGGCCGAGGTGGAAAGTTCCTTCGCCAATCAGAAAAGTTCCCGAGAGGAACATCATGCAGACACAATACGATCTGCATAGAAATGGGATTTTGCTGCCTAAATCTCTCTATGATAGTATACAGAGCCTATTTATAAGTCTGTCAAGATTCTAAGCCATCATTTAAATGCCATTTTTGTTCTAAACGGCGACAAGTCTGCTTACAGGCATGAAGATCCAAAGAAAACCATGGGGTCGAAGGTTTAGATCGGCATATCCAAGTCTTGAACGGGGCAAGAGTATCAGCCGTATCCGTCAAGGCATTTAGCTAAAAAGCCATACAAGGCTCTTGTTCATCTATCTATCTATTGATGAAACTGCTTGTACTGGCCAGAAAATAACCCACCAGGGAAGAAAGGAAAACCTTACCCCAATGATGTTGGGTTTGGGAGAGTTTTGAGGGAGGAAGAAGGGATGCCGGAAGATATATAAAAATTGGAAGTGGAAAATGATCCGACCACAAGATTGGCAGAGGATTAAAAGTAGCCATCAGTGATGCAAGATTTCCTAAATGGTGAGTTGGCAGATGATTAAGAAGGAAAATAGAAATGTCAGCTTAGGTGGTGACAGGATTGTTTGCATAATAATCAGCACGGTCGTTTGTCAGAATGTTAAAATCACCCATACGAATAAGCTTTGGGTGCGATTAACTGTGCAAATGCGCCAGAAGGGGAGCGATACACCAAGAGAATGTGTATCGCAGAGTTAGGCGTAGGCTTAAGCCAAACTACATAAAGTTTGCGAGGTAATTTTTGTGTCAAAGGAACGGGAGAGCAATCGACCGAACTTAATGAATCACGGTCAAGCCACCTCCTATAGGTAACAATGTATACTTTGAAGGAAGCATCTGTAGAATGTCATGGTCCGAAGTAGGTGTGAAGCAGGTTTCAGTAAGACATAAAAGGTAGGGAGAAGAATCCTTTAAACGAGTGAAAATGTAGACACGGTGTGCAACTGCCGGTCTAGCATTAATCTGAAAGCCTGCAAGCGCTGGGAGCCATAACACCGGTGCCTGGTGAAATGGCCCACCTGAAGGACCAAGTATGGATGGGAAATGGCTGACGCACCATGTAACGGAGCATGGCTGCACAGGCACCTAGTACCAGCAAGGGCATGAAGTACAGGACTGGCCCAGAGCAGAGCACAGGGGCACCCGGTGTCTGCTTAATGGTATACGGGCAGGGAAGTATCATCATGTTATGTTATTAGGAGTTGTACCAGGCACCGTTGCCCGTTGCATGATCTCCTGGCGATATGGGGTACTCTGGAAGAGGGTGGGTGGAATGTGTTAGTTGGAAGGAGAGGGGAAGGCAAGATTGCAGAACTTTGTGTGGAGGTTGCAGATCAAAAGTACCCTGAGTTCTGCATGCTTGTAAGCTTTCTAGGTGTGAATACATTGATGCTCTGTGCCCAGAGGGTTGGCTCTGTGCCTGTAGTGTGGGTTTGTGTTGTCCAGGAGTTCAGTATACCAGTTGTGATGAAAGGTGTAAGTTTGTAATGTTCGAATTCTGTGGAGATGATCTTTTAAAAAAGCAGTGTGCAAGTGGCTTGTTTGTGTGTGGTGAGTAAGGTGCAGAGAAAATGAGGTTTGTCAAAATGTGGAGAGTGTTCTTGGGGTGTCCCTAATGCTTTCAGATTATTGGTCTTGCTGCCAATTGAGTTGTGGTGAGAGGTGATTGGCTTCAATGGTTGATGCGTGAAGATTCTTGCTGTCGATTGAGAGGTGTTTGGCTTCAATGGTTGATGCGTGAAGATTCTTGCTGTCGATTGCATTGTGGTGAGAGGTGTTTGGCTTCAATGGTTGATGCATGAAGATTCTTGCTGTCAATTGCGTTGTGGTGAGAGGCGTTTGGCTTCAATGGTTGATGCGTGAAGATTGTTGCTGTCGATTGCATTGTGGTGAAAGGTGTTTGGCTTCAATGGTTGATGTGTGACCATTCTTGCTGTCGATTGTGTTGTGGTGAGAGGTAAATGGCTTCAATGGTTGATGCGTGAAGATTCTTGCTGTCGATTGCGTTGTGGTGAGAGGTGTTTGGCTTCAATGGTTGATGCTTGAAGATTCTTGCTGTCGATTGCATTGTGGTGAGAGGTGTTTGGCTTCAATGGTTGATGCTTGAAGATTCTTGCTGTCGATTGCGTTGTGGTGAGAGGTGTTTGGCTTCAATGGTTGATGCTTGAAGATTCTTGCTGTCGATTGCGTTGTGGTGAGAGGTGTTTGGCTTCAATGGTTGATGCTTGAAGATTCTTGCTGTCGATTGCGTTGTGGTGAGAGGTGTTTGGCTTCAATGGTTGATGCGTGACAATTCTTGCTGTCGATTGCGTTGTGGTGAGAGGTAAATGGCTTCAATGGTTGATGCGTGAAGATTCTTGCTGTCGATGGCGTTGTGGTGAGAGGTGTTTGGCTCCAATGGTTGATGCGTGACGATTCTTGCTGTCGATTGCGTTGTGGTGAGAGGTGTTTGGCTTCAATGGTTGATGCGTGAACATGTCCTCTGCTGAGATTTAGATATTTTGGGAGATAGGGAAAGTTGTCTCTTCGCGTTTTTACGGTGCCTTGAAGTGATGTCTCCCAGTCGAGTGCTAGCCAGAGCCCTTAGAACGAGCTGGAACTGGCTAACAACGTACTTTTACAGGAACAGTGTGACCCGCGCTACCAAGGGCATAATACGGAAAGAACATATGGGATCTCCTCCCTGCGACAAACATGTGTGAGGCTCATGGGGTGTTGCAGAGGCAGCCAGAAACAGTCAATGCTGGAACAAGCACCACTGAGGAACCAAGAGAGGGTGCTGTCGTCAAGAGTGGTATGCACATCCCGTATGCAGACGGGAAAGCACGAGGACCCCATGGCTGGGAGAAGAACTGCCCTTCTAGTGACCCCCCCTATACATCGAGTGATTGGGAGGAAGATGGAGGGGCAAACACAGATAAAACCATGGTAGACACAAAGATGGACTCTGAAGGCCAGCGGGCGACATGTGCGCAGACCACATAAGTCAGGACCACATGCATGAGCCAATGGGATGTAACATGCCAGCGAGCATGCTTGAATCGAGGAGGTGGTTGTGGATGTGGTTTGAGATGAAAAAGCACCTGTTACTGAATTGGAGTACAAGGGCCGGAAGAAGAAAATGCTTCCTTTAGCCGGGACTCCGGGCCAGGCCAGCTGTGCGCTTGCTCAGTCCCCATTGCACAGACATCGTAAATAATATATATATATATATATATATATATATATATATATATAACATTCAGTAAAAAAACTTTGAAAAAAAGGACGTTATGGTTAAGTTGTGCTACTAAAAACCTATGAAATTCAGTAAAAAAAAACTTTGTTAAAGGAACGTTATGGTTAAGTTTCGCTACTAAAAACCTATGAAATTCAGTAAAGGGGAGTCTCTTCGAGGGAAATCAGGCATGTCAGTTTCCCCGTAAGAAAGGAGCGAAAGCCCAGAGGAGTGCGGCAGAAGGTTGCACTTCTCTGGCAAAGTCGAGAACAAGGTGAAAAACAACAGCAAAAAGTTTAGGGGTTGCCACATGGAAGGAAAATTACCCACAATTACGAAATCTTTCCTAACAAGTGCAAAGACACTTTTCAGCGGTGCAAAGTCACTTTGAACCATGCAAATAATTCCATGAATCCGGCCCTAAACGTCAGCGAATGTAGATAAGGCACCCCTCACACCATCAGAGGAGCTTAGACGTAGTACAACTATACGCATGTATATTGTGATGTACATTTGTAGGAAAAGGACACATGCAAATCAATGCATGAAATTCATTTATCCAACGTCAGGGGGATGACAGTTTGCATTAAGAACGGTTGAACATGTGAGTGACTCCTCCTCAGCCCTACTGGCGTTTCTGAACTTACTGACCTGCAGCCATGGACTCTCCCCATTACAAAATAAATGACCTCAGTGGTCCTCATGGAAGCACCCTCAGAAGGATGAAACTTCACGTACCCCTAATGTATGACTGACTCTTCCCAGCCCTACAAGCTATTCCGAGGTCTTTTTCTTTCATGCATTCCCAATATTCTAAGATTATTCATCTTAATGATACCCAATTTATCGACCTGCGAATTATGAGAACAGACACAGAGACGGCTGACATATGACTGACTCTACTTGTCTGATATTAAATATTACAGTTGCCCACTTCAATGTTATGAACTTCTGAAGAATGAAAAGCGGAGTTATTCTTACTGAGATTCAAACCTGAGACCTGGGGCTCACACACAGACTTTTGCAGCAGGCGCATTAACCTTTTGAGATACCTTACTGCAGAATCGAATGTGCTTTCCTATCTGGATAACATTCACAGATGTACATGCGTCCTTTTCCTCTGGCTGCTGCCCCTATTTGCCCTCACCCACACCCTACCCTTTCCGCTAAGTTTTTCTACCCTTCCTGCAGCCTCTGAAGTTATTGTTTGTATGTTATATACGCAAGAACCAGCCTGAACCTGCCAAACCATCTCCTGAAATCCACTGAAGATGTGTGGCTTTTGGGCAGATTCGGGCTGTGTGTGATCTGGGGGAATTGTTGAACCTCCCTGAATGTCCCTTGGAGATCCGCGTAGTACATGGATCAGCCAAGCCCATTGCTCGCTGATTGGCTCCATCAGTCACATGACCCAGGCAACCCTGGTTCTTATAATAAGGGTGTTTAGTCACCCTATATGCCTGGCACCCAAGGCAAAGGGCAAACAAAACTAAAGGTGTTTACTGTTTATACCTGAGTGGTCGCAGGCCCCCAAACCCTGATCCTGAGGCCCCACCACAATACTGCCTCCCCTCCCACAATGCATCTGCTCTCACTCTTACATGTATGCAACTACTCTATCCTCAATGTCATCCACCACAACTCTTCCCACTTTCCCTGATCCCATCCCCATCCTACACACCACCCAAAAATAGTACAATGGCCATCAGGCAAAAAGGACCAATCTCATGGGTGCGTCGCACTCCTAACTCACTGCACCTTCCCATCTTTCCTCAGCCTCTTACTCTTGGGCTGGGCAGCAACATGGACTTCCTTTCTGGCTACTTCTATTGCCCCAACCCCGGCACTGCAGTCCCCGGCATCACTAAAACCTGGATTGCCCCCTCCCAATACGGCCACTCTCGCGGCCCTCCGCACTGGCACTACACACCCGTCCTGGCAGAATAAAAGAGAGGGACCAATGGAGACACATCCTGTGCCCGCTTGCCTCCTTCTTGGAACGCACTACCATACAGCGACTGGACTTCGCCCCCTTGACTCCTCTTTTTCAATGGACCCCAGGTCCACATTCATGTTTCTAGGAGCTTGGTCTTCTGCATGTCTCAGTCCCAAGGAAGGCGCCATGACTACCTCCAATCTCGCGATGAGGCCCTACCTCTCTTTGCACCTCTCAGGTAGGAACGGTCTGGACCTTTTCATGAAGTTTGGACTTTGTTTTGTTTGCTTTGGGCATGTGCAGGCAGGCAGGAAAGGGACTGACCTCTTCAAACCACTGTTTACAGCAACATTTCGTCAGCATGAAATAGTCATGATCTTTACCCGGACCTGTCGATTCAGTGCTCTGACACCTGCATTCGCTCACGTTTAGGGCCGGATTCGTGGAATTGTTTGCACGGTTCAAAGTGACTTTGCACTGCTGAAAAGTGACTTTGCACTGCTAACACAACCTCTGATTCTTGGAACTGTGCAGAGTGTTTTTTTGCAATGCAAAGTCATCTTGTACTGCACAAATGACTTTGCACTGACTTTGCACTGCCAAAATACACTTTGCGCAGTTCTATGAATCAGGGTTTGTGTTGGCTGTGCAAAGTCACTTTTCAGCACTGCAGAGTCACTTTGAACCATGCAATAAATTCCATTAGCACCCAGCACGTGCGGCGCAACGGGAATACTGCGTGGTGATTGGCTCATTTGCGAGCCATACCACACGGTATTCCCTTTTACGCCGTGCGTGCCGGCTACTCTGTTCCCGGCGAGGGGAGTGGCAGCCCCTCAGCCAATGAGGAGGCTCGAAACAGGGCAATCCCCGCTCCGAGCCTCCCCATGGCTGGAGGCTTCCTTCGTCCGGCGCCGGGGACTCAGGTAAGATTATTTATTTTTTTCCTCCCTCCTCCCACCCCACCCGACTTACCTTCTATCCTGCGATCTCCGGCGGGGGACGATGAAAACCTCCAGCGATATGGAGACTCGGAGCGGGGCCATCCCCGCTCCAAGCCTCCACACTGCTGGAGGCTTCCATCGTCCCCCTCCGGAGACCGCAGTACTTTTATTTTATTTTTTTCCCATCCCCCTCCTGCTCCCCCCACTCAAATTAACTGCCATCATCTTATCTTATTTCATCCGCCCTGAGCCTCGCTATGTAGCCGCTCAACTCCCACCGTTCTTCTATTCACTTTTCTGCCACACTTTCTCCTCCGCTCGTGCTTCTGACCACCACATCCTCTGCCAAATATAAATGTAAGCCAGACTTTCTGTCCACAACTGTGGGTACTGCTGTCATCTCTCCTTGCTCGCCTCATGTTCCCTCCATCGACCAAGCCTTTAATTACTGCAGTCTGGCCTGCAATCCCGTTTCACTACCTTTACTCAGTCCATTTCCTGTCCCCAACCCTTGAACTTTCCCCAAACATGTACATTCAAGACTGGCAAACCCCTCTACCTATGTCAATGGGACAACACCCCCTTCTCTCCACCTATATGAATCCTCTCTTAAGTCACACCTCAGCTTTCAACACTACAACCCCCATCTCCTCCCACCCATTGAAATCCCTCCCTACCCTTAGGATTATGCTATCCCTCTGAATTCTTCCTACTTCATTCTCTGGCTCAGGTAATGAGCTTTCTCTGTTTTTTCTTCTAATGTTTCTGAGTTCTGTGACACCTTCACAGCTCCCTTCTCCCTCCCCCCACTCACCTCTGTAGAGGAGGTCCCAGATAAGGCCTACACTCCAGCCAGCCATTTTGAGGTGCAAGGAACATACTCGCCAAGATATGTGACATATGAGGAGCAAATAAACCAACAGGGAGCGGCACTAGGACTCTGCCCAGTGCCCATCAGAAGAGCAATACCTCTTGAAGTGCCTATAACCAGACAACCATGGGTAGGTAGGTACCCGCTGAGACAACCGTACCAGCAGTTAACACAAAATGAAGACTACCTGCAAACTGTCCCCGAAGAGACCCAAAGAGCCTTAATGGAAGGTGAAAGGTGACAACAGAAGAGCCCGGACAGAGGTACAGATGAACATAAACGACAATCGAAAGAGGACACACAAGGACGAAATGTAAAGAATAATGATGTAATGGACTTGTAAGATGAAACGATGTTGATATATAAAGAAACGTAACCATGAAGTGAGATGAAAATATGCAACTAACAAATGCCTGTAAATAGGCTTGGAACGCAAGAAGCTAAGGAAACTACTGCTTACAATGCTTAGTAGAAGGATAGAGCGGCAAGCGCCAAGTATATATCTACCTCAGACGCACATTATACAAGTGCGACTCCATTTTACAAAAGCAGAATGAAGCCCAGGCTGCAAGGGGCCAACTAGGCCGGGATTCATATTCCAGCTAAAGCCAGAAGGAAAGAGCAGAATCGAAACTGAGCAGAAAGCAGCTCACGCCTGGAATTCGAGGTCAACTCAAGGAAGGGAGGAGAGCGGCAACTTCGAAACTTCAGAGCATAGCCGCCTGCCCCGTGAAGGTCGAGATAAGGAGGCCCCAGGCAGGTGGTAAGGCTAAGAAAGAATCAAATACACGAAAAGATGGAAAATGAAGCAGATTCACAGTGAACAGACACGTGACCCGCCAAGTGCAAAGAGGTACCAACGTCTGATGTCACCCAGAACCCGAACCCGAGAATGCCATAACTTTTCCTGATAAGAAGCTACAGTTTCGAGGACATCCTCAGCCAACTGATTGACACATAGCCCTAAAGTACTGATTGATGGAAGGGAGGCAGGGTGAATCTTGCTGTTAATTAAAGTGGACATTTATGTCTAGGGGTGTGACCTACCCAATCATAATGGACCAAATAATCTAGGGTCATATACCTAGTAGAACCAATTAGACGTCGTACTTGTAGTGATGTCTATCACGAGTGATGTAGAGGGATGGGCGTAGACACCCACCCGATAAGAGTTATCCGATCCTCACACTCTCTTACCATATACAGATATAGCACCTATACTTAAGTTACCTTTCCCAACCAATAGAATTGTATGACAATTTTGGAGTGTAGCACGTCAGTGATGACGAGAATGTACTATAACTATTGCTGTCTGAATGAAGAATTTGGAAGTTGAAGCAAGACAGGCGATCGCATCACTGTTGATTTCCATTTGTTTCCCCGTTTTTGTACTTGTCATTAAACAGACTTCCTTTTGCCAGACTACTGAGTTGTCCTTATTGATTGGTGTTGGAGTAAGAGAATCCTGCACCCCATCCTCGTCAAGGTGCAGCTATCTCATCTTAAAAGTACTTGAGGGTGAGCCCTGATCCCATGGGCCCGTCAAAGGTCGCTCCGCCCACCTGTACACTTAGCGGTGAGGATGGTTTTGACCATCAACTATTGAACATTGATTATTGATAAGACACCTATTGACCGTCGACACAAAGTAACTCTAGGTCTTCGGCAATATCACGAGTCCTTCGCCATTTTGGCCGAGTAGACTGTGAAGCTTCCCGTGGAGAATGATAGTATAAACCTGTCCTGAAAAACTGCAGTGGGTTTGAAGGCACTCGTTTTAAAAACAGAAACCCTTCCATTCCTACGGGCAGTGATCAGACGAAAGACCAAAAAAGGTGGTAAAGGAGGCGGTGATCCCGAGGATCCAGAGAGGAACGATGCAAGCGGTGAGTGAAACAAAAACATTCAATGCTTTGGCAAATGTTTTATAGGCATTAGAACAAGTAAGGGAACGGTAACGGAGGGAGGCAGAAAAACAAAATAGTCAGAAGTAGAGAAGACTGTATATATATAAGGGAATAATGACTCTAGAATAACTGAATAAAATAGAGGATACCGGGGTGGACACCCGAGAAGAGAGAGGATACCGGGGCGACACCCGAGAAGAGAGAGGATACGCCTTGTTCCTGTGCTTTTATATAGCGGTCAGAAGAAACGTGAACTCATAGTCTCACATAATAGGGAAAAAATAGGCTACTATGACGATTAAAGACGTTGTAAAAGAAGTTTGTTTAAACTCTGTGTCGCGGTATTGATTAGAAGGCAGAGATATCTATGTCCAGCTGGTGTCTGTCTAGTCTGTTTAACGTTTGCCATACATGTTCTGTTGATGTGTCATATGTACGGAAAATTGTCTCCTTGACGTTTGAAATTGATCAAGGGATTTTACGCGATTCTATAGTTGAGAGGGAATCGCACCTGAATTGATGTTCTTGAGTAAATTGGTGATATACAATTTTGGTGGGAAAAGATTGGATTGGAGCTTGCAGTGTTTGGTGCTCGCTCATATTGTTGGGAGTGGTGAAATTGCATGAAAGTATAGTTAGAAACAGAATTCAAGCATGGAAGATATTACCCCACTAGCTCACTTATGTAAACAATTGCCTAAACATGCACCCAAGCTTAAGAAATATAGCACCGAGTGGGTTAAGGGTAGCGCCCACAAGTTGTTTATGCCTTGGTCTCAGAATGGGTCCTTATCCAAAGCCGTCTTACAACATATGACAACTTACTTGCATGCCACATATACAGCAAGAAATTTGAAAAACGTCTTGCTGTTCTAGAACTTTGGAAGATGTTTGAACAGCCGAAGGAGGAAGAGCCACCCGCAGACTGGATATTAAACGTTTGCACGGAGGAGGGTGAGACGCCTACCGCGCCACCAGCCCCGCCTGAGCCCGAAATCGAGGGAAGTAAGTCAGAGGGACTCTACCCATTAAGAGAGCTAAAGGCAGCCACGAGGTATAGCAACCCCGCATATGAGTCACCTACGTACAGTAGTGATGACAATAAAGGGAAGGATCAGGAAATTAATCTTACCTCCACAGTCCCGAAGGACGAGGAGAGGCGCGATAATGAAAGGAGGGATCAGGCACAGACAAGTGCACCTCTCGATAAAAAGAGAGAGGGGATGAAATGGAAAGAAAGTGAAGACAGAACTGATGGGATAGCATTCGCGAAAGACGAATGGATGGGAGGACAGATATTGTTGAAACTCGATGGAAAAGGAAGTGATGATGTGAGACCGAGACAGAAGTCTGATGAGACACAGAGAAGGGAGAAGGAGAAGGATAAAGAAATAAGGGACGAGAGAATAAAAAGGAAGGATAGGCTGAGGTGAGAACAGCTATATCGCGAAGAGCAAGGAAAGCCGCTCAGTTGCAAGCAGATAGCAGCCGATGACCAGTACAGCCAGAACCTGCAAAGGTTGGAAGAAGAGCAAAGAGTATGTGAGAAAAGATTAAAGAGATGAGAAGATGAGGATGTTAGAAGGGCAAATGAACGTAGAAACGAAAGGAGAAGGGAAGAAGACAAGTTCAGAGAAGAAGCAAAGAAGCGTAAAGAGTTTGATGATGATATTGAACGTAAGCATAGACAGAGGGCACGCGATCTCGAGTATTTGGAGCGGGAAGTTAAAAAACCGAATCCTATTGTAGAATGGGAAGACTTGGAAGAATTTTTCCCTGCGTACGATTCAGTACTAAGCACGAGTGGGGCAGATATTGAAGATGACTTTGACACCAGAAGCATCGGAGAAACGATTGATAAAATATATGATGAAATGGGGTTGGAACCAATATCTCAAAGGGAAAGGGAAGACAAGCGCTTGGAAAGCACTCAGCTATATGACACTCAGGATGTCACCCGAAGTAATAGGAGCAGGAGACTGTCCCTGGACAGGCTAGAAATTAGTAAGAATGATGATGACGCGAAGAGTTGCGCAAATTGGAAACAGTCAATATCCGACTCCCGAGAGGAGACGGAGTGCTAGGTAAATGAAGAAGGGAGACAGCGTGAAAAGCGGCACCCAAGGGACAAAGGGGTACGATGGTCAGATGCTAGTGAGTCAGCACCAAGGACATCAGAGTCTACTGCACAGTCTGACCAACACGAAGGAACATCCCAGGGTCAGAGGGGGGTGTCAGCATCTGCCTATGCAGACAGGCTGAGGACATTGCCAAGCAGAAGGTGATGCAGGAATATTACCCCAGCAATAGACAGGAGAGCTATGGGGAAAGAGAAGGAAGACTGCGCATTTCAATTTCCGCTGCTAGAAAAGGGGGGAGTAAGACCACAATATATTCCATGGCCACACATGGATCGAGAGAACTTGAAAAACAAGCTTCCAATGCTGGCATCGGGAGCTGGGAAGTGGATACACGAGAAAAAATGACAGGGGGTGTCACATTAGCTATAGGGGATATTAAACGTCTCCTGATTGCCACACTCACTGAGAGAGCAGGCTATGTATGGGAACGGGCTGGGTACCCGGGTGTCATCATAATTAACACTGCCCACGACAGAGCGTCATTCAATAATTGTAGAGCAGCCGTATGGAAAAGCCCTAAGAGTACTGTACCCAGACACCACCGATATGGGAGCTATAATGACTCGAAAAATGAAGGAGTCAAAAGATCTGTTGATTTATATCCAGAATTTCCAAGATGCGTGGGTTCTCGAAACGCATGAATCTTGGACGAAATCTATACCTGTATTCTATCACATATTGTGCCAAGGGTTGCCAGAACCAGTGCAGAAACATCTCAAGAAATGGTTAGGGGTAGCGGCTAAACCTTGGGCCGAAATGCAGTTGACTATTGCACATTATTGTAGATTGTTGCAAGAAAAGAATCGAAAAAAGGAGGCAACTCGTAAGGCTGAGGAAGCAAAGCTGGTGCAAAAGAAATTATCAAAGTATGCTCTCGAAGGAGCCATGCTGACAAGCCCAGCTGAACCGAACGTACAACAGGTTGCTAACCGGCAACAGAACAACCAGTGTAACACGGGATTGTACCCGAGAGGAAGGGGATTTAAAGGAAGAGGATGGCAGAGTAAACAGGGAGGTTTTCAGAGTAATCAGGGAGGCTTTCAAAACGTGCAGATGGGCAATCCAGGTATGTCAAATGGACAAATATCCCGACCACCGCAAGTGTGTTGGCTGTGTGGAATGACAGGGCATTTGGCGCACTTGTTCAGAAGCCAAGGCGCGTGGCAAAATGGTCAAGGAATGGGAGCAGGCACAGTGAATCCGCCTGCAATCTCCCAACAGGGAGGTGCACAGAATCACACAGTGCAGCAGCAAGCAACAGGCATGCAGCAGGGTGCGCAGCAGGGGGTTCAACCCCAGAGCATGGGGAACTTGCCACAAGGGCAATTCCAACAGGCACCACAGCAAATGTCTCAGGGCACAAACTCCGGATGGGGAGGCAACCCTGGGAATGGAGAAAATCCACAAGTGTACAGTGGACTGAATTTATATATGAACGAGGACAGCTCACTGGAAACCCTGATGTGCTCTATCCTATCAGTGACACCAGACCGTAACAGGGTACCAAGGGTGAATGTCGTCATAGGGGGTAAAGAATATTCCTTCCTAGTTGACACAGGTGCAATGCGCTCGTGCAAACGGGAGGGCAAGTTTTCCTTGTCCGACGAGGCCATAGATACTCAGAGTTTTACAGGAGCTCACAGTCGAGTTCCGAATGTACCTGTATTGTATTTGCGTCAGACTCCAGTAAACATTTTGGGTCGAGACTTGATGACAAAATTGAACATGACAATCTCGTTCACGGAGGAGGGTATAGTATGCTCCACTCCAGGAATGCATTATTCAACGGTTTGCGAAATTATCAGAGCATACTCAGGACGCATAACCATGAGGGCTATACCATTAGAACCAGAAGTCTTCGCATATGGCATGCGTGTGCTTATGGCGGAATTGCCAGGCCTTGCAGATAGGACCATGAGAACCCCTGATGAGTTTCTATTCAGACCAAGAATACCTATGCATGAAGAGGAGGGACAAGTATTTCCCTTGACAATACAAACTGCAGCAGTGCGAGGGAAAGTAGCATTGGTCGAAGGGTACGATGATGAAGGCAGACAATGGTGCGCGATTATCGCCATTGAAGAAGGATATCGAGTGACGGACGTCACTGATGATGATCTGTTTGAAGAACAACCTGACTCAGAAGAGACGAGGGTGGAAGTGAGTCTCATATTTTGGGTGAAAACGATCAAGAGAGAAGTGCCTCAGAGAATGATGTTGGCACTGATACCTCCGGAATACTTTGATGACGACATGGCCCAGGTGCCTGCCTCAGTATGGACTACAGGACCTTATGACATAGGCCTCCTTAAGGGGGTGGGAGAAGTGAAAATTAAACTGAAACCGGGAGCAATTTTACCAAGAGCGCGACAATATCCCATGTCCAGAGAAGCGGATGAAGGGATTGCAAAGATAATTTCCACCATGATGGATCAGGGCATCCTGGTGACGTCAGAATCACCCTGTAATATGGTGATTTACCCCGTCAAGAAATCAAAAGGAGGGTCTTGGTGTTTAATCCAAGATTTAAGAGCATTAAACGATATTGTTTAAGCCGAGTTCCCTCTAGTCCCTAACCCATCTACGATCCTGTGTAACATACCGACTGAGGCGAAATATTTCATGGTGATTGACTTGAAAAATGCTTTATTCTCAATCCCGTTGCACAGGAACTCACAAGATCTGACATCATTTACATTCAGACAAATGCGTCTGAAAAGTACGAGGTTGCCACAGGGGTACTGTGAGTCCCCGTCCAGATGGACCTAAGCAATATTGCATTAGACAGTGTTGTCTTGCAGTATGTAGATGACATTCTAATCTGCAGCACCACTGAAGAGCAATGCAGGCGCGATTCTCTCCAGCTACTGAATATACTGGCTGAGAAAGGATATAAGGTTGACAAGGAAATGTTACAATAATGTCAACAAGAGGTGCTGTACATAGGCCAGTTAATTTCGCATGAGGGGAAAAAGGTAATCCCAGAAAGGGCTGAAGCTATCGTAAACACGGTGAAGCCACTCACGGTAAAGCAAATGCAGAGCTTTCTGGGCCTATGCAATTATGTTAGAGCATGGGTCTTCGATTACAGCTCGTATACCAAGCCCTTGTTCCAGGCCCTAAAGAAGGCCCAGGCAACAAAGGAAAAGATTGAATGGACTGAGACAATGGAAAAAGGATTTACAGAACTCAAGAGAGCGATTTGTACTGCCCCAGTTCTCGAGATTCCTAATTATGCAGAGGAATTCTACCTATTCTCACACACAGATGGCAGCGTTATGACGGCAGTACTCGCTCAGAGAACCTTGTTGGGATACAAGCCCCTGGCATACTACAGTGGGAGCCTGGACGCAGTCATGAGAGGCCACTTCCCATGCGAACAGAGCTTAGCTGCCGCAGCGTTCGCCATAGAGAAAGCGACAACCATTGTAATGGAATGTTCCCTGACGTTATACGTCGAGCATGCATTATTTGCCATCTTAGAAAAACCAAAAGGCACATTGACATCTCAGAGAGCTTCTGCCTATGAAGTGATCATATTTAATCCATCGATCAAAATAGTTCGATGTAAAACAGTAAATCCAGCTACATTCATAGCTGAGCAAGTCACTGAAGGAGAGCCGATACATGACTGTGCAAACTATGAAGAATTCTATAATGAAATCCGCAGGGTAAAAGAAAATGCCCTGGCGGGTGGTGAAATTGTTTTCATTGACGGTTCTTCGAGAATCGACCAAGAAGACAGACAAAGATATACAGGCATTGCTGTAATGAAACACATAGCAAACAGAGAATTTCAAGTACTTGACAGTGCACGAATACCATCTCATTATTCAGCACAGGCTGCAGAATTACTGGTGCTGATACTCGCCATTGAGAATCACGCAGACCGGAAAGTGTATAGTGACTCTGCCTATGTGTCCTCCACAGTGCACGCAGGCCTAGCACGCTGGAAAAGGAGGGGCTACCTCCGAGCGGATGACACGCCAGTGCAACATGCAGCCTTATTGGACAGGCTGATTAAGGCACTACAGCTCCCAGTGGGCATAGCGGTCGTGAAATGCGCCGCCCACACCAAAGGGACAGATTTCGTGTCATGTGGAAACCATGCAGCAGACACGGATGCCAAGCATCTGGCATCCAAGAGTGAAACGATCATGGAAGTAGAAGTGGCGTGCACCCATGAACAAATGATGATAGCACTAGTCACACCAGAAGCCTATAGCAATATGGGGCAGACCCAACTGATGGAGATCCAAGGGGAGGCCCCTCAGGATGAAAAGAACCTATGGAGGCATCGAGGGTGGTCTTTAAACCCCTCTGACGGGTTGTGGCGGCAAGACAGCACTGGTAAACCAGTAATGCCTGAGGCCCTACTAAAGATAGCCTTGGAGCAATTGCATTACCCATTTCACATGACAAAAGAAAATCTAGCTACAACGCTTGCAGAAGACTGGTTTATACTGAATTTAGCTGAGCATGTTGCATTCTTTATGGTGAACTGCATAATCTGCCAGCAATTCACCACTGGGCACACATTAAAAGTAGTGAGAGGAGTCAACCCCAGGCCAAATGGGCCTTTTCAGCACTTGCATGTTGACTATGTCGACATGATTCAAGTGTGTAACGGGTACAGGTACTTAATTGTAGTGGTTTGTCCATTCTCTAGATGGATAGAAGCAGGTCCCTGTACACACCCAGACTCAACCTGTGCAGCCAAATTCCTGGTGAGGGAAGTGTTCCCTAGATGGGGGTGGGGGGTGAGGTGATGAGATCAGACAACGGGGCTCATTTTGTTAACGCAGTCTTTGAGCAGATCAGCTTGCTGCTTGGTATGAAGCACAAGTTCTCATCAGCGTATCATCCGGAAGGTAATGGTATCTGTTAGAGGCTCAACGGCTTGTTAAAGGAAAGGATAGCCAAGTTGAAGCTTACTCTAAAGAGGGGATGATTGCACTGCCTTCCACTGGCATTGTATGCTCTTCGGAACCAACCAGGCTCCGACCATCATCTTACTCCGCATGAGATAGTCACAGGAAGGAGAATGAACATCACCCTTACACTCCGAGACAGAGCTAGATGTGATGCCCAGTCAACCCAAGAGGTCTTGGGAACCGAACTGCAGGAATATCTGAACTGCATGACATCCTGCCTTACTGTTATTTCAGACCAACTACAGCGACGATGAAAAGGGTGCAGCGCAGCACAAGACACAGCAGGAGGCACTGAGGCAGACGCAGCTCAAGGTCTACGTGTACCTCTCATCTTCCCTGGAGACACCGTGTAGGTGAAAAACCACACGAGGAAAAGGTGGGACGAGCCAAGATTCAACAGCCCTTTTACCGTAGAGGACTGCACTCCTTCAGCTGTCAAACTGCAAGGCAGAAGAGCATGGATCTTTCTCAATGACATTAAGCCCTATATTGGAGAAAGCCCTCTAGCTGCACCCCACCGTGAAGACACCACAGACAACGCGGAAGAACCTCAGCACATGCAGACGAGATCCATGACGAGGAAGAAGGACGCATGAGCAGCAAAGCCAAGACAAAGAGAACCCTTTTGGAAGTTGTGACTTAAACTGAACATTTCCTCTAAAAAAAAAAGGGGGGGGATAAGGACAATAGCAGACACTCTGTGCATCCCAGCTGCAGGGTGAATAAGAATAAAAAGGAGGTAAGGGCATAAAACAGACACTCAGAGCAGCCTAGTTGCAGGGTGAAGAAGAGAATTATACATCCAAAGCCACAACAACGTTGGTGATACGAACTTTTGAACCAAGCCACACTTAAGCATTGTTGAACAACAAGACCCAAATAGACTGAGATCGAGGACTTTTGCCCTAAGGAGCCAACACAGTGGGCCTCATTACAACCCTGGCATTGGACCATGGTGCTATTAGCACCATGGTCCATGCCGGATTCCGCCATGGTGGATGGCGGATTTACCGCCCCATTCCAAGGTTGGCGGGCGGTAAATCCCCATTCACCATGGCCCTTCCCCATTCCCATTTTTGGCCCATAGGGCTCAATGGGAATGGGGAAGGCGCTAATTACGGCACCGTAAATTACGGTGCCGTAATTAGCACCAAGGTCCCTTAGCGGGTTGGACTTTAACGCCTGCAAAAAGCAGGCGTTAAAGTGTGAATCGGGCGATAAGAGTTTAACGGCGCTGCAGCCTTTTATGGCACCGTTAACCCCTCAATGCCAGGGTTGTAATGAGGCCCAGTATCCTGAAGCAACCAACACTAAGACCTTGTTTCGCAGAACATATGGTATCCCCCAGCAGAAATATCACAAGGGATGTGCTGTCCTGTTTCCAGTTAGTACTAGAGACACATCCGTCACTTGTAGGGAGAGTCACCAGTGTCACAGACTTTATTCAAGATCCTGCCAACAAGAAAGTAATCTGGCAACTACTTACTGTCATCGCGGAAGCTTCCTTCAGTTACCTGAATACAGTGATAGGGACACAAATGCTTCCACCGCAGGCGATACTAGATGAACTCACAAACACTTTTCTTTTGTATCATAGAGGAGTGCCCAGCACTCGTCGGGAGGACCACTGACACTATTACGTACATTAGAGATCCATTAAACACTAAACATTTGCACCAGCTGTGGGCTAAGCTCAGCTACCTGGTTGCAATCCACGCAACGGTAAAGTGTAGAGACTGTTCATGTCAAAAGAAAGGCCTGTGATCCAGAACCCAGCAAAGCAGGACAAATGTCCCTGTCTCCTGAGGACAGCCGACTGGCACACAACGTCTTGTTTCGTCTAGTCACTGACTTTCCAGAAATGGTGGGGAGACCTGCCGAGGTTGACGTCATCACCTTCCTCAGAGAACCAGCTAATGTTGCGCATATGGGAACGCTCCTACATGGCATTATGCTCCAAGTGGAACTGTCCAAATTCCAAAGAGAGTATCTGAGGAGATTCCAGTGAAACCTTCCGCCGAGGGACAAATCAAGGAAGCCAAGGCAGCTCTTCACCTTTCCGCCGAGGGACAGATCCAGGAGACAGAGTCAAAGCTCTTCATCTTTCCGCCGAGGGACAGATCCAGGAGACAGAGTCAAAGCTCTTCATCTTTCCACAGAGGGACAGATCGTGGGAACAGAGACAAGAACTTCACCATTTTAGTTTATTATTTTTAACTTTGATTTTGATTGGTTGCTATTTTTCTATTTCTTCGCATTGAACAGGTTCCAGCATGTCCTCAGGACTGAAGTAAATTCGGGGGGTGGACTGGGAACTGACCTATTTTGAATATGCACAATGTACGTGCCTCACAAAAGGTGTTAGTGTAACCTTTTTCCATAGTCTAGCAAGGGAACTGTATCCCATAAACCAGAGACAATCATCACCCGCAAGAGGGGGGACACTTGCGAAGCACAAGACACTTTATGATACAAACTTTCTGAGAAACAATAATGGAGTAAGTGAACAGAATAGAACTTTAACAGTTGCTATGAATGAAATGGGGGCCCAGAAAGGTAACCTGGTCCTCCCACAAACAGAGGGGCACCCCAACTTCCCTGGAAGGAAATGCTGCCAATTGTCATACCGCATGATTATGTGTATATGTATAGTGATTATCATTATCTTTCTGTCATTAAGAATCTGAACTGCATTCTTTATTGGTGCATGAAGCGTTCCAATTTCAGTGCACCCACCGGATAATGTACGCATAAGTCCCACCAAAGCACCCAGACCCTATATAGTTATTCCAGTCCCAAGAAAATCTGATGGTAAGGTACACAAACTAAAATTGCATGTAATTAGCAGTGATACATACACAATTGAGGTAACAAATGAAGAGAAAAGCTGGAGACAGGGTCAGCACGGAATGAATGAAAACGTAGCACTGACCACTACACGCACACACACACTGAATGCACACGAACCAGGGCAAGTGTCAATGGCTACAGAACCTTGAACGAACACAACAAATGGCACAAGACTGCCTACCAAACAACCCATCCCAGAAAATAGTAAAGGTGACCGAAAAGCACCAAGTGAAAGGGTTCTGAAGAAGATATAGCAAAACCCCTCAAGACGACAGAAGCGGCTACGGGAGAATTCACTGCACGGACACAAATGTTGATAGATCATTTATTCCCGTTCATAGCTAGAGCGAAGAAACTACATGAGGAACTGAAAATAGAACCGCACAGACTGTAGTGACAAGCACACCAGTTCCAACAGAAGGAACAAGCACCAGGCCCACGATGCAGCCTTACGTTGGGCTGATGGCAGACCAGTGGTGGTTAAAGACACTCTACGAAAAAATACAAGGGGAGAGGAAGAGAATCACAAAACCTCCTCCTATCAAATCGACAATGAAAACCGCTTCACCGACCAGAATGCCCGAGAGTCCTCCAGCAAGGAAAAGTCACACAGACGCATTTAGAGATGTAGTTATAGCTAACTACAGGAAGACACTAAGAATCAAGAGAAGCCCACATGAAGATAACAATGAACTAAACGATTACCTGGACAGCACAGCACTTCTAGGAAACAACATTTGGTACCAACACATGAAAGAGGTCGGAAGAAGAAAATCAGAAGGAGAATGCTTCGTCTGTGCACTTCTACCGTACAGCATGGGAAAATCCAAGATCTTTGCGGCTGTAGAAATTGATGTTCCAACAGCACACTGTATGTCACAAGTGGCAATGTGCAACACTAGAGGAAAGTTTATGGGGAGGGAAGCCTCATTGATATGGCCAAGTGAAACGGATTACCCAGATGAAGACGGCTATGTCCAGGACATCAAAACAAGAAACAGAGCGCACACTAAGAATCACGTGATCACGTGATCAGGTATGAAAAGCCTGAAGTTAAAGGATCAGGAACAAGATGGGAGATAAACCCGAGGCTGAACGTCCAAGGAAAGACTCCAGAAGAGGCTCAAATTTGGAAGAACAGAGGCCAAAAGCAGATTTGGGGGACAGTGGTTTCCCCAAATGGATGGGAAGAAGGAGTGGTGATCTGCCGAGCCTGGATGGTCCTTGGAGCATGCAAAGAAGCGATAGAAAACTCACAAAGACTGTGCAAACCTCTATGGTCAAAGTTGCTAAAGTTACTAACCTGGGTCAAAGACAGAGAAGGTCCCTTGCAAATAGTGCCACTGGAAAGCCCAAATTGTGCTTCAGGAACAATGGTACAAGGAGGATGGGAGCGAATCAGAAATGCGGACGAATCTTCGAGGCCCCAGGAATGATGCACGGAACAGCAGTAATTATGGATCAGTATTGGGCGTGTGGATCCAGAGCATACATCAGACTGCAAAGAGACTGGGGAGACATAAGCACAAAAGTGAACGTCCACGTTCCTGCACTAGTGATCCCGAAAAGTGACCTGAATATTGACAGTTTTCCAGAAGCGATGCTCATCTGAGGAAAAGGAGATCTGTGGAACTGGAATTCCGGATGAAGAGAGAAAATTACTTTTCTGCAAAATCAGAAGAAGCATTCCATGCAATCCCATATGAACACAGGCTGTTCAGCCTCACCTCATCAGTAATCACAACAATCTTCATGCCAAGAATCCAAGTTGGAGTAAATACGAAATGGTTGCAGATAACCAGATGTGAGTTATTGCAGACCATCAACACAACCATAAAAGGATTTAATGCGATTAAGGAAGAACTAAGAGTAATCCGATTGATGACCCTCCAGAACAGATATGTACTTGACATGATCACCGCGATGGATGGAGGTGTTTGTGCAAAAATCGGAGAATCATGTTGCACATTTATACCTTCGCATGATGAAGAAAATGGAACCCTAACAGAAGCCATAAGTATGCTGACAAACCTACAGAACCAGATGATTGATGAAACCGATGAAGTAGATGATGACAGCTGATTTGGAACTCTATTCTCATGGGTCCCACAATGGATGGCAGATATATTTAAGTTTCTGGGAGCCCTGCTATTGATGATACTATTAGGATTTTTTTTAATTAAGATAATCATCACACAATGCCAGAAAACTGCGAAGAAAGCCATTGAGATGAAGATCATGATCGACGTCAGACCAGATGGAAGCCAAGAGACCTGACAGATGAAGAAATAACAGACTTTGTGAAGGCCAGCGAATTTGCGCCAGAAGGAACAAAGTTTGTGTATCCCAGGAAACTAAGAAAGTATGAAGGAAAATTGATCTATTGCAGCCCAAATGGACAATGTCAGCTTATGACCTGGAACAATGACGAACACATGAAAACAGCAGGAAGCCTGAAAGAAGTGATAAATATATGGACTCCAAAGAAACACACGTTCACACCATCATGTACAAGCCCAGAAGATGATGAACAAGATATAGAAAAACCAAGCAAGACGAATCCAACGGAGGAAGCAGAAGTGGTCGATGAACCGACCAGAGGGGGGAGTGTAGAGGAGGTCCCAGATGTGGCCTGCACTCCAGCCAGCCATTTTGAGGTGCCAGGAACATACTCGCCAAGATATGTGACGTATGAGGAACAAATAGACCAACAGAGAGCGGCACTAGGACTCTCCCCAGTGCCCATCAGAAGGGCAATACCTGTTGAAGTGCCTATAACCAGACAACCATGGGCAGCTAGGTAACCGCTGAGACAACCGTACCAGCAGCTGACACGAAATGAAGACTACCTACAGTCTGTCCCCGAAGAGACCCAAAGAGCCTTAATGGAAGGCGAATGGTGACGACATAAGAGCCCAGACAGACGTACAGATCAACATAAACGACAATCGAAAGATGACACACAAGGACGAAATGTAAAGAATAATGATGTAATGGACTTGTAAGATGAAACGATGTTGATATATAAAGAAACGTAACCATGAAGTGAGATGAAAATATGCAACTAACAAATGCCTGTAAATAGGCTTGGAACACAAGAAACTAAGGAAACGATACTGCTTGCAATGCTTAGTAGAAGGATAGAGCGGCAAGTGCCAACTATATATCTACCTCAAACGCACATTATACAAGTGCGACTCGATTTTACAAAAGCAGAATTAAGCCCAGGCTGCAAGGGGCTATCAAGGCAGAGATTCATATTCCAGCTAAAGCCAGAAGGAAAGACCAGAATCGAAACTGAGCACAAAGCAGCTCATGCCTGGAATTCGAGGTCAACTCAAGGAAGGGAGGAGAGCGGCAACTTTGAAGAATCAAAACTTCAGAGCATAGCAGCCTGTCCCGTGAAGGTCGAGATAAGGAGGACCCAGGCAGGTGGCAAGGCTAACAAAGAATCAAATACACGAAAAGAAGGAAAATTAAGCAGATTCACAGTGAACAGACACGTGACCAGCCAAGCGCGAAGAGGGACCAAAGTCTGATGTCACCCAGAACCCAAGGATGCCATAACATTTCCTGATAAGAAGCTACAGTTTCGAGGCCATCCTCAGCCAACTAAATGACACATAGCCCTAAAGTACTGATTGATGGAAGGGAGGCAGGATGAATCTTGGGGCACACTGCATCTGGGTGTCCATTCTGCATGCTGCTAATTAAAGTGGAGATGTATGTCTAGGGGTGTGACCTACCCAATCATAATGGACCAAATAATGTAGGGTCCTATAGCTAGCAGAACCAATGAGACGTCATACTTGTAGTGACGTCTATCACAAGTGATGTAGAGGGATGGGCGTAGACGCCCACCTGATAAGAGTTATCCAATCCTCACACTCTGTTACCATATACAGATATAGCCCCTATACTTAATTTACCTTTCCCAACCAATAGAATTGCATGACAATATTGGAGTGTAACACGTCAGTGATGACGAGAATGTACTATAACTATTGCTGTCTGAATGAAGAATTTGGAAGTTGAAGCGAGACAGGCGATCCCATCACTGTTGATTTCCATTTCTTTTCCTGTTTTTTGTACTTGTCATTAAACGGATTCCCTTTGCCAAACTACTGAGTTGTCCTTATTGATTGGTGTTGGAGTAGGATAATCCTGCACCCCAGCCTCCTCAAGGTCCAGTTATCTCATCTTAAAAGTACTTGAGGGTGAGATCTGATCCCATGGGCCCGTCAGAGGTCACTCCGCCCTCCTGTACACTTCCACCTGACTCCCACTCTGGGCTCAGCTCATCAGTTATTTCTATCTGCGGATTCCATTGCTGGACAATTCACCAAAGAGATGTAATGCCTAACTGCTCCTTCCTCGTGTTCTCGACCTCTCGCTGTCCTGCGGGTTCTTCCCGGCCTGCTTTAAATTGCTACTGTTCTGCCTTTCGTATCAACATGCAGATGGGAGCCTGAAACCCACTGTTACGCCCCAGCGCAGCAGCGATGAAATGAGGGACGCCGGGCCAAGAGCACATGATACTTTTTTTATTATTTACTTTTCCGTTCTGCTGCAAACGGGGCAAAACCCCATTGCGCATGCCTGAACATGCGCAAGCTCCATTGGTTATGTTCAGCGTGATAAGGCATCTCGTCACGCCAAGTTAACCGCGTTCGTGCTGGACACGACAACTCCCCCTCTCGAGCAAAACAGAATCCCATTACTCACAGTTGGCATCACATTTGGGTCCAAATTGGGTCCTTCCTATCATTTATCTTCCTCTCTACCTGTGGGGTACGGAAACTACTCTCCTGAACATCCATGAAGATCTGCTCTCCAAACTTGACTCTAACATTCCCTCTGTCCTCATCCTCCTCGATCTCTCTTCTACCTTCAACACGGTCAACCATACCATCCTGCTCAACCGTCTCCGTGATAACCTGGGTATCACTGATCAGGCCCTGGCTTGGCTGGCCTCTTTCCTCTCTGATCGACCCTTCCAGGTCCAATTTGGGTCCTTCCTATCATCTATCTTCCTCTCTACCTGTGGTGTTCCCCAGGGGGTCTAACCTCTCGCCCTTAGTTTAGTTTACTTTATTTATTTATAGAGCGCACCGAGCCCGTGGGCAACTGGGCGCTTAATATTAACAGTTACAGAGATACAGACATTTATAATGATACGCAATGTACAAAACCAGAAAATACAGTGTATATACAGAATGCACAAAACAGGTCAATATGCAGGAAGAGGTCAACGTGTATTGCACATTGGGATATATACATCAAAACCGTATAGAAGAAAAGAGTTCAAGTGGTCAGTCGTCTGTCTTGCTAGTGGAGCCAGACTTTAGTCTTCTTCCTAAATGTGTGGGAGAACGGTTCTTCCCTAATGACAAGGGGGAGGTCATTCAATTTTCTGGCTGCTAGGACAGGAAAACTAGCTCCGCCGGCACGTTGTTGCCTATATCTAGGTATGTTGACACAATGCCTCAGATTGGATCTGATGGGTCGTGATGAAGTGTGGTGAGAGATGGTGTTGGACAGGTAGATGGGGGCTTGGTTAGATAGGCACTTGTGTGTGAGAGACAAGGTTTTGGAAGCTGTTCTTTGGTTGATGTCGAGCCATTTTAGTGAGAGTCTCGTTTCAGAGATATGGTGATTCTTGGGGATATTTAGGGCTGCTCGAATGGCTTTGTTTTGCAGGACTTTCATTTTGTTGAGGTTTTATTGGGACGTGCCGAGGTAAAGTGCACTACAATAATCTATCTTAGAGAGGACTAGGGCTCTAGATAGAGTGATGCAGTTGGTTGAAGAGAGGTTTTGGCATTAGTTTGTCTAGTTAGTGATAATGCCGAGTCTATGTAGATCCCAAGTGTTTTTACTGCCGTAGATACTTTAATTAGATTGCCATCAATGTTGAAGGAAGAAAACAAATCGTTCAGGGTATTCAAATTGGCTGGAGAGCCGAGGAGGAGCAGCTCTGTCTTGTCGTCATTAAGACAGAGTCCATGTTTCACCATCCATGCTTTATGATAGTGTAGATGTTATTGAACGTCTTACTGTCCACAATGTAGTCACCGGTGATGGGGAAAAGTGTCTGAGTGTCATCAGCGTAATTAGTATAGATGAAACCCAGATAATAAAGCTCATCAAAGAGTGGTTTAGTGAATACATTGTAGAGAGTGGGTGACACACAAGAACCTTGGGGCACCCCACACGTGACAGGGGTGGGTGGGGCAGAAGCAGATGGAGCAAATATGCTCATAGATCTATTCTTAAGGAAGGACTCGATCCAAGCGTTGGCTTGGTCTGAGAAGTTAGCAGCTGATTTCAGGTGTTTGCCTAAGATTTTATGGTCTACCAAGTCGAACGCTGCTGATAGATCGAGTAAGAGGAGCAAAGCTAGTTTGCCTTGGCCTTTCAGCGTCTGCATTTGGGTCTTGAGGTCGATAAGGGCAGTTTCAGTTCCATGTCTTGGTCTGAAACCGGATTGCCTTAGACCTAACAGGTTGCTAGTTTCAAGGTATTGTTGTATCTGCAGATAGGCAGCACAGTCAAGTATTTTGGGAAGAAATGGGACTGTCGTAATGGGTCTGTAGTTAGCCGGGTTGTTAGGGTCGAGTGAGGTTTTTTTAGCAGTGGGAGTACCCACGCATCTTTCAAATTGTTAGGTACTGTGCTGGATTTGAATGAGGCATTGATAAGAGATGTAATGAAGGGAGCTAGATCTTTGGCAGCTTCCTTGATAAGGAAGGCAGGATATGCATCGTCTTGGCAGTTGGAAGGTTTGAGTTTCTGAATGATAGATTCAACCTCTTTGATGGAGAGTGGAGAAAAGTTGAATTGGGGTAGTGTACACTTAGTCTCTGAATGTATATTCGGGGTAGTGTCACTTTTTGAGATAAGAGATTTCTTCATTATTAGTTTATTTTGCAGCATGGAGATGTTATCTTGGAGTGCGTTTTGTATATTAGTACACCATTGGATGTCTTTAATACATGTATCTGGGGGCAAAGCCGGTGATTCGAAGAGTTCCTTAGTATTAGACTCTGCTTTAGAGATGCGGTCATTGGAGTTGTCTTTCTTAGCCTGGATTATAGCTAATTTGTAGTTAAGTTAAAGGAGGCTGAGGCAAAGTTGGCTTTATTTGCTACAGAGGGCATAGATTTCTATAGAGATTCAGACATTCTTTAAATTTTTATGAGGGACTTGAGTTGGAGAGTGTTCCAGGTATTAAGGTGGTTACGTGGTTTAGATGTACGTAGTTTCATAGGCGCTAGTGTGTTGATCATCCTAAGGATAGTCTGATTATATTTGTCAATTAGTACTGAAAGGTCTGATGAGATCGTAGTGGGGTTGGTGATTGGGTACAGGAGTGGGATGAATTTGTCAAGTGTTAGGTTGCGTTTGTTCCTAGTCATTGTGGCTGGGGCTTCAGTGGTTTGAGAGGTGGAAAATGCAGTTTCATTGATGTTGAATCGGATGAGGTGTTGGAGAGGGTATTGCAGTTAAGGTCGGCTAGCCAGTCATGGATTCGGCCTTTGTTATGGGTGGGAGTTGAGATACAGTCTGAGAAGCCTAATTCGGACAGAGTGTCCTTCAGAGCGCAAGCTTTCTGATCATTGGGGTCATGAAGACCTAGATTGAAATCACCAAGGATCATGGTTTGTGATTTATTATTAGTATTAGTGGATATCAGATGTGGGATGTCATTTTCGAATGAGGGGGTTGGGCCTGGTGGGTGAGAAACGAGGTGCAGAGTAATAGTGGAGGTGGGTGATGTGGATAGTTTGGCGGATAGGAGTTCACCTGAGGGCATGGGAGTATTTGTAATTTTTCTCAAGCCTAGAGAAGTTTTGTGTATGAATGCCAAGCCTCCTCTTTTGGAGATGCTGGCATCTCCATCCTCACGGATAATTGCATAGTTGTCCAGAATGGCGAGGGCACAAGAGGGGCCTGAGGCTGTGTGCAGCCAAGTTTCTGTGATTGCAATGAAGTCAAGGTTGTGTGAGGTTATGATATCTGCAGTATCTAAGGCATGTGCCTGGAGGGATCTGGCATTGGTAAGGGCAGCTTTTATTGGTGATGAGGTGATGGGTGGGTTGTTAGGTGATTTCAGGCTAGTTTCTGAGGTGTGTGATGCTGCTGGGATGACAGTGGTATTTTCTATGGTGGTGCCTTGTACGTTAAGTTTGTGGCGATGACGTGTGGATCTGGAACTAAGTCTAAAGTTTCTATAGATAGTGGAGCAGGGCTGTGTAGATAAGGCAGTCGGTGGGCTCACTTGGTATGGTGTATTATCAGTGGTGACAGGGAGGATGGTGGAATGTAAGGTTGCTGCATTATTAAAAGGAAGGGTTTTGGGTGGATGCCGAACTTTGGGAATGGTGTAAAGGCCCAATGGCGTTGTCTTGTCGGGCTGAGTAAGAGCATAGTCAAGACAAGGTGGTAAAAATCTAGAAGGTGGTATCGAGACTGAAAGTGGTAAATTGGGTGACAGGGTGAGTCGGACGGTGGGCGCTCTGTGGTCAATACAAGAATACATATGTCTCACAGGAAGGCAGGAAATTATAAATACTAATGTTGGTATGAACCAAAAAAACAGACGGTTAAGTAAGCTTATTAATTTTGGCGAGGGCAAAGGAGGGGCCTGAGGCTGTGTGCAGCCAAGTTTCTGTGATTGCAATGAAGTCAAGGTCATGTGAGGTTATGATATCTGCAGTATCTAAGGCATGTGTCTGGAGGGATCTGGCATTTAAGTGGTGCTCTTTCATGGTTATGCTACCTATACATCGATAGTGATATGGATCAGCAGAAGGGAGGCGCTGTGCAGGAAGGTTGCACTAAAAGTTGTGGATTGGGTCGTAGCAGTGGGCAGGGCGGATCCTAAACGTAACAACACAGTAAGCTACAAACGCAGGGGTGTTGCTAGGTCTGGAAAGGACCCGGGGCTGCGCTAATGTCGGGGCTGTCGGGACTGGGGGCTAGCTAGCATTTTGGTTGTAGCTCCTGAGATTCTATCCGGGGCTACAACCAAAGGACCAGGGGCTATAGCCCCCTTATCCACCCCCTAGCAACGCCTCTGTACAAACGTACGGCCGCATAAACCTCACAGTGAATTACATGAGTGGGGCTGCACAAAGCTAGGCAGTTACATGTGAAACAGTGAAGACCAGACGCAGTGTGTTACAAATACATTGTGTGTGCGCACTGATAGGTGCAGTAACATAAGCAGTGGATGGGCGCAGTGGGCAGATGTGCAGTGTGAGTAATTATAACCTCATAAGGTGACCAGCAAAAATAGTAAATGCAGAGGTTGCTACTAATGCAATTAGGCAAGGTAATTATGAGCCATATCAAATGAATAAACCATCATTAATTCAAGATAATGCAGCAAAACGAAATGTAGCGAAACATCACAGAGAGCTACGTATGGAACCTCGTCATAGGCGATGAGGTATAGCATTCAACGCAGTAAGTAGCCAAGAGTAGTAGGCGCCACAATAGGTCATCACAGAATTGAGTGAATTAGTGGTGAACCCGTAAGGTTTGACACTCAATAATTGGCTCTTCACTGTATTACATTGTGTCATATATAAAAGGAGATGGTAGTCAAACAAGGCCACTGTTAGAGTTATCGCTAGCTGGGTGGGTCGGCAGGTGTCTGGTATGGAGTCTAGGCCCTGCTAATAGCCGTTGCTGATTGGGGTTGTAGCACAGTTCTGTTGGCGTTTTCTTACCGCATATGGCAACATATTGGCAGTCCAGGATGGGCAATGGTAGCCGAAAGGTGGGTTACAGTGCTCCATAAGTGGGGAGAGTAATGGGCCCTACGGCCTCTCCCGGCTCGGGACAGGAGCCTTTTTTTTGTGTGCCTTTCTTGCGTGGGCCGGCTCTCGCCTACCGGCGAGCCATGATAGGATAATATGGTCAGAGGCAAACAATCCGGGAGATTCAGAGCCCAGCTGCTCCCAAGGCACAGGAGGCAGCCAAACTCATGGCGGCCATGATGTAAGGTGGCGATCCTCGTGGCTATCAATGGAGAATGCAATAGATGGGCAAGGTAGTTCAAATCCTTTGATGCAAAGCTGGCAAAAGTGAGACTTCTTTTCCAATAATGTATTGGAGTAAATGAGCCCTGGCTTTTCATCCAATACCTGCCAACTCTCGCCCACTGCATTGCCATTTTCTGCTCAAATTTCCAGTGCTACGCTGACGACACAACTCATTTTCAGGCTGCCCTCTGCCACCTCCTCTCCCTCTCTCATCTCTGATTGCCTAACTGCCATTCAAGATTGGTGCCGCCAATGATCTTTGTCTGAATGCCAGCAAGATGGAGATCCTCCTCATCGGCACACCTTCACCATCCTTTCCCCTCACTCTCTGCCCGGCCTCCCTTGGCCCTCCTCCTACCCCCACCTGCGAGGCTAAGAACCTCAGGGTCATCTTTGACTTCACACTTTCCTTCTCCGCCCACATCTCTGATTTCTCTAAAAAGTCAAACTTCCTACTGCACCTCCTCAGAGGTACTCTGTCTTTCCTCTCCTTCCCCCAGAAGCGCATGGTCTCCCAAGCTCTGGTTTTCTCTAGCTTGGACTATTGTAACAGCCTCTTTCTAAACCTACCTGCATCTACTCTCCGCCCTCTGCAACTAATCCAGAACAGGACTGCGAGACTTGTCCTTGGCCTCAAGCCCTCGGATCGTATCTCTCCAGCTCTGAAATCTGTCCATTGGCTCACAGTGGATGCAAGGATTACATTCAAAACCCTCTGCATTGTCACATGGTCCCGTGCGCAGCAAAAAGCCAGTGAAATGCCCAACACGGTGCAAGGCCCCGTGCTATCCATGGGCCAGCACAAAGCACCCCCCTTGTAATTGCGTGAAAAATCGGAGCGTACCCCACTCGCACCAGCGAAATCCCGTGGAAAGGACAGCGCGTACCACGTCCGCACGCCAGCGAAATCGTGTACCCCGCTCGTGTCAGCCAACTCACGTGGAAAGGGCGCGTGTACCCGGTCTGCACCCCAGCGAAATCACGTACCCCTCTCGAGCCAGCCAAATTGCGCGGAAAGGGCTGAGCATACCCCGTCTGCACCCCAGCGAAACTGCGTACCCCGCTCACACCAGCTAAATCGCGTGGAAAGGGTTGCGCATACCCCGTCCGCACCCCAGCAAAATCTCGTACCCCGCTCATGCCAGCCAAATCGTGTGGAATGGGCCATGCATACCCCATCTGCACCCCAGCGAAATCACGTACCCCGCTCATGCCAGCCAAATTGCGTGGAAAGGCCGGTGCATACCCCATCCACACCTAAGCAAAATTGCATACCCCGCTCGCGTCAGACAAATCGCGTGGAAAGGCCAGCACGTACACTTGCGGCACCCCAGCGAAATCGTGTACCCCACTCGCACCAGCCAAATCACGTGGAAAGGACTGCACGTACACCTGCTGCACCCCAGCAAAATTGGTTACTCCACTCGCACCAGCCAAATCGCGTGGAAAGGCAAACGCATGCTGCCACAGCTGCGAACACACCCGCAGGCAGCCCACACCACAAGACCCCCTCATCACCTGTTACCATACCCTGCAGGCAGCCCACAGGGGACCATACACCGCAGGCAGCCCACACCACAAGGGCCCCCCATCACCTGTGACCATACCCCGCAGGCAGCCCACATGGGACCATACCCTTCAGGCAGCCCACACCACATGGGACCCCCCATCACCTGTAACAATACCCAGCAGGCATCCCACACCACATGGGTCCCCCCATCACCCGTGACCATACCCCGCAGGCTGCCCACACCACAAGGGTCCCCCATCACCAGTGACCATAACCCGCAGGCAGCCCACACCACAAGAGCCCCCCCATCAGCCGTGACCATACCCCGCAGGCAGCCCACACCACATGGGACACCCCATCACCTGTTACCATACCCCGCAGGCAGCCCACATGGGATCATACCCCGCAGGCAGCCCACACCACAAGGGTCCCCCCATCACCTGTGACCATACCCTGCAGGCAGCCCACACAGGACCATACCCCGCAGGCAGCCCACACCATATGACACTCCCCATCACCTGTGACCATACCCCGCAGGCAGCCCACATGGGACCATACACCGCAGGCAGCCCACTCCACAAGGGTCCCCCCATCACCCGTGATCATACCCCACAGGTAGCCCACACCACAAGGGCCCCCCATCATCTGTGACCATACCCCGCAGGCAGCCCACATGGGACCATACCCCAGCCCACACGACAAGGGCCCCCCCATCACCCGTGACCATGCCCCACAGGCAGCCCACACGACAAGGGCCCCCCATCACCTGTGACCATACCCCGCAGGCAGGCCCCGACTCCTGTCCCTACCACCACCAGTAACGGCAACCTACATGGCAGGCCCTGACTCATGCCCTCCCTCACCACCAGTGGCGGCAACCTGCAGGCAGGCCCCGACTCATGCCCCCCCCCCACCAGTGATGGCAACCTGCAGGCAGGCCCCGACTTCTGTTCCCCCCATCACCAGTGACAGCAACCTGCAGGCAGGCCACGGCTCATGTGTCACCACACACCCCAAAACACATTGGGCCAAAATACAATCATACAGCACATGCCATCAAAAAGTGCCACCACACGCTGCAAACCCCCGGTGTACCTCAACACCCATCCATTGGTCATGCTCCCCAGTACATGCCCCATGTCATGTGAATCCCGATATCACACATGCATGCATGTGTGCACACACATGAACCCCATTGGTGAACAGCAGGGACACACAAATGAGTCAAGGAAGAGTGAAACATGCAATAAACCATTGAGACCAGACACCACTTAGATTTCAATGGCCAAAAATATAATGAAAAACATGTATCAAAGTCACACACAGTGGAAACATCAAACAAAACATGAATGAACCAAATAAAAAAAACAAAAGAAAGTGAAAATGAAAACCAATGGGATGCAAAAAATGAAACAAATTCAAAATATGGTCCATTTCCATCAATGTATGTCCAAAAAAACCCACCAATCATAAGAAACCCATTCCTTCATGGTGAACAAAGTAGCTCCAATGAAATCCAAACTATTTTCAATGATCCAGGGTCCATGATCCCAAAAAATGTTGAATCATCATAAAAATCCAATAAAAATAACTATATACAAGTCCAGGAACTCCCAAAAAAATGAAACCTACTCCTAAAAACTATATACAAAGGCAGCTGGCTAGTCCTACGACTCACCATTTCCCCCAAGAGTTTTGGCCAGGGCATCATCGAACGGTGCATCAATCTCCCTGAGGTGGGCCTGTGCTCTCCCCTCGAAGGCCTGCCCGCACTCCATGGTGCTCCTCTGAAACTCCCTGCAAGTATCCTGGAGGAACTCGGCCCGCCTCTCCACCCGAAGCAGGGTGTTCTCCACCATGGTGATGGTGAGTCATGCCCCCTGTGCCCACTGCCACTCTTCTCCAATCTGCTGGCCTATTCGCTGCAACACGGACGACATCCTTGTGGTAAGGTTCACTTTTCCCTTCTGCCCGATGGCCCACACCTGCCCCTCTGATGTTGAGAGCCCCGAATCCTGTCGCCTCCTATGTTGAGCCTGCTGCTGCCAAAAAGCCTGGCGCCTGTGCCTCCGGGACAGACTCCGGGATGATGACAACCACCAGGGATGTCGTGCACGTGCTCTGCTGCTTGGTGCCTGCACTTCCTCCATTGCCATTGGTCCGGTTGCTGCAGTGACCACCTCTGCTGATCCTCCATTGACTCCCGACTGTGGCAGGGATGTGGTCTCCACCAGACTGGCCGCCGGGGTTGGGACAGGTACACAGGGCCCCTGGTGGTATCTGGGCTGGAAGACGGCAGGAAGGATGACTGGCGTAGAGAGGAGGACGAGGAGGAGGGTGTCGCAGCAGTGGCCAGCACACGTAGCACATTTGTGACCATGAAGTGTGCTAGCCAGTTAATGAGGCAACAGACCTCATTGTGATGATGTGCAAGTCCCCGATTGGAAGCCTGCACATCATCACAAATGCTGCCTGTATGCCTCGCAATACCGGCTAGCACCGGTTCCACCCGGTCACGAATTGCTTCATCCGCATGTAGTTGAAGATCCGTTTCCATGGATACATCCGCCACCTATGGATGGGTACAGCATGGGGTATGTCCGCAGGTGCATACTGGTGCAGTCGCAGTAGCAGGGACAGGATTAGGCACAGGCCGCTCCACGGCGACCTGCACTGCCTCCGGCCCCTGACCCTGGACAGCAGCAGTCACACCTACGTCATTCATCAACCCCGCTGTGCCCCATGGGCTGGGCTGATGTGGCCTCCTCCTCCTCAACCACCACCAACCTGGATGACTCCCACTGTCTTCTGCATCGGATTGCCCCAGTGTGGCCTCACCTGTCCCTCCCACTGCCGAGGAGCCCACGACCAACTTCGCCCTCTTGGGCCTCCACTCAGCAGCTGCGGCCGTTGTCACGGACGCGGCACCAGTCTCCTCACTCCCGGAAGATGGCGGTCCCTGGGAGAATGACTGGGCCCAGCGTCTGTGCCTGGTATAGGCATCCCTGCTGCGGTGCTCCACAGCGCCTTCTCCGCCCTCTTCTCCCATCATTGCTGTGGATAGGGAAACATAGAACACAAACATCAGGCTACTGAACATATGTGTGTATGTGTGTTTGTCACAATGCAAATGTACATCAGGGGCACTCTCAAAGGTCACGCCCATCATCACCCTCCACTACACACAGGGAAGTGCCATTCACACACATTCACAAACATGTCTGTCATTCACAACACACATTCACATCCTTGGACAAGGCACTGGCACAAGATCACAATTGTGTATTCAGCTCACACACATCTGGGACATACACATCACATTCACACACATCAACTGACAGACATGAGGCAGGCCATGGAGATATCACGTCACAGTGCACTCGAGGGAAAATTGGCAGCTTGAGGCAATCCCAAATCAAGAACTCAAGTAACATACATCCCAGAGTGTTCGGCAGTCACACACTCACTACTCAGACACACGCACATGTACACCATGGATGTCCATGATGGTGACATAAGCACCCATGTGTCACACCTCTCGCATGCCCCAGTCCAGACACAGGTATGCAAACATGTGCGCATCGTTACATGCCGGTTTCACATCACACATTGCAACACAGACACCATTGATGTGGGACACGCTTGAATGGACTCACATGCAGCACTGTCAGTGACATGCACACAGACATCTGTACAGGAGGCATGCCAGACATCAGGCCAAGGTGCACACTCCAGCCACACGTCAACATGCACATGCACTATGTGGGACAAGTACACATGAACACTTCCTAGTCGACTCCAGACGGAGCACCAACTCCAAGACATGGGGGTGCATCGCTGGGTAGAAGAGCTCCAGGACCCTCATCTCGTCGGAGGTCAACCAGCCCCGGGGTCCCCTTTGGTCATCACCAGCCGTGAGGAGGCGCCGGACCTTGTTGTGGGTCCTGTACTTGAAGTCTTCCCAGCGCTTATGGACATGTTGGCAGTCGCGGGGTGCCACCCCCTCCGCCTTGATGGCACCCACAATGTCCTCCCAGATCTTCTTCCGTCCTTCATTGCCGACTTGCGATGGTCTGGGGAAGAGGGCATCATAATGCCCCAAGACTTGCTCCACCAGGATGCCAACTTCCCTGGATGAGAAGCTGACATCCCTCTGCCTCTATGCCGGGGGGTAACCACTTGTCTCAGATGGTGTTGGGTCGGACATGGCAACCCCCGAGGCAGGTGTGGGTGGGTAAGGTGAACCTGTACTGGGCTGTAGAGCGGTGGTATCTGGAGGCAGGTGGCAGGTAAGTGGCCTAGTAGGCAGGAGCGTGGGTCTTCCGTGTTCTTTCGCGTGGCCAGCCAGAAACAAAGTCACTCCGCGGAAACAGCGCGTTAGCATGTAATCAGATGAAAGGTCCTAAGCGCGTAAGTTACGTGATGCGCGCTGTACGTTGGGTGTTGCCGTTCAGTATGGGATAAAGGTGTGCGTAGGACGACAGTGCAATGTACGTGCTTTTCGTGGGGACAGAAGCATGAATTTCACATTTTTGTAGGTCACACGTGATTAGTTCACTACTGTGGCAGTGCATACTTCTTGTTTTGGCAGGGAAGTTGCCTACACGTACACGTGCGTGTGAATTTTTTCATTCTATGAGGCAGACGGTGAGTGCCCCCCACCCAACCGCGGCAGGGAGATGCAGCTGCTGCTGACATCCCCAGCACCTGTGGTCCCGGACAAGCAGTGCCATCTGCTGTCCAGAGCAGCCAGGGTGTGGAAGCTGCAGGGACAGCTGCGGCTACCACCACCCAAGCTCAAGGTCAGCCAGCCTCGACTGTAGTGGTCCCAGCCCAGGCACAAGGGTGACTCAATAGCCAATTTCATTGTCCCGAAGGCCAAGTCACGTGCGATGCAGGGTCCTGGCAACAGTACCCAGCTACCGATACCTGCAAGCCGACCTTCTGTAGTAACATCAGTGGCTGATTCCATAAGCCAGTCCACCTGTACTCCAGCCCCTACTGACCATAGCAGTACAAGCCACTCAGGGTCTGCACCACCTCACAAGAGACATAAGCTTGCTCCAGTGGTACAGGCTGGGACCCCAGACACTGCACAGCAATCCCACATGTCGAGAAAATGGAGTTTCTGTGATGAGGAACTGGACACGCTCGTGGACTATGTGTTGGATCAAGGCCGTGACATGCTGGTGCAGGCAGGGAGCACATATACACCTGCTCAGTGTATGGCCCACTGGCAGTGCTCTGGTGACTGGTGGTGGGTCAGCACAAGAGGATGATGAACTCACTGGACATGAGGAGATCGCTAGTGATTCCATTGCAGTGGACAAGGCCCAAGGCGTGGGAGACCTGCCAATGTATGAGGCAAAGTCCAGTGAGTGGTGATGCGTGTGTGTCCAGCTTGGGTGATATGTTATGATTGTCTGCCAGTTCAAGCTACATTGACGTGACTGCCATGTGTGACCCATGTGATGTTCAACTGATACATTCTTGTCATGCAGACTGCATACAAACCATGTGCTGCACACAGTGCCAATCCTCATCACCACACCTGCTCCCTCCTTCCATAATACTCTCTGTCCAGCCTCTCTTGGCACTATTCTTGCTCCAACCTGTGTTCACGGATAGCCTGTGATGATATTCCACTCAACACTCACCTTCTATCGTCACATGACTGATGTCTCTGAGAGGTCACCATACCAGCTGCTCCTCTTCAGAGGCCTTCTTCCTTTCCTCTCCATCCCCAGCAGTTCTCTGTCTCCAGAGGACTGGTAATTCCTATGGCGGACTACTGCAACAGGCTTTACCAGGATTTCTGAGATTGTACACTGTTCCTTCTGCAACTCAGCCAGACCTGGACTGTGTGGAAAATCCGTTAGGCTTGGTGCAAGGTATCTGCCTAGGACTGTGATGATGGCACAGGCTTACAGTGGATATGAGTGTTCATTCATGAACCCTGTGCATTCTCAGCAAGTCCCTATTGGTCCTGGGCCAGCAAGTCTTTCAACTCCATCTCCAGTATTTACTTCCTTCTCATGTCTTTCATCATCCCTTTCATGCTCCCTCAGGGTCAGTTGCTCCTCATGGAAATTAGTTTGTGATTCTCGTCTGTGTTGAGCTGGGGCCTCCTTCTGGTACAGTCTCCCTGCCTCTATGTAACTGGAGGTGTAGCTTCACCAGGTCTGGAGGCACTTCTGATGCTTCCTCATGTGCTTTCTGTCCTCCTCTCCCTTGCTGTAGTCCCAGATGACTGACAGAATGCACTTGCCACCTGACCACACTGTCTGCCACAACACAGTCTGACATGCATTGTACATGGCTCATGGACAGTAGTTTTCAACTTCCATCTGAGGCTGGTTGACAGTTCTGGCATGGCTATCTTACATGCCATCTGTGTATGGGTATCAGTCATCTTTGTGGAAGGACTATGCCAGTGACATGCTTTTGTGTGCTGCAGGTGCTATGCACCATGCAGTACATGTGTATCTTTTGCCCTTTGACACGCATCCATGTCTGCTTTCAGGCTCCCCTTCCATTTCATTGACACTGAGTGCATGCCTGAGTTTGTGTCCTGTGTGACATGGCAGGTTCGTGTGTTGGCTGACAACATTGTAATGCCTATGTGTGTGGCCTATGCTATTAACATGTGTATTTATGTCTCATTTTTGCATTTGTGCAGGTGATGAGGCACTGTATGCAGTGGAGGAGGATGTGGAGGAGGAGGAGATGGTTGAGGAGGAAATGTATTCTGAGCCCCAACCAGGCACCAGTGGAGGTCGTAGTGTGGTAGCCCATGAGAATCCATTGGTGCTACAGACCATCCTGGCCAGGGGTGTCTCTGAGTACACATCTGAGGACGCCTATGCCTCTGGTGATGAATCGGACATGGAACCCTCATTGCTGTCACAGGTGAGTAATTCTACTGTGTATGCTGTTCTGTCCCAAACACCTGCAGGGGGTAGAACCCTCACGAGGCCAGTCAGTGTTGGTATGTCCGTCTGTGGTGGTTACGGCTGCAGGGTCATGCTCCACAGTATTGGCTCCTGTTTCTGGGGCAGCTGATCAAGGGAGGAATGCAGTCCTGCAGTCACAGGCAGTGCCAGTGCAGCAAGTGGCAGGTATCCTTGAATCCGGCGGGTGTGAGGTCTGGCAACGCGGTGGCTGTGTGCCACCCGGAAATACTGTGAGGGAGCAATCCATGTATACTATTGCACAGCAACAGGGGGCATCCTGTGAGATGTTAGCACAGGGCATTGATAGGTTGGCCAATTCCATGCTCCCCCTGAAAGATAGGTGGAGTTACAGCAGCAGGCATTGCAGTCCACATGACGCTCGCATAGGCGGGACATGTCGGCCAGCAACAGGGACCGACGGGCTGAACTGGGGGCTGTGTGCACAGCCATATCTGCTGAGGCCCACAGGGCTGCCCTGAGAGAAGAGGATACCTCCTTGAGATCTACTCTGGCTGCACTCTAGTTGGCCCGCAGTATATGGGCAGAACAGAAGATGGAGCAGGTGACGCACAAGCTCTCTGTTGAACTCTGTGCAACCCGTGAGGTCCTGCAAGTGGAGATCCATACATCTCGTGACATCTTGCAGGTGGAACTCTATGCATCACGTGAGGTGCTGCATGCGGACTTCCGGCCCATCATGATGCAGAATCAAACTTTTCAGGCCTGCATGCTCGCTGCCATTGAGAAGCAGACCAGGGCTATAGATGGTCAACCTCCCTTACCACGCACACCCTCTAATGCTACACCAGAGGGTGACGACAACATTGACAGCTCTCCCACTCTATGCTAGCTGTGCAGGCCATGAACCCATGAAGGAGGAGTTTTTTCTCAACATCCACACATGTGGTTGTTGAGGTGCACCCTGCACCTCCTCCCTCCTGGGTGCCCCCCTGGTCCACCATGGCCATTTTTGATTTTATTTTTACTTTATTTTTTTGTCCATTGTGCATTCATGTGACAATGTGTTGCTTTGTGTGGCATCCAAAGGCATCCACTGTGTGTTCTGGCTGGGCCCATACAGGATTGTTGGTACACTCCTCATTTGTGCTTTAGGGTCCAGATACATATGCCACTCCTGCTTCCCCTTTCCATGGGCTTGCAAGGAGGGCAGCGTGTGAAAGTAACTTACACAGAGGCATTGGCCATCCATCATTTCTGTGGTGAGCCTGAAGTCCAACCTGTGTATACACCCCTAGTGGGGATTTATGATTGTTTGTCCAGTGCATGGTTAGCATACCTTTTTGTTTGGACATTGGTTAATGTGCATTTTTTCATGTTACATCTTCATGTATTACCTTGACTGTCTCCATTATTGATACCCATCCTGCTGTATGCGTTACCCTGCACCCTTTTAGCTAGCAGAGACACACTCAAGATAGAAGGGGACCATGTGGTTGCTTTGTCACTTTGAGGCACTTGTGCTATTGTAATTGGTCACTGTCTGACATTGTCACTGTTGGGTCCTGTGTTTATGATATGTTATGCTGGAAGATGGATGTTCCTCTGTATAACTTCATTTTGATGTGTCAGAGTGAGTTATTTCTGACATAGTTCCATTTCTAGAAGTACACTTTCTGACACTAGTGTTATGTGTTGGCCATTTATTTGTCACTTTTGACATTGCATGGCATGGCAACCGGGTGACATGAAGTTTGGGAGGGTTTAGGTGACATACCAGGATTTAGATGGGCTGTTTTCCATGGGGTTCGTGGCATCTTCAATGTGTGTATTTTGTTCACACGGGATTGGGTTAGTTTAAGTAGCTAGGGATGCACACAATGTAGCACTTCCAAGGACTCATTCTCAGGGTGGTAAGGTTGGGAGAGTTGATTGTCATCATCGATTGTCACCTGGAATGTGCCAGGCCTGTGTGCACTCCGCAGGGGTGGGATTTTAGGTGAAAGATTGCATCACAAGCTGGGAACGGGCTGCCTCGCCACTTGACCTTTCCCCTCCCACGTGCAGCGGGCATGCTTGTGGTTGGGGATGTGGGGGCACCACCATGTCCACCGGTACGCCATGCCATGTTGCAACATTGTGCAGGACACATGCTGCCACAATGATCCTGCACACTACTGGTGGTGTGTATAGTAGCTGTCCACCGGAGTGGTCAAGGGAGCGGAAGTTTGTCTTTAGCACTCCAAATGTGTGTTCCACTATTTGCAATATGGGCTGCGTTGTATCTTACCTGGGATGGTGTGGTGGCGTTCTGTATTGGTGTCATCATGTAGCTGCTCAGAGCGTAGGCACTGTCCCCTGGGGAGGTGAGAATGGTTGTCATTAGTTGGCTTTGTCTATTTGTCTGTATCTAACATACATGAATGTGCACAGGCTTTTATACTCACCAATGAGCCATGTGTTGCCATGCCTCCCAGCTTCCAGGTCCCGGTGTAAGGCTGACATTCTGAATATGAAACTGTCATGGGTGGACCCTGGATAGTTGGCTTACACAGAGGTAATGATTCCCTTGGCATCACATACAACCTGTACGTTGATGGAATGCCAGTGCTTGCGATTGCGATAGATGTGCTCTGTGGCCCAAGGTGGACGTAGGGTCACATGGGTGCAATCAATGGCACCAAGCACTTTGGGGAAGTGTGCCACCCCATAAAAGTCCTGGACCATGGCCTGCCTTTCTGCCGGTGTTCTGAGCACCTGCAGACTGAGGGGCATGCCGTCATGATTGCCAACACCTGGTGTAGGCAGCGTGACTGCGTGGGCTGTGAAACACCCCCAACTATGGCAGTTGTCCGCTGAAATGACCCTGTGACCAAAAAATGCAGTACATTGAGCACCTTTTCCAAGGGGCTCAGTGCTTGAGAGCACAGGGTGTGTGATGTGAGGTCATCCTCCCATTCAGTGACCAGGTCTAGGATGATATGAGGTGGAAACCTATACCTGCCATTGACCTGGTTATCTGGCATCCCAAAAAGGCTGGTCCTGGGTAAATAAATGCAGGGCCTGGCTATACTACTCCTCCTGCGGTGTCCCACGATCACTGCTGCGAAGAATGGTACATTCATCGTAGCTCTATACGCGCATTTGTGTTCATGCATGCTTTTTATGCATTGTTTTAGGTGCGCAGTGACGCTTACGCCTGCTTTTGCTTGGCGGAAGTGTTTCCGGATTAGCGTGTCTTTAAGCGTGCGCAGGAGAGACCTGTTCAATTCCATGAATACGTGTTGTTAGCGTGCGTGTGGGCATTGCGAGTATTTTACTGTGGTACTTCCTACGTAACGCCCACATTTATGCTTGTTCCCCATTCCACGTCACCCTCCCCCATTTTTTAGGTGTGTGCGCAGGACGGTGTGCGCCTTCACTGAGCATCTCGCGCAAGACGTTGACATGTTGCACCCGCATGGATTCAACGCAGGTCTCAGGTAAGCCACGTGCAATGTGTTCCATGAATCGGAAAACGGGAGCTTGCGTGCGTTTTTCAAGCATGCGCCCCGTGTTCGGCACAGATTTATTCCATGAATCGGGCCCATAGTGTCTTTTGCTCCTGAAGAAGGGGTAGACATCCCTGAAAGGCATAGGACCTCCTTGGCTTCCTTCCTAACACTACAGATTTAAGAAGTTTGAACTGTTTTAGAAGACTTTCAGAATTCAATATGTTCTTGTAAATAAACCTTGACTTTAATAATCTGCATCAATACATTGGCTAATTTATCAGCATTAAGGTGTGCGGGGGACGGGAGTGTCCATAGATTGGACGCCTGTTAAGGTGTGCAGGGAACAGGAGTGTCTGTAGATTGGACGCCTGTTAAGGTGTGCAGGGGATGGGAGTGTCCATAGATTGGACGCCTGTTGTTGTATAAGTTAAATGAAAAGGCCGTCTATACATGGGGTGCATTTAGAGGGCCCTGAAAGGCGGGAGAGGGCCCATTTTAAGAAATAACATTGGTTCGTGTCAGGGCAGCAGGTGCTGCAGTACTGTGGAAAGGTCCTGGGGAGGTTGGCCAAATAGCCTTACTCTGGGATTGGGCTGGGAGCAAACACCAAAGGGAGTGAACAGGTTGGACACAAGGAAAGTAAACACGTCTCCAGCCAATGTGTATCCGCCAACTTTCCCCGAAGACCACTCCCATCCAGAGCCCAACCTGAACTGCCACCAACTCAGACATCCATACCAGAAATACCCGGGCTGACACCATATTTAGTCGGTATCCATGCCAGAGCTGCGATAGCCAGAGCCCAGCACTGCTGCATGCCCAGACCCACCCAGAACACAGCCTGCAAGGAACCAGTAAGAGCCATGAAGAGTTGAGAGAGGTGTATATAAGCTTCTAGTCATCCGTTGCGCTTGGCTCTCTGCGATGCTTGGCTTAGTGATTGGCACATTTGGTGTGCGGACACTGGTCCTTCTCATCTCCTGTGATGTACCTCCCTCTTAGGATCTTCCACTGGAGCTCCAAGGTCTGGGGTGACGGGCAGAACATGGATCCACTTGTGCCTTGCCCAGAAACCCAACCTGTCCACAGCCAGACCTGTCCTAGCTCAGCCTTTCTTCCATACCATTCACGATCCAAGCCCTGACCTGTCCACAGCCCAGCCCTGCCCCAGCCCAGCCTATCCTCTGCCCATGCACAGTTCAAGCCGTGACCTGTCCACAGCCCAGCACTGTCGACAGCTCAGACTTTCCTCCATATCATGCACTGTCTAATCTTTGACCTGTCCTCAGCCCAGGCCTGCTCTAGCTCAGCCTCTCGTACATATCATGCACGGTCCAAGCCCTGACTTGTCCTCAGCAAAGCGCTGCCCCAGCTCAGCCTTTTCTGAATAACATGCGCGATCCAAGTTGTGATCAGTCTTCAGCCCAGCCCTGTCCTAGCTCAGCCTTTTCTCCATACCATGCACGATCCAAGCCCTGACCTGTCCTCAGCCGAGCCCTGCCATAGCTCAGCTTTTCCTCCATACCATGCACGCTCCAAGCCCTGACCTGTCCTCAGCCGAGCCCTGCCCTAGCTCAGCCTTTCCTCCATACCATGCATGGTCCAAGCCCTCACCTGCCATAGATCAGCCTTTCCTCCATACCATGGACGGTCCAAGCCCTGACCTGTCCTCAGCTGAACCATGCCATAGCTCAGCCTTTCCTCCATACCATGCATGATACAAGCCCTGACCTGTCCTCAGCCGAGCCCTGACATAGCTCAGCTTTTCCTCCATACCATGCATCGTCCAAACCCTGACCTGCCCTCAGCCCAGCCCTGCCCTAGCTCAGCCTTTTCTCCATACCATGCATGGTCCAAGCCCTAACCTGTTGTACAGGAGAGGGAGTGACCCCTGACCGGCCCATAGAGTCAGAACTCGCTCTCGAGTGCTTTAAGACAAGATAGCTGCACCTTGGGGTGGATGGGGGTGCAGGTTTTTACTTCAACACCAGTCAATAAGGACAACTCCATGGTTTGGCAAAGGGGAGTCCATTTATTGACAAGTATAAAAAACGGGGAAACATGGAAATCAACAGTGATGCGATAGCCTGTCTCGCTTCAACTCCCAACAACTTCATGCAAACAGTAACAGTTATACCCAAAATGCATCATCATTGACGTGTAACACTCAAAAATTTGTCATGCAATTCTACTGTTTGGAATAGGTAACTTAACTATAGGTGCTATATCTGTATATGGTAACGGAGTGTGAGGATTGGATAAACATCATTAGGTGGGCGCCTAAGCCCATCCTCTAACATTACTCTTGTAGAAGTCACTAGAAGAACGACGTCCCATTGGTTCTACTATCTATAGAACTCTAGATTATTTGGCCCACTTGATTGGGTTGGCTTCAACCCCATACATAAATCTCCACTTTAATTAGGTGCAGGATGCCCCAAGATTCACTCAGCCTCCCTTCCATCAATCAATACTTTAGTGCTATGTGTCCATAAACTGGCGGTGGTTGGCCTCGAAACTGTAGCTTCTTGTCAGGAAAAGTTGTGGTATCTTCTGTTTGGGAGACAGCCTGGCGTAGGTGCCTCTTCTCGCTCGGTTGGTCACATGCTAGCACTCCGTGAATCTGCTTAGTTATCCTTCTATTTGTGTATTTTAATTCTTATTTGCCTTGCCACCTGCTTGGGTCTCCTTATCTCGACCTTCACGGGGCACCCTGCTCTGTTCTTAATTTTTTATTCTCCGGAGCCACTGTCCGCCTCCCTCTCTTGGTTTGACCTCGATTTCCCAGGCACAAGCTGCTTCTTGCTAAGTTTTGATTCCGCCGTCTCTTTTCTTGTTTTAGCTGGAATACGAATCCTGTCCTGTTTGACCCTTAGTAACCTGGTTTAATTCTGCTTTGTTGAGGTAGATATATAGGTGGCGCTTGCCGCTCTATTCTTCTACTAAGCATAGCAAGCTGCACTGTTTTCTTTGCTTCTTGCGGTTACAAGCATATGTACAGGCATTTAGATGGTTGAATAGCTTCATCCTGCTTAACAGTTTGAGTTTCTTTCTATTTCAACATTGTCTCTCCTTCTAAGTTCATGACGTCCTTATTCATGACGTTTCGTCGCTGTGTGTTATCTTTTGATTATCGTTTATTTCATCTGTGAGTCTGTCTGGGCCCTCGTGACGTCACCATTCGTCTTCAATTAAGGCCTGTTGGGTTTCTTCCGGGACAGTGTTTAAGCAGTCTTCATTTCGTGTCATTTGTTGGTAGGGTTTTCTCAATGGATACCTTACTGCCCATGGTTGTCTGGTTATTGGCACTTCAATAGGTATTGTTCTTCTGGTGGGCACTGGGCAGAGCCCTACTGCGGGTCTCTGCTGGTTTATTTGCTCATCATATGTCACATATCTCGGTCTGAATGTTCCTGGTACTTCAAAATGGGCGGCTGGAGTGCAGGCTTTATTTGGGACCTCCTCTACACTGTCCTCAGCACGGCCCTGTCCTAGCTCAGCCTCTCCTCCATATCATGCGTGGTCCAAGCCCTGACGTGTCCTAAGACCGGCCCTGTCCTAGCTCAGCCTCTCTTCCATACCATGCATGGTCCAAGCCCTGACCTGTCCTCATCCCAGCCCTGTCCTAGCTCAGCCTTTCCTCCATACCATGCATGGTCCAAGCCCTGACCTGTCCTCAGCACAGCCCTGTCCTAGCTCAGCCTTTCCTCCATACCATGCATGGTCCAAGACCTGACTTGTCCTCAGCGCAGCCCTGTCGTAGCTCAGCCTTTCCTCCATACCATGCACGATCCAAGCCGTGCCCTGTCCTCACCACAGCCCTGCCCTAACTCAGCCTTTTCTCCATGTAATGCCTGGCCCACTGCCTCACTTGTCCTCAGCCCAACGCCATCAGATCGCAGTCATGGGTCAAGGTTCAGCCTAGAAACGAGGATAGGGTGCAGTTCAGGTACTAGCTCAGCCACCCCCAGAGCCCACTTCAGCCTGCCACCAAGTCCAGAGAACAAACATACATGTACCACAGACTTGCCAGAAGCCCATCCTAGCCACCAACTCTACCCAGAGTCCAGCCTAGAAGTCAATACGACTTTGAGCCCAGAGCATAGCTCAGCTCAGCCACGCATGGCGTTCAGGTCAGCCACACATGCCGTTGAGTTCAGTCACGCATGTCGTTGAGCCCAGCCACTCATAGCGTTGAGCTCAGCCACACATGGCGTTGAGCCCAGCCACGCATAGCGTTGAGCTCAGCCACGCATGCATTGAGCCCAGTCATGCATTTGCGTTGAGCCCGCCATTCATGGCGTTGAGCCCAGCCACACATGGTGTTGATTCAGCCATGCATGGCGTTGAGCCCAGCCACACATGGCGTTGAATCCAGCCACGGTTGGCATTGAGCTCAGCCATGCATGGCGAAGAGCTCAGCCACACATGGTGTTGAGCTCAGCCACACATGGCGTTGAGCTCAGCAACACATGGCATTGAGCTCAATCACACATGACGTTGAGCCCAGCCACACATGACGTTGAGCTCAGTCACACATGGCGTTGAGCTCAGCCACACATGGTGTTGAGCCCAGCCACACTTGACGTTGAGCTCAGCCACACATGGCGTTCAGGTCAGCAACACATGGGGCTGAGCTCAGTCACACATGGCGTTGAGCACGGCCACACATGACGTTCAGCCCATTGAGTTCAGTCACACATGGCGTGGAGCTCATCCACACATGGAGTTGAGCCCAGCCAAGCATGGCGTTGAGCTCAGCCACGCAAGGCGTTGCGCCCAGCCACGCATGGCGTTGAGCTCAGCCACGCATGGCGTTGAACCCAGCCACACAGGGCATTGATCCCAGCCACACATGTCCCTCAACGCCCAGCTCAGGGGCCAGCTCAGCACAGAACCTGATACACACTTTGCCCAGAGGCGCCCCACCCCACAGACCAACAAGGACCCCTGCACAGAGTCCACTGACCTCCACACGAGGGTTTGATCACACACATGCCAACATTTGTTTTAGAAATAATTTCAGATATATGATTACCTCTTTTATTGCAAGCGATGCCCCCCATCCCCCTTCCACAATGCATATCGAGCCTAGGCTTATTTTTTTAGCTGCTGTGCTGTGATCTCATTGATCTGAGCGTGATCTGCAGGTCGCAGGTTCGAATCCCGCAAGTCCAACCCAGCCTTTCATCCTTCCGAGGTCGGTAAATGAGTACCAATTTCCATTGGGGAGTAATAGTGATGTATGTACATACGTCCTATGTAAAAAAAAAAAAAAAAAAATATATATATATATATATATATATATATATATATATATATATATATATATATATATATATATATATATATATATATATATATATATATATATATATAGAAAAAGAGGACTGGGAACCAACCGATTACATCGGCACTCTGGCTGTGGTCGAAGCGAAAGGCTGGATGTCTTCAATAAATCCACACACAGACTTGTATTCCGTGCAGTCAAAGTGTCCTTTATTGTTTAAGATACATGGACAAAGGAGGCAGCAACGGTCTTAGGTGCAAGAAGGAACGACGCGTTTCACCCTACTCGGGCTTCGTCAGGTCGCAGGTTCGAATCCCGCAAGTCCAACCCAGCCTTTCATCCTTCCGAGGTCGGTAAATGAGTACCAATTTCCATTGGGGAGTAATAGTGATGTATGTACATACGTCCTATGTAAAAAAAAAAAATATATATATATATATATAATCTAAATATTATGTGGCAATGCAGCCCAGTGAGTTAAGGGCTCGCTACTGAGTTTAATGAGAAACGTGCAAGTCTTGAATTCCCAGGGCGCAGGCATGTTGCTTCCCGAGGTTGAGAAAGTGAGGGCCATCCAATTAGTTAATAATACGCCCTAGGATAGAGACACGCCATGGCAAGTGCTTAGAAGAGAAAGCGCCAACAGGCTGGTGTTCGCTCAGCACTAGTCTTCCCACTGCGGTGTTGTGTTGTCTGTCAGGGACGCCTGCTTCGTAAAATGAACATGTATTCTCTCTCGCTGTCATTACCAGGGCCCCTGGGGGCCCGGAGCTTGAAAAGGGGAAGGAATAGCCCAGTGTGAGCAGGCACTGGGCCCGTCTGATGTGCTGAGTGGGGGGGGGGGGTTGTCCCAGGGGTCCCGCTTCGCATGGCTTCCGCAGTCAGGACAACTCAATCACTTCATGGGCACCGACTGCCTTTCGTTGCCCGCGGCAGGTGGACTTCCACCCGAGGGACGTGGGCTTTTCAGATGTACATCGGCGTCCTGGGATGGGGAACGCACAGGGCAATCTGCTGAGGTGGTGCCCTGGGGGAGGGGGCTGCCTGTTCCTTGACTGGCACCAGCCCTAGGCTACGGCTTTAGGGAGGTTTGTGGGGTGTCTGCTTGCTAATGCCTCCTGAGGGACGTGTGATTATCAGATGTGCAGTGGCGGCGCTGGGATGGGCGCTGGGCAGTCTATTGGGGGTGCCGGGATCTGCCTGTCACTTGTCTGGCATTGGCTTTGGGGAGGTCTGTTGGGTGTCTGCTTGCTAATGCCTCCTGAGGGACGTGTGATTATCAGATGTGCAGTGGCGGCGCTGGGATGGGGCGCTGGGCAGTCTATTGGGGGTGCCGGGATCTGCCTGTTTACTTGTCTGGCATTGGCTTTGGGGAGGTCTGTGGGGTGTCTGCTTGCTAATGCCTCCTGAGGGACGTGTGATTATCAGATGTGCAGTGACGGCGCTGGGATGGGGCACTGGGCAGTCTATTGGGGGTGCCGGGATCTGCCTGTCACTTGTCTGGCATTGGCTTTGGGGAGGTCTGTGGGGTGTCTGCTTGCTAATGCCTCCAGAGGGACGTGTGATTATCAGATGTGCAGTGGCGGCGCTGGGATGGGCACTGGGCAGTCTATTGGGGGTGCCGGGATCTGCCTGTTTACTTGTCTGGCATTGGCTTTGGGGAGGTCTGTGGGGTGTCTGCTTGCTAATGCCTCCTGAGGGACGTGTGATTATCAGATGTGCAGTGGCGGCGCTGGGATGGGCACTGGGCAGTCTATTGGGGGTGCCGGGATCTGCCTGTCACTTGTCTGGCATTGGCTTTGGGGAGGTCTGTGGGGTGTCTGCTTGCTAATGCCTCCTGAGGGACGTGTGATTATCAGATGTGCAGTGGCGGCGCTGGGATGGGCACTGGGCAGTCTATTGGGGGTGCCGGGATCTGCCTGTTTACTTGTCTGGCATTGACTTTGGGGAGGTCTGTGGGGGGTCTGCTTGCTAATGCCTCCTGAGGGACGTGTGATTATCAGATGTGCAGTGGCGGCGCTGGGATGGGGCACTGGGCAGTCTATTGGGGGTGCCGGGATCTGCCTGCCACTTGTCTGGCATTGGCTTTGGGGAGGTCTGTGGGGGGTCTGCTTGCTAATGCCTCCTGAGGGACGTGTGATTATCAGATGTGCAGTGGCGGCGCTGGGATGGGCACTGGGCAGTCTATTGGGGGTGCCGGGATCTGCCTGTCACTTGTCTGGCATTGGCTTTGGGGAGGTCTGTGGGGTGTCTGCTTGCTAATGCCTCCTGAGGGACGTGTGATTATCAGATGTGCAGTGGCGGCGCTGGGATGGGCACTGGGCAGTCTATTGGGGGTGCCTGGATCTGCCTGTTTACTTGTCTGGCATTGGCTTTGGGGAGGTCTGTGGGGTGTCTGCTTGCTAATGCCTCCTGAGGGACGTGTGATTATCAGATGTGCAGTGACGGCGCTGGGATGGGGCACTGGGCAGTCTATTGGGGGTGCCGGGATCTGCCTGCCACTTGTCTGGCATTGGCTTTGGGGAGGTCTGTGGGGTGTCTGCTTGCTAATGCCTCCTGAGGGACGTGTGATTATCAGATGTGCAGTGGCGGCGCTGGGATTGGGCACTGGGCAATGTATTGGGGGTGCCGGGATCTGCCTGCCACTTGTCTGGCATTGGCTTTGGGGAGGTCTGTGGGGTGTCTGCTTGCTAATGCCTCCTGAGGGACGTGTGATTATCAGATGTGCAGTGGCGGCGCTGGGATGGGCACTGGGCAGTCTATTGGGGGTGCCGGGATCTGCCTGTCACTTGTCTGGCATTGGCTTTGGGGAGGTCTGTGGGGTGGGATGGGGCACTGGGCAGTCTATTGGGGGTGCCGGGATCTGCCTGCCACTTGTCTGGCATTGGCTTTGGGGAGGTCTGTGGGGTGTCTGCTTGCTAATGCCTCCTGAGGGACGTGTGATTATCAGATGTGCAGGGGCGGCGCTGGGATTGGGCACTGGGCAGTCTCTTGGGGATGCCGGGATCTGCCTGCCACTTGTCTGGCATTGGCTTTGGGGAGGTCTGTGGGGTGTCTGCTTGCTAATGCCTCCTGAGGGACGTGTGATTATCAGATGTGCAGTGGCGGCGCTGGGAGGGGCACTGGGCAGTCTATTGGGGGTGCCGGGATCTGCCTGTCACTTGTCTGGCATTGGCTTTGGGGAGGTCTGTGGGGTGTCTGCTTGCTAATGCCTCCTGAGGGACGCGTGCTTATCAGATGTGCAGTGGCGGCGCTGGGATGGGGCACTGGGCAGTCTATTGGGGGTGCCGGGATCTGCCTGTCACTTGTCTGGCATTGGCTTTGGGGAGGCCTGTGGGGTGTCTGCTTGCTAATGCCTCCTGAGGGACGTGTGATTATCAGATGTGCAGTGGCGGCGCTGGGATGGGCACTGGGCAGTCTATTGGGGGTGCCGGGATCTGCCTGTCACTTGTCTGGCATTGGCTTTGGGGAGGCCTGTGGGGTGTCTGCTTGCTAATGCCTCCTGAGGGACGTGTGATTATCAGATGTGCAGTGGCGGCGCTGGGATGGGCACTGGGCAGTCTATTGGGGGTGCCGGGATCTGCCTGTTTACTTGTCTTGCTTCAGCCCTGGGCTATGGGTTGGGGCGGGGGAGAGGGGGTGGCGTGCTTGGTGTGGGGTGTCTGCTTACTATCTGTATTTACCATAGGGACCGTTTTAGGCTCTCTGATGACATGGTATTTTAGGTGCCACCAGCAGCCATGGGCTTTTATTTGGAGGGTGTGAGCAGTACTTGCACCAGGAAAACAATCATTGGCAATGCCAACAGCTTAGGATCTATGTAGACCTGGGAGAGGCATTTGGAGGGACAGGATGTGGGTGGGAATGGTCATAGGGATTCGCGTGGCCATGGGCAGTCAAAGCGTAGGTAAATAGTCAAACAACACCTACGAGCTTTGGTTCCCCCCTCATACAGCACTTATTTCTTCACATTCAAGACGTCAGAGCTACATCTGGGAAGCTGCTCGCCCAGAAGCCTCTCCCGCACCACGAGGCGTTCTGTGTGAGCCTCCAACAACGGCAATCAGAAGGTACGGCACTGGGCAGACATTTGTTTTGAAATGCGCATATGCTGAATTTCGCCAGCATCTGTATTTACTTTTATGGACAATCCTTTTGAATTAATTTCAATTGCAAATTGAGGGCCAATTGTACATCATGGACACTTGATTTAATTATCAGTACTTGCAATTGCTTTTGTGGACGCACTACAACATGGCAGCCACCACCTGAGCACCAGAGTGCATTGGTGGGTTTGTCTCCTTCAGGGCCTGTGATTGGCCATGGTCCAACACATCAGGACCAAACAGTATCGCCAGTTGGCGAACGCCGGCCCCTGTCCAAAGGCCCACTCCTAAAGGCCCCTGTCTGAACCTGTCCGGGCCTGGAGGGCCTCCGTATCCCTCATCAAATGATGACTGGGCCGCCTGCTTCTATTTCAAAAAAGGTAGCAGGCGCTGCTCTCCAGAAAGAGCATGGCATGAAAGCCATGATGTGGGCGGGACTAAGACTGATGTGCAAATGGATATTTCCCATCTGTGAAAGGTACAGTGAGCAAAAAGTGTGTGCTGCAAACTCTCATCTCAGAACAGGTTATCATGCCATGTTCTTTCTGGATGGGGGCGCCTGCTACCTTTTTTATTGGATCCTTTCATATCTATGCTCTCTGCAGACCCGTCAATGAGTTTGGCTGAACTCTTTCACTAACCTCTTCTAAACCATCTACCGTGCCTTTGTACTCTGCCTTCCCTGCCTCAATTAACCTGCACCCCCTCTCACTTCATTTGTGCCTCTTTTTTAAAAATAAAAAAAACAAACCTATGTGTTTTTTACTCTTTACATCTGTGAACCTCCTGTCTGTTAAATTTCTATTCCTTTCTGTTACAATTTTGCCTTTGTGACTACTTCTACCAGTCCTCCCGGTGAGTTCAGCTAGAACTGAGCAGTGCAGCCACTCTTCTTTCCTTCCTCAACTATCCTCTGCCGCCATATGGCTCTCTCCATCTCTCCTATTTTCTATAACTGTTACACTATCACCTATCCCCCCTCTCTCACAAAGTCTGGTAAAAAAAAAAGCACAAGAAAGGTATCTTGAGTGCAAACACTGACCTTCCCATTGCAGACACCTATGTCAGCACCTCCCCCAAAGAGGTTTTCACTGATATCCACTTCTCTGTCCCCTCTCCAGATCTATGAATCCCCCATCTCATCTCCACTCTCACTCCTTCCAGATCTTCTACCATTAACAGTAGCACCAAGTGGGAAGTCCTCTTGTCTGGATTCTCATCCTCACGTTGCTTCGTGAATGTCTGTCACACATGCACTATTCTAGTTCAGGTACCAGACCCCAACCTCCTTCTCTTTGACTGGATCCTGCCTTTTCTCGTTAACTTCCTTCCTTCTCTTGCATCTCCCCCTTCTACTCTCTCTCTCTCCCTCCTCTGACTGGTGTACCACGCCTCTGTACACCACCTCAATAAACATTCAAAGGCACAGACCTCCTCCACCTGTTGGCTCTTAACGCCCGCCCAGCCAACAAACACTACACCAACATCTGCCCCCTTCTTGAAGAAATTGACCTTGACATTCCCGCTCTTACTGAGACATGGTTCAATACCAGCTCAGTCACTGCTTTCCACTCTCTCCTCCCTGATGGCTTGAAGATCATCTCCAAGCCCTGACCTCACTGCACTGACTGGGGGCTGCCTTACCCTTCTTCCAGTGGGTTCCTGCTTCCATTTTACCCACCCATCTCTACTCTTCCTTTGAAAGCCTGGACTGCAAGTTGTTCATCTCTCCCATCTCCACCCTGAACATTGCTGCCATTTACCGGCCCCCAGGCACCACCACCCTGTTCCTCTCTGAATGGGCTGATTTCTGCTCTTGATTACTTTCATCCCCGTCCAACCGCCTCCTCCTGGGTGATTTCAACATCCAACTGGACTCCGCTGGCTCTGCATCCATCCTCTTCACTGACCTCTGCACCTCGCTCTCTCACCATTCTCCCTTCTGGGACAACTCACTCAGCTGGACACACTCTGGACGCCCTCATACACTCTGACCTCTCTCTCTCCCCTCTACTAGTCACCCCTCTCTCCCGGTCAGATCATTCTCTCCTCTCCTCACACCAGGGTCCCTTTGGCCCTCTGACCACCCCCGCAAAAGCCCTGCCCACCTCGTTTGCAAAAATGTGTCTGGTGAAACGAGTGTCAGCTGCTGCCTTCGCTCCCACCTTCACCCCCCTTCAAACCACTACCTCTGATTCTACCTATGACTCTGCCCTCAGCAACCCCTACCTTTCCATCACCAATACACTTGACATTCTTTCCCCAGTCATGATGATCCGCCTGAAACCTGCCTCTAAACGTAACATCTGGTATGATTCAAACTTGTGGCCCTGAAACGAAACTGCAGGGTGGCAAAACAGAAGTGGCAAACCTCAGGCTCATCCCCTGACAAACTTGCCTGCCGCCTGCTCCAAAGGCAATGTAGACGCTCCATCCGTGCCAAGAAAAGAGCCCACATACAGGCACTGGTTTCCAGTGCATCCAACAACTTGGCTGAACCTTTCAAGATCTGCAGGGAACTAGCCAACCTGTCCACAGTCTCCTCCTCCCCTTCTCCTTCCCAGGCCCTTTGCAATGCACTGGCCACACACTTCACTACCAAAACCCAGGACATCTTGATCAGCATTGCTCCACACCCTCACATCCCATCACACACCCCATTACCTTCCTTGGCCCCACACCCTCCTACTACCTCCTTCTCCTCCTTCTCCCCTGTCACACCTGAAGAAGTTACCAGAGTTGTCCCCTCCATGAAGGTCTCTTCTAAACAGGTTTCCTCTTGCTCCTCCAGGACCATCAAGGACAACATTGGCTCTCTTGCTCCTGCACTCGCTGATTTCTGCAATCACTCTTTTGACACTGGATCTTTCCCCTTCTCCCTTAAGCACTCCCTTGTGCTCTCACAACAGAAAAAACTGTAAGAAGAGCCTAACTGCCCTGCCAACTACCATCCTATTTACATCAGTCTGGATTCCGAGCATCCAGAGGCATGGAAACTGCTCTTCTGTACACCCGTGAAGAACTGCTTGCATCTCTCGATTGTAACTCCCCAGCTGTCCTCATCCTTCTCGATCTCTCCTCTACCGTGACACAGTCAACCATTCCATCCTCATACAAAGGTGCCATGATACCCATTGTATATAGGAATGGGCACCGGACTGGCTGACGTCTTTACTTGCTGACCGCTCTACCCAAGTTATCCTGGTCACCTCCTCCTTTCCTACTTCCGTCTCCACCTGCAATGTCCACCAGGGTTCTATCCTCCCCCTTGGCTCTTTAACATCTATCTTGCTCTGCATGCACACCCCATCTCCTCCTTCTCCTCCAACTTCCAGTGTTACACAGATGACACACATCTCTTTTTCAAACTTACTGCTGACCCTCTTGTACCCTTCATCATCGCTGACTGCCCATCTGCCATCCAGTCCTGGTGCACCTCTAATGATCTCTGCCTCAACGCCTGTAAAACTGAGATCCTTCCCATGGGGACCCCTGCTCCCTCCTTCTTCCCTTCACTCTGGCCTTCCTCCTTGGGCTCTTCCCCTGCTCCTTCTTCTGAAGTCAAAATCCTTGGAGTCATCTTTGACTACTCTCTCTCCTTCCTCCCTCACACTCAGAACATTGCCAAGAAGTCCCACTTTCGGCTCTTCCTTCTCAAAGGAATTCTCCCTTTTCTCACTTTCCCGCAGAGACTCAATGTTACCTGAGACCTGTTTCTCTCTAGGCTTCACTACTGAAATAGCTCCTCCTGAATCTACCATCTTCCACTCTGCAACCCCTCCAGCTAATCCAGAATAGGGCAGCAAGACTTACCCTTGACCTTAAGCCCAGGGACCGCATCTCTTCTGGCCTAAAATCTTCACTGGCTCCTGTTTGCTGAACAAATTAAATTGAAATCCCTCTGCATCATCCACAAGGCTGTCTGGGCCCAGGGACCACACTATCTTCAACTTTATCTTACTAAATACTCTCCCTCTAGACCACTATGTTCCTCTGGCACCAACTCTTTGTGTGTAAAGCACTTTGCTAAACAGAGAGTAGGTGGTCATTCTATTTAATCAGCAGGCTCCCTCCTATGGAACAGCCTCCCCCTCCATATGCGCCTTGAGCAGGACTTTCTTAGATTCCGGAAGCTTCTTGAGACTTTCTTCTTTACCTCCACCTTCCCTTTTTCTGTCCTCTGCTAAGGTCACAGTTGCTGTGATTGGTGTCAGGGGCCCTTATGCATCCTCAGGGCCCCTGACCTCCCACACCCAATCGGCCCAGCTCCAGTCTATCTTCAGCACTTGCATTGGCACACCCTCCGCTCTGGAGGTTCGCACACGGCTCCGGCCATTTAGCACTCAAGAGTCAAGAGTCTGAATACTCCCAGGGCATAGTAGGTTTGTCCTTTTTCCCTTTTTTCCTCCCACCGCTCTTAAGTGTTTGTAATGTATTTCATTCCCTTGTTCCCTCCCTTTGCCCTGAGGGCACTTTGAAACAGTATTTTACTTGCTGTATAAGCACCTAACAAGCAAACAATCAATAAATCAATATGCCATTACCCCCTACCTGTACTCTAATGCAATAGTTTAAGCTTAAAGGTGCCGCTAGTGCCACCTAATAGGCAAAACTAAAAAGACTCCCAACAAATACAAAACATAAATTGGGCAGTGCTGTAGGTCAGCACTGTGAAATATTCACCCAGCGGACATAATCATCCCATCATAAATGTTACCTCTGCCAGGAACATGTACCAACCATTACAGTATCCCACGTCACGCAGGGCCAGCCCATTAGACAGTAGAGTAGAATAATGACTGCACCAGGCAATGTTACCCCACCCCCCTCATGTATCAACACCCTCAATCAGGCATCAGTATCCCTTCTCCTTCCCATCAAGCCCAGGTTTCACTCTGCACCAGGCCCATCCATTGCCCCATCAGTCTCAGTTCTCACTGTGCATCTGGTCCAGCTCCAGCCATTGCCCAATCAGGCCCAGTTCTCAGTCTGCATCAGGTGCATGCCCAGCCATTGCCTCATAAGGCCCGGTTCTCACTTTGCATCTAGTCCAGCTTCAGCCAATGCCCAATCAGGCTTAGTTCTCACTCTGCACCAGGTCCAGTCATTTCCCCACCAGGCCCAGTCCTCACTCTGCATCTGATTCTGGTCCAGCCAGTGCCCCATCAGGCTATGTTCTCACTCTACATCAGGCCTAGGTCCAGCCATTGCCTTATCAGGCTCAGCCCTCACTTTGCATCATATCCAGGTCCAACCATTGACCCATCAGGATTAGTCCTCACTCTGCATCAGGACCAGTCATTTCCCTGTCAGGCCCAGTCATCACTCTGCATCTGGTCCAGTAATTTCCCTATCAGGCCCAGTCCTCACTGTGCATCTGGTCCCATCTGGTCCCATCATGTGCAGCCCATAGGGTGGTAGAGTCCATCAAACAGTTCATCAGAATGTGGGGTAAAAATACAGCCCCAGAGTGACAGAGATTGAGAGGAAATGCTAAGCGCCTATTGTGAGAGTGAAGCTGGCTGATGTAGAGTCCCATTGAAATGTAAAAGCCAGTGGAAAACAGTGATTTCTGACATAATGAAAATAAATGGGCCTATTTCAACTCTACTCAAATGGACAGGTGCTCAAGTGAAACGGCATCTACCTGAGAGCTTAAAACTGCTGGATATGCCCAATGAATGGGCAAATACATGTGTGGCTGGAAATGCTGTTTTCCTAAAATTGAAAAGTTACAATTTCAACTTAAAGAGGCAGATAGTAGCATGGGACATTCATAATAAATAGACTTATTTTCATCATATAAAATAACAACCTGTAAAGGGAAAGGCCTATTTTGTTTTGTGTAAAAATTAACACTGGTTTCTATGTAACTGTGGCCTATGTGTGAATAATATCCAAAGGGAACTTATATCTGTTCAAACAGTAAGTAAAGAAAGATTATATTGTAAACAGCATGCCCAGATGCAATACTAAATGTTACATGTAAACACATCTTGGCAATTTAAAAGCTATACTTCCAGAAGTACGGATGCAGCTTGTGCCTTTCCACTGAAATGAAACTGCAATCTTTGGACTGAGGCCCTGTAGAAGAAAACAGGCCTGGATTTCAGTTAAATGTAAAAGAAATACAAGAATTAGATCGTAATTGTGGAGGGTTCAGATAAGCCGGCCAGCAAAAACTACCTTTAAGTTCAGGCCTCCCCATTAACTGTGCATTAGTGGCCCACAGAAATTACCTTGCTGATAAAAAAGATGTTGGTGTCAGGTCATAGAAGAGAAATTAAACTTTTTAAAAAAGGTGGGGCTACACATTTAACTATGAACTCAGATGAGAAGCATTGGCTGATACATGTTCCTTAATAAAAAGAGCATTGTGTGTTCCAGTGAGCTCATCCCAGACTCATATTAAAGGGGACAAGAAGCCCGTCTGTACCATGTAAATATGAATTTGGTGTGATGTATACAATTTGAGTTATGAAGAAAATTATGATTCCGGCCTTCTCATAATTCAGAGGAAATTGTTACGCTCACCTGGTATCCACAGGGACACCACCCAGCCGGGTTACTCGCTGGTATACTTCTCAGTGGTGCCCAGATGTAATCTGCGGGGAAGGTTCTGCCTTGTGGTAGAGTTAGGCGTGCTCTCCGTCCTGCTTTCTTGGCAGGGGACCATTGTCTTTCGTGGGCATATGAGGTCCAGTTACTTCACTGACACCGGCCAGTTTGATATCGTTCAGGTAGGTCTTATTGCTGTTCTTTCGTTTTGTTGTTATTTCTGCATGCCTTTCTTGTTTAATAATGTCTCTTTTTCTCCTTTAGATATGCAGAGCTTCAGCGCGGTGAACTGGCTTTGTTGAGCCTCACTGGTAAATGACGGCGCATTAAGAGCACTATAATATGGTAAGTAAGCGCTATGCGCAGCGCTGCGATGTCTTGCCTTTGCTAACCTGTTTTCCTTCTTTCCTTGTAGGTCGCGGTGTTCTTCGGCGCATGTGGAATTTCCGGAGTGGTGTCAGCCGAAGGCGACCTGTCAGGTAAGCCTTTTGAGCAGTTTGTAATTTGCAATGTCTCTTTTACTTTCTTTAATGTTGCCTCTATCTTCCTCTTTCAGGTTGTTCAGTCCTGGAGGCGTGCGGATTCAAGGAAGCTGTTCACAGGAGCTGCGAGAAGCTAAAGATGAAGACTGCAGGTAAGATGCTGCTGCTAACGATATTCCTTTTGTCTCCTTGCAGGTTCTGCTTCTCCGAGGTTCGTGGGTATAGCTGGACACGGTGAGCGTCACATTGCAAACTGCAAAGTAACGTGAAGCATGTTGTCTTGCTCGGGTGTGGTTTAAATAGCCCCAACAAAATAGTGCAGATAAAGTAGTCCCTAGGCCACCACACCCAAAACACTAGACCACATAGCTTGGTTCCTATGAACCAAGCTATGTGGATGCCTCCATGTTGGCTGGCAATCTCAATAAGGTAGTTCCAGAGCACATGTTTTTCATGGTGGATGAGCCTGGCGCCATAGGTGCCAGGACTGGCCCCAAGAGGGCTTTTGAAGAGGATGCCAGGCCCAAGAGATCCGAGTCCTGACCCCACCTGGCCAATGGGCTTGCCAGAGGGGGTTTTGGGCGAGGGTCTTGACAGAAATGGAAAGTTGGTGTGGTGATAGGTTGTGAAATAAATGTTTGAATCCTGAAGTGTCCAATATTTTACTATTTTGGCTCAGGAGCAAATAGAAGAAAATGATAGATCCTCCCAGGAAGGGCATGCCGAAATAAGATTTGTACTTTTTGACTCGCCATAAAATATAGAACTCCAAAATACCTATGGGCCTGCATTTATCTGAAAGGTTAAGGTAGCTGCCATGTTGTGAGGTTTTAAGAACACTGAAATGTAAACCCTCCTGTCATTTTGGGATGATGAATTGTTCTCCTCCCTCAGCCTCCATTATCCACACCTCCCAGGTCCTTGTCCTATCAGCAGGCAGTGGGTGTATATGGTGGGAGGGGCAGGGAGAGAGCTTGCCAATCAGTATTGTGGGGATTATTATAATATGTAAGTGTCATCTGTCCTAGAAGAGATCAGTTTTCAATTTGAGAGGGATTCTTGACGTTTTCCACTCTATTCCTGGAGATAATCTACTTCTGGAGAAAAACTAGCAGAGAGACAAGGAAAGCATCTAAGGCCATCAGGGTACACCTTGCCAGGAGAAAGCTGGAAGGGAGACAGAGACTGGGAAATCTCGACGCTAGCTAGGCCTGCTATTTGAGGAGCTAGAGGAGGACAAGGTGCTGGGGACTATGCTTGACCGAAGCCTTTGACCAGATCTCTGCTGTCCTCAGAGAAGGCCTGCTGTTTCCCTGGATGCCCCACAACAAAGACCTCCCATGTAAGAAGATTCATCCAAATGCCCAAAAAAATGTGTGGGGGGAGGGGAATCTGCCAGCCTTAAATATGCATCTTGCATTGCAAGTAGGGGTTGGAATTTGGGAGACCCTTGGCACATTTTATTAAATATAACTCAAATTAATGCCCCCATAGAAAACCACCCTATACATTTAAATTGAATGGTGTTGGGAACTGCCTGCCTCAATCCTTTCCATTAAATTGTGGGGGAAGGGGTGAAACTGTGAAGACCCTTAGCCCATTTAATTACATTTAAATGAATTCATTCACATATAGAAAAATCACAGGATTAGTGTTGTTAGAGTTTGAAACTCACAAAGTTCATGTCCCGTGTGTTAGGACCGGTATAGACAATAAATCCTTCAGTGACTATTTCTCGGAAACCCCTGACTTCTGTACAGAAGGGGGGTGTCCATAATCTCAAATAAGGTACCCTAAAACCCTGCCTTTCAAGTGAATGCAGAGGGTGTAAAATGAATTTTCCCATTATACTCAAATAAGAATCCTGAAACATTGCATTTCCCTTGTATGAGTGGTGGAAAACAACATTTTCCATTAATTCCCATTTATTCTTGAACCATAATCCTCAAAACCTTGCATTTCTTCTTATTGTGTGTTGATAACCGATTTTCTCATTCCCAAAGCATACCTTTCAAATAAAAAGCCAAAATGATTTTCCCATTGCACTCCCACTCCCTGTACCTGGCCTTCACACCAAAAGGGTAATATCTGCTTGATGCCTGGAGGGTGGGGGTCGCTGGGAGAAAATACCATGCCAGAAAAGACCATGCTAGCAAACTAAGCAATCTCTGGGTGCTTTACATGTTTCTATGGGTTCAATTGCAAGAAATTCGATGTAAAGTGATGACTGCCCATCTCAAAATTTTACCTGTGTGTTGTAGTATCTGAAAGTCCATTAGAAATATAAGTCAGTCAAACTGGTGCAAGTAATTTTAACTTGAGATATTGTGTAGTACCACAGCGTTGGTGGCTGATGTTTTGGTGACTGTTCCATTATTCTTTGTAAAAACTTAAATGAATATATATTCTTACTTTACACCAGCCTGGTTCCTAGCTCATTGGCTTTAAAGAGTGTATTTGCTGAATGATACTATATAGGTTGGAGGCCTCACTAAAATTGAATCTGCAAAGTGCTTTGTTGTGTGCCACCTGGCTTGGGGGGGGGGGTGAACTTTCCGAGTTAGTGTGACCGACCCAATAAATTGTGACTAGAATAGTCACATCATGACAAACAGTCTACCACCCAGTCAGCCAAGTGGCACCCCATTAGGTACCCTCTTCCCCACCTCCATCAGACAGAGACCCCACAAGGTACTATCTGTATTGTGGAACAATGGCTGAAGTCTGAATAGGGACCAGTCCAAGAGGTCACAAAAGAAAGAGAGAGAAAGTGGGAGTGTGAGGCAGGGACAGTCAGGGAGAGGTTGGCACACAGTGGGAGAACCCACAGGGAGGGAGGGATGGGTGGGGAGTGACAGGGCTGGTGGGTTGGGATGGATGAAGAGAATTGATGGGATGAGATAAACACTGTTAGAAGTTGGAAATCATAAGAGAAGGGAACAAGACGAAGCTCAGAGAGGGGAGGGGAGCGAAGAGGGGATTGACAGGGAGCAGTAGTGTCATGACAGAGGATCTCATCACCCTGTAATCTCTGGATGCCCAGGGGGCTTCATGGGGTTTCTGGGCTCATACCAGCCCCTCCTCTGCAATGTAGCTCAGCGAATTAAGTAATCGCTTCAAAGGTAAGTCCTCTCTTCATACTTTCATCCATAAATTGAGAGTCTATGGGGGTCATTATGAGTTGGGCGGTAAGGGATTACCAGCACCGGTAAGGAAACCAGTGCCGGTAATCCCATAGCGCCCAATTCCGAGGTCCCTTAGCGGGAACCGTAAGGAACGTGTGTCTGACCACACGTCCCTTACGGGTCCCGCTAAGGGACCAGGGCGCTAATAACGGGCTTGCTAGTGGCAAGCCCATTATTAGCGCCCTCCCCATTCCTATTGAGCCCTATGGGGGCTCAAATGAGAATGGGTGATGGTTTGTTCAATGGGGACTTACCGGTCCTTCCAGGGTCAGTATGCACCGGTAAGTCCCCAGTGAACAAGAGCAGTGCCGGATCCGGTATTGGAGGCAGCCATGGCGCAAATAGCACCATGGCTACCACCAATCTCGGAATGAGGCCCTATGAGTTTATAGTACCGCCTCGCATTTCATCACATAAACACGGGGGAGCTCTTGATTGAAGATCTGCCTTGCGGAACTCTATGTCCCTATGAGACCCAACTGGGAGAAAACTCAACCAGAAAGGAAGTCAAAGACTCATGAGATATAGGAACAAATGTAATCCATTTAGGTGAAAGGAGACAGCTGCTGCTTCCGCTGACGAGTCAATTTCAGGTATGGTGGCTTCATACATGAAAACATTGTTCATGTGATGACTTGTGTGCAGAGAGAGGGATGTTATTATCTTTCGGATCAGGCTCAGACACTGATTTTCAATGTGAAAAAGATACATAGGTTTATTATTAGCTGTGGAAATGTGGTTGGTATTGAAAAGTGATTTAGTGTTGGCAATTAAGGTTTTACGCTCACTGCGTGAATCGCGCAATTTAATAAAGTCTTGTTTGGATTTCGTTTCTTTTTAGTGGCGTTCTACCATCCAAACCATTTTTTTATTATCATTGAAATTGAGTAGCATGGTTTTGATGTTGTGAGGAATTCGAACATCGGCACCCGGAGTGGGTACTCGCCTGGCCTTTTAAAAAATGTTGTAATGAAATTGAATGATGAGAGATCAACCTCCGGAAAATGTGTGAGGCTTATCCGCACACATTTTACTATGTTCGCCTCACAACAAACACATAGTCATGTGTACTCTAGGTGGACACAGCCTACAGGGGCAGTCCTCCTGTCATGTTCAGATGGAATGTGACAGCCACGGGTACATCAATGCATCTCAAGAAGGGGGAGTCAAAACCTTCCTCCTGCTATGGCCAGCCTCATTAACTGAGACAGGCTCCATGGATCCGCCCTATCCTTTGTCTGCCCTGCTGTTGGCAGTGCATACTGATGAGAAGTTAGTTGAAGCAGGCCTGTTTTTCTTAGTTTCAAGGGCAGTGAAATGTTGTGTCTGGGACAACTGTTTACAGTGGTCATCCCCAAAGGGAGACCCCATTCAGGAAGGTACGAGTATATGATTTGGAGGTGGCCATAAGTCTGGTCTGACTGCCGCTTCTAGGGGGTACTACTGCTTTTAATCAGGAACCACAGAGAACGTAATTAACCAGAGAGATTCTTTGATCCACAACAAACAGGAAGATGGCTGGGACTTACTATTACATGTTTTCAACCCTTTACCTTTACTGTTGCAAAGCACTCTGGTTATGACTTCATGCATACAGGAGTTTGTTGGTGAGGACCAAGGATTGGTTCAATAAGGTAGGCTTAGCCTGCACTGATCACTGGGGCCTGTTTGGCTTTAAAAGAGTGTTGAATCCCTCTTTGGGCAGATCATCTGCAGACTTCATAAAGGAGTAAGAAGAAGTACTCATTTGAACCCTGGCTGAAGGTACAGTCTGCCTTACACCTTCCACCAGTGAAGGAAGGCCGGTATTTCCAATAGGGAATCAAGATCCCTCCCCTAAACATCTCCCAGTTATGCAAGGAAGATACTGAACTCTGAAGACCCGTCCAGCAGCTCCAGAATCGGTACCCAGTCAGCACACAGCATTCCCTGCTAGGTTCTGCCAGCATGCTTCCTAGGTGGGAAGTGGCAGATAGCCTCTGAACAAAGGACAAGGTCGTTGCCTGCAAACACTCTCCTCATCTTTGGGTCATTCACCTTAAAGGAAGACACAAGCCCAGTGAAGAAGCTAGGAGGAGTGCCACTACAAGCATCAACCAGCATCCATCTTTTAAGGACATTTTAAGGCAGTTGCACCCTTGAACCAGGACCGGCTGAATCACTGACTGCTGTCATGCTGCAGTCACTAAAGCCGTCCGAGGGGCCTTGAGCAGCGTTCCAGATATGCCAACCAGCATAGAGACAATGATTCTTGATCCCGAGCCGTCGTGTAGGGCAGCCTGCAGCCGTCCATCCAGCCTCACTTGCCGAATTGCCTTCCGCCTGATACCCACAGCTGTCTACCATCTTAAACTCTGTGTCAGGAGCTGCAAAGCGTCCTGGAACTGACTCGTCCCTGTCGAGCATCAAGCACATCCCAACTACCTGGTATGAAGAGGGAAAATCGAGATCAAACCCATGCCCCCTCACCCCAGGCGCATATACAGAAGAGCAGCAGGAAGAACAAGGAGCGCACTTATCATTTGAACCAGGCCCCAGCGCACCCATGGGTGACAAATATGCTGAAACACACCCACTTCACCAACAGTGCAACTTCCATGCTACATTAGAATCAATGCTGCAATATCAGAATCTACAAACACAAAAATCCCTGTTTAAAGGCTTGCAAATGCCTACATGAATTAACATGGTCTAAATGCACAGTGTAAAGCCATGTTTCAGGAAAATTACAGCCAAGTTCATTTCTCTCACTGAACACTGGCTGCAGAAGCCTTCAGCAATGTTCCTCGCAAAACCTCCGAGCTGCCAAGGTCGCACATTCAAGATAAGATTGCTTTCTGCAGACAAACATTTTTAACTATCCACAAATGCGAATAAATCACGGCAACCCAGTGTGCTTTTTTTTTTCTTTCTGGGAAAGAAAGACATTTTCTCAAGGACTCGCACAACATTTGAAACATAAATTGTAATAAGAATGGCGCAGCCCAGCTAATCAGCGCCCAGAGCCCAGGTGCAAACTGCTTGCTTCAGCTAAAAAGTTATGGGAACAAGGTCATATTGCAACAAGTTAGAATTAGGTAATGGGGGCTGGCACAGCTAAACCAACCCAGTGACGCAAAAGGCTAATATCCAATTATCAGGCTCTCTATAAGGGCTACATAGGTAACCTATCACTTAGCAGCCAATAGCAGGAGGAGTTAGGTTTCTGGGAACTGATCCAATTCTGTGAGGTCAGCCTGCAGTGTGATCATAAAGCTGGCTTGCAAGCCAGCCCCGGGGGAGACGGCGCCTGAACTCTCGATGTGCACGATGCTCTGCGTGTTTTTTTTTCTTTTTGCTGCCCAGAAATAAACGCAGTTTGGAACATGCTGCTGCCTGCTTGGGACTCTGTTGCATTTCTGGGGGCCATGTGGGAGGTGTTGGGGTCTCCCATAGATGGTGAGGGTATGGCTGCTAGCCCCCACTGCCCTGGTGGGGGTCCAGCTTCTCCCCAACAAGTTGGTGCCCTCTGTGAGGCTCATTGCTCATTGTAACATGGGTGAATGAGCACTGCCTGCGCAAGCCCTGCGTTGAACTGAACTCCCTGCCGCCGACTCAAGGAAGCTGTGGGACCCTCGCCTGCACCTGAAGACCACCGGAAAACGCGTAACCGGCTAAAGGCTTCGGGGGCCACTTGGAAATACCCCGCTTGAGGGCAGGTGAGAGCCCTGCAGGAGAAGGGGTCCGGTGAAGCGCCTTGAGGGGGTGTCCAGCAGCGGAGCAACTGCCAGTGCAGCATAGGAAAATGTAAGTCAACCAGCAACATGGGCTTTGAGGGGGGGAAACATTTAAAGTATTATGATGCATTGTTGATCAGTATGTTGCAGAAATGTTAAGTTCTTTTGTTTGGGTAGAAACTGAGGGAGGCATTGTAAATTGGGTGGTGGGTGATTGTACATTGTCGGAAAATTCAGCGCATTGGTGGTGATCGGCACGTGAATTGTAGTTGGGACTGGGGCGGTGGCAGTGGTCCCTTCTTGTGTTTTTGAGCCTATTGGGTGGGGTAGTGACTCCCCACATATAGGACAGGAGTGTCGCACTGGTTGGTCTGGATGGCGATTTCATGTACGGGGGTCTGGATTTCCTATGAATTGACGTTATAGATCAATGAGTAGATGAGGTTCCCTGCTAATTGAGCGTTTTAGTTCAGTGAGTGGATGATGTTTCCCCGCAGGAGGTAGCTAGATTGTTCCCGAGTGCGGAAGATAGTTGGCTGGTTAAGGTCCCCTGGTGAGGAGCGTATCACACGCGAGGCGACGCAGCGTGTGCAGTCCAATTATAAGAGTTTTATTGTGGTTTACCTTGTTCCAGTTGAGACAGGAAGACAGCTGTGGGGATTGTGGGGTTTTATTTTGGGATTTTCGTGGGGTTGGGAGAAATGGGTTATTGTTCTGTGTATGCACATTTGTCTGTTCATTTGCACTGTCTTTTTAGTTTGGTGACGTCACCTTCAGATTGATGCATAGGACACAGAGTTTTGATGGTGAGGAGATAGTGGTGTGGTTTTGAATTTGGAGAATAGGTGACCCAGAGGCGGTGTGTGGAAGACACATGCGCAAGATTGTGGGGGTGTGCCGGAGAAGGCAATGGTTTGGTGAAGATGGGCTGCACGTGGAGTGCACTGGCTAAGGTGCGGAGCCAAGAAGGCTCACAGAAGTTGAAAAATGTTCAATTATCTTCTAATTTTTGCTCCCTGAACAGCGGACTATCGGAATTTTCAAATTGAATAGAGGTAAAATGTATCACAAAATACAGAAATGACTCCCCTTCACCTGTTGTGTAGCACACAGCTTCCATGCCGAAATAAGTAAGTAAAACATAGTGTGCAAAGATTCAAAAGTACTGAAGGTAAATTAAAAAAGACCATGGCTGCTCATAGGCGGCTTCTCCAGAAGCGTGCAGCAATCACTAAGGACACACATACACAGCACTTACACGGGAATAGCTTTAAAAGCACATGGCTACAGTTGAACTGTGTGCACGAAGGAAAGGGAAGATGCGAGGGGTCAGCTGATGCTGAACCAGCGCGAGCAGAGGGAAGAGGGGACTCACCCTTCTGAACCTCCGGGAGTGTAATATTTGATGACACAGATGGTAAGCAAGGAATGCATTGCATGAGAGAACTGAAAACAGCAGAAGGACATTTAAACACCACACACACACAATCACAATACACAAACAGGAAGGTGCAGAACAACCCACTAGCAGCACAGGAGTGAGCAAAGGAGGGCTGCAGTGCATGGAAGTAGATTTGAAGGCACAGGTACAGAGGAATTAAATTTAAAGGGAAGATAACGGGGGAGGTGTAAGGAGTAACAATAGCAACAGAGAGGGGGAACTGGAAAGAGAAGAAAGGGATTGGAGGAGGAGAGAAGGACTGAACGAGACAGCACAGCCAAACATGATAGAGGATCAGTAAGGGGTGGTGCAGCATGCATGGGGTTATGGAAGGGAGGAAGGAATGATAGCGCGCTAGACATTGACTGTGTGCATTGTAGATTGTGACAAGAAAACGCAGGGGCAGAGAAAGGCAGATGAGGACAAGTAGGCACAAAATAAATTATTAAAGTATGCAATGGGAGGGGCAGTTAAAAACAGCCTCAACACACACGCACAAGAATCACAATAGCAGTGTCAACAACCACCACAATATGCACCGCCCATGTGGGGAGGATACATGGGGCATGATGGGATCATTTCAGCAGACACCACAAGCACCAACGCAAATACTGTCACCACTACATGTACAGACACAACAAATGACAGCACCACTACCCCAGGACTGACTAGAATCACAACACTGGGGCAGTGCACAGCAGCCAGCACCCATACAGAACACTGACACAATAGCAATGGTACCGGTAACATGACTGGGTGGGGTCTCCCTGATGGGAAACAAACCTTTCAAAGGACATAGATTGACATTATACCCCTAATAGGACAGCCCAAGACAAACTTGATTTGACTCACTCTGCCACACACACTCATGCTCCACCTCCCCGACAGAGCGGGCGAGACGCGCGCCGACACACACACTCACGCACACTCAATAATGCAGAGGACAATTGCATAGGGGTGGTGATAGGTATCAAAACATTTTCTTTTCTGGGTGACAGTGGGGCGACTAGGCCATGCATTAGGGAAGAGACATTTGTGACATCATGAGCGATGTGGATATGACCAGCTTATTAACAGAGAAATCCATAACTTTTTAAACACCAGGCATACACATGTTGAAAGTAAGGAAGATTGTTTAAGCATAATGGGGGTGAACGGTACAGAGGGGGGTGCATAATGATAGCGCATCACAAGAGAGTACATTTAGCTACATTTTTGAGCACACATCTTTCAGTGAGGAGACTGGGCTCATGAATACACGATTAACACAGAACAATTAAATGAGACACACAAGGTGGAAGAAGGTGCACTTGAGGGGGGAGGCCTACATTTCATTGACAGTTCACCACAGGAGGAGAGAAATAGGGGTAAAGGGTGGATGATCCATGTTCCCAAAAGAATTAATTTGGCGACAAAATAACAGTGCAAGTGGTGATGCCACTAGCGCTTTTGAAAATAGCACTGGCACAAATGCATTAGCCAACACACATAGGGAAAGAGGTCATTGCTGCACGAACTGGAGAATGATGGTTGTATTAAACTTTGAGAGCAGATAATGGGGGGATAAATATATTGTTTAAATGTAACAGTAATTAAAGTAGTGGAGCAATAAAATACTAGACTAAATGAGTAATTAACAGAGTAAGTAGGGTTTAAAAGGTGGACATGGGGTGGGATAGAGAGAATGGGAGTAAATTGTGAGGGTTGGGTTTGAATGAAAAGAGGAAATAAATAAATAAATAAATAAATAAATAAATAAATAAATAAATAAATAAATAAATACAAAGAGGGGGGAGAGACAGGTAGCGAATAATTGGTAGCGAATTTCATTAGAACCAGTTTAAAGTGCCTGCAGTTCACTGCGAGGCACGCCCTGAGAAGTGAGAGAGGAGCCAAAGAAAAAAGATTTAAAAACCCTGCGATTATCTTAACTAAGTAACATGGTGCACTTAATTTAGAAACACAGCCACCCTATATGACAAATTTACCACCCTGATATTTCCCTACTTAGCTTGTCAGTGCCTGATGCCCCACGGGACAAAGGCACGCACTATAAATAGCTTACAACAAAAGCACAGTAAATATAAAGATCCAAAGGCCCATTTGTACACTAGCACCTAAATTGCATATATATGATCCAAGTGTGTAATGAGTATCTTCACATAAATTAAGTGCCTACCCATTTTCTGGGTACATTCCGAATTGTGTAATAATTTACAGTCAGACCGCCATTGAACACCACCAGGTGGTGACAGGATGGTGCATAGGTGTACCATTGGCTCCTCCCACTAGGACACTGAATAGTGTGAGAGTAGTGCAGAGAGGTTAGGTCAAGAAATTGAAGAATATGTAAATTCTCAGGTCTCAAGCGGTTCCATTTCATTTCTCGCCAGATATAAAGGACCCAGGGCAGGCCTGAAGACAACGGACAACCAACACCCAATGGCTATGGACTACAGTGGAACATTTTCCCCTCCTGACAGACTTTGTTAGATGTGTGAGGCGTCAAGCCCTACAAAGCGGTGGCCACCCTGGCAACGAGGGAGCAACGATCAACAGGGTCAACGCAAGAGATTTTCATGAACTGCAAAATAGCACGAACACTCCCGAGTTAGGGAAACATGGCCATCCTATGGTCCAACGCACACTAGCAACTAGAATAGGGACTGACACACGCATTTCCAAAGTTTAATTGAGGTTCATATTACATTTTGTGTACCTACAGCTGTAACACTGTTTTGTTCCTTCTCTTTTCCCCGCACATGCAGGTTGTTGCGTATGTATGCTGTTAGAAATGTGTAGGAAATTTCCTTAATGTTATCTTCCATTAGAAACTGTGAGGCCTACTGATTAAAACATCGTGAAGCATTCCCCACTGAATTGCCCACCCTATCAAGAACCTCAGACCCCTTAGAGCATGTTTCCCTGAAGTATATTTCCTTGCTTCCATTGAATAAACAGCCCAAAATTTTCCCTACCCATATTGAGAAATTTTGAAAACACGAAATGTCCAGGGGGAGGTTTGATTTTTGCCCTTAGTGATTGTTTAGTTCGCGGAGCTTGAGGTTACTAACAAGTACTAACTATTAACGCCTTTCTTGCGATTTTCAGGCGGGCAACTTTATCATCTCATCAGCTGCAAGGACCCAGCAGCGTAAGTGGTTATGGGCAAGCAAATAAGGACTTTTACCTTCACGATGGGACTATTAATGATGAACGAAATAATGGGGGTGGTAATTTGAAAATTATTTGTAATAGTGAGCATTACCGCTGTATCCCCTGCTAACATTCCCTAACCTAAGCAGGAAGAGTTACGGCGTCAGTGGGTGAGGAAAAGCTGCTGCTAAAGTAAGGAGAGTTAAGGGCAGACACAAAGGGAGTAAAACATACACATAACACACATAGCAGAAGTGACCAACAACATGCACACATGTACAAAATTGGTAGGGACACCACTGGAGAGAGCTGTCCTGACTGTTCTTTAACATATGCCGGAAGAGAATTGATTACAACAGAAATTACTACAGCAGAGCACGACGCACATGTATGCCAAGGTGCGAAGAAGATTGCAAGGGAAGACAGCAACATTGAGATTGATAAAAAAAAAGGGAGGTAATCCCCTATGGAAGATGATTACATAAAGCAGCTAATTGGAGAACAACTGTATGTGGAAAGTGACCAGAGAGAGAAGAAAAAACGAGCAAATGCACAAGTGAGCAAGCTGCAAGAGAAAAAAAAAGAAAAAATAAATAAATAAATCATAAAAGAAGAAAGAAAAACAAAAAGAGAAGAAAAAATAAAATAAAAGAGACAAAAATATGATAAGTGCCTAACGGAGTGAGACAAAAGAGCAAAGATGGTCACTTGGGTGGAGAATGAAGAAGGACGTATACTGTTAAGGTACCAACGTTATGTTACCAGCACAAAAGTGACAAGAAGTGGACAATCATGCTGGATGCAAGAAGGTTGAGAGAAGTTGCGAGATGAGAGCAGGAACATCACTGCTTATGGACTACTATTGAGCACATGCATCCAAAGATCAAGAGAAACTACCACTGAATTGGGAGGAGAGTGTTCATTGGTGCGCATCAGCATGCCCTTGTTGGTGATGACCAAGGAAGATGTGAAGAGTGACACATTCACCAAGATGGAAAACAACGGAAGAAGAGAAACAGACAGAGGAGTAAAAAGAGTCGGGAATTACTTCTCGAGCGAGACAGAAGAATGATTGGGTGAAGTACCAGCATACTAAAGAATGATCAGCAAAACTGCATCTGAAAAGAGAAAGCAAAGAACTAGCTAGTGCTTGCATGGTAATGGAGGACATCATGACTGCCTGGTTGATTGAAGGTGATAACGGAAGAACTAGTACCGAGCACAGCATCATTGTGCAAGATAGAGATACATTGCAAGAGAACAACAGAAGAAGTTATCGGAATGCAAATAAGAGACATGGTGAAAGGAAGAGCCGGACTAAGATAGCGGTGTGCAACATGGTTCCAGCAGTAATAAAGGTGGCCACTCCCTGTGATCAGAGGAAGTACGAAGGGAAGTGAGTGTGGTGGAACACAGAAGGAGAACACTCCTGTATGTACTGTTCATCAACAACAATGCAAAAAATGATGGACACTTCAAGGAATTGACAAAGATATGCAGACCGGAAGGAGGTGAATGTTGCTTGGTGGTGTGGTCGACAAAGTCGACCAGAGGGGGGACTGAAGAGGGAAAATCGAGTTCAAACCCATGCCCCCTTACCCCAGGCGCATATACAGAAGAACAGCAGGAAGAACAAGGAGCGCACCTATCATTTGAACCAGGCCCCAGCGCACCCATGGGTGACAAATATGCTGAAACACACCCACTTCACCAACAGTGCAACTTCCATGCTACATTAGAATCAATGCTGCAATATCAGAATCTACAAACACAAAAATCCCTGTTCAAAGGCTTGCAAATGCCTATATGAATTAACATGGTCTAAATGCACAGTGTAAAGCCATGTTTCAGGAAAATTACAGCCAAGTTCATTTCTCTCACTGAACACTGGCTGCAGAAGCCTTCAGCAATGTTCCTCGCAAAACCTCCGAGCTGCCAAGGTCGCACATTCAAGATAAGATTTCTTTCTGCAGACAAACATTTTTAACTATCCACAAATGCGAATAAATCACGGCAACCCAGTGTGCTTTTTTTTTTTCTTTCTGGGAAAGAAAGACATTTTCTCAAGGACTCGCACAACATTTGAAACATAAATTGTAACAAGAATGGCACAGCCCAGCTAATCAGCGCCCAGAGCCCAGGTGCGAACTGCTTGCTTCAGCTAAAAAGTTATGGGAACAAGGTCATATTGCAACAAGTTAGAATTAGGTAATGGGGGCTGGCACAGCTAAACCAACCCACTGACGCAAAAGGCTAATATCCAATTATCAGGCTCTCTATAAGGGCTACATAGGTAACCTATCACTTAGCAGCCAATAGCAGGAGGAGTTAGGTTTCTGGGAACTGATCCAATTCTGTGAGGTCAGCCTGCAGTGTGATCATAAAGCTGGCTTGCAAGCCAGCCCCGGGGGAGACGGCGCCTGAACTCTCGATGTGCACGATGCTCTGCATGTTTTTTTTTCTTTTTGCTGCCCAGAAATAAACGCAGTTTGGAACATGCTGCTGCCTGCTTGGGACTCTGTTGCATTTCTGGGGGCCATATGGGAGGTGTTGGGGTCTCCCATAGATGGTGAGGGTATGGCTGCTGGCCCCCACTGCCCTGGTGGGGGTCCAGCTTCTCCCCAACAGGTACATTGTGGTTCTGTCCCCCAGGTCCTTTTCCGAAGGACCCTGGTGACATTTACAACCCCATGCTCCTTTGGTGCCAAAACCAAATAGAGATATTTGTAAACAACCTTGACTGGACAGCCCCTTTTATCATTGGGTGATAATTGTATTTTCGATGTGCTTGCGAACTAACCAACGATCCACGCCCCTGCAGAGATAAGCCTGCCATTTCATCCACGTTACCAATATTTGACAAGGAGGTTTATAATTGACTTGTGTTTCCAATCTGTTTGAGCCCTTCTAGTGTAGTAGAGTGTGGGGCTAATTGATGGTTTAGAATCCGATATTCATCCGTGGACCACTGGTGCCCCAGAAGTTGATTTGTCAAATTGCTGGCAAGCGGTCGAATCAATTGGAGCCTTGCGCACAGTTTAGTCACCCAACGATAAGGAGCACTGTTGCAGGCAATGTTTAGTCACTTTTAGGTATTAGTAATAGTCATGGATCTTGACATGGAGACTGTGAAAGGCATGACCAAGGACGTCCTGCGCGTCTTATGTTAAGAGAGGAGACTTCCCCACAGGACTAAGGTTAATAAACCTCAGTTGCTGACCAGCCTCCATGCTTGGGTAGAAGCAAGAGCAGTTGAGGAGCAGACCCCGGTGGACGGGCTAGGCCCAGTGTACCCGAACAAACAAGAACTTCCGGAGTAGGAAAATGACAAGGACGACCGCATGAGCAGTGTTTCTCTCCGGGGGCAAGTGTGGTTTCTCAACACTCGAGAGTGTCAGTGATGACAGGAGCTAGTGCAGCACCCTGCAGGTCCCAGGCCTCAGCACAGTCTCTAAGCGGCCCAATAATAGTTTCAGCTGTTAATGAGGTAATGGCTTGAAAGCTCCTGCTCGAGGAAAGGAGACTAGCGCTAGAGGAACAGTAACAGCAGGACAAGGTCACCATAGAGCTGCACAGGCTGTTGCTTGAAGTGAAGAAGGAGGCCAACAGATTCCCCTTTAGCAAAATCAGCACTAGTGGCTCAAACCAGAGTGCCCGGTATAAGCCCCGACAGCAAAACCTCAAAGAATTAGTGCAGGTTTATGAAGTGGGGAAGGATATTTGAGACTGGTTTGAAGTGCTCGAGCTGGATTTATTTATTTATTTATTTAATTTATAATGCACCGGTAGCCCGCAGGCTTCGGGGGGCAGAGATATGGACATGTTTACAACTGGACAGTGCTTATGAAGACGAGACAGACAAACAAGTGAGCAGGGGGCCTAAAAGGTAGGTTCGACAAAGTGATTATTTAAAACAGAGTGTGTTCACTTGCTTGCGGAAACTCAAATTCCCAGCTGCAGGAGGTAGATGAGGTACTGTGGGGTGCAGCCCTGATGAGTCGCTTACCAACATCAGGGACTGATGCAATTCTTCAGTTAACTCCTGAGGAAAGGCCTGTTTATGAGAGCATGAAGGCAGCCCTCCTCAGGAAGTTCTGTAATACCCCAGAACAGTATCTCAAGAGCTTCAGAGAGCTCGGAAAGAAAAGTGTGCAGTCAGTTGAAGCATTCACACACTTGTCGTTGAAATATCTGAGCGGGTGGGAGACTAGTAACAAAATTAACGCATTTAAAGCATGTACAATTTGATTGCGTGTGAGCATGAATTGAAAAATTGTGTGGTTGACCTACACCAATATTATGTGCACAAGACTATCACAGACACTAGGGAGCTTGCAAAGGCTGCCGACAGGTTTGTGAGTACTCGAGTCCAGAAAAGTCACACCCAAACCGGAAGAGAAATCAGCAGACAAAAAAGTAAACAAGGATAGGAAGGACAACGGTACGTGGTGCAAGGGTACAACCCACAGCACAATCGTTGCGTGCATATTACTCTTGGATGCCTGATCTGCGAGCTGACTATTGAAATCTGCTCCTTTCACCGAAGCGTGCGTCGCCTGCCTGACCACAAAACAGCTGGCGCGATGCGGGCTGAAACCGAGGCTCCCCTCCGTTTCTAGGCAACTGTGTGTCTTATCTTGCAACACCCGCCTCCGGTAGGTGGAAGCCAGTCCTTGCGGAAGAAGGCCTGAGGAATAAGGCGTTCTTCCTGTTTGCTGTCTGTTCGCCGTTGAGTGCCTCTGAGCCGCTACATTAAGGTACTTTCATTAGCCTTCCCACATTTACTGGGAACCAAAAACTACAGGCTACTCCGGCCATCGTACACACTTTGCACCTTACACTCGAGCTTGAAACTGGGGCACTTTTTGCATACCAAAACAGCCTATCATACAATCTTGTCTCTCTGCATTCTACCATGCCGGTGTAACGCTAGCATGCAATGTTGGTAAGCCTATGTGCAATCCACGTCCCAACGCATGCTACGACTAGCAAAATTATGCAACTGCCATTTACTTTACCTCAGTCATCACCCTACTATTATCACTGCATATAATGACATTTACTACAATGCGAATGCGTTTACTATTGAAATAACGGTCGTTACAACCCCGGTATTGACAAGCTTGGAGTATAGCTTAATTCTTGAATGCACCTTATGCATGTTTAGCTCCTCTGCTATTCTCAAATGCTATGCTTATTCTGTGACTAACTGCAAGTTAATTAATTGTACACTGTCACCTTATAAGACTGCTCCAGTGTTTAAAAATATTCCTATTGCCACCAGATATCACTTGGCTATACCCAATCAGTGTTTGCTCTACTTTACCATTACCTGAATGCGCATACCTTTCGGGCACAGCTATGTGTTTGCATCCACAGAAGTCTAGATGCTAATACTTGACTGCACCTACTTGCCAGTGACCTTCTGGACTGCCTTTCATTAAGTGCGCCTAACTATACACTCCTGCCGTATAGATTGGCACCATTAGCAATCCTATTTGTGCTTACCTACAACATGCATCACACATTTTTTAGACATTTTAAGGCCTAGCACCTTGATTGCATTATTAATGCGTCATTCCTACTGCACCCTGTCAATTGTTTACCTTTGTATTGCCAATACTTTATTGTTTGACTTGCCCTTCTGACTCTTTACCTAATCTGCCTCAAGACATTATGTACCTCCCCTTGTCGACCCGAGTCTACTTGGCCATATTCATTAACCTAACAGTACTACTTATTACGGTATGTTCCACTATTGTCGCAAACACTGCTGCCGCCGATATCACCATGTCCTCTAAATTGTCTCTAGAGAATGTAGGCCCCTACAGTGCTATCTATCACAAAAACCGCATGTAACACAGCACAGAGAAACCTCAGACTCAGTGCACGATTGCCTAAAATATTCAAACCCCTCACTAAATATAATATCAATCTAGACCATATTCGTCCTAAACCACATCACCCAACGGAGACCACCCCACCACCCAATTCCAGGATTGGCTCTAAAAGAAGTAAGACTACCACCAACTCACATGCCCCCCTAAACTCACTCCAAATACCACAATCAGAACCTGACCTTAAAGACGCCCTAATAAATGCTAGGTCCCTAGTTGCCCAGGCAACAGAAATAGCAGAGGTCATTTTAGCAGATGACTACGATTTCATTGCCATCACGGAATCCTGGCTACACGATGCAGCAGCAGGCCCTGCACTGACTCTAGCAGTCCCCGATAACTATACCATCATTAGAGCAGACAGACCAGAATCACGCGGCGGAGGAATAGCGATCATTGCTAAAAACCAATCTCTCTATGAGAATAACCTCCACGCCCAATCTTAACTCTTGTGAGTCACTGTCTATTAAACTACCCACCGTCAACTCCCAAACTTTACGTATCCATCTCCTTTATAGACCACCAGGCCCTATCAGCACCTTCAATGAAGACATCACCACCATCATCTCGGAGAATTAAAAATATTCTTCACAAACCTTACTGCTAGGAGATTTTAACCTAGGGTTTGATGATGTTAATGACCACCACGCTAGTTCCATAGCTGATATCCTGACTGAATTGGGCTTCACACAGAGAGTGAACACATCTACACATATTAAAGGGAGAACATTCGATTGGATAGCCAAACACAATTGTAACCTCTCCATCTCCTCCATCTCCCCTCAAATCTGGACTGACCATCACCTTATCTCTTTTACTCTAAATACAAAAAGACCTACTGCACCAACACCACCTCCCGCCCTCCCTACATTAACCAGAAACAAGAAAAATATTACAGTAGACAACCTCCTACCCTATATCTTACCTAATCTCAATTCTCTACCAGACCACACAGACCCAAGTCTATTAGTAGAAGAATATCATAACGCTATGACGATCGCTCTTGACAGCACCGCTGCCCTAAAACTCAGGAATAGTAAACCAAAAAATCTTCTCAACTCCTGGTTCACACCCCTTCTAAAAAACCTAAGATGGCAGAAAAGAAAATGTTAAACGGCTTGGAAACTACATACCACAACAGAAGATAAAACTAATCTAATAAATATCTCAACTCAATACAAAAACGACATCCTCATGGCCAAACAAGAAACCTATAACAACAGAATCACACAAGCCAACTCTAGCATGCAGGAGCCCTTCACCATTCTAAAAGAATTAGAAACCCCTATTATAGGACAGGATGATTCTATGAAAGATAAAACTTGGTGCACGGACATCCAGCTCGCACTAGTCAACTAAGTCACCATTCTCCAAAAAAAATAGCTCAAAAGATAGCCTCGCTATCTGCTCAGACTCCCCCTAATAAAACACTGATGCCCAAGACTAAAGACTATACGCAATTTAACTTCTCCAAGGTCTCAATTATTGAGGTTGAGAAAACGATTCTTGCTCTTAAACCATCTAATTGCAAAGGTGACCAATGCCCAGCTCAACTGATCAAGGACGCTGCCAGAGATCTAGCTCCATTCATCACCAAACTCATCAATGCCTCCTTCACCACTGGCACCATCCCGCACAATCTAAAAGAATCTTGGGTACTCCCACTTCTGAAAAAACAAACATTAGACCCCAACACACCCACTAATTACAGGCCTATCACCAAGGTGCCATTTCTCTTAAAAATCCTAGATAAGTTAGCATATACCCAAATTCAAAACTTCCTAGAGTTTAACCTGCTCCTAGGCTCATGCCAATCTGGTTTCTGACCACAACATGGCACAGAAACAGCACTTATCGATTTGAAGGCCCAAATAGACACACTCAGAGATAGGGAAAACCAGCACTTCTCCTCCTACTTGACCTCTCGGCTGCTTTTGACTTGGTGGACCACAAAGTCTTATGCAGCCACCTGGACTCAGCAGCCCACTTCTTGAAAGAAGCTATAGTCTGGATACAGTCTTTCCTCAGTGACAGGACTATGAGGGTCCTCTCCCCATCAGCTGCAGCAGACCCCATACCCATTACTTGTGGAGTGCCAAAGGGATCATGTGTCTCGCCAACGCTCTACAACATCTTCACCAAGCCACTCTTTGACGATCTTGACCATCTGGGTATCACCTACACCAATTATGCAGATGATACCCAGATCCTCTTACCACTCACTGGGGATTACGAGGAGGATTTGGATATGGTGAACAGAGGGTATTACCCAAATTGTTCGTTTACAATTGTTCGAATGAACAATTGACCGAATTTAAAGGGTCACAATTGACCTTTTCACAATTGACTGTATATATATACATATATATATATATATTTTGGGCGGGTTTGGGTTGGGTGGGGGTTGCGGGGGGTTTCCAATATGTTACAATTGACCTTCACAATTTGGTCAGTTGTGAAAAGGTCAATTGTCATTCGAACAGTTGTAATACGAACAATTTGTATACAACCGAACAGAGTCTATAGCATTGTCCAGGCATGGATGGCCAATCATGGCTTGTGCCTAAACGATGATAAAACAGAGCTCATCATCCTGGTTACCGCATCTCACATTATCAAACTTAGCCCCAATAACTCATTGTTCATTATCGATGGGAACATTATCAATGTCGCAGATAAGTAAAACCCCTAGGTTTTTACTTAGACTCAACCCTATCATTTAGCAAACAAGTAAACTCACTGGCCTCTTCTACAGCCTACACATGCACATTAATACAAGCTGGGAAACTATTCCTGTCAGCTGACAGTTGCTTGATCCTATCCAGAGTGCTGTATCCTCCTTTTGCATGAATATCGGCCCTGTTTGTATGTATATCAGCATCCTCTAATGTACTCTTGATAAAGTTATGTTAGTTATTTCGTATGCTTATCTTTGCTAAATATGACGTGTTGTTGACACATGTATGTCCTCTATACATACTCTGTACCTCAACCTCTGTATCTCCGAGGAAAACTGTTTTAACCATGATCCGTAACCTCTGTAACTAAGCTGTACATACTCTTATCACCTGCGCCCTGATACCCTTGGGTCCGGCGCGCCTAATAAATAAATAAACAAATAAACAAAGCAAAGGTTAAACCCAATCTTATTCGAAGCCAAGTTCCCAAAAGAACTAAGGGAAATCTAAAAACTTGACTTCAGCCATGCACACTGAAATTAAGAGCACATGCACCCCTAACACTGGGACACCAGCATTCTCACCACCCAAAGGTTGTTTCATGTGTAAGGATCTGGGCCATAGGAAGGGGGATCCTGCTTGCAAGGGCTTACCTTAGCAAGCCATGGTGAATGTTGGACTCGTGGAAGAGGCCATTTTTGGCGTGGGCCTCCTAGAGGAGGACTTCCCACTAGACCAAGGAGTGGGCGAATGTGGACTGGTTACACTGAGTGGGAACGGTACTGGGTCTCCAGAAGAGACCATCAGTACCCAATAAAACTCAACTCTATCTACAGCATGTGTATATCAATGGACACAAAACTCCTGTGGTCCAAGACACCGTGGCTAGCATCACTGCTGTCACCCGGCAGTGGGCACAGCCAGACCAGTATATTGATGGGCCTGATTGTAGCATCAGTGGGTTTGACAGAAAGAATAAGTGCACCCTGGCAATAGTGGAGTTCAGCTGGTGAGGTGAAACGGCCCAGCGCGTGTACTGGTAAAAGACTCCATCCCTGTCTCATCTCTGTTGGGTAATAATAATAATAATAATAATTTGGCATTTATATAGCACTTTGAACCCTCAGGTATCTGAGCGCTGCTTATTATTACCCACGGTGTGTGGTGCTCATTTATCGACCTTGGAAGGATGAAAGGCTGAGTTTGGCCCCGCCGGGATTCGAACCTGCATTAGCAAGCTCTGCACGGATGTCAAAGCGAGCGCTCTACTCGCTGTCCACTTGACTGGCTAATGATCTTCCTAATCCTGAAATAGTTGCAGGGCTACCCAATGGAGGGCCAAAGAGTTTGCCAGACTGAACACTCTTAGAGTCTTAGGGCCTGGAGTGCTTCCAGAGGGCTTGTTGGAAGGACCAGCATGGCCGGTAGCCCCTTGTCCAGTTCCACAGACTGCTGAGTTGCCTACTCCTGATGGAGAGGGGACAGTAGCCACTGAGGACCCGAACTTGGTAGCAGGAGACACACTGACTTCAGAGTTGCCTGGGCCATGCAGGAACCTGAGCAGGAGGACCAGGTGAGCGCAGTTCTGAAGAGCATGCCCCAGCTGGATGAGTTTGCATCAGCTGGGGGCCCAGATCAGACTGACTTCTTCAAAGCCCAGAAAGAGTGTCCCACTCTGGTGGGCCTGTAGTAGCAGGTGGAGGAGCAGGCTAAGGCAGAGGCCCCTGCACTGTTCAAAGTGTACTGGGAGGATGGACTCTTATACAGTGAGCATAAAGGCTCTGAGGGCGAGGGCACCAGGAGCGTGGCGATTCTGCAAGTTCTGTTTTGTATTTGGCTCACCAAATTCCTTTAGAGAGTCACTTGGGAGTGACTAAGACATCAGACCGGTTGTCTGTACACTTTTACTGGCCACAGTTTGGCGTAAACGTTACAGTATTTGTCTGGTCCTTCCTGACTTGTCAAGCTTCTGGCAAGTCAGGCGGTGCCACAAAGGCCCCCTTAGTTCCACTACCCATGGTTGGGAGACCTTTCTAGAGAACAGTCATGGATGTTGTGGGTCCTTTGGATTCTCAAACCAGCTCAGGGAACCGATACACCATGGTGGTGCTGAGACTGTCCCTCTGAGGAGCATCAAAGCCCCCGTTGTTGCGAATGCTTTGAGTGGGATATTCTCCCATGTTGGATTCCCCAAGGAAGTTATTTCTGACAGGGGATCAAACTTCATATCAGCGTATATGAAAGCTATGTGGGAAGAGTGTGGAGGGACCTAAATGTTCTGTAATCCTTCCATCCACAAACAAATGAGCTTGTTGAGCGGTTCAACACAACCATGAAAGGCACGATAGGTGGCTTGTAAGAGCACCTTAGGAGAAAATGGGATATTCTCCTGCCATGCCTTCTGTTCGGCTACAGGGAGGTGCCACGGAGTGGATTAGGGTTTAGTGGATACAGTGGATACAGTGGAGTGGATTAGGGTTTAGTGGTTTAGTGGATACAAGGTTTCCAAACCTTCTGTTTGGAAACCTTGTATGAGGTCCCCTAAGTCTACTGAAAGAGTGATGGGAAAGCAAACCCTCATCCCCTACACGAGAAGTAGAGGACTACGTACTCGGCCTTCGGTCTAGAATGGCAAAGTACATGGAACAGTCGACAAAGAAACTAAAGGCCAGTCAGGAGCTGATGAAGCACTGGCATGACCTGAAGGCCACAGTTACAGCCTTTTCTCCAGGCCAGTGGTTGTGGATTATGGAGCCTGTCAAAGCCAGTGCCCTTAAGGACAAGTAGACTGGACCTTACTGTGTGCTGGAAAAGGTCAGCGAGGTGAATTATCTCATTGACGTGAGAGGACATAAACAAATAAGCATGGTGTTTCTAGTTAACTGGCTAAAAGGCCATTACAGCCGTGATGACTTGGTCATGGCATTAGTGACTGACAGAGAGACTGAGGAGGAGACTGATCCCTTCCGAGACTCCTGCACACTGAATCCACAGATAGGTCGGTTGTAGATACCAACCTTGCAACGGACCTGTCAGCAGAGGAACTAACAGATTGTCGCCGTTTACTGGGACAGTTTGCTGGTCTGTTTTCTCTGACTCCAGGTCACTCAGATTGGTGCACCCATGATGTTGACACTGGAGACAGAAAGCTGGTGAAAAGTAGAATGCACAGGTTGACCATAAAGGGCAGCGACACCATCAATGATGACGTTTCCAAGATGCTGCTCCTAGGAGTGATAGAGCCATCACACAGCCCTGGGCTAGCCTAGTGGTACTGATCCCTAATAAGACCAGTGGTGGAAAGACTGAAGTTTGCTTTTGTGTGGACTACAGGGGGCTCAATTTCATATGCTCACCCCATTCCTCTGGCAGATGATCTCATTGACAAGCTTAGCGCTGCAAATACATGAGTACCTTTGACCTCAATGCAGGGTATTGGCAGGTCAGCTTGACAGATGGAGCGAGAGGTCAGCATTCTCAACCCCAGAAGGACATTATCAGTTCACTGTGATGCCCTTCAGATTGAAGAATGTCACTGCCACTTTTCAGCAGATGGTTAGCCAGGTTTTGTCGGGTCTGGAAAACTTACGTTTTGCCTATTTAGACGACATTTCTGTCTTCCGCCACACGTGGGAGGATCACTTATCCCACCTGAAACAAGTGCTTCAGTCACTGCAGAATTCAGGTCTGACCATCAAGGCCACGAAGTGCCAGATAGCACAGGGCACAGTGACTTACCTAGGCCACCTAGTCAGTGGAGGTAAGAAACAACCTCTGGAAGCCACAGTACAGGCTGTGAAGGAGTGGGACATCCCCATCATATAGACGCAGGTGAGAGAATTTCTAGGTCTCCCCGGGTACCACCGGTCATTCATCAGAGGTTTGGGACCATTACCATGCCCCTGAATGATGTAACCTCCAAGAAAATGTCAAAGAAGGTAACTTGAACCCCCGCCTGTCAAACCTCCTTTCAGGATTTAAAGGATGGATTGTGCAGGGCTCTAGTTCTGAAAGTGACAAACTATGGTCAGGAGTTCATTATCCATACAGACGCCTGTGATTTTGGGTTTGGAGCAGTGTTAGCACAGCAGTACTCTGAAGCAGTAGAGTAACCTGTCGACTACATTAGCATGCGGTTGACAAAAAGGGAATGAAACAGGGCTGTCATGGAAAAAGAGGCGTATGCGTTGTGTGGGCTGTAAAGAAGCTGAAACCCTACATCTTTGAGTCTCACTTTACAATCCAGATGGACCACGGGCCTCTACAATGGTTAATAGCCATGCAAGGGGAGAACCCTAAGCTTTTGCGTTGGGCCATATCTCTACAGGGATTAGGTATGAACATCCAGCACAAGCCAGGCTCCCAACATGGAAATGCAGATGGCCTCAGCTGGAACTTTCGCCTTGACAATAAACAAGACCCTCAGTAGGGTGGTAGTACACATGTTGAGGCTGGGGGGCATGTGCGGAATTCGACCATCTGCACGGGGAATGGGCGCACGCCTGGGCTTCTAAAAAATGCTGTAATTAAATTGAATGATGGAAGATGAACCTCTGGAAAATGTGTGGGGCTAATCCGCATACATGTTCATATGCTCGCTGCACAACAAACACATAGTCATGTCTGCTCTTGGTGGCCACAGCCTACAGACGCAGTCCTCCTGTCATTTTCAGCTGGAATGTGACAGCCAAGGGTACATCAAGGCATCTCCAAAATGGGGAAGGTAAAACCTTCCTCCTGCCATGGCCAGCCTCATTCACTGACAAAGGCTCCATGGATCCACCCTATCCTTTTTCCGCCCTTATGGTGGCAGCACATAGTGATGAGAAGTAATTGAAGCAGGCCTGTAAGAGGCCTGGTCCCAGGACTGCCAAAGGATAGGATACCCAACACCCTTTTGATATGCATCTGTGTCAACCTGAAGTCAGCTCCCGCCTCTTAGTTTCAAGGGCAGTGAAATGTCATGTCTGGGACAACTGCTTACAGTAGTCATCCCCACAGAGGACCCCATTCACGAGGGTATGAGTATGTGATTTGGCGGCGACCATAAGTCTGGTCTGACCACCGCTTCAAGGGAGACCTGCCGCTTTTAATCAGGAAACACAGCGATTTCAATTAACCAGAGAAACACTTGGATCCACAACAGACATTGCGATGGGTGGGCCTTAGTAGTACATGTTGTCACCCCTTTACCCTTCACGTTGCAAGCACTCTGTTTATGACCTCATGCATAATAGAAGATTGTTGGTGGGGGCCCAGTATTGGTTCATTAAGGCAGGCTTAGCCTGCACCAATCACTAGGGCCCATTTGGCTTTTCAAGAGGGTTGAGCCCCTCTTTTGGCAGATCATTTGACAACTTCGAAAGGAGTAAAAAGAAGGACTAATTTGGACCCTGGTTGAAGGTACAGTCTGCCTTACAGGTTCTGCCAGTGAAGGAAGGCCACAATTTCCACATGGTAAGCAAGATCCCACTACTAAACATCTCCCATAGAACAGAGGGAGATACCAAACTCAGAGGACCCATCCAGCAGCTCCAGTACCGGTATCCAGCCAGCACACAGCCCTGCTAGGTTCTGCCAGCAAGCGTCCTAGGTGGGAAGTGGCAGAGAGTCTCTGAACAAAGGACAAGGCCGTTGCCTGCAAACAATCTCCCCAACTTGGGCCGTCCACCTTAAAGGATGACACGAGCCCAGCGAAGAAGCTAGGAGTGCCATGACAAACATCAACGAGCGTCCATCTTTTAAGGACATTTTCCTGGCACACGAACCGTGACCAGCTCCACCACTGAATGTTGTCACGCTGCAGTCCATAAATTCGTCCGAGACACCTCGACCAGCGTTCGATATCCGCCAACCAGCACAGAGATGATTCTTGACCCCGACCCGCTGTGTAGGCAGGCCTGCAGCTGTTCATCCAGCCTTGCTTGCCAAACCGCCTGCCGCCTTATACCCGCAGCTGTCTCCCGTCTTAAACTCTGTCGCATGGGCTGCAAAGTGTCCTGGAATGACTCGACCCTGTCGAGCATCAAGAACATCCCAAGCACCAGGTACATTGTGGTTCTGACCCTCTGATCCTTCTCCGAAGGCCCCTAGTGACATTTACGACCCCTTGCTCCCTTGATCAAGTATGCCAATACCTCAGTATCCAGAGTGCATCACTTTCCTTCGTGAAACTGTATACCCTAAGGTGTTCCTTTACATGGTGGGTTGTATTTTGTAGTGTGCTAGAACTAGAGGTGTGGGCTGATTGATGGTTTAGAAACCGATATTCATCCCTGGACCACTGGTGCCCCGGAAGTTGATTTTTCAAAGATGTGTGTTCAGGTTTTGTCGTGATTTGCCTGGGTGAAAGATGATATGCTACAGTAATGAACCTGTAGGTCCTTTAAGACGAGGTAACAGTTTCAGAGATGGACAGGGATGCAGATCTTACTCATACATCAATAATCAGAACGACTCAGTAAGTTGGCAAACACACAACTGTTTAATTTGAAATTGTCTAAAACAGGAGTACAACGGGCATCAATGGACGTCGAACAATCATAAGTCTCTCAGCGATTTTTATGAAAAAACAAACATTTATACTAAAACTCACCATGAGTGACGTCAAACTAAGTGGCAAAATAAGAAAAGCTACTAGGGGATGTGATAGGCTTAAGAGGAACATCTAGGTATACTTTCTATGGGGGACTGGACTGTGATTGAATTTCTAAGGTCAGGTGGACAGCTATGCCCACCTCTAGTGCAAGTCATCTTCCGTGTCATACTAATACACAACATTCTATTGGCTTCTCAAACTATAGGGATCTTTGCTACGTGGCCCTCTACAATTGGTTGGCACGCTTGTACCCTTTTGGAATATTTCACTTGCTAGCAGCACGCAAGCTGGTACCCCAGGTGCTGGAGGGTTGGCCTGGTCATGCCTCCCCACTCAATTAGCCCAACAACTATAATCACTCCTGCGGTCTGCCACTCAATTAGCTTCATTTGCACTCGGCCTTGCAAAGGATCACTATGCCTGAGGATAAAAGGGAGTGTGAGCATGGCCTTATGTTCTGGTCTCGGCATAGCTTGCCCAAAGTCTATTTTCATCTGACCATTTGACAGGAAACCACGTTTGGAGCTCCTTCATTGTATTTAATACTATTAAATGAATACGACCTGGCAATTCTAGTATTAATTGTATCTTCTCAAGTAAAGAGCCAGTTTCTTGCCTGCTTAAATCCTTGATACTGGGCCAGGCAAGCCTTCTGGAATCTTCCTTCGCCGTCAGCTGTTTTATTCTACTTCAGCTTACTTTCAGCACTTCACGGGGTCCAAGTTTTGCAAAAATGCGTCGTGGAACATCCAGATTCTATACACACTTATATATGTTGGTGGCACTGCCTGCAGTCTATTCACTACATATAGCCAGCCTTCATGATTACTTAGTCTACTTGCATTTCAGCATCTGTACAGTTATAGAACGGCTTGTATTTTCTTCAGTGCGCTCCGTACGTGCAATCTTTATTCCGCACATGAATTGCTACTCAATTCTTTGCTTCACCATCAGATTCTATAAGGTCACATTGGCATCGCTTCAAGGAGCATCATTTCTGCTTCCTGTGATGTCACCAGTCTAGTCTTTCACTCTTCTTCACACTTCTTCCGGAATTTCCTTAAGAAGACTATCATTCCTTTGCGGATGCATCATGTAGGGTTTTCTCAATGGATACCAAGGACTTTTCTCGGTATAGGTACCATTATTGGCTTTGCCCATGTCGCAATTTCCGGTATAGGCAAAATTAGGGCAGGACATCCGGTAGAGGCACTTGGCTCCTCCTCTTACACTAATAATGGATGATGCGCAGATAGAGAACAATTCGTCCATATTGGCATCTTTCTTACTGGTAAGGCAGTGAATGTCGTCTCAATATCAACAAAAGAGGAGAAATGAATGTTATTCTTAGACTATTTATATAAAAACTGTTGTTTGGGGCCCAGGTGAAGCGCAAACAAGGATAGGAAATGAAATCAGCCAAGGGACACTCCAGTGAACTAAGAGTGGTAAGGAAGAATGAATCAAATTGCTGAGGGCATTAATGAAATATAAAGGATTGTATTACAAGAGCAGGAGCCTGAATACTTTGATGGCGTTCCAAAGATGTTACGATGTGTGAACGTTTAGTGGAAGTGGAGCTCTCTGAGTTTGGGCAGCATAAAAGCACTGAATAACGCACAAATGGGGTGATTCAACAGTCCTGCATGCGGAAAGCCGAAAAGTCGAACAGAAACTCTTTAACAGTACCGGCAGTGCGGTAGAAAACATGAAAAACGATAGAACATTTTCAAGATACTAATATTGCACACATAAGATGTTCAAAATAAGGAAAAGTGGGGGGTTGTAAGAGTCTGCCTAAGAGGGTAATATTCACGTTGCAGGCCACCCAGCTTCTTTTTACGTTCTGTCATAGTGTAGCATAACATTGCCTTCAGGAACTCATTCTTTATAGTATACTATAGAATCTGAAGAAAACCAGGTTTCAGTTGAAAACAAAAAAGTCAAGCAACACCTTATGAAATGTAGAGCCAGGCTATTATTGAAGTCTATGTAAAAAGGACGAATATACTCGTCCTTGGCACTTAAAGGGTTAATATAGCAGAGGCAGGTGAGAGGCTGACTGACAATTCACGAGGACAGCCGATAAAGGGCGACATAAAAAAGGAGAGGATTTAAAAGTGATGGAGGATGCATTATTCAAATAACTGGCTGTGCTTATTGGCGCCTCTGAGAGAAGGAAGCGCAGGGATTGATGGCGCTGGCGAGGCCAGAGGTGGATTGGATGGAGGCGGTAGAGTGTTAGAAGAGAGTAAGAGGTGGACTGGTCACCATTGTATGACACAGGAATGAGTGGAACCAGTTGGAGAGGGCTTAAGAGACTCAGACATCTCTAGATGGCTTCATACTCAACATGGATTGTTATGTAAGCCCAATCGGACGTTGAAATGGCAATAAACACAAGTGAGTAGTGTTGTCAGTAGAAGCCTTCACCGTGGGCTGGCAGGGCGTGGATGGACTAGTCAATGTACAGTGAATTCTCTGTGGTAGTGAGGACATGGCAAGGAGTTAAAGGCTGAGATAACAGCCAACAATCCTTGGAAAGCATTCTAATATCATACACAAGTAAATAAAAACGTACCTGGAGGGGGTCAGAAACAAAGCCTCACAGCAGATCAAAGACGGTGAGCTCGGCAGGGATCCGCTCCTGGGTTTCAGGCATGCACCACTGAGTAGGCGCTACCTTGAGGGTCTAGGAGCTAGAACATTGCAGTGCATAACCCGTGCATCTGTCCATTTGGACCCATCATACCGTATGTGCTCATTCCTATTTTCCCCCAGTAATGCGCAGAATGAGTCTTGTCTTGTTTTGGCATAAAAAGGCCGCAGATTTATTTTTCACAACATCATAAAAACCACACTGCACACATTAGTGGAAATAATTCAGAAGATGCTGTGACTGCTCCGTGTCCAACAGCCTGCTTCCCCCTTTCCTTCCAAAAGTCCAGTGTAGGCCCAACTCTCCCAACCCTTTGCGCTGAGCCTCGCCTGCCCTTGCAGGTGTTCCTGGGCGGGGAGAGCGCCGTTTCCTTGGGGAAGCTGAGACCTTATTGTTACCCCCAGACGCCCCTGCCGCTTAGGCTCCCAAGGGGCACTGGTCTGAGAAGAGAGAAGACCCTTCCGGCTTTCTCCTGGCTCATCCGGAGTCTGTCTCTTGTGCTTGGTCGTCCAAACACCGGCACACTGCCTTGCCGTCCTGCGACGTCGACGTCCAGGCTTGTCCATGCTCTGCCCTGTTTGTAGGGAGGGTGGGTGGTAACTGAAATCCTCTCCATAGTGCAGGCGGGCGTCCTTCTGCAGGGGCTGGATGCTTTCTGCAGTAAGGAGCCTGCCCGTTATAAAGGGATAACCCTGCCCCTTTTCTTTATTGCCATTCGCTGGCTTTTTTGGCATTCTGCTGCGCTTCGTCCAGCCCCTCCCCCTTACCAAGGGGGGAGGGAGGAGGAGGACACCGCCCGGGTTATCAGGGTGCCTCCTCCATTTTCTTTTTCTTTCTTTCCGTCGTCACTGGCATAGTTTGCCCCTCAGCGATCTTGCCCAGGACAGATGCACAGTTTAACCTTTTGTCAATTATATATGACCCATTGTGCTTTAGATATCTTATACATATGGACTAATGCTCTTTTAGACGCATTCCCAGGCATGCAGTGTGGTGCTGTCCCTTAAGGGACACGTACGCGGCGGCATGACGTTGCATGACGCCGCATGCTTTATAAATAAAGTGGACATTCCCGGCCGCCAGTTGTGCGACCGGGGAGCCCGAGCGAGCAAGACGTGTCAGTGTCAGTCTGTGCGGGCTGGGGGCTCAGGCAGATCACTTATTGGGGGTCCCACACAGACTCCCAACAGTGGTGACGAGGCCCGGGCCTGGCGGTGATGAGGTATTCAATTTGTGCATATATCCAGAGCGGATGACGGTCCTCATTCGTTCAGTGCCGCGCGGCGGTGGCCTTTTTGGGATCACGTAGAGGATGTTCGCGGGGCTCCGTTTTGGACAGTGATTGACATCCAAAGTCAATTTTGGGAAATTATGACAGCGGGCAGTGTGTTCTTTCCACTCATGCCCAGAATTTGTTTTTTTACTTAATTTTGGGCGAAATTACATCGAGCGAGGCGAGAAAGAGGGGGTGAAATGCCAAGGCCTGCTGAACCCTCGCACCTCCCCAGCTCAATTTTTGGAACACCCATGCTGCAGCACAGCAGTACACAGCTGAGGATTGTTATCTTCATCGTCACCTTCATCATCATACCCAGCTGCTCTATGTGTGGGGGGCCACACTAGTGATCTGGACATTGTCTTCCGCCCATCATCTGCATCATCATCATCAGGCCTGGACTTTGTGCTTCCTGTGTGTGTTTGGACTGGTGACTTAAAGGACCTTGGTGGGGTGAGTTGCGGCCCCAGTCTAACTCCCGGGGTGCCTGTGCGCTCTAGCCCATGAGTGCACCTGGTGATCAGGACGGTGGGCAGCCTCCAGTCCAGCCACAGCAGCAAGCCCAGCCACAGCTTCAGGCCCAGCCACAGCTTCAAGCTCAGCCTGTGGTACCACTAGTCATGCAGGCGGCCCCTCTGGTCATGGCGCAGATGCGGGCCCCTGCAGCGCTACAGCCCATTCCAGAGTTCAACATCTCGGGTCCCCCATCCAGCATAGGGCCCAGGTGGAAGCGATGGGTGGACTGTTTGGACATGTACTTCAGGGCCACTATGGAGACTGATGATGACAGCAAATTAGCGACCTTGCTGTATGCAGCTGGACCTGCTGTGCAAGTAATCTTTGAGTCCCTCCACACAGCTAACTCCTCCTAAGCGGCGGCAAAGACTGCCCTTCAAGAACATTTTCTGCCTCTGGCCAATGCTGATTATGAAAGGTTTGTGATGCTGTCAGCGCGGCAGAAGGATGATGAGACGTTGGACACCTTCTATAGCCGCCTCAGACGCCTGTCATTGGCATGTGCCTCGGGTGATGCAGAGGACATGATCAGGACTATGCTCATTCAGGCCTGCTCGTCAGGGAAACTGAGACGGCAGGTGCTGAGGGAACCAGGCACTGCACTCGCCCGAATCCTTGAACTGGGGCGCTGCCATGAGGTGTCAGAGTCCAAGGCGTCCAGGATGGAAGCTGGGTCGCGCCCGGTGAAGACTGAAGAGGTATGCGCCATGTGGCGGGGTGGCAGAGGTGTCAGGAGACCAGGTACCAGCTTCCGTGATAGAGGCGGGAGAGCTGTTGGATCTTGCCAGAAATGTGTATATGACTTGCCCCACCCTGCCGAGTGCCCAGCGGCGGGGAGAACTTGCGGGAGTTGCAGACTGGCGGATCACTATGCCCGCATCTGTAAGGCAGCCCTGCCGGTGATGGTGCCTAGGGGCCCAGTTCGGTTGGGGTTCCTGCGTCCAAATCGCCCCCCGAACATGGCTCAGGTGGACCAGGGTGAAGAGGGTGCCCCAGCGGAAGAGGAGGAGGAGGAGAACATCTTCTTTATCTCCAGTGTGGGGGCTCTCATGGCAAAGAACAGACGTCAACCAAGGTGTGTAGTAGAGGTGGACAAGTCGCTGGTCCCGGTGCTCGTGGACACTGGGGTGTCGGTCAACGTGATGGCCTGCAGACACTATGATGCAATGGAAACGCCACCCAAATTGGGCAGCCCAAATGCCTGCATCTTTGCTTTCGGTGGGCTGGAACCAATTCCCCTGGACGGTGTGTTTGTGGCAAAGGTGGAGCATGACGGCTCGAAGATCTCGGCCCGTTTCAATGTTACATCAGTATACACAAATACCCTCCTGAGTTGTGCTGTGGCGGAGGCCTTAGGTAATGTCAGCTTTGCCTACTCTGTATATCTGGAGGACATACATGATCCGCTGGATAAATACTGCGCACTGTTCCAGGGGATTGGTCAAATGACGGGGGACCCCGTGAGGCTGCACATTGACAAATCTGTGCAGTCCATAGCCCTGAAACATCGGAGGGTGCCGTTCCACCTCCGGAAGCAGGTGGACAAAGAACTGGACAATCTTGTGAATCTGGATATTATCGAGAAAGTGGGGGGTCCCACACCATGGGTTTCACCAATCGTGGTGGCTAGGAAGCCGAAGCAACCCGACGCCGTCCGAATATGCATCGAAATGAGGCTGCCCAATAAAGCCTTCAAAAGGGAGAGACATCTAACCCCAACCATCGATGACATCATCGCCGAGGTACAAGGTGCTCGCTTCTTCTCCAAGTTGGACCTTCGGGCCGGCTATCAACAAGTTGTCCTCCACCCTGAGTCAAGATATATAACCACGTTTACCACTCACCGTGGACTCTATAGATATAAGAGACTCAGTTTTGGCGTGTCATCCGCAGCGGAGGTGTTTCAGAACATCATCAGAGGGGCCCTCGCTGACCTGGATGGAGTCTTAAACATCAGTGATGGTATCCTGGTGTTCGCCAAGACTGAGGTGGATCATCTGCGCAAGCTGGCCAGGTCATTTGAGAGACTGCAATCACTCGGCCTCACGCTCCATAGGGAGAAGTGCGAGTTTTTGCGCCCGACCATCGAATTCTTTGGATTTGTGTTCAAGGAAGGGGGTGTGTTGCCAGATCTGAAGAAAGTGCAAGATATTAAGAAGGCCCAACCACCGGAGTCTGTGTCCGATGTGAGGAGTTTCCTCGGTATGGTAACATACTGTGGGAATTTCATACAGAACTTAGCATCCAGATCGGAACCCCTGAGGGCCCTCACAAAGAAGGAAACAATCTGGCACTGGGGCCCTCTCGAACAGGCGGCGTTTGAGGACATTAAGAGCGCCCTCACAGCTGAAGACACAATGGCATTCTTTGACCCCACCCTTCCTTCGGAAATCATCGTGGACGCCAGCCCATTCGGCTTGCGGGCTGTATTGACGCAGGTTGATCGGGACGGTGGTGTTCACCCCGGGCCTATGCCAGCAGGGCACTGTCGGACACCGAGCAGCGGTACTCGCAGATAGAGTACGAGGCCCTGGCAGTCCTATGTGGGTGCTGCCTTTTCAGACTCTATATCCTAGGCCATCCGGTGACAGTCGTGACGGACCACAAACCCCTGTTGCCCATACTGGCAGGGTCCTCGTCCAAGCCACAGGCGAGGATTGAAAGGTCGATGCTTTCCCTCCTCGAATACAGTGTCGCCTTGGTATACAGGCCTGGGGCGAACAACACGGAGAACTACTTCTCCAGGAATCCTGGCGTAGACGATGGTGAGGAGCAGGAAAGGTGTGCTGAAGAAGCGGATGACCACATCCGCATGGTGGTTGAGGCGGCCACCCCCAATGCTATGCCCCGTGAAGACCTCGAGGCAGCGACAGCCCAGGATGAGTGTTTCGAAATACTTAAGTACGCGATGCAGCAGGGATCATGGAAGACTGTACTGGAATCCCTGGCCAGGCGCACGCAAGAAGCCAAGGTGGGGTTAGAACAACTGTGGAAAGTGAGGGAGGAGCTGTCATTCTCACCATCTGGCCTCCTGTTAAGGGGCGACCGGATAGTCGTGCCCCAAGCTAAGATCAATGAGGTGATCAGGCTGGCCCACCATGGACACCAAGGAGCCACCAAGACCAAGGCTCGACTACGCCTTAAAGTGGGGTTCCCCGAGCTGGAACGTAGGGTCGATGACTTTGTTGCCGCATGTGTCTGGTACCAGGCAGCGTCCCCGCTGCAAAGGGAGCCCACGATCGAAGCACAAAGCCGCGGGGGACACGACCATGGGAGGAGGTGCATGCAGACTTTGGATCCACCACACTGGGCACGCACTTCTTAGTGGTGGTGGACGAATACTCCCGCTATCCAGAGGTTGAGTTTGTGGCCTCAGTGGCGTTTGAGCACGTGGTGGTGGCCATCGAGAAAGTGTTTGCCTCCCACGGTTTTCCCCTCACCCTGTGCTCAGACAATGGGGTGCCTTTTTCAGAGTGAGCGTTTCTCAGACTTAATGGAGGGGTATGGAATCCAACATCGAAAGATCACCCCGCTCTGGCCACGGGCAAATGGGGAGGCTGAAAGGTTGATGAAAACTCTCAAAAAAACCTTCCGGATAGCCCAAGACCAGGGACAGTGCCTGCAGAGGGCTCTTTACCAGTTCCTACGAGTATATCGTACTACACCCCATGCTTCCACAGGAGTCGCCCCAGCCGAGGCCCTGTTCAGACGGTGCCCCAGAGGACTGCTGCCCGAGGTGAGGGATAAAGAGCCCGGATTGATCAATGATCAGCAGATGGAGTTGGAACGCCGGGTGTGGACGGAACAAGAGAACGTGAGGAGAGGACTCCGCCCGCAACGGCTGGAACCGGGAGATGAGGTGCTCACAAGGAACAGACATCCCCATGGAAAGCTCTCTCTCCCGTACGAACCTGAGCCACTTGATGTGGTGACTGTCAAGGGGTCCATGGTGACAGCCTCAGACGGGAGGTCGGCCATCACCTGGAACGTGAGTTTCTTCAAGAAGCTAGGGGACCCCCGGACTGAGCCTCTCCTTGAACAGGACAGGATGGAAGTACAGGATGAAGGCGGAGGCCATCTCCCCATGCCACCATCTCCAGCCCGGGGAGTGGCGCCGGATGGACTACCCGTGCCGGTGGTGAGCAGGAGGTACCCCCAGAGGGCTGGGCGAGGGAAACCCGCTTACCTCAGAGATTAGGTGCTGGGACATGTCTCATAACTGGCCCATGGGCTACACCTGTTAGTTAAGGGGATCCAGGGTGGTTGTGAATAAAGGGGTGTTATGGGGAGTTTTGTGATTGTGTTGTGTGATGTTATTGTTGTTGGTTGATACTAATAATGTTTTGTTGTTTGTCCTCATGGAAAAGGAGAAGTGTGGTGCTGTCCCCTTAAGGGACGCGCATGCGGCGGCGTGACGTTGCACGCCACTGCATGCATTATAAATAAAGTGGGCATTCCCGGCCGCCGGCAGTGCGACCGGGGAGCCCGAGCAAGCAAGACGTGTCAGTGTCAGTCTGTGCGCGCTGGGGGCTCACGGGGATCGCTTATTGGGGGTCCCACACAGACTCCCAACATGCAGGGTTAAAGTCAGGTAGATAGGTTTGTAGGGCACTCGTTGGCCTGGGAAGTCAGATGTAGCTCCCAGCAATTTCAAACCCAGATTCGGTCCGCCTGATCCGTCTGTAGCTTTTGCATAACAAGGCGCAGAACACAGATACATGAATGGGGTGCTCAGGGCAGCTGTATGTGGTTTGCAACCATGCCCCAGAGTGCCCAGAGATCTGAGGGCCCCACGTCGGGTGCGAGAGGTGCTTCCTCTGCTGTCTCTTGCTCTGCATTCTGGGACTTGTAGTTCTGCTTTTCAGTTATACACGTGGGGCAGCAAGAGACCGAATGAAAGGAAGGAGGGAGGCTGGGATGTGCTAATCACAAGTGACACTGGAACAACTTGAGATGACAGTATAGTTTGCTGTGGGTTGGCTGTATTATCAATTACGGTTGCTTGTTTTTTTGTTATTTCGAAACAGCAAGGCAACATGTTTTGCATTATGCGTAAAAAATACGCAGCTTTGATAAAACCGTATTTTGTTGCTTGTCAAACCGGTAGCCAGCTTTGTGCATTTAGAAACTATCCAATTGGCCTTTTCTTTTACCAATTAGCCAATCATCCAGCGAGCTGCGGATGGGACAGGATTTTAAAAGGCACATGGCACATTACAATTAAACCCAACATCAGCACTTTTCCTGAAGAATTTGAATTTTGCATTCGAAAGTTTGTCTGAAGATGGATTTGGCTCTGTGACGCATTCACCATTAATTGCTGTCTGCTGGGCAGCCCTTCTCTGACTGTGGAGCTGTCAAGCACAGCTCCCAGGAATGAAACAGGACTTTAAATCCTGGCAGGACTCCTACTGATGACATCTCTGTTCCCATCTCGCAACTTCAGTCATGACTGGACTCTCTAAATCCAAAAATTGCGTAAACAATGGAGGGGTGCCACACGCTATACACCCCTCCTGAAACTATGCCACTGGCTCTAAATCCCTGAGTGGGAGGGGGCCACACAGGCACTGACCCCTCCTAACAAATCCATGCCAAGACCAGTCAGTCCTAATTTTGTCCATTTACATTCTTGTACTTGAAACCCCCCATCCTAGATTTTTAGTTTAGGAAAACTACAAATCCCAGACTTTCAAGAAACGAAAAAGGACTGGATGGTCTTAGAATGCATGGCAAGGGTAATTTGAGCGCTCTGGTACAGGTAGTAGCCGTTAGTCCTATCTCACTCTTGCCACCAGGCGGGTGAACATCGGGATCATGTGTCCAGTATCCTGGCTCTGCCAGTATCAGAGACCACATCCCTTAACCGCCCCAATCTTAGCCTATTGGGAAACCAGCATAATGCTCTCGTTATTTACAGCTTTGCCTCTGATGCACTGTATGATCCTGGACAATAGCCTTCGACTCCTGAAGCAGCAGTGGGGAAGAAGCATGCTTAGAGTACAACAAGGTTGGCTCAGATCTGGAGTCTAGAACCTTCCACTCCACCCATTATTTGGACTACAACTTCCGTCTGCCCTAGCCAACATAGTCAATTGTGATTGGTCATGGAGGCCAGGTTCCAAAACATTTGGAGAGTTGCAGGTTGCAGGCCCCTGAGATTGTAGTAAGGGGCGACAGGTAAGGCATTGTCCTGGTCACTTCTACTATAGCCTCTCGATGCAGAGGTTTGTCGATAGTATGTCCAATGGAAGGTTCTGGAAGCGAACAAGATCATATAGGGGTAGCGCATACAACAACATCCGCAGGACTGGATGCCGCTCTGTGAACAGACTGGCAGATGAGAAGATGCTTTCACAGGCCAGGGCTACAAAACCCATCCACAGGAGAACAGGCTGCACAGACTGGCAGATGAGAAGATCCTTCTCACAGGCCAGGGCTGCAAAACCCATCCACAGGAGAACAGGCTGCACAGACTGGCAGATGAGAAGATCCTTCTCACAGGCCAGAGCTGCTTACCCCATCCACAGGAGAACAGGCTGCACAGGCTGGCAGATGAGAAGATGCTTCAGAGGCCAGAGCTGCAAACCCCATCCACAGGAGAACAGGCTGCACAGACGGGCAGATGAGAAGATGCTTTCACAGGCCAGGGCTGCTTACCCCATCCACAGGAGAACAGGCTGCACAGACTGGCAGATGAGAAGATGCTTCACAGGCCAGAGCTGCAAACCCCATCCACAGGAGAACAGGCTGCACAGACTGGCAGATAAGAAGATGCTTTCACAGGCCGGGGCTGCAAAACTCATCCACGGGAGAACAGGCTGCACAGACTGGCAGATGAGAAGATCCTTCTCACAGGCCAGAGCTCCAAAACCCATCCACAGGAACACAGGCTGCACAGGTTGGCAGATGAGAAGATGCTTTCACAGGCCAGGGCTGCTTACCCCATCACAGGAGAACAGGCTGCACAGGCTGGCAGATGAGAAGATGCTTTCACAGGCCAGGGCTGCACACCACATCCACAGGAGAACAGGCTGCACAGACTGGCAGATGAGAAGATCATTCTCACAGGCCAGAGCTGCAAAACCGATCCACAGGAACACAGGCTGCACAGGCTGGCAGATGAGAAGATGCTTTCACAGGCCAGGGCTGCTTACCCCATCCACAGGAGAACAGGCTGCACAGACTGGCAGATGAGAAGATGCTTTCACAGGCCAGGGCTGCTTACCCCATCCACAGGAGAACAGGCTGCACAGGCTGGCAGATGAGAAGATGCTTTCACAGGCCAGGGCTGCAAACCCCATCCACAGGAGAACAGGATGCACAGGCTGGCAGATGAGAAGATCCTTTCACAGGCCAGGGCTGCAAAACCCATCCACAGGAGAACAGGATGCACAGGCTGTCAGATGAGAAGATGCTTTCACAAGCCAGGGCTGCAAAACCCATCCACAGGAGAACAGGATGCACAGGCTGGCAGATGAGAAGATGCTTTCACAGACCAGGGCCGCAAAACCCATCTACAGGAGAACAGGCTGCACCGACTGGCAGATGAGAAGATGCTTTCACAGGCCAGGGCCGCAAAACCCATCCACAGGAGAACAGGATGCACAGACTGGCAGATGAGAAGATGCTTTCACAGGCCAGGGCCGCACAACCCATCCACAGGAGAACAGGATGCACAGGCTGGCAGATGAGAAGATGCTTTCACAGGCCAGGGCCGCAAAACCCATCCACAGGAGAACAGGATGCACAGGCTGGCAGATGAGAAGATGCTTTCACAGGCCAGGGCCGCAAAACCCATCCACAGGAGAACAGGCTGCACAGACTGGCAGATGAGAAGATCCTTCTCACAGGCCAGAGCTGCTTACCCCATCCACAGGAGAACAGGCTGCACAGGCTGGCAGATGAGAAGATGCGTTCACAGGCCAGGGCCGCAAAACCCATCCACAGGAGAACAGGCTGCACAGACTGGCAGATGAGAAGATCCTTCTCACAGGCCAGAGCTGCTTACCCCATCCACAGGAGAACAGGCTGCACAGGCTGGCAGATGAGAAGATGCTTTCACAGGCCAGGGCTGCAAAACTCATCCACGGGAGAACAGGCTGCACAGACTGCCAGATGAGAAGATGCTTTCACAAACCAGGGCCACAAAACCACATCCACAGGAGAACAGGCTGCACAGACTGGCAGATGAGAAGATGATTTCACAGGCCAGGGCCGCAAAATCCATCGACAGGAGAACAGGAAGATCCTTTTCACAGGCCAGGGCTGCAAACCCCATCCACAGGAGAACAGGCTGCACAGACTGGAAGATGAGAAGATGCTTTCACAGGCCAGGGCTGCAAAACCCATCCACAGGAGAACACGAAGATTCTTTTCACAGGCCAGGGCTGCAAAACCCATCCACAGGAGAACAGGCTGCACAGACTGGCAGATGAGAAGATCCTTCTCACAGGCCAGAGCTGCAAACCCCATCCACAGGAGAACAGGCTGCACAGACGGGCAGATGAGAAGATGCTTTCACAGGCCAGGGCTGCTTACCCCATCCACAGGAGAACAGGCTGCACAGACTGGCAGATGAGAATATGCTTCACAGGCCAGAGCTGCAAACCCCATCCACAGGAGAACAGGCTGCACAGACTGGCAGATAAGAAGATGCTTTCACAGGCCGGGGCTGCACAACTCATCCACGGGAGAACAAGCTGCACAGACTGGCAGATGAGAAGATCCTTCTCACAGGCCAGAGCTCCAAAACCCATCCACAGGAACACAGGCTGCACAGGTTGGCAGATGAGAAGATGCTTTCACAGGCCAGGGCTGCTTACCCCATCACAGGAGAACAGGCTGCACAGGCTGGCAGATGAGAAGATGCTTTCACAGGCCAGGGCTGCACACCACATCCACAGGAGAACAGGCTGCACAGACTGGCAGATGAGAAGATCATTCTCACAGGCCAGAGCTGCAAAACCAATCCACAGGAACACAGGCTGCACAGGCTGGCAGATGAGAAGATGCTTTCACAGGCCAGGGCTGCTTACCCCATCCACAGGAGAACAGGCTGCACAGACTGGCAGATGAGAAGATGCTTTCACAGGCCAGGGCTGCTTACCCCATCCACAGGAGAACAGGCTGCACAGGCTGGCAGATGAGAAGATGCTTTCACAGGCCAGGGCTGCAAAACCCATCCACAGGAGAACAGGATGCACAGGCTGGCAGATGAGAAGATCCTTTCACAGGCCAGGGCTGCAAAACCCATCCACAGGAGAACAGGATGCACAGGCTGTCAGATGAGAAGATGCTTTCACAAGCCAGGGCTGCAAAACCCATCCACAGGAGAACAGGATGCACAGGCTGGCAGATGAGAAGATGCTTTCACAGACCAGGGCCGCAAAACCCATCTACAGGAGAACAGGCTGCACAGACTGGCAGATGAGAAGATGCTTTCACAGGCCAGGGCCGCAAAACCCATCCACAGGAGAACAGGATGCACAGACTGGCAGATGAGAAGATGCTTTCACAGGCCAGGGCCGCACAACCCATCCACAGGAGAACAGGATGCACAGGCTGGCAGATGAGAAGATGCTTTCACAGGCCAGGGCCGCAAAACCCATCCACAGGAGAACAGGATGCACAGGCTGGCAGATGAGAAGATGCTTTCACAGGCCAGGGCCGCAAAACCCATCCACAGGAGAACAGGCTGCACAGACTGGCAGATGAGAAGATCCTTCTCACAGGCCAGAGCGGCTTACCCCATCCACAGGAGAACAGGCTGCACAGGCTGGCAGATGAGAAGATGCTTTCACAGGCCAGGGCTGCAAAACTCATCCACGGGAGAACAGGCTGCACAGACTGCCAGATGAGAAGATGCTTTCACAAACCAGGGCCACAAAACCACATCCACAGGAGAACAGGCTGCACAGACTGGCAGATGAGAAGATGATTTCACAGGCCAGGGCCGCAAAATCCATCGACAGGAGAACAGGAAGATCCTTTTCACAGGCCAGGGCTGCAAACCCCATCCACAGGAGAACAGGCTGCACAGACTGGCAGATGAGAAGATGCTTTCACAGGCCAGGGCTGCAAAACCCATCCACAGGAGAACATGAAGATTCTTTTCACAGGCCAGGGCTGCAAAACCCATCCACAGGAGAACAGGATGCACAGGCTGGCAGATGAGAAGATGCTTTCACAGACCAGGGCCGCAAAACCCATCTACAGGAGAACAGGCTGCACAGACTGGCAGATGAGAAGATGCTTTCACAGGCCAGGGCTGCTTACCCCATCCACAGGAGAACAGGCTGCACAGACTGGCAGATGAGAAGATGCTTCACAGGCCAGAGCTGCAAACCCCATCCACAGGAGAACAGGCTGCACAGACTGGCAGATAAGAAGATGCTTTCACAGGCCGGGGCTGCAAAACTCATCCACGGGAGAACAGGCTGCACAGACTGGCAGATGAGAAGATCCTTCTCACAGGCCAGAGCTGCAAAACCCATCCACAGGAACACAGGCTGCACAGGCTGGCAGATGAGAAGATGCTTTCACAGGCCAGGGCTGCTTACCCCATCACAGGAGAACAGGCTGCACAGGCTGGCAGATGAGAAGATGCTTTCACAGGCCAGGGCTGCATACCCCATCCACAGGAGAACAGGCTGCAGAGACTGGCAGATGAGAAGATCATTCTCACAGGCCAGAGCTGAAAAACCCATCCACAGGAACACAGGCTGCACAGGCTGGCAGATGAGAAGATGCTTTCACAGGCCAGGGCTGCTTACCCCATCCACAGGAGAACAGGCTGCACAGGCTGGCAGATGAGAAGATGCTTTCACAGGCCAGGGCTGCTTACCCCATCCACAGGAGAACAGGCTGCACAGACTGGCAGATGAGAAGATGCTTTCACAGGCCAGGGCTGCTTACCCCATCCACAGGAGAACAGGCTGCACAGACTGGCAGATGAGAAGATGCTTTCACAGGCCAGGGCTGCAAAACCCATCCACAGGAGAACAGGATGCACAGGCTGGCAGATGAGAAGATCCTTTCACAGGCCAGGGCTGCAAAACCCATCCACAGGAGAACAGGATGCACAGGCTGTCAGATGAGAAGATGCTTTCACAAGCCAGGGCTGCCAAACCCATCCACAGGAGAACAGGATGCACAGGCTGGCAGATGAGAAGATGCTTTCACAGACCAGGGCCGCAAAACCCATCCACAGGAGAACAGGCTGCACAGACTGGCAGATGAGAAGATGCTTTCACAGGCCAGGGCCGCAAAACCCATCCACAGGAGAACAGGATGCACAGACTGGCAGATGAGAAGATGCTTTCACAGGCCAGGGCCGCACAACCCATCTACAGGAGAACAGGATGCACAGGCTGGCAGATGAGAAGATGCTTTCACAGGCCAGGGCCGCAAAACCCATCCACAGGAGAACAGGATGCACAGGCTGGCAGATGAGAAGATGCTTTCACATGCCAGGGCCGCAAAACCCATCCACAGGAGAACAGGCTGCACAGACTGGCAGATGAGAAGATCCTTCTCACAGGCCAGAGCTGCTTACCCCATCCACAGGAGAACAGGCTGCACAGGCTGGCAGATGAGAAGATGCTTTCACAGGCCAGGGCTGCAAAACTCATCCACGGGAGAACAGGCTGCACAGACTGCCAGATGAGAAGATGCTTTCATAAACCAGGGCCGCAAAACCACATCCACAGGAGAACAGGATGCACAGGCTGGCAGATGAGAAGATGCTTTCACAGGCCAGGGCTGCTTACCCCATCCACAGGAGAACAGGCTGCACAGACTGGCAGATGAGAAGATGCTTTCACAGGCCAGGGCTGCTTACCCCATCCACAGGAGAACAGGCTGCACAGACTGGCAGATGAGAAGATCCTTTCACAGGCCAGGGCTGCAAAACCCATCCACAGGAGAACAGGATGCACAGGCTGTCAGATGAGAAGATGCTTTCACAAGCCAGGGCTGCAAAACCCATCCACAGGAGAACAGGATGCACAGGCTGGCAGATGAGAAGATGCTTTCACAGACCAGGGCCGCAAAACCCATCTACAGGAGAACAGGCTGCACAGACTGGCAGATGAGAAGATGCTTTCACAGGCCAGGGCCGCAAAACCCATCCACAGGAGAACAGGATGCACAGACTGGCAGATGAGAAGATGCTTTCACAGGCCAGGGCCGCACAACCTATCCACAGGAGAACAGGATGCACAGGCTGGCAGATGAGAAGATGCTTTCACAGGCCAGGGCCGCAAAACCCATCCACAGGAGAACAGGATGCACAGGCTGGCAGATGAGAAGATGCTTTCACAGGCCAGGGCCGCAAAACCCATCCACAGGAGAACAGGCTGCACAGACTGGCAGATGAGAAGATCCTTCTCACAGGCCAGAGCTGCTTACCCCATCCACAGGAGAACAGGCTGCACAGGCTGGCAGATGAGAAGATGCTTTCACAGGCCAGGGCTGCAAAACTCATCCACGGGAGAACAGGCTGCACAGACTGCCAGATGAGAAGATGCTTTCACAAACCAGGGCCACAAAACCACATCCACAGGAGAACAGGCTGCACAGACTGGCAGATGAGAAGATGATTTCACAGGCCAGGGCCGCAAAATCCATCGACAGGAGAACAGGAAGATCCTTTTCACAGGCCAGGGCTGCAAACCCCATCCACAGGAGAACAGGCTGCACAGACTGGCAGATGAGAAGATGCTTTCACAGGCCAGGGCTGCAAAACCCATCCACAGGAGAACATGAAGATTCTTTTCACAGGCCAGGGCTGCAAAACCCATCCACAGGAGAACAGGATGCACAGGCTGGCAGATGAGAAGATCCTTCTCACAGGCCAGAGCTGCTTACCCCATCCACAGGAGAACAGGCTGCACAGGCTGGCAGATGAGAAGATGCTTCACAGGCCAGAGCTGCAAACCCCATCCACAGGAGAACAGGCTGCACAGACTGGCAGATGAGAAGATGCTTTCACAGGCCAGGGCTGCTTACCCCATCCACAGGAGAACAGGCTGCACAGACTGGCAGATGAGAAGATGCTTCACAGGCCAGAGCTGCAAACCCCATCCACAGGAGAACAGGCTGCACAGACTGGCAGATAAGAAGATGCTTTCACAGGCCGGGGCTGCAAAACTCATCCACGGGAGAACAGGCTGCACAGACTGGCAGATGAGAAGATCCTTCTCACAGGCCAGAGCTGCAAAACCCATCCACAGGAACACAGGCTGCACAGGCTGGCAGATGAGAAGATGCTTTCACAGGCCAGGGCTGCTTACCCCATCACAGGAGAACAGGCTGCACAGGCTGGCAGATGAGAAGATGCTTTCACAGGCCAGGGCTGCATACCCCATCCACAGGAGAACAGGCTGCAGAGACTGGCAGATGAGAAGATCATTCTCACAGGCCAGAGCTGCAAAACCCATCCACAGGAACACAGGCTGCACAGGCTGGCAGATGGGAAGATGCTTTCACAGGCCAGGGCTGCTTACCCCATCCACAGGAGAACAGGCTGCACAGGCTGGCAGATGAGAAGATGCTTTCACAGGCCAGGGCTGCTTACCCCATCCACAGGAGAACAGGCTGCACAGACTGGCAGATGAGAAGATGCTTTCACAGGCCAGGGCTGCTTACCCCATCCACAGGAGAACAGGCTGCACAGACTGGCAGATGAGAAGATGCTTTCACAGGCCAGGGCTGCAAAACCCATCCACAGGAGAACAGGATGCACAGGCTGGCAGATGAGAAGATCCTTTCACAGGCCAGGGCTGCAAAACCCATCCACAGGAGAACAGGATGCACAGGCTGTCAGATGAGAAGATGCTTTCACAAGCCAGGGCTGCCAAACCCATCCACAGGAGAACAGGATGCACAGGCTGGCAGATGAGAAGATGCTTTCACAGACCAGGGCCGCAAAACCCATCCACAGGAGAACAGGCTGCACAGACTGGCAGATGAGAAGATGCTTTCACAGGCCAGGGCCGCAAAACCCATCCACAGGAGAACAGGCTGCACAGACTGGCAGATGAGAAGATGCTTTCACAGGCCAGGGCCGCAAAACCCATCCACAGGAGAACAGGATGCACAGACTGGCAGATGAGAAGATGCTTTCACAGGCCAGGGCCGCACAACCCATCTACAGGAGAACAGGATGCACAGGCTGGCAGATGAGAAGATGCTTTCACAGGCCAGGGCCGCAAAACCCATCCACAGGAGAACAGGATGCACAGGCTGGCAGATGAGAAGATGCTTTCACATGCCAGGGCCGCAAAACCCATCCACAGGAGAACAGGCTGCACAGACTGGCAGATGAGAAGATCCTTCTCACAGGCCAGAGCTGCTTACCCCATCCACAGGAGAACAGGCTGCACAGGCTGGCAGATGAGAAGATGCTTTCACAGGCCAGGGCTGCACAACTCATCCACGGGAGAACAGGCTGCACAGACTGCCAGATGAGAAGATGCTTTCATAAACCAGGGCCGCAAAACCACATCCACAGGAGAACAGGCTGCACAGGCTGGCAGATGAGAAGATGCTTTCACAGGCCAGGGCTGCTTACCCCATCCACAGGAGAACAGGCTGCACAGACTGGCAGATGAGAAGATGCTTTCACAGGCCAGGGCTGCTTACCCCATCCACAGGAGAACAGGCGGCACAGACTGGCAGATGAGAAGATGCTTTCACAGGCCAGGGCTGCAAAACCCATCCACAGGAGAACAGGATGCACAGACTGGCAGATGAGAAGATCCTTTCACAGGCCAGGGCTGCAAAACCCATCCACAGGAGAACAGGATGCACAGGCTGTCAGATGAGAAGATGCTTTCACAAGCCAGGGCTGCCAAACCCATCCACAGGAGAACAGGATGCACAGGCTGGCAGATGAGAAGATGCTTTCACAGGCCAGGGCCGCAAAACCCATCCACAGGAGAACAGGCTGCACAGACTGGCAGATGAGAAGATGCTTTCACAGGCCAGGGCCGCAAAACCCATCCACAGGAGAACAGGATGCACAGACTGGCAGATGAGAAGATGCTTTCACAGGCCAGGGCCGCACAACCAATCTACAGGAGAACAGGATGCACAGGCTGGCAGATGAGAAGATGCTTTCACAGGCCAGGGCCGCAAAACCCATCCACATGAGAACAGGATGCACAGGCTGGCAGATGAGAAGATGCTTTCACAGGCCAGGGCCGCAAAACCCATCCACAGGAGAACAGGCTGCACAGACTGGCAGATGAGAAGATCCTTCTTTCAGGCCAGAGCTGCTTACCCCATCCACAGGAGAACAGGCTGCACAGGCTGGCAGATGAGAAGATGCTTTCACAGGCCAGGGCTGCAAAACTCATCCACGGGAGAACAGGCTGCACAGACTGCCAGATGAGAAGATGCTTTCATAAACCAGGGCCGCAAAACCACATCCACAGGAGAACAGGCTGCACAGACTGGCAGATGAGAAGATGATTTCACAGGCCAGGGCCGCAAAATCCATCGACAGGAGAACAGGAAGATCCTTTTCACAGGCCAGGGCTGCAAACCCCATCCACAAGAGAACAGGCTGCACAGACTGGCAGATGAGAAGATGCTTTCACAGGCCGGGGCCGCAAAACCCATCCACAGGAGAACAGGAAGATTCTTTTCACAGGCCAGGGCTGCAAAACCCATCCACAGGAGAACAGGATGCACAGGCTGGCAGATGAGAAGATGCTTTCACAGGCCAGGGCTGCAAAACCCATCCACAGGAGAACAGGATGCACAGGCTGGCAGATGAGAAGATGCTTTCACAGGCCAGGGCCGAAAAAACCCATCTACAGGAGAACAGGCTGCACAGACTGGCAGATGAGAAGATGCTTTCACAGGCCAGGGCCGCAAAACCCATCTACAGGAGAACAGGCTGCACAGACTGGCAGATGAGAAGATGCTTTCACAGGCCAGGGCCGCAAAACCCATCAACAGGAGAACAGGATGCACAGACTGGTGGTTGTGAAGATCCTTTAACAGGCCATGGCCGCAAAACCCATCCACAGGAACACAGGCTTCACAGACTGGCAGATGAGAAGATGCTTTCACAGGCCAGGGCCGCAAAACCCATCCACAGGAGAACAGGAAGATCCTTTTCACAGGCCAGGGCTGCAAATCCCATCCACGAGAGAACAGGCTGCACAGACTGGCAGATGAGAAGATCCTTTCACAGGCCAGGGCTGCAAAACCCATCCACAGGAGAACAGGCTGCACAGACTGGCAGATGAGAAGATGCTTTCACAGGCCAGGGCTGCAAAACCCATCCACAGGAGAACAGGATGCACAGACTGGCAGATGAGAAGATCCTTCTCACAGGCCAGAGCTGTAAACCCCATCCACAGGAACACAAGCTGCACAGGCTGGCAGATGAGAAGATGCTTCACAGGCCAGGGCTGCAAACCCCATCCACAGGAGAACAGGCTGCACAGGCTGGCAGATGAGAAGATGCTTTCACAGGCCAGGGCTGCTTACTCCATCCACAGGAGAACAGGCTGCACAGGCTGGCAGATGAGAAGATGCTTTCACAGGCCAGGGCTGCTTACCCCATCCACAGGAGAACAGGCTGCACAGACTGGCAGATGAGAAGATGCTTCTCACAGGCCAGAGCTGAAAAACCCATCCACAGGAGAACAGTCTGCACAGACTGGCAGATGAGAAGATCCGCCTCACAGGCCAGAGCTGAAAAACCCATCCACAGGAGAACAGGCTGCACAGACTGGCAGATGAGAAGATGCTTTCACAGGCCAGGGCTGCAAAACCCATCTACAGGAGAACAGGATGCACAGACTGGCAGATGAGAAGATGCTTTCACAGGCCAGGGCTGCAAAACCCATCCACAGGAGAACAGGAAGATCCTTTTCACAGGCCAGGGCTGCAAACCCCATCCACAGGAGAACAGTATGCACAGACTGGCAGATGAGAAGATCCTTTCACAGGCCAGGGCTACAAAACCCATCCACAGGCGAACATGAAGATCCTTTTCACAGGCCAGGGCTGCAAACCCCATCCACAGGAGAACAGGATGCACAGACTGGCAGATGAGAAGATCCTTTCACAGGCCAGGGCTGCAAAACCCCATCCACAGGACAACAGGCTGCACAGACTGGCAGATGAGAAGATGCGTTCACAGGCCAGGGCCGCAAAACCCATCGACAGGAGAACAGGAAGATCCTTTTCACAGGCCAGAGCTGCAAAACCCATCCACAGGAACACACCCTGCACAGACTGGCAGATGAGAAGATGCTTTCACAGGCCAGGGCTTCAAAACCCGTCCACAGGAGAACAGGCTGCACAGACTGGCAGATGAGAAGAGATGCTTTCATAGGCCAGGGCCGCAAAACCCATCCACAGGAGAACAGGAAGATCCTTTTCACAGGCCAGGGCTGCAAAACCCCATCCACAGGACAACAGGCTGTACAGACTGGCAGATGAGAAGATGTTTTCACAGGCCAGAGCTGCAAAACCCATCCACAGGAACACACGCTGCACAGACTGACAGATGAGAAGATGCTTTCACAGGCCAGGGCTGCAAAACACAATCACAGGAGAACAGGCTGCACAGACTGGCAGATGAGAAGATCCTTCTCACAGGCCAGAGCTGCAAAACCCATCCACAGGAACACAGGCTGCACAGGCTGGCAGATGAGAAGATGCTTTCACAGGCCAGGGCTGCAAGACCCATCCACAGGAGAACAGGCTGCACAGACTGGCAGATGAGAAGATGCTTTCACAGGCCAGGGCTGCAAGACCCATCCACAGGAGAACAGGATGCACAGGCTGGCAGATGAGAAGATGCTTTCACAGGCCAGGGCTGCACGACCCATCTACAGGAGAACAGGATGCACAGGGTGGCAGATGAGAAGATGCTTTCACAGGCCAGGGCCGCAAAACCCATCTACAGGAGAACAGGCTGCACAGACTGGCAGATGAGAAGATGCTTTCACAGGCCAGGGCCGCAAAACCCATCTACAGGAGAACAGGCTGCACAGACTGGCAGATGAGAAGATGCTTTCACAGGCCAGGGCCGCAAAACCCATCTACAGGAGAACAGGCTGCACAGACTGGCAGATGAGAAGATGCTTTCACAGGCCAGGGCCGCAAAACCCATCTACAGGAGAACAGGCTGCACAGACTGGCAGATGAGAAGATGCTTTCACAGGCCAGGGCTGCAAAACCCATCCACAGGAGAACAGGATGCACAGGCTGGCAGATGAGAAGATGCTTTCACAGGCCAGGGCTGCACAACCCATCCACAGGAGAACAGGATGCACAGGCTGGCAGATGAGAAGATGCTTTCACAGGCATGGGCCGCAAAACCCATCTACAGGAGAACAGGCTGCACAGACTGGCAGATGAGAAGATGCTTTCACAGGCCAGGGCCGCAAAACCCATCTACAGGAGAACAGGCTGCACAGACTGGCAGATGAGAAGATGCTTTCACAGGCCAGGGCTGCAAAACCCATCCACAGGAGAACAGGCTGCACAGACTGGCAGATGAGAAGATGCTTTCACAGGCCAGGGCTGCTTACCCCATCCACAGGAGAACAGGCTGTACAGACTGGCAGATGAGAAGATCCTTCTCACAGGCCAGAGCTGCAAAACCCATCCACAGGAACACAGGCTGCACAGGCTGGCAGATGAGAAGATGCTTTCACAGGCCAGGGCTGCTTACCCCATCCACAGGAGAACAGGCTGCACAGGCTGGCAGATAAGAAGATGCTTTCACAGGCCAGGGCTGCAAACCCATCCACAGGAGAACAGGCTGCACAGACTGGCAGATGAGAAGATGCTTTCACAGGCCAGGGCCACAAAACCCATCGACAGGAGAACAGGAAGATCCTTTTCACAGGCCAGAGCTGCAAAACCCATCCACAGGAACACACGCTGCACAGACTGGCAGATGAGAAGGTGCTTTCACAGGCCAGGGCCGCAAAACCCATCCACAGGAGAACAGGAAGATCCTTTTCACAGGCCAGGGCTGCAAACCCCATTCACAGGATAACAGGATGCACAGACTGGCAGATGAGAAGGTGCTTTCACAGGCCAGGGATGCAAAACCCATCCACAGGAGAACAGGCTGCACAGACTGGCAGATGAGAAGATGCTTTCACAGGCCAGGGCTGCACAACCCATCCACAGGAGAACAGGCTACACAGGCTGGCAGATGAGAAGATGCTTTCACAGGCCAGGGATGCAAAACCCATCGACAGGAGAACAGGCTGCACAGACTGGCAGATGAGAAGATGCTTTCACAGGCCAGGGCTGCACAACCCATCCACAGGAGAACAGGCTACACAGGCTGGCAGATGAGAAGATGCTTTCACAGGCCAGGGCTGCAAATCCCATCCACAGGAGAACAGGAAGATCCTTTTCACAGGCCCGGGCTGCAAAACCCATCCACAGGTGAACAGGCTGCACAGGCTGGCAGATAAGAAGATGCTTTCACAGGCCAGGGCTGCAAAACCCATCCACAGGAGAACAGGCTGCACAGACTGGCAGATGAGAAGATGCTTTCACAGGCCAGGGCCGCAAAACCCACCCACAGGAGAACAGGCTGCACAGACTGGCAGATGAGAAGATCCTTCTCACAGGCCAGAGCTGCAAACCCCATCCACAGAAACAAAGGCTGCACAGGCTGGCAGATGAGAAGATGCTTTCACAGGCCAGGGCTGCAAACCCCATCTACAGGAGAACAGGCTGCACAGGCAGGCAGATGGGAAGATGCCTTCACAGGCCAGGGCTGCAAAACCCATCCACAGGAACACAGGCTACACAGGCTGGCAGATGAGAAGATGCTTTCACAGGCCAGGGCTGCAAAACCCATCCACAGGAACACAGGCTGCACAGGCTGGCAGATAAGAAGATGCTTTCACAGGCCAGGGCTGCAAAACCCATCCACAGGAGAACATGCTGCACAGACTGGCAGATGAGAAGATGCTTTCACAGGCCAGGGCTGCAAAACTCATCCACGGGAGAACAGGCTGCACAGACTGGCAGATGAGAAGATCCTTCTCACAGGCCAGAGCTGCAAAACCCATCCACAGGGACAGAGGCTGCACAGGCTGGCAGATGAGAAGATGCTTTCACAGGCCAGGGCTGCTTACCCCATCACAGGAGAACAGGCTGCACAGGCTGGCAGATGAGAAGATGCTTTCACAGGCCAGGGCTGCATACCCCATACACAGGAGAACAGGCTGCACAGACTGGCAGATGAGAAGATCCTTCTCACAGGCCAGAGCTGCAAAACCCATCCACAGGAACACAGACTGCACAGGCTGGCAGATGAGAAGATGCTTTCACAGGCCAGGGCTGCTAACCCCATCCACAGGAGAACAGGCTGCACAGGCTGGCAGATGAGAAGATGCTTTCACAGGCCAGGGATGCTTACCCCATCCACAGGAGAACAGGCTGCACAGATTGGCAGATGAGAAGATGCTTCTCACAGGCCAGAGCTGAAAAACCCATCCACAGGAGAACAGGCTGCACAGACTGGCAGATGAGAAGATCCTTCTCACAGGCCAGAGCTGAAAAACCCATCCACAGGAATACAGGCTGCACAGACTGGCAGATGAGAAGATCCTTCTCACAGGCCAGGGATGCAAAACCCATCCACAGGAGAACAGGCTGCACAGACTGGCAGATGAGAAGATGCTATCACAGGCCAGGGATGCAAAACCCATCCACAGGACAACAGGCTGCAGGGGTCATGAGTGCAAGAAGCAACCTGGAGTGGATGCAGCCCACCCATGTAACTAATGCCCGAATCACTCCACCAATTACAGAATCAACGTCAGCTAAATGTCTATGCATGTTGGCTTCTTGTATAGTGCTTACTGACTACTTCAGGCCACATGGAAGCACTGCAGGAGAAGAGGAGAAAGGAAAGTGAAGAGATAAAGAGAGAGTGGAGGAGGCGAAGTGAACAAGAAGCGTGGTCTGCTAGTCAGCTAGCGCTTAGTTACGGAGTACAGCGAGAAGGAAACTAGCATACAGGGACCCCCACCACCGTGGTGAATGGACGGCTCTGCGGAGAAGGCAGTGCAGAAAGTAGAAACCTGTAGCAAAGAGTGAGACTAGAGAAGAAAGTCGGCAGAGTGTGATTGCAGTGGTAGTCTTGGCAACAGCATCAACACAACAGTGTTAGGTGAAGATGCTGGCTTTTAACTCTCTGCGTTTGGTGTGTCCAAGCAGAGGCTCTTCATTCTGTGCTGCGACAGACATAGCATAATTCGGAGAGAAAGAGAGCGAGAGAGAGAAGGGACAGTCACAGAACAGGCCAATCAGCATGCTGGCTCGCAGTACTGTGCAGTGCGCTGCCTCACCCTGCCCTGCACCCTTCCATGCTAAGAGGGGGTGCTTGCAACAGCTTCAAATTCTTCAAAACGATGCCGTTCGTGTTATGAAGCAAAAACTAAGAGGTGATGGCTGGAAGGTTTAGAATAAATCTTAACCTCTGGCATTGCTCTGGTAAACCCTCCAGACCATCGTTCTTCGCCTGCCAAGCCATTACAAAAGAGGAAAGACCATATGCAAATCAGGCTTGGTCCCACCCCAAAAGGGGCAGTCCAGCCCGAACTGCAAGACCACAAGCATCCCCAAACATGTTTCAGCCTTGTTAGTCCTCATCAGTGAGGAGTAGCTTGGGTCTCTACTCCCAGCAGGCACGGGACCCACGTCTGGGCATACCCGTCCCACTCGGGGTGACAAAGCATATTATCAAGGGCATCCCCAGATGTGAGCATATATCAGCTGGCAGGCAACCCCTACACTGGCTCCCCATCGCTGATCGAATTCATTTGAAGACCGCATCTATCGTGCATCAATGTCTCTACAGCAACCAGCCGCCTACCTGATGTCCTGCACAGTGGCGGACCACGGGTGGGACTGGGGGGGGCATCTGCCTCTCCACCCCTGGCTCTCCCCTGGTGCCCAGTGCATCCCTCAGTCTCCCGCTGGCACTTTATGATCTGCCCCCCAGGCACTGGTCCCGCATTGCACTATACAAACCCGGAGGTACTTTACATTCTACCAATCAGGGACTTATTAACACACACTAACCCAAAAGAGCGAAGGGTCTAGGAAGGGCAGGCCCTACATTGGCAGCGCAAGTCTAGAACTCCCTGCCAATGGCCTTACGTTTGGATAAAAATGTGAAAACCTTCCGATCGTCACTGAAAACCATTATTTTCAGAACATTATTGCCACTTTCCTTCTCGGGTGATTCCTGTTTTCGATGAATGATTTCCCCTTGAGTCCTGTTCTATCTCTTTCGTCTATTTGTGTTCATGTGCGTCCAGATGCCTGCGGGTCTCCAGCGTGTTACAAATAAATAAATATCCCTGGGCCGCCATGGACCGAACCTTCTTGGTAACTCAGTCATCAGTAACCTTGATCCAGATGGCTAGGATGATGGGGGAACCGAGAAGTCAGGGGTCCATGAGTGAGGGAGTCAGGGTGGGTCTGAGCTGAGAGTGATCCTTCGATCAAGAGGCACGCGCAGGCCTGCAGCTCACATTTCGGAAGAGGACTACATGGGGTTTTCAGCAAGTGACCGATGCAGAATGTTGGACAGAAGGCCCAGGAGTGGTTGAATTGTTCTAGATCAAAACAAAAGGAGCGATGGCTGGAAGGTTTTGAATGAATTGTCACCCTTGCATTGCTTGTGGCATCCTCCAGCCCATGAATCTTCAGCCCGCCAAGTGTTTAAAGGGTGCAACATGCGCGGCCTGAGAATGGAAACCAACCGGGATGGTAGGGATCCGAGCAGGACTTAGGTAACAGTGAAAGCAGACCCCTGGCCTACTCAGCTTACTCAATTCAACCAATAGACCATGCAGAAGGACAGCACCTCGCTCGCTGCAAAGTAAACAACAAAGAAACATCTATACCCTCAGTCTGCTGGCTGGAGATGTGGGGAAAAGTGTTGCCCTTTCCCCCAACATCTGCTCGTTTGTATCCCCAATGATTTACACAGGTCCTGATTTGGAACTTCCGAAGATGTCAATTACATGCATTCTAAAAATTATAGTTTGAAAATACAATGTTTGGGAATATTTAGATGTGTTAGACACATAAAATCAAATATTTAAGTTTGTTTTTCATTCAATAACGTCATATTCTAGGTGTTTTTCAGCCTCCAATGCCCTCCTGACACCTAACCTGTCCAATCTCCTATTGTCAGACTCAAAGTTCACACTGGTCAGTCGTGCAGTTCATTTCAAATGTTTCAAAAAGGGGGACACCCCCTTATTATCCTAGCTCTGGCCTGTTTGCTACTTATCCTCGGTTTCTCTAAAGCTATGCCCTTCTGCCCTGCAGAGAGAAAGATGTACACGTCATCTATAGCGCACCACCGCCTCACCCACGTCATTCTGGAGGAACAGCAAGAGAGCACTCTGCATGACACCTGGTAGCATCCCAATACCACATTGAAGGTATGAAAGACATCGTGCGCTCAGACATCCCGTACCAAATGTACCCCCAAACTGAAATGGTAGACATGAGTCTGCAGACACCACTGGACATAGAAGAACTATAAGTAAAGTTGAACAGAAGAGAAGTGACGTCACAAAGAGAGAAGATACACAGACGCACTGCAACTAATGATGGATGTCCAAAGAAAGAAGGATGTAACTGAAGCAAAAAAGTAAAATATATGTGATTATGAAGAAAAACATATACAGGAAGAAGAGAAGTAATAAGGAATGCAGTAGATGTATGTACGCAGAAACGCAGGGTAGATAAGACAACGTGGAATCCTACTACAGTAGGAAATATAACATGAGTAAAGCAGCCATGTTAAGAAAATGTACGCCAGCATTGTATAATATCAAGCAAGGCATCTCGAGGAGAGCGACCAATGCTGCAGAGCTGACAAGTGCTGGAATACAGATTTGTGTGAGAATAAAGGGTATTTGCTTGGCTTAGGATCAAGGATACCATAGCAAGAAGCAACTGTGAGGAACGCAAGGAGTCAATGCGGATAAGCCATGGACATATTTCTCTTGGATTAAGTAAAGGAGTGAATAATTATGAGTCTCAAGTATTGAACATTCAAAGATGCAGAAAGTACATGCAGGATGGAGCAACCAAGTCTCCACAGGCCAAGAGGAGAAATGGCACCTGGTATAATTAAATAAAATAGTATTAACTAGAAGGACAGAATGGACAAAATGATGATCTCCTCACACGTGATGTAAGACCAGAAAACAAGGCCTATTCATGAAGCTCCAGGTGAAGATGGCAATGTACCTTCACTCCCTTTAAAATTCTGAGGAAGAGAACGGCCAGCAAGGTCAACTACAGAGTAGAAGCCTTGGCTTAGGGCCCAACTGATGAGAGATGGTAGGCTAAGTGGCTAAGTGGGCAGTTGGCTGCCGTTGTTCCCCACACCTGAGTTGCGTCTTGCTTACGTGCTGCTAACGAGCCAAATGTCCAAGGTTGGTAATGAGTGCCAACCAATCATGAGTGTCTAAGTAGTAGTGTACCATACATTGTTGCAGAAGCCTCTGCGCTGCTGGCATTATGCTCTTATCTGTATTTCACGTAGTTAGAGGTTGTTTAAGGCGTGTCTACCAGATAAGGGGCATCCAATGATGACATTAACAGTTATATGAACTATAGGTATATGTTCCCTTAACCAATCCATCCTCCCAATAGGTTTTATTTTTTGCCCCCTAGGATTTTGTAATTGTAATTGTTTATTTGTACAGCGCATATACACAAGTGAAGTGAAGCTTCAAAGCACTTCAAGGTGGGAAGGGAGCAAGGGACTTCCATAGTCATTCTTAGGCCTTGAGGTTTCCGAATGATCTAACAAAGAAATTAACTAACGTACTAGGCCTGACGGTATTTCTCCTAGTGCAAGTGCATGAAGTGTTTCAGGTGCAACCAGATTAGGGAGGGGAGACAAAAGGGGGACAGACAGAACTTACTAGGACTAGTAAATTCAGGTCATGCAAGTGTACAGACAGAGTGCAAGGGAGGGGTGAGGGGGAACAAGTGTGCCCAGTCCAGCTGGCTCCTGGGTTAAGTGCAGAGAGGTTAACCCTCTCATGGAACATATGTTGAAAGTGCAGTAGTGCTTAGCAAAGTGCAGAGGCCCAGAGGCAAGTGCAATGACTGGCGGGCGAGCCTGGGACCTGTGAGGCTCTTGAGGTGAGCCAGGTGACAAGTCAGCAAAAGCTGAACAGAGTTAGCAGAGAGATGGAGGAGTGAGGCGGGAGAGAGAGAGAGAGAGAGAGAGAGAGAGAAGGAAGAAGGAAGGGCTTGGGGAGTGTTCGGATCTTAAGGTGCTCCGGCTCAAGACGGAGAGAGGCAGGGAGGTTGTTCCTGAGGGACACACCTGCAGAGGATAAAGATTGGCCCCCAAATCTCTGTTTGTGAAATCTGCTCACCCGTAGAGAGTTGGAGGAGGACGAGCGGAGGGTTTTAGAACAAGAGTATTTAGGAAGAGAGTGTTGTAGATAGTGCGTACCCCTGCCCCAGAAAGCCTTTTGGACTATGCAGAGGGTCATGAACTTGATCCTAGCAGCCACAGGAGCGAGTGGAGGGATTTCAGTGCCAGAGAGGTGCGGTCCCAGGGCTTGAGGCCAAGGATAAGTTTTGCAATTCTGTTCTGGATGAGTTGTAGCAGACAGTGAGTAGAAGTAGGTAGACATTGGGAATGAGGATGACGTCATAGTTGATGTACATCGAGGTATAAAGCATTTTGTGCAATGGAAATGCAATGAGCCTGTGTGAGCTCCAATTAGTTTGTTTGCCAGGGTTGCCAGATTTATTGAACTGATAATAAAGTAGTATTTTACCTTATTCTTTGAGTCTGTCTGGTTATTTGGGCCGGAGAACTTTTTGTTGGTAATCCTATTCGGCAAATGGAACGCTCCATGTGCTATTGCACAGCCCCATTTTTTAACAACAGATTCCTTTTAATATTAAAACAAGGTGGGACCCCCCTATTACTTCCCTGCAATTACTTGGCCTCATCTGACTGATGATCTATGCGGGTTGCTTCCTTCTTTGCACATTTTCTCACCTTTTTTACACTTTTAGTTTTCAAACATTTGTGTCTCCAAGATTTTCTTTCAAATTTGAATTGTTCAACCTTTGTGAATACATTTAGAGATACAAAACAGCATCAACCTTGGGCATCGTGGTATATTCTTTCACCAGGGTCTCTTCACTTAGGTGTTGCGGTCAACAGACATCCAGGTAAAAAGATAACAGCATGATTTCCAGTTATCATGCTGCTGTTGTGTCCACTATTTAAAATGATTCCACAGCCTTGAGGAAGCACCTTGAGGTTTGAAACATGAATTGGCTGTTTGCATTACCTCTTTTTCTTTCCTTATTTGTATATCATATTTTGAAAATGTTCCAAAAGAAACCCTGAAAATCATTAAAAAGATGCCCAAATTCCCCCTTTCTTCTTGCTAATGAGTAGTGTGCTAATGAGTGCAAGCTCCATATATGGCCACCCTAGTTGTTGGAGCATCCAACTTAGTTAGAGATTGGTAGAGCAGTGTCGGAAGCGGCCTCTTCGCATTTGTGGGCTGAGGGAACAAGACCGCGAGGTGCGGCTTGACACGCAGGTCCTTTCTTCGCATCTTCTTCCTATGCCAGTGATCAAGCAAAACTAAAGTGCTACGGTACTGGCTTATATCGGGGCCTGGGTGGGCTTCGCTTGGATCCCCCAGTGGTGGCTGTGGGCCGTTGATTCCGTGGTCCGCGCTTTGTAAGTTCTGCGCGGTACCAGGGAGACAGGAACGGCTGTGCTCAGTGCCGCATGTCTAACTTGGGTAGTAAAAGGGCCTGAAGTGAGTGGTCCAGTGGAGTGGTGTGTGGATTCCCGAGTGTGGAGTCTACATTCCAAAAGCAAGTGCGTATGTCAGTGCTTACAGATTGCTAGTTTGGCGTTATGGCAAAATACTCTGTTTTCAGCCATTTTCAGTGGCCACGCGTAGCACTATTCTTTGACTGGTGGATGCTATCTTTTCCCGGTGACTGGTCAAACACTCGGATATTGGCTTTTACGAATTGTTAGAAACTGCATCTCCACAGCACCGAGTTGAATCGCAGATTGAGTCATCCACAACAAACAGAGATCCGAGGTTAAAATGTATGACCTTCGTAGTGGTAACAGGAGCTCAATCTAGACTCTGGACCCACATCCCGCAACTGCTCTAGCAGAGATGATCGAACCACCAGTGGTGGTGGATTCAGATGGGTCCTGTAGTGGCAGGAGGAGATCTATTTACATTCCGGAAACCGACCCTTCCAATTTCCCAAGAGGCGATGACGATTCAATGACTTTTGGGGGTTGGCTTGCAAGATTCAGTTAGCGACCCTAATTTCCAATCAAAGCAGAAACATGTACAAATGACTGATTCTTGCCAGGTAATTGTGCATGATGCAGAATCCCAGGTGCTTGGCAGTTATGAGTGTATAGTAGAGAGCGATACTGTTCAATTCCAGCGAGAGGATTCAATTGTTCTGGATGAATAATTTATTAGAATGTGCCAGGTCTTGGATGATTGTACAACATTAGGGGCCCAACAGGAGAGAGCGCACCACTATTGGAGCAACGTCTCACTCCTCCGGCACAGGCTCATATAGCTTCATTTCCTCAAGTGACTTCTTTACTCCTAGACACACTCAAATACGCAGAGAGTCAAATGTCCTGTCTAAATTGGAGTCTCCAGGCCTTACATCTATACCAGCTCTACATTTGGTAACGGAACCACTTCTCAGACTGTACGACAACATTAAAGATATTGTACAGGACCAATCAGCCAAACTTCAATCTATTGATAGGAAACGTATTAACTTAACTGTGGGCCCGAATAATTAAGATAAAGCTCCTTTGCAAGAAGGGATAGGAGCTGTTGACAACAAGTTCTCAGTCTCTCTGGCTGATGGAGTTAATTAGCCCCTCATCACTTTTGGATTGTCAACCAAGATTGAGTATGTCACCTGTTCTATTTTCATCTCCTAGAAAGGACGATATCGCTCCCATTTCTGGGGAGGAGGTGGTTACTACGGCAGCTACAAAGAAGAGCCTTTTTGACGGCCGAGAAGAAGTTGCAAGAAACGATGGAACTTTTACAAGCAACAAAGAAAACAAAAAATGTACCTGATGCAAATACCAAGAAGAAGACATCTTCTCGTAGATATATGCCTGCTTTTCGGTAATTGACGAAATAATTGATTTGAAAGCTCACCCAGGTTCCTGAGTTGGAAGTGGGTGTAGTAGGTGACCGTTCTTCGTTAGAGCACATTAGGAACAAAAACAAAGGACAGAGGAAAAACGTGGGCTCTAACTTGTTTAACCAAAAAATCCCTCAAGAAAACGTGGCTCAGGTAATTGATTTGGACTCTGAGTCTAACTCTCCTCATGATTTGCCATCTGATTCCCCTTGCGGTTTTATGTTTGTGCCTAACTTGCCCCAACAACTTGATGAGGCTTCCCTGGCTTTGTCTGGGAGTGCCTCGTGTTCTAATTTAAAGGACAGGCAACCTTGAAAGGTCCTCTGGCAGTACTCAAATGTAAGTCATTCTGAAGTCACTTCGGTGATCATTTGTGACTGAGTTTCGACGCTAGGGTAATTGGATTGGAGTGACATTGACTTTACAGAAATTCCTGAGTTGGGCCTGGACAGATTGGTTCTCCATTTTTATTCTTACCTGGTGACAATGTTTTCTGGGGCTAACGTGATTCCTTTTGGTTGATGGGGTTTGACCTGATCAGTCATGAACATCCTGACCATATTTCCCCCTTCTTGGCTACTAATAGGAATGTGGGACTGGATGAATGTTTGGTTGAACTACCCCTGAATATACAGAGAGACTTCCTCTAGACATCTAGATCAGCTATTAACGTTGGGCCTATGGGGAAATCTACAGACCCGAAACTAGATTGGTCACAGTATTTTCCAGTTGGAATGAAAATGGGAAACCAAGTGGCACACTGCCCAACCTGACTAATCTCTAGGTGGAATAGCTTATTTTTGTGCTCTGTGGTTTCTGGAGCATTGCTCAAGCGTTTAAATCTAAATTGCCTTTTAAGGGTCCACAAATTCTAATGTTGAAAGAAACTATGCTTACGAACCCTTTGGTCAAATTAGGATATAATACTTTTTGCAAACCAGCATCTCAAGGTATTATTGGTCACTCGTCTGGGTGCTGCCAATTGCGATTGACTTAGATCTGAAGGTTTAGTGCCTTGAAATCCCCATGCCTAACGAGGGGTTATTAGCATTGGGCCTGTGTTCAGAGGATGGGGTTTTTCAGTTACTAATCATGTATCTGCACTGGAATTCAGATAAGGGCTCTATTTTTATAATACAAGGAGCTCTTAAGCTTTTATTAGATTGGTTGGACAAGGGTTGTTCTGATAATGTTGTCTTCATGGGAAATTATCACTCTTCATGTGCAGAGTCCTGCAATGAAACAGAGGTTTTTGTTGACTTGGACCCTATGTGCAGCCTATCTAAAAAACTAAAGGGGACATTTGGCTGGATTTTATGGACCTCTGGCCCTATAATCTTCTGACTCCTCAGGGTCCTTTTCAGATAAAGCACATCTCGACTTGGATGAGATGTATCCATGCTTCATGGATTAACCATGTATCTGTATTAGCCAATATCTTTTCAAAGTGATATAACAAAGTCATTGAGAATTCAGAGTTGAGCGACCATTCGTTCATAAAGTTTAATATTTCTTTTTACTTGTCACTAAATGAGATTGTCCCTAGTTTAGCATTTGCTACTCCTCATAGGGGAGGGTTTTCAGTGACATGGAACAAGAGCACATGTAATAAATGTATTGAGGAGCTTAAGCATCGTCTGACCAGCCAATATTATGTAAGGGTCTAGACATTTTATCTGTGACCACTATAAATGAGACAATTTCTTCCTGTTTGAAACTGTTCCAAGAAAGGGAGCATCCCCCCCCAAAAAGAATTAGACATACCTACAACTTCAGGTTTATTCTGGCTTACAAATCAGGACCTTATCATGGTGCTTGAATCAAGATAGTGACAACATCATAGCTCTTAAAAAAATATTTCTCGATATAGAAACTTTACTAAAGGTCAGAAATATCACTTGGAATTAAAAGACAGCTAGATCATCGTGTATTATACAAATAATTCATATTGGTCAACATTCTGAGAGCTAACAAATAGGGTCTTACGTAATGGGTCATATGGTGACCTGGGATGCACAGATGAAAATATGTGAGTAAAATGTTACCCAAAAATGTTTGCTAAACTAGATTCTGAGAGCTCGGTATCCTTCTCAAACTTGCATTAAGGGGATTGTTTCCACTTTTCATGGTCAATGGAGGATATCTATGCCTTAAATTGTAAGGTTAAACCTTCTAGAGCTCCCGGGCCTGATGGCCTCACTCCCTGTACTATTAAAAACAATCCTGTTCTATGGTCACAGATTCTCTCCTTGTTAATCTTGGACATTATAGAAATGATTATGTTCCCCCATCTTGGAAATTATTGTTTATTATCCCCATTTTTGAAAAAGGACAGTGAGCCAACCATCAAACAATAGGCCTGTGGCCTTTCTGGATGGGATTAATAAAATATTTGCCTCACTGGTAGTGAAGGATTTGAAATTTTGAGTTTCCAAATTGGGGCTTTTATCGCGTTTTCAGGTGGGATTTAGACAACACCTAGACACATCCCTGAATGGAACTGTATTGTCACTTATATTGGCAGAAGTAAAGAAGGGGTCCATTGGTCCTACCTATTTTGCATCAATGGACATTTCCAAAGCTGTCACTCGATTTATTCGTAATAAATTATGGGGTAAACTATTGACGTGGAATGTTTCGCCAGCCATTGTAAGAATTTGATCTCTTTTGCATCAAGACACAGCGGTTAGTATTCAATTTGTCGATGATGAAATCAATGTTACAAGATTACTGTTTATTGTATTCCTTAAATTCTGTTATTTGAAGTGATATTGTTTAATGCCTTTGAGGTCTAAAATGTAACTTTTATTACATTTCATGTATTTTACTTTTGTTTATGGATAATAAGAAATAAAGAGTTAAAAAATAAAAGACACAGAGGTTAGGATTAGGTTGTCTAAGGAGGGGCATTTATGACCGATTAATACCTACATAGGGTTAAGACAGGGCTGTTGTGAAAACATAAAAATTGATATGAGGCTGGGAAGCCCAAAGGAAACACACTAACACAGGTTACAAAGGACATACAAGTGCTTTATTTAAAAGCTACAACAGTTACCAAAAGTCAATTGACAAACGGATAGCTATTCGGCTCTCAGAGTAACGTAACAAACTTCAACGAGGGTTCGATGCATTAGTAGAGAGACCGTACATTGGAATACTTGGGCTTTTATATCCTTTATCCAGCCCTTGGCCAACCCCCTCGCGGGTTAACCATTCTTGGGACCAGGCCTAGGGTTCCTTGCCAGGTCAATCCTATAATGTATGCATTTTGCATACATTATGCGTTCCGCTGATACAGTTGTTCATTTACACATAGGTCAGCAATAGGAAAAGGTCTCAGTTCGCGACCCCGACAAGTGGCCTGCAGGCATATTAATTATTTGTGTGTGCGGAGGTCACAACGGCCAGAATCTCACTCAGAATGTTATTCGGCCTCCATTTTGATGTTCAGGGTGACTTCCACTTTACAAGAGAACCTAAAATGGCGGCTAAATCCAAGATGGCAACTTACATAACTTTTCGTTAAGGTCAAGACCTTGCCGCGGAGTCTATTTACATGATATTTTAGACAACTTGGCGTAGGCCAATACACATTCAAATACTGCGATAGGAGGCATAATATCATTTCAATTCCAACAGACCCTCCTTTTGGCCTATGCCAAGTGCTAATATCATTTCTAATACTTTTGCAAATAACTCTATGTGCTGTCATCCATACATCCTGAATCATTGTCTGTAATATCTATAGCCATCAGGTCGTTCATCAGAACCTCTTGTAACACAAACTCTTTGGATGCTGTATCTGGGGCATACATTCTATGCCCTATTGTGCTCACTGCTTGGGCACAACATCCCCCTAGCATTCCACATATACTCGGAAGACATTGAAAACAGCAACAAAGGAATAGCAGGATCCCCAAAATAACTAGAATAACAGAAAGCACCTTCCAACCCCAAGATCGTAAAGAATCCCAGAACCAGGTGCTAAGATTCCAATCTCCTACAGGGATATGTACTTCAGAACTAAGAATATGCAAGTTCTGTATTGCTTTAAAAATTGTCGGTGAGGAATCTGGTACGAAAACACAGCAAGCGGACCCCACCAATTTGCATACTCCACCTCGTTCCGCCAAAATGACATCTAATGCCATCCGATTTTGGAGTGCTACCAATCTTATTGCTTTTTGTTCTAGTGTCATATTGTAGAGTATGTCCGTGGTCCGGTTGATCGTTCTCTCCAGTACCCTTGCTAATCCCCTAATGTTCTCAGAGTTTGTTATTTGTCCCCAAAAGGGCACAACTGATTTTGCTATATCTCCCAATACGTGCCCAGGGGTATCTCCGTTCTTGTCCCGCCGTGGGTGAGCCTTAGAAACCTCCAATGTACTAGCTACAAATACCCCGGGTAACAGGATTCCTAAATAACAGGTTCCCTGCCAATTCTTGGGCAAACAGGGAAATGCTAAACTACCACAAACAAAATAAACAGGCCCCCCTACATACAGAGGCCTGTTTTCTCCAGTCAAATTTACAATGTTCATACAACCTTCAAAATCTCCCATTGGCCGAGTGCCGTTTCTTTGTACACAAAAGGGGACAGAGTCAGGGCTATGATTTATAGAGTAGGAAGGAGGTACGGCGTCCTTATTGCCTATTGGAGCCATTTTAAAGGAAATTAAAGTTTGAAAAGGAAGAGACAGTTTATCAGACGGCCTAATAGAAGCGACATTAGGTTTACTTCTATTTGCAAAAAGCGAGCATCCCAGGGGAGTTAATTCACGTTTCTCGAAATCATTCAAATTAGTTCCATCAAAGTTCCCTGAGATGCTATCATTCCAACGGCCAAAGAATAGTGCTCTAAGAGAGGCATAGCAAGCAGTCGTTAATGGTAAAGGGTGAATATACCATCCTAGCCCCTTGTTCCCATGATGCGGTAAATGAGTGCAAATCCAACAATTACTCTTATTAAAAATGGCATGTGTTGCATTCATTACTATCATTAGAGTGTTGTTATGATACTTTTGTCTATGTTGGGAGTCTCTAGGGGACAGAGTGTGAAGGTGTACGGAGGGAGTCAAAGCAGTTGGTACAATCTCGGTTGGTAGTAGAGGTTTTAGAGGATAGATTTCTTCAAAGTACCAAAGTCCTACAGCAGTAATCGCAAAAATAACAATTATCATTATCAAAACACAGCAGTACGTTTTCGGGGCCCAGGCACATTGTTCATTGTCCAAGTTGGTCACCCCCTTATTCACAAGTCCAGTGCGGGGAGCAGCAGTGGAGGTGGCAGGTATTGTAGTTCCTCAATCGACGACCCCAATATTCGTTGCTGGCGACGCTACGGTCGCGCGATTTCTTAGTCCTTCCCAACCCTAGCCAGCACAATCCCTTTTGTTCAACAGAAACTTTCTTATACAAAAGAAAACTTCCAATCACTTCCCTTTCCCAAATGCACGGAAAACCTGTGCCGTAGTTCTATTTTCTTCGTCGAAGGTTGTACCTGGTGGTACCCAAGATTGTTTGATCCGAAAATAAGGTGTCGTCACTTCCTGAGGGAAGCGACGTGTCGGAGGCGACGGAAGTCGCAGAGCTTGAAACAGTGTTTTCCGGAAGTGATTTTTCAAGAGAGTGCGGAGACGAAATGGACTGTTCCCCAAGCTCCACGGGCTCAGAGAGAGTCTCCGACGCACTCACAGCGCTGTTTGCTACTCCAAGATCAGAGACTGTAGCATCAGCGAGGGATTCTGCTTCTTCTGAAACGTGTGGCGTCGGGTGAGGAAGTTTCTTGACATGCGTCGCATGGATCCAGTGTTTCTTCCCCGCCACCCGCACTGCTGTCCGGGTGACCAACAGCACCTGGTAGGGCCCCTTCCAATGAGGAGCGAGACAGGAAGACCTTTCGTAGGCCTTCACTAGGACCCAACTTCCAGGCTGTATATCGTGTCCTGGGCCCGTGAACTGTACAGGTAAAGCTGAATGCACTTGGTGATAAATGAAATACAGGTTTTTAGTTAACTGGTTACAGTAGTCTACAAGCAATACATTTTCCACCTCTCTCAGGGCCTTAGGTTTTGGGAGACCCCAAATGTTAGCAGGTCTCCCCATCACTACCTCAAATGGAGAAAGCCCAGTCTTAGTTTGAGGTGTGGTACGCATAGCCAATAATACAATAGGTAAGCCATCTGGCCATTTCAGTTTGGTATCGGCACATGTTTTTGCAAGCTTATTCTTTAAGATACCATTGTGTCTTTCCACCAACCCAGCACTCTGAGGATGTCTAGCTGAGTGAAATCGTTTCTCAATATGTAAAGCTGTGCATATCTGCAAAATTACTGCTGCAACAAAATGAGGACCATTGTCCGACCAAATTACCCTTGGGAGCCCAAATCGAGGAAAGAATTCTTTTACCATAATCTTTGCAGTGGTCATGGCGGTAGCATCTTTAACGGGGAAAGCCTCGACCCATTTACTGAAGTCACAAATAATTACAAGAACATATTTCAGATTGTTACACCGTTCCATCTCAATAAAATAAAAGTGAATGACCTTGAAGGGAACAGAAGGGGGCCCAAAGCTTCCCCTTGGAGTTACTGTCCCCTTACCCACATTGTGCTGTAAGCAGATCATGCAATTTCGAACATGATGTTTGGCAGTCTCCGGAATCTTATTATTCACCTCAACTTGTTCTAACATTTTCGTGATCTGCTGAGCACACACATGTGTAGGACCGTGTGCCATCGTAACCATTGCCAGTACATATGAATCAGGGAGCAACCATTTTCCTTCAGATGTATCTACCCAACACCCATCATCATCTAGTTTCCCCATTCCTTCGGCCCACCTTTTAGATTCTTCTACTGTGGCATCAGTTTGAATATCTCGCACAGACCCAATACCTTCATCCATTATATAAGCATCTTTCATTTCCCTCAAAGCATACATGTCCGTGCTAAGGTCTGTGGCCGTTTGCCTGGCTATCAGGTCCGCAAAAGCGTCGCCCTTTTCCCACATCATCTATGACCTTACGATGTGCTGTACATTTCATGATCGCTAACTGCCTAGGGAGTGAGAGTGCCGAGAGCAATTGCACTATCAAGGGGCCATCCTGAATCTTGGTCCCATGTGAGGTCAAGAACCCTCTTTCCGACCAGAGCCTCCCAAAGTTGTGAGCCACCCCAAAGGCGTACTGGCTATCAGTGTATATATTTACTATACGTCCTTCGGAGAGTTCACAAGCTCGGGTCAATGCTATAATCTCTGCGGCCTGCGCGGAGTTATGCGAAATTCTCTTAGTTTCAACAACTTTACTCAATGTAGTAACTGCGTAAGCAGCTGTAGATGCACCATCTGAGAGTTTGAAGCAGGAGCCATCACAAAACAGCTCCCCTTCTGCATTGTCCAAAGGAGTATCTATAAGATCTATCCTGCCCTTCGTTTCTTGCTCAGTGGTATACAGGCAGTCGTGTAATTCTTCGCCACCGCAAACAGTGTTTTGCGGGAAAGGTAAGAGTTCAGCCGGATTAAGAATACAACACCTCTTAATTTGAATGTGCGGGGCAAACAGAATTAATTCATACCTTGTTAACCGTGCAGAGGTGAGGTGTTGCATTTGGGTTTTGTTCAATAGGATATCTACAGAGTGAGGTACCATCAAAATCAAATCATGGCCTAGGACCATTCCCTCACTCTGTTTTACAGACGCGGCAGCAGCAGCGACAGCTCGCAAACATCTTGGCAAAGCGCATACGACAGGATCAAGGGCCGAGGAGTAGTAGCCGCACGGCCTATTCTTCCCTCCGTGTTCCTGTGTTAACACAGCCAAAGCACATCCATCACATTCATGCACAAACAACACAAAGGCCTTGTCATAATTTGGAGTACCCAGAACCGGTGCAGAGCATAACGCGGTTTTGAGAAGCTCAAATGACCATTGATGTTCCGATTTCCATGGCAGTGGCAGAGAAATGCCCTTCTTCGTCAAAGCCAATATCGGTTTTATCACTAGCGAAAAGTTCGGGATCCACAACCTACAGTAAGAAGCCATACCTATTAAGGCTCTGACTTCCTTCTGTGTATTTGGAACAGACATGCCAGAAATGTGTTTTATTCTTTCAGGTGTCAATCTTCTCCCCTCCTTTGACAGGAGGTACCCTAAATAGGCGACCTCCTGACAACAATATTGAAATTTTTTGAGCGAAGCTTTATGACCATTTTTGGCTAGATGAACAAGCAACAGTATAGTGCCTTCTTTACAAGCACTTTCAGAATCTGCAGCCAAAAGCAAATCATCGACATATTGAAGCAGTGTACAAGTAGGTGGCAATTCAAGGGTGTCGAGCTGCTCTTTCAAAGCTCTACTATAAATGCTTGGACTTTCAGTATACCCTTGAGGTGCCCTAGTAAATGTAAATGAGCGCCCCCCCAAGGTGAACGCAAACAAATATCTACTTTCCTTATGTATAGGGATGCTAAAGAAAGCGTTTTTTAAATCCACAACGCTGAAGTGCGTAGCCGTAGCAGGGATCATTGTCAATATCGTCGTCACATCAGGCACGATTGGAAATTGTGGGGCGACAACTCTGTTAATAGCACGAAGATCAATTATGAACCGGTATGGGATTGCATTGTCGCCTTTCTTATATACAGGCAAGATCGGACTGTTACACAAACTACCTGTAATCTCCTCGATCACCCCACGATGAACAAAATCAGAGACAATGCATTTCAAAGCACGCTCGCCCTCAACTGATATTTTATACTGCGGAATGCGTGGTAGTTTAACTCCATGTTTCAAAACTATCTTAACAGGCTCAATCTGCAGTACCTCGACATCATTGTCGTCAACCGCCCATAAACATTCCGGGACAATGCTAAACTCGGGAGGTAAAGGTCGAATCAGAAACTGAGAATTAGGAAGTTGCTATGGTGAAACCGTCAGCCGTACTCCATCAGAGGAACAATGAATTACTGCATTCCATTTCTTTAACAAATTCAACCCCAGCAAATTCTCTCCACAGTTTGAAGTCAGAAGAAAAGGGCAATGGTCCGTAAAGGGACCCAAAGAAACAGACACCGGTGAAGAAACTGGACAGACAATTGGTTTGCCAGAAAACCCTACGGAAACATTTGTTTGCCCTGACAGTGGAATGTTTGGAACCCGAGAATGATCAATGGAGCACTTCTGTGCTCCAGTGTCTATCAAAAACTGGTGTTTCCTATTCCCTACTAATAATTCAACGTAGGGGCCTTTCTGATTAACGGGAATAGGTGAAGGTTCCAAACCCTGCTTCGGGCAGTCCTAATGAAGTAGAGTATCGTCGGAAGGAAGCTCTTCAGAGAGGTAGGTAGCAGAAGGGTGATCAAATATGTTCCTCGAGTCCACACTCGAGGTCTGATTTTCCCGTGAAAAAGGTTGCTGAGGATCTTGCAAAAACTGACCTCTATCAGGGCCCCCTGCTCCAGGGCGGCCCCTAGGTCGTCTACCCATACTCCCAAACGCACTGTTTGACCTTTGTCGAAGGACGGGGCACTGCGCTCGCCAGTGACCTTCCTGGCGGCAATAAGCACATTGATTAATATTCACAGGACCCAAAGGAGCATTTCCTTTTGGGACATACTGACCTCTGGTCTGTGTCGTGCCTCCTCTGGGGTTTCTAACAATTTGTTGTAGTAATACTTTGGTTTTCAAATCTCCTTTCCTCTTTTCTATTTTCTCCTTCTCATTATTAACACGGTTCTCATAATACTGAGCCATGTGCAAAACCTCAGATTGAGATTTTGCCTGCCAAGCGCTCTCAGAGGACATAATTTGTGACTGGATGTCGGGCAGCAATCCACGTACAAATTTGTCCACAAACAACCTTTTCCCAGACTCTGTACCCAAATCCTGCCCACTGAAGTCAGAAAATACCTGCTCGAATCTGTTAAAGAATTCGGTGGCGCCTTCAGTTTTCCCTTGAACACAGGCCGTAAGCTTGTCCCAAATAATTCTTTTCTCTGGAATTATAGTTTTTAATTTTGCGACAATTCTATCAGGCAAGGTAAGTATTACCTGTGGTGGTTTCTCACCTGCTGGTCTTTCCCCATAAATCCTAATCATATTAGCCCACGTATCTCCCAACCCTGGCACATCGTCTATTGTCCGAACCTGCTTCCATACATCTACGGGTAGGAGTACAGGGAATAACAAGTCAATATCACTTAAGGTGAACACAGAGGACTGCAAGACGGACTCTATCTCTTTGTAAAACCCCGTCGGGTTTTTCCTGATATCGGGAACTGATTGTCTAATAGTGTTCACTTCCTGTCGTGAAAACGGGACGTGAACGAATTGTGATACATAATGTGCAGGGATATCCAGAGCGGGGGCACCAGTCCCAGCGTTGGCGGGAATCTCAACCTTTGGGACAAAGGTCGGAGGAACCTCTCTCATAGGCAACTGAGATATAGGTACCTCCGGCCGCTTACTAAGCAACAGAGCCAGGTCGAGCGCTAAGGCAGCCGAAGAAGTGTCGGGCAAAAAAGCCCTTTTAGAAATCCCCAACAATTCTATGAGGCAACTAACCTTCTTTCTTACACATTCTTCTTGCAGTTACTGTACCATTAACTGAATTACCTTTCTTTGCATTTCTACTGTATACTGACTATATGTGTCATATACTTCATCTGGTGGAATCGATGAATCCGAGATCCATCAAATCGCATCTTTGGTACAAATTCGTACTTCCTCAGGTGCCGATCTACGACACGGAAGGAACCGTTTCTGTACATACATACTGTCGTCTTCATCATCCTCATCTCGTGCTTTCTCAAAGTCCCTCCTATACTCAAACAATCTTTCAACATGACCATGTACTTTCTGCTCTGTGTCCCTCGAAAGTGCCAAAGCATTTAGATCTCTCACCTCTTGTGGAAGATCTGAGTTTTGTAATCTACCCCACATCACACATAAATGAGTCCCCAAACCTTCGATAAAAACATTTTTCTCGGGAAAACTGTTCAAATTAGATAATGTGGAAAAAACATTAACTTGATCACCTTTCTCCATACAGTGCTTAGCCCATGCAAACAATTCCTGTTTCTTATCTGCAGAAACAGTATTACGAGTGACGATCTTTGATCCTGCACCTTGATCAACTTTAGTCAATACGGGACCACTCGGGAGTGGAAGTGCAGGTAAATTTAATAAAGGTGCAACTATCGGCGCAGAAGGAAGGGGCGGTGCGATAGGTGGAGGAACAACAACTAGAGGAATAGGAACAATAGGTTGTACAGGGGGAACAGGAATAACAGCAGGAACAACAGCAGGAATGGGCAGAGCGCCCAAGAAAGGATCATACGGAGGCGGCGCAGAGGCACCAGGCCTGCGTTCGTTTAACAATTTTTCAATAAATTCTTCAGAAACATGAAAATCTTTAGAGGGGTACATTTTCTGGATTCCAAGTGAAAAAGCCCTATCCATATTTTTAACTGATGTTTTTCTTTATCATATAACAACGCTTTTTCGGCATTTGTTTTATGACGGCGTGCATGTTTATCCCTACTTTTAAGCTGCTGTAACGCTTCTTTTTTCCAATTCTGTAAAACATCAAAGGCTGCAGGTCTAGCCTTCTTTTTTAGCAGGACCGATTCTAGGTATTCAATACGGGAGATCTCAAAACTGCCATTGATTGGCCACTGAAATTCGGAGGCATGTCTGGTCTGTCTGTGCCAAATATCATTAAATACTATACTACCAATGTCATACTTACAGTACATAGTACATGCCGGCGACCACTCCTGTGGTGCCGGGCGGCTAAATTCCAAAGATTGTCGATCGCTGTGGAACAGAGCCCTAAAGTAGCTAGACAATTTCCCAGGCATTTCACAAAAAATTGGTGTTACCTGGTCAATAATTGTGTCTGCAGATACAATACGCCAAATTCAAATTGTCAGGGTTAAATTAAGAGCCGGGTCACGGCTCTTAATTTACACCTGACCAAACCTAAGGAGGACCGTACGGTTTATCAAAGAACTTACCTAACGAATTTTACCTTATGTTTGGTGGTTTTGACAAATCTGCCTGCCTCAAAAATGGACCCTCGTCAAGATGCCGTGTCAGACCACACGACTATCGTCCAAGGATCGGATCGTGCAGCGCTGCCGAGGTATCGCGTCTCGTTCGGTCGGGCCCACAGAATCACACCGTCCGATCCCGGTTCGATAGTCTGCGTCAACCTTCAATGATCCGGCATCAATCTTGAGGGTCCCTATTCGGGCGCCAACTGTGAAAAGATAAAAATTTATATGAGGCTGGGAAGCCCAAAGGAAACACACCAACACAGGTTACAAAGGACATACAAGTGCTTTATTTAAAAGGTACAACAGTTACCAAAAGTCAATTGACAAACGGATAGCTATTCGGCTCTCAGAGTAACGTAACGAACTTCAACGAGGGTTCGATGCATTAGTAGAGAGACCGTACATTGGAATACTTGGGCTTTTATATCCTTTATCCAGCCCTTGGCCAACCCCCTCGCGGGTTAACCATTCTTGGGACCAGGCCTAGGGTTCCTTGCCAGGTCAATCCTATAATGTATGCTTTTTGATCAATTCCGCTGATACAGTTGTTCATTTACACATAGGTCAGCAATAGGACAAGGTCTCAGTTTGCGACCCCGACAAGTGGCCTGCAGGCATATTAATTATTCGTGTGTGCGGAGGTTACAACGTCCAGAATCTCACTTAGAATGTTATTCGGCCTCCATTTTGATGTTCAGGGTGACTTCCACTTTACAAGAGAACCTAAAATGGCGGCTAAATCCAAGATGGCGACTTACATAACTTTTCGTTAAGGTTAAGAGCTTGCCGCGGAGTCTATTTACATGATATTTTAGACAACTTGGCGTAGGCCAATACACATTCAAATACTGCGATAGGAGGCATAATATCATTTCAATTCCAACACTGTGTCCTTGCACCTATTCTTTTTAATCGTTGTATTTCAGATATTGAGGAACTTTCCTCATCTGGGCTGATTGTTCCTATAAAGTTGGGAGCGACCAGGCTTAATTGGATAGCTTTTGCAGAGAATGTATTGTTTTCCGATCAGACCCTCATCAGTCTCCAAAGCAAATTGTCACTATTTTCCAAATATGCAATTGACAATAATCTCTTAGTCAACAGATCTAATTCTAAGATAATCATTTATTCTAAGAAACAAAAGCCAAAAACAATGCTCTGGCATGTGGGACATTCGTGCCTGGTAAGGGTTTCCTCTTTACGATATCTGAGATTTACTTTGCCCAATAACATTCCGACCAAGGTTCTGAAAGAAAGGATAAATGCACAGATGTAGCCACTGCTTGCCAAATCTAAATGAGTTTTCTCATTATGATATGATATTTTATTTATTGTGTGCCTATAAACAAGTGTTTCAAGGCGCGACGAGGCAATGGAGGGGTTCAAGGGAGGACAAGACAACTATCTTACTAGGCCCAGTGACATTGAGATCACGCAAGTACAGGAGAGAGGAAAGGAGGGAAGTGCAAGGGGCAAGGGAGGAGCGAAAAGTGCTGAACAAGGGATCAAAACAAGAAGTGGGTGGCCAGCAGGTGGCAAGTGCAAGAGTTAAGCACAGACAACAGGTGACTAATAAGTGCAGGTAAGGGGACTGTAGTGTTGCAGATACAGACCCAAGTGCAAGGGTTTCCAGGAGGCAGTGCAGGTATGCCGCTGGGTGGGCAAGGCCGTGGGCCCGATTTCAGAGCGCAGCCAGGTGCCCAGTGCAGTAACAGACAGAGATCAGCAGGGGAGAGGAAGAGAGAAGGCAGAAGCAAAGAGGAAGGTCTTGAGGTGCTTCCGGAACTGAAGATGGTTCTTCTCAAGTTTCAGAGAGGCAGGGAGGCTGTTCCAGAAGGAGGCCCCAGCCGAAGAAAGAGATCTACCACCAACTTGCTGTTTGGAGAAGGGACTGACCTTGAGGGAGTTGGAGTTGGAGGTGGAGGAGCCAAGAGCTTGACTAGGAAGGTATCTCCGGAGGGAGAGCTGAAGGTATTGCATACCTAGTCCCCAGAAGGCCTTGTGAACAATGCAGAGGGTCTTGAACTTAATCCTTGTAGCCACGGGGAGCCAATGAAGAGATTTCAGGACTGGGGAGATACAATCCCTGGGCCTGAGGACAAAGAAAAGTCTTGCAGTCCTGTTCTGGATGAGTTGCAGAGGGCGGAGAGTAGAGGCATGTAGATTTAAAAAGAGGCTGTTGCAGTAGTCCAGCCTAGAAAGAACCAGAGCTCTAGAGACGTTGAACTTCTTGGGGAAGGAAAGGAAAGGAAGAATACCTCTGAGTTTGACTTCTTAGAGGTGTTAAAGATGTGAGGATAAAAGGAAAGTGTGTAGTCGAAGATGACCCTGAGGTTCTTAGCCTCACAGGTGGGAGCAGGAATAGGTCCAAGTGAGTCCGGCCAGAGAGTGGCGGGAAAGATGGGTGTGCCGATGAGGAGGATCTCCATCTTGCTTGCATTCAGGCAGGGATCATTGGCAGCGCACCACTCCTGGATTGCAGTCAGACAATCGGGGATGAGAGAGGGAGAAGAGGCGGCAGAGGGTAGCATAAAGGCAAGCTGGGTGTCATCCGCATAGCACTCGAAATTGGAGCAGAGAGCAGCAATGCGGTGGGCAAGAGGTTGGTTGAACAACCAGGGAGACGGTTTAGACCCTGTGGAACACCACAGGTGAGGAGAGAAAGGACCGAATTTGGACCTGGGAGGGTCAGTCATCATTATTACCTCTTTTATGTTTTTATTTACCCAAAATTGTGCTTTCTATTATTTACTGTCTGGATATTCTGTTGGTGGAATTTAGCCCCTGCCTGAATACAATTCCTTGGAAGTGGTCTTTGGGCTTGTTACTTTCACACAATAGTGATTTGGAGCCAGCTTTGTACTTGTGCCAAAATACGGGCTCCTGCTGCTGATTCTTTGTACATTGACTTGCGCAATGTTTTCTTGCCTGGATCAGTTAGTTCTTTTACTGATTTTAGTAGACAAATGGATATGATTTTTGGCAAAATTAACTCTACTGTTGAAGAATTGTTAACAAATCCGCTCAAAACATAGACAAGACTGTATGACACGGATTGGATGGAAACGATTGAGCAACTAATATACGTTCAATTTAAGTTAGACCAATTGCCGACACTACAATGCATTGGTCTGAGACAGCGGGTAGAGAAGACGGCGAGAATTTGTTGCCTATGTAAGGGTGTTGACTCAATCGAAACATTGAAGCGTCTAACGTTATACTCTGAGTCGAATGGTTAACTCAACAAAATGCTCTTTAATTCCTTTGTTTACATTCAATTTATAGATGCAACAGATTCTGTTTGGAACAAGGTAATGGTAATTGTATTGCCTTATTGCTGGCTCTATACAGATGTGTTACTTTGCTTTTTGATATGATCAATACATAGTTGAATTGATATCATGAAATAATCTAATTTATATTGATAAAAAATGCTTTATTTGTTTTTAATATTTCTAGGATATTGCTTTTAAGGAGGATTGAGTATTGTAATTTTGTAGTAGTACTATTTTATTAGTGTACAATGTGTTATAATGGATTAAAACATGTTATCGTATTTCTATTTGTCCTTCATTTTTATGTATTTGTATTAACTTTATTTGTGTAAGGTTTCTTTTGAAATTCAATCAAAATAAAAATAAAATGCCACCCTTTGACAATTAGTGATTGAAAGTGATATTGACTGTTAGATTATATTAGTGAGGTTTGTATTGTGCTCCACGCCCATTTTCATGGTATCCAAGAGCTCAGCGTGACATGAAAAGACATGGGGGCTGGGGCCGTTTAGGGAGCTTTTGATGTGTTGTTAGTAGATTCAGTTCGGAAAACACGTTACTGTGTGTTGTGTTTGCTACTAGATGGTATGGGGTAGGTGGTATTTTGGTCTGTGGGTCTATATGGCATCGTTTCATGTGTCTCTGTCGTAGTGCTGGAGATTTGCTGTGATGGCTTGGGTCAGATTCTGGAGGCGGTGTCCCGTTTGCTGTGTGATTTTTCCGGATTGTGCTGTAGTAGGGGGGATGTATACGTTGTATTTGGCTGTTAAGCGGTGGGTTTGTAGGAAAGTTAAATGTTTATAGCAGGGTTAGTGACGAGGGAGGTCTGTGCATTCTTGTAAGTTGCATTGTTTCAATTAGGATGAATTCCTCATTTTGTGGTTTGCCTAGATTGTGCTTTCCTTTCATTGTGCCAGTCCAGTTCATTTTGGTTCTGTGTTTTTTACAATGGTTTCTGGTGTTTCCTATTGTTGCACTCACGTCTTTTCTCAATAGGGCTTTTTGTTTAAGTGGGTGAGTTAAGAGCCATGTTTTAGTCGTGTTCTGTTTTGATGTATTCTTCTATTGTGCATAGTTCATTTGGAAGTGAGTTCTAAAGTTTTGCTGAGATATAAGAGGACTCTGACCTGCTATTATTGGCTGGGTAATGATTCAAAACAGTTCAGGGCCTTATTGGCCGCCCTAATCACCTTGGAAAACAGAAAGAAACATCCTCAAAGGAGAGAAATGGTTGTAAATCCTTGAGGTTGCAGATACTAATGACCATGCCTACTTTTGGAAGCTAGATTCATAGAATTATGTGATAGACCCAAGGAGGATTAGGTGGAGCCATCAGCAAATAAAAATATGACAAAACACCTGAGGCTGAGAGGTGCCTTGTCGGGAGCTGGAGTGAAGTTCATTTTGAAGAAATTGGTTAAAGGTTAAAGAAGGCCTTATTGTACAGAGAAATTAGAGGTTATCACTGGTCAGAAGTGTGTACAGGTAGATTTTTAGTGGTGTTGTACTTTTATTTTTGAAGTGAGTCTAACTCTAGCACAGGCCTACTACCCAGTTACTGGTACATGAAAGTGCAAAGCTTTTCAGCAGCATTATCTACCAGACACTGCTGGATTGAGAATATATTTTTTATCAGAAACAGGGTTAATCTTCAAATAAGGCTAATCACAGTGCAATATTTCAACCTGCACTTCCCGAAAAATGCAGTGTTTAATTTTATGAATGTAAATCCAGATTCTCTAATAATGCATTCCTACATTTTGGGTGAAGGTGGATTCCCCAGTGAGGTTATGTCATGTGAAAATGATCTAATATAATTCCAGCTTTGCTCTAAATAATCTATAAAATGTGTTAAACTTATGAATTAATTTTCCTCTTCGGACGGCCGTCCCCTCATTCTTTCCTGGAGAAAGTCCCATTGCACTCTGGCGAAAGCTTTTTCTGCATCAAGACCGATGTTAGTAGGACATTCTCGGTGGTAGGTGTTGTCACTTGGGGAGAGGCACATGTTTGATAATAAAATATGTCTTGAGCTGGGAACAGCTTCCTGTTGTTTCTCTTCTGTTATCTGGTTTATAGACATTGCTAATATAGTAACCAATAATATATAATCAATAGGATCTAACGCTCTGCGTTAAGTAATATTATTAATTGCTTAGGGAGGCAGTGATTCAGAGCTTTATTTTCCGGAACAGACTCAACGATCCATCCCATTCCCATGGATCCACCATCCTCTGAAGAGTCCCAGATCAAGCAGAAAATGAAGGTCAACATTGGAGTGATTTCTTTGTAAATAAGTATATAAAACTCATTTGCAATCACGTTTGGACTCATTGCTGTGACATTTATTCACCACCGGTGTCGTCACCGTAATACCCCCGGCTTTGGTAAGCTCTGATTCTAGTTTATCTCCCAAACTTGAGGGAGCTTTTATAAATGAAGATCTTGGAATTTTTGTGGTAAGGAGTAGTCATTTTTATGTAATTACAATGTGTAGAACTGTTTGTAATAATCGTACACTTTTTCTCAGACTGTGTCTTTGGTGAGTTCCTCTTTGCTTGTCTACTTCATCCCTCTTTCATCTCCTGCTCGGGCGACCAGAGAGGAGTTTTGTTTTGACAAGCCTCCACTGCAGTTCACTGATAGTTGTCGCTCTTCCCTTTCAGGACCTCAGTCATCTTTGAATTCATACTTTCACACCATCAGTTCCACGATCAGACACCCAACTTCAGTCCCACTTTTTGGACCTGTCGATCTGACCCATGCTGTATCCTCAGAGTGGCGGATCACTTTTCCCTCCATAACCTCTGTGTGAATGAATTGCCATGGCTGATTGCAGTTAGTAAGATGACTTGAGGTTTTTTGAAACGGGTCTTGTGTTGGCTCATTGATTCATCCATCTCGCATGCTCCAGAAAGACAGCCTCTTGTCAGCCCACGATGATATAACCATTGATGTCAACCACTTAACAATCACTTGACGGTATTCCCACGGTTGGGATGATGGCTTTCTTTCCAACCTGAAGCGGCCATCTCTGTGGACTGTGATCAACTGCTGCAGATCAAATGGACATTCTTTTCTCCTTCGTTGCAGATATGTATCGTAATAGCTGCTTTATATGTGGACTGTGGTGAGGTACATGAGTGTAAGACTCCAATTCCACACAGTTGGGAGGAAAACATGTCAAGTAGGCCATCATGCCTACACTGTAGTGGCCGTTTTAAAGTTCAACGGCTACATCATTAGAAATGTCTAAACAAACAGATAATCATGGGTATGCCTTCTAAACGCAGTTGCATTATAAGTAATCAGACATTCTTTGAGAACCTCACCTATCATGGTGCCGGCAGAGTAATTTAGAATGTTTGTCCCACATTGGATAGCTCACGCCTTCTTAACACAAGAAATATTTGCTTGCTATAATGAGGATTTAATTATTAAAGTTTCAACAGACTTTCTGCTTGTCCTCTTTGACCGACAGTGTAGCTGGTCATGGAAGAACTCTCCCACCCAAGCCAACCTCCCTTCCTTCTATGGCATTCAGGTGTCTCCTTGTAGTATGCAGGGCACAGCCCTGGATCATTCCAATTGTTCTGAATACAAGGGGTAGGGAGTTTTGTGTTGGGACAGCAAGGTCCCCTGTACCACTTGTCGTCTGTGTTCAAGGTTTGTTTGGCCTACAGCCTAGCACATGGATTTGTCAGGGAACCAAACTCCAGGGTTCCCAGGAGGTCGAGGAGAAGTGGGTCGTTTGACAAAACCTTGTTGATTAGTGGCGCTGGCAAGTGGATTGGTACTCCAGTACTGTCGGTAGTTATTTCACAATTCAGACCTGAGTTTTGGTTGTGCATGGATATTTATTGTTTCAAGTGCAACATAACACCTGGGGCACAATGTACCAGGTTGGTGAACCACAAAAACAAAAACAGCCGACGCGCGTTTCAACTGAAGTCTTTCTCAAGGCTGTGTGAGGTGGGGGTTGGTGAGTGGTGGGAGAGTGAGTGGTGCAGGGACACATTTCATTTAGTGGAGTCATGGTGGAGAGAATCATATATTAATCCAAACATGGTACAGTCATGTAAAGCAGAGACATATTGTGTTTTATGGAAGTCATGGTAGAAGAAAACATATAATATTCAGACATTTTTGGCCACAGTAAGACAATGAGAGGCAGGAGTAAAACAGCATGATATGCGCATAGAGATAAATGGTGAGTGGTGGGTGAGGTGGTTGGTGCAAGGTGGTAAGGTAAATGTGTAATAAGTAACATCATCAACGATACTCTAGGCAGGTATTGAAACGTAGGGGAGGTCCATTTGGACATTGAGTACCAAGGAGAAAGAGACAAGGGAAACAGTGGAATAAAAAATAAAAAGAGAGAGAGTTAGAGGGCGGCTGGTTAAGCTGGAAGTCAATAAGGTAAGTCACAGTGCATGGTGTAGGGGGCTGTGCTTACTATTGAAGTTGGGGTAGGGGCTCACGTTAGAGCATGTAGAGAAAACACCCTGTATAGGGTACTGGGTGGTTGCTGGATAGCTGGTCTGGAAGAAGAGACAAGAATTTCAACGAGGAGTTGCGGCAGGTTGCATGGACAAGGATCAATCAGAGTGGCGTGTCGAAAGTGCGCGAGAGGTGGCCGGATGTGGCCAAACTTGTGCTGGTGAGCATTGGGCGGTACCGTGACAGATTCATGGAATGAGTAAAAGGTGCGGTTGACCGGCTAGATTGGGGGAAGGGCAGTGGTGCGTGCATGTTGCGTAGTCCCTGTGTGGGAGACCCCGAGGTGCAGGTAAGCGCTGGGGGAGGCCCATTGTCGTGGGGCGTGCATGGCGGAGAAGAGAAACCCATGGCTAGGGGGCAACCCCTGGTGAAGTGCCCCGGATCAAGGAAAGAGTTGTCAGGCGGGTTTCTGGACCACCCGGGTTCGTCGGGTGGCAGCCTGCCGGAAGGCCAGTAACAAGCCCCATGCGGCAGGAGTACCAGGTTCCCGGGTGGAAGCCCCTGTCGGATGGACCAGAGAGTTGGTGGTTAGCCAGCAGCTGCCGAGACGGCGGCGGTGGAAACCCCCAGGATGAGAGGGCACAACTCAGATGCTGAGGGGCGGGTGCCGCGTGGTGCATGAATGGTTCACTCGGGAGAGAGTTAGGTGGGCCACGGAATCGTGGTGCTAAGGAGGGGGAGTAAGTAAGGGGCCATGATGGTGTGAATCTCATGGGTGGGGTCTATTGTGAAACCCGCGATCGAGTGCTGAGATATTCACGGGTGAGGGCATGGACGGGTGTTGGGTCAGGGATGGGGTGGCGAGGTCTCACCTGAGCAGAAGATCCATATACGTCCGAGTGGTCCCAGTAATGGACCATGTCTAACTCGGGGGAATAATACCAGAGACTTCCGGGTTGGAAGCGAGGCTGAGGGATCTGATTGGATCGTGGGCCATAGGCTTGGTCATGACGTGGGCCCGGCTGATTGGATGAGAGAGCTGTCAGACATGGCTAGTCCTGCAGCTCAGTGTTGTGAGAGCAGCAACTGTGAATCATGGCGGGAACCCTGTGTTAAATGATAAGGAAAGCTGGTCGCAGGGCAGAGAGGTGCACCAGCAAGGAAGCCCTATAAGGGTGGAGGGATTGGAATGGAAATAATCCCTGGAGAGCCCCTAGGTATTGTGGCTGGGCAAGAGAGATTGCCACTTGGTTGGAGGGCTGCACAGGTCGAGCTGCCAGTCAAGAAGTGAGACACAAAATAGGGTAAATGCATGTTAGTTAAACATTTCATCCGAGAGTGTGGAATGCGGTGCCAGTGTGTGCTCCAAGGGATGGGATTGAAAAAATATATAAGTTAAGCAAAAGGAGACAGGGAACACAAGCAAGGAAAAGAGGAGGTTAGCTCATAGGAAAACATGGAAATCATGATCAGTGTTGAGGCCAACTGTTACGCCTCTATTTTTGCATATTAGTTTTGCTTCTCTCTGGCGCAGGTGGAGTTCCCTGTCTCCTCCTCTTGCGTCTGCCGGTATTGTTTTGAGTGCCAGAAAGGCAATTTCGTCTTTGCGTGCCCACTGGTGTTTTTCTTGCCAGTGCAGAGCCAGTGGCTGTTTGGCATCTTGGGAATGAAGGGTGCTCAGATGTTCTCGAATTCTGATCCTGAGTTCCCTCTTGGTGCTTCCGATGTATTTTTGATCACACACACACATATTATGGCATATATGACATATTTCGATTTACAGTTAATAAATGGATTGATATCGTGTGTATCAGTCTCACTAAAGTCAATTGTCTTGGTGTTTTGGTCATGTTTGCACATGGAGCAAGTTCCACATATGAAAAAGCCAATAGTTTTTGCTCTTGTGAGCCAATTGTCATCCAATTTTGGAGTTGGTGCCATGAAGGATGGGCTGAGGATTGTCTTCAAAGTTTTGGCCTTAGTGTAGGTCAGGCATGGTTTGTCTGGAATCCATTCTCTGATGTCTTCATCAATCGTCAAGATATGCCAGCGTCGTTTTAGGATTTTATGGACTTCTTGGTTGTCACTGCAATATTGTGTGATGTACCAGATTTTAGTGTGGGTGTTGGTCTCTCCTATACATGGTTCTTTGGGTTTGAGCAGCGTGGTCCTTGCTCTTTTGCTAGCCGTACCTTTGGCTGTGTTGATTGCATGTTGGGGATATCCTCTCTCCGTGAATCGTTTCATGAGCGTTGAGCATTCCTGGCCATAGTGCGTCTGAGTACTGCAATTCCTTTTGGCTCTCAAAAATTCACCTTTGGGAATGTTGTTGATAACTGATTTTTTGTGACAGCTTGAGGCGTGGAGGATCGAGTTCACTTCCGTTGGTTTCCTAAAAGTGGCAGTTGTCAGTTCAGTTCCTACTGGCATGATGGTGATGTCCAGAAAGTCCATTTTTGTCCTGCAGCTTGAGTTTCTAGATAGTTCGAGTCCAAACTGATTGTTGTTGAGGAATTCTTGAAATAGTTCTAGTTGTTCAGCTGTACCAGACCAAATCATCAGAATGTCATCTATGTAGCGAAACCATTTATGGACAAACTTGTTGAACTCCATGTTGGCAGTGCATGTACCGGCTCGAAATGATGCATGAACAAATTGGCCATGGATGGTGCATGGGTAGCCCCCATGGCTATACCTTTGGTTTGTTTGTAGTATCGCTGGTAGAACAGGAAGATGGTGTGTGTTCAGGGACTCATTGTGGTCAATGTCTGGCACTTGGAGGTGGCAGCAGTGCTCTGTAATACGTCACAGCACCTTCCGAGCGCCTTCCAGGCACTGGTTTGGGCCACTCGCCCAGGTCTTTTAGATGCTGTGGAAGACCTTGGATACCACTTCAACTGGAGCTATGCCTCCCATAGCAAATATACAATAAAATGTGCTTTATTGGCATCACAAGTTAGACACATATCTCCAAAGTAAACACTTGGTAGAAATATATATTGCATTCTCATCAGTGGTGATTATTTTGATTTTTAGCTTTTTTTTCTAAATATCCATATTTATTGATGCACTTTGTCTTTTCTGGTGACATGCACAGACCTATTTTGCAGTTCTCTCTTCTCTGCTAAATCTGGTCATTGTCCAAGGATGACACAGAGCTCTAATCTTCCACTTCTCCCAGTTCACGTTGTTATGATATGATATGATATGATGATATGATGTGACATTTATAACACACTTGTACACAAGTGTTTCTAGGCGTGACAAGACAAGGAGGGGGAAACAAATAGAGGACAAAATAACTATCTCACTAGGCCTTGTGCCATTCAGAATGTGCAAGTGTGGGGAAGAGGGAAGGGTAGAAGTGCCAGGGGGAGGGGAAGTGGGAATTGCAGTCAACTCACAAGTGCAGCCAGCGGGTGGCTCATAAATGCAGAGAGAAGGGACTGTAGGGTTGCAGATACAGACCCTTAAGTGCTGGGGAGCCCAGAGGCAGTGCAAGGGCAACTGGACATGCAGGAGCCTGGGCCCGAGTTCAGAGAGTATCCAGGTGACCAGTACGTGGAGCAGTCGGGTGCATCAGCCGGGGAGAGGAATAGAGGAAGCAGAAGCGTAAAGGAAGGTCTTGGGTTGCTTCCGAAACCACAGGTGGTTCTGCTCAAGTTTGAGAGAGGCAGGGAGGCTGTTCCAGAGGGAGGCCCCAGCCGAGGAGATAGATCTGCCCCCAACTCTCTGCTCTGAGAAGCGTCCGACCCTCAGAGAGTTGGAGGTGGATGAGTGGAGAGCTCGAGTAGGAAGATGTTTTGGAAGAGAAAGTTGACAGATTCCCACACCGGAAGATCACCAGAGAGTCAGCGCTTCAAAGACAGCAATGACATAAGAAAGCCACAGTCACCCCAGGGTGCTGACCACTGGAACTCTTTGAAGTCAGCAGGTCTGGAAAGGGGTCAGAGTTAGAAGGGGGAGGTGGGTTGAGAGAGAGTGTCTACCACTTCAGTTTCCGACGTGTCCCTCTATCATTTCCTGTCTCACCCCCATTTCCTGCAGACAAGGGCACTTGTTACAAGCACTTGGATGGACCCCTTGCAGCAGGCCCGCTCTAGGCCACTACACTGGGGAAATGTGCCCTTTATAAGGGGGGAGAGCCCCAACTTCTATGGTTCATCTTTGGAAAATCAAGACCAGCAAAAGGATTCGCTGGACTTCTGCCAGAAATGTAGTGCAAGTCAAAGTCCCCAATCAATGACGTGAAGACAGTCGGCATCTAAAGCAAAGGCAAATGGTGTTCCCTCATCACTGCTGTGGAACCTTGGTGATGAAATGCAGTGGACCAAAGTGTCACTGCTGGCTGCACTGGGACCAGGACCCTGTCACTGGATGTGAAGGAACCCCTGTAGGTGCCAGCGAAGCTCCCTGGACTGGGAGTGTAGACCAGAAGGACTCGCCTTGTCCTGGAGCCTCTGGGTATATACGAGGTTATTAACAACGCGCTTAATACCCAGAGGTTTCTCAGCACGGACGCAGGGATCAAATCTTTGTAGTCTTGCTTCCAAGGCAAGTACGTTGCCCCTGAGCTGTCCACCAGCAACCCGAAAGACCAGAAGCAGCTTGGAATCCTGGGTCAACACCTGGAGATATCTTTGTGCTGGATGCACTTTGGTCTACCATAGAAACCCCGGTGCTGCTTTTGGCACTTCATAAACCGTCGCTGCATTTCCAGCTCTCCAGGTGCGTATTCAACCCATTGAAACTGAGCGACTCGTCTTGGCCCGATCGCAGGCTCGATATCGTGAGAGCAACTGATTGGAGTACCGACACGACTGCCAGAAGCCATTCACTTGTCGGTCTCGAATGCACGCTCGACCCAGGGCCAGCAGGGTCATCTTCTTGCCGTCCGTTGGAAGCTATTCCCTCGCCATCTTGAAAGCTGATTCGAGCCATCGGGAGCCTACACCATGGATCCAAGTCAGCATCGATTGCGAGTGAGATTGCGTCGACGTGAATGGCTCAACGCCAGCTTGACCCTGGCAAAAGCACCTTGAAGCCAAGCTCTGTACCGTCGTGCGCCCAAAGCAGGATTCCCCCTGTTCCACTTTTCAGGAACAGACAACGTGTGTGAATTCAAGTAGATGTGCTGCGGATGAAAAGTGGTGTATGAAGGGAACTTAGGTTTAAACACCCCCCCCCCCACCCCTTACTCTCAGAGCTCAACAGCCATCTCTGTGAACTGCAGCACTACCTACAAAGATGCGTTCTTGTTACACTGCCCCAGTCTGACCTTCTGACACTACCCAAGTGTAGCATTTAAGTACTAATGAATACTCGCTAACCTCATGCTGGAGCCTCACCCTGGAACCTCACACATAATTGTACTCTTAAGTGGGGCAGATAAGATGGCGCTTTAAGATTGAGGCGCGAGCCCGGAAGTGGAAACTCATGTACAGACTATTCTGCCCGACTACTATGCAGACTACATAGAATATATCAGCCTGAACTCTAAAAAAAAGATTATTGCAAACTGCAACCAGAAACTCTGGCCCTTCAACCAGACTGCCCCACTTGACCAAACTGTGTGATCCTGGGCAGATCAATCTACATAAAAAGGGTCTTGTCTTCTTTGACTGCTAAAATCCGGACAACTAGAAAGGATTCTGTTGAGTGGGCACTACACAGAACCCCTCCCTCGTTCATGTTTTTACAGACTCCAGTGTTTGTGCCATACTTAACAGCCAACATGTTGGTGATTTACACATCAAAGGCTGAGGGCTGAATTGTCACTGAGCTAGCTCATTGCTCATGGCACTGTAACTTGTGATGTTGGTGTAACAAAGGGGGGGGGCTACTAAGAGATCATTTCTAAGACAATGTTTTCTTTCTATTCTTTCCTCATCCTTATGTGGTCTACCTAATTTACATCTCTTCTGGGTGGAAACGAAACCATTCACAATACACGTCAGAAGTCGTATCTGGTTTATGTAGTAAGGGTTTTTCTCATTACCCTGTAGTGTTTGTCACCCGTTTATCTTAATAATTGAAACATTACACGTTTCCTGTGTCGGATTACTGACACCACAATTCTTTTCTTGCATTATTTTACTTTCGATATAAAACACGTTATATACATGAAGACTATACATAAATAAATGTATTGTGCAAAACGTTGTATTGTGCAAAACATCAATCAGAAATAGCTAATAACATTCATGGACATATCATCCAACAGTGTTAAATAACAAATTAATGATTCCTTCTAGCATCTATGGCTATAATGTCCGTGAATGGCTACATCAGGGCTGTTTGGAGTCTAGTATCTATTTCACTAAGTCCACATGCCAATCTAGCTCGCAGACAATGCCATACAATGTCCACCCCCTCGTACCATCCTTATGGATGTAGTCATGCGGTAGCCCCCTGAAACACAGGGTTGATGCTGGATACGAAAGTCCAAGGCATGGGAGATGCACACCAAGACCTGAGGCGTTTGGCCTGCCACACATTGCTTTAGTTTTTCTCCCGTGTCTCCCACCATCCAGGACACATGGGTGCTGCCTGCTGCTTCCGCTTTTGCATGTTGGGGCTATTCAAGAAAACTGCCCAATGGCTTAATTCCACTAGCAGGCCTGCCCATCTCCAGACATGGGACATGAGCTAGCTCAAAATCTCCGGTAGAGGAGATGCTGTGCTAGCTCATCCAGAATACCAACACGTGACCCGCAGCTTGCACAGAGATGTCTGCAGCAGGTGCATCAACCAACTAAGCACCTAACATGTTATATAAAAGTGATACATTCCGTGGGTGAAGCCACCTGAGGATAAGGGAAAAAGGTAAGGTTGGTGCACGAGAAATGTACAATAGAGTAAACTCGAAAAGTGGCGAATGCAAGGCTTTGAATTAACCATAGCCTGTTTCCTTGCTCCAGGATCCTTTCATCATTGTATAGCCCATCTGTGCCATTACATTAGAGGATTCCACTGGGGCTTGGAGAATTTACCACAAAGATGATACCGCGTGGGGAAGATCTTCCTTTTTTCGGAGTAAAGTGGAGGCGATATCTTCAGCCAGGTGCTCAGAATTTGACTATATGGGAAATTGTAAAGTGGCCTTAACAGAATGACTGCCATTTTGCGGTGCCACATTTTCACTGAGTCCCTCTGGAACATATGCAAATGGACTTAATACGACCACCAAAATGAGCAGGCCAGCCTGGACTGCTTGAGCATGCGCCCTCTGCACACATGGACCCCATAATCTCTAGGCCTATGGAATCAAGCTCCACGTGACTGGAGTGGTATGCAAGGCAAACATGTGACTCTGAGGTTACTTCTATTCATGGGCAGAGGTCAAATGGCCTCAGAGCTGTGGATGACCTGCTTAGAGCAATTCCAATGCTTGTGATTAATTATACACCTTCCACCCATCATGGATTAGATTTGGAAGCAAGTGCATAAAGACAAGGCCTCACCAGGCCCCCACCCCCATGTCTACTTGCTTATGCTCTATCTCACTTCCGGCGATGCCTCCCTCCAGGGCATTACCTGGACAGAGGTTGCGACACAAGGCTCAGACACCCCAATAAACTGTAAAGCTGGCACCCCTCTGTTAAGGCGATCCCAAAAGTCCCAAACAGACCCAGAGAAACTGGAGTTAATACAATCCAGTCTCAAAGATGTGTAAAAGCAAAAGGAAATATCGAGGCTGAGTACCCCAAAGGGAAATACACCAAACATGGGCTTATAAAAATTCACAGATCTTTATTCTAAAACTGTACAGTTACAAAGAAACAAAATCAGATACAGATAGCTATCTGGCCCTCAGTACATCACAGCGAACACCAGCCCTTTCGGGGTGAGAAGTGAGAGGTACTGGAAGTTTAAACAGTTGTGCATTTTATACATTTGCGATCATAATGTCCAGCCCCTCTGCAAGTTAAGAATCCATGGTCTAGAGTTTGTGCGTTCACTTCTGGCCTGTCCGACAATATGCACATGGATCATCCTCAATTCACATACAAACAAATCACAATGGCAACAGTGTATTCTCGGATTTAACAATAAACCTTAACACATATCCTTTACAATGCAGTTCAGCCAGTGTCCACGTTCAGTATTTATTCTACATTGTGGTCAATGTATGTCTGTGGATCAGACTCATTGGCGCAGACAATCCTCTGTCTACAAGTCAGGCATGGGACAAGGTCTCTTTACTCAACCCAAACATTCGGCCAACTGACAATTTACACTTTAACTAACGTACGAAGTGCAGGACGGCTTAGTTACAAGCGGGAAACACTGTCCACCATTTTGGAACACAGAGTTACTTTGAAATGGAAATCAAAATGGCGGATGGATCTAAAATGGGGACGAAGTCGATCTAAAATCGGAACTTTGCAATGCGGTTTTCTTCGCAGAGCGACTGGGCTTAGGCCAATATATACAATAAAGGAGGCACAATATGATATCCCGTTTAACAAACCCTCCTTTTGGCCTAAGCCAAGCATAAACTACTTCTAGTCACTTTACGAGTAACTCCACGTCTCAATGTCCATACATCCTGAATCACTATCGGAGATATCAATCGCCATGAGGTCAGATACTGAGATTTCTTTCAGCACAAATTCATTAGACATTTTCTCTGGGGCGTATACCTTGTGCCCTAATGTACCCATCGCTTGTGCACAACATCCTATCATCGAACATATACCAGGAAGACATTGTATACAACAACAGAAAAACAACAGAATACCTAAAATAATCAGCAAGACCGAAAGTAGTTTCCATCCCCAAGATCGCAAGAAGTCCCAGAACCAACTGCTAAGATCCCAGTTCCCCTCGAGAACATGCATTTCTGAACTAAGGACGTGCAGATTTTGTATTGCCTTAAAAATCGTTGGGGAGGAATCTGGCACGAATACGCAGCAAGCGGACCATACTAATTTACATAACCCACCACGCTCAGCCAGGATGACGTCTAATGCCATCCGGTTCTGAAGTGCTACTAACCTTATTGCTTTTTGTTCTAAAGTCATGTTGTAGAGTATGTCAGTGGTCCGGTTGATGGTCCTCCCCAGTACTCTCGCTAGTCTTCTGATATCCTCTGAGTTCAATATTTGCCCCAAAAATGGTACGAAGGATTTAGCTACGTCACCCAGAACTTGTGCTGAAGTATCACCATTCTCGTCCCGGCTAGAACGAGTTTTTGAAATTTCTACAATGCTAGCAATGAATACCCCGGGTAACAGAATCCCTAAATAACAAGTTCCCTACCAATCCCAGGGTAACCATGGAACATCACCGCAAACAAAGTAGACAGGTTTGCCTACATACAAAGCTCTGTCCTCACTAGTCAAGTTCGCAACATTGCAACACTCCTTGAAATCATTCATTGACTGAGCACCATTCCTCTGTATGCAGAAAGAAACTGAATCAGGGCTGTGGTTAACAGTATAAGAAGGTGGCGTGGCATCCCTATTGCCTATAAGAGCCATCTTGAAAGAGATCAGAGATTGAAAAGGATGGGACAGTCTATCAGAAGGCCTAATAGAAGCAACATTAGGCTTGCTCCTAATCGCAAAGAGTGAGCATCCCAGGGACGTTAGAACACGTTTCTGAAAGTCATTCAAGTTAGTTCCATCAAAGTTCCCCGAGATGCTATCGTTCCATCTGCCAAAGAATAGTGCCCTTAAAGAAGCATAGCATGCAGTAGTTAAAGGTAAAGGGTGAATATACCAACCCAGCCCCTTATCCCCATGTTGCGGTAAATACGAGCAGACCCAGCAATTGGACTTGTTAAAAATGGCATGTGTGGCATTCATGATCAGTAATAGAGTATTGTTATGGTAACACTGTCTGTGCTGAGAGTCTCTAGGAGATAGAGTGTGCAGATGCACGAAAGGTGTAGAAACAGTGGGTACATTTTCAGTGGGTAACAGAATTTCAAGCGGATGTACTTCTTCCAAATACCAAAATCCTAAAACAATGACAATTGTGAAACCAGTTAACATGATCAAAAGACAACAATACGTTTTTGGGTCCCACACATTCGATTGTTCATTATTACAGTCGGTCACACAGTCTCTTATCTGTTCCGTACAACTGGGAGCGGTTGCAGGCATTGTTCGAATTCACCAAAGTTAATTTGCTGGCGATCTCCAGATCGAGCGTTTTTTTAGTCCTTTCCCGAACCCTAGCCAACAGAATCCCCTTACGTACAAATGTTTTTTTTTTCCTGATGGCACAGCCAAACCGTGCAGTAAGTCTAACTCCTCGGACGCAGATCGTACCTTGTGATCCCTGGTACTGAGGGATCTGCAAACAACGTGTCGTTACTTCCTGATGGAAGCAGTGAATTCAAAGCAGGATTTAACACAGAATTTGATACTGGTGCAAAAGGATCTGTTGGAGAGTGTGGAGATGAAGCAGCTGTTTCCCCAGGCCCCACGGACTCAGGGAGAATCTCCGACACACTCTCAATACTGTTTGATGCTTCATGATCGTTGGTTACGGTACTGGTAAGGGTTTCTGTGTCTTCTGTATCATGTGGCAAAAGGAAGGGAATCCTCCTGATGTGGGACGTGTGTATCCAGCGCTTCAGGCCCTTCACTCGCACAGCGGTCTGTGTGACCAGGAGAACTTGGTGTGGGCCCCGCCAACGGGGTGCGAGGCAAGATGATCTTTAAAATGCTTTAATCAAGACCCAGCTCCCTGGCCGTATGTTGTGGCATGCGCCCTCATACCTAACAGGTAGAGCTTCTCGCACCTGTTGGTAAATCAAATATTGATTTTTAGTTAACTGTCCACAGTAATCAGAAAGAAGTACATGTTCAATATCATGTAGTGAGCGGGGCTTAGGCAGGTTCCAAATGTTAGCTGGCCTACCCAGGACCACCTCAAATGGAGAGAGCCCAGTCTTAGTTTGAGGGGTCGTTCTCATAGACAATAACACGATCGGTAAGGCGTCCGACCATTTTAGTTTGGTACCGGCACACACCTTGGCGAGCTTGTTCTTGATGATGCCATTGTGTCTTTCTACTAAACTAGCTCTCTGAGCGTGTCTAGCCGAATGGAACCGTTAATCGATCTGTAATCCCGCGCATATCTGCAGAATTACAGCAGCGATAAAATGTGGACTATTGTCCGACCAGATCAGATGACTCTTGGCAAACCAAACCTAGGAAAATATTCCTTCAGCATGGTCTTCGCCGTTGTCATAGCTGTGGCATCTTTGACAGGAAAGACTTAAACCCATTTACTAAAAGCACAGACAACCACTAGCACGTATTTGTAGTTGTTGCAACGCTCCATTTCAATAAAGTCAAAATGTATCACCTCGAAGGGGACAGAAGGTGGACCAAAGCTACCCCTAGGAGTCAATGTGCCCTTTCCCACATTATACTGCAAGCAAATCATACAGCTTTGGACAAAGCGCTCGGCTACCTTGGAGATTTTATCATTCACCCACACATTTTGCAACATTTTGGTAACCTTTCGCGCACAAATATGAGTGGGACCATGAGCCATAGTGACCATCATTGTAATATATGCATCTGGCAGTAACCACTTCCCTTCTACCTTGTCCACAGAACACCCGTCATTATCCACTTTTGCCAGTCCCCCAGCCCATTTCTTAGATTCCTCTAAAGTGGCATCAGCTTGAATGTCTTTCACAAATTCGATACCCTCATCCAAAGTACAGGCATTTGTGGCTTCCCTTGAAGTATACATTTCTGAAGAGAGATCAGTAGCAGTCTGTTTGGCTATCTGGTCAGCAAAAGTGTTCCCTTTTCCCACATTATCTATAATCTTCTGATGCGCTGCACATTTCATAATTGCTAACTGAGTAGGGAGTGCAAGTGCTGAGAGTAACCGTACTATCAAGGAGCCGTATTGGATTTTAGTGCCATGTGAGGTCAAGAAACCTCTTTCTGCCAAAGACCACCAAAGTTGTGAACCACCGCAAAAGCATACTGACTGTCAGTATATATATTTACTGTAAGCCCTTCGGAAAGTTCACAAGCTCGGGTTAATGCTATAATCTCTGCGGCCTGCGCAGAGTTATGTGTGATTCTTTTGGTCTCCACAACCATGCTCGATGTGGTGATTGCATAAGCAGCCGTGGATGTACCATCCGGAAGTGTGAAACAGGAGCCATCACAAAACAGCTCCCCTTGTGGATTGTTCAAAAGAGTATCTTTTAGATCGACTCTGCCTTTTGTCTCTTGCTCTGTGGTATAAAGGCAGTCATGTGACTCTTCGTCACTGCAAGCAGTTCCTTGCGGGAAAGGTAAAAGTTCAGCCGGATTAAGAGCACAACACCTCTTTATTTTGATGTGCGGTGCAAACAAGATCAATTCGTATCTCGTTATACATGCGGAGGTGAGGTGTTGCGTTTGTGTTCTGTTTAATAGAACATCTACAGAGTGAGGTACCATCAGGGTTAAAACATGGCCTAGGACCATTCCCTCACTCTGTTTCACGGATGCAGCAGCAGCTGTGACAGCTCTCAAACATCTTGGCAAAGCGCATGCAACAGGATCAAGGGCGGAAGAAAAGTAGCCGCACGGCCTATTCTTCCCTCCATGTTCCTGCGTTAATACAGCCAAAGCACATCCATCACGTTCATGCACATACCACACACAGGCCTTTTCATAATTTGGTTTGCCCAAAACTGGTGCCAAGCACAGTGCAGTCTTGAGCAAATCATATGCTTGCTGGTGTTCAAAATTCCACGGCAATGGCGAAGAAATGCCCTTCTTTGTCAAAGCCAACATTGGTTTAATCGTTAACGAAAAATTAGGGATCCACTGCCTACAGTAAGAAGCCATTCCTATCAAGGCTCTGACTTCCTTCTGTGTATTTGGGACAGACATGCTAGAAATGATTTTTATCCGCACAGGCGTCAACCTTCTTCCCTCCTTTGACAGGAGATAGCCTAAATAGGCGACCTCCTGTCGAGAATACTGAAACTTTTTAAGTGAAGCTTTGTGTCCATGTCGTGCTAGACGAATAAGCACCAACACAGTGCCCTCCTTACAGGCGCTCTCTGAGTCAGCAGCTAAGAGTAGATCGTCTACATACTGAAGCAGTGTACAAGTGGTAGGCAACTCAAGTGTGTCGAGCTGGTCTTTCAAAGTCCTACTGTAGATGCTAGGACTCTCCGTGTAACCTTGCGGTGCACGGGTGAAGGTAAATGAGCATCCCCCTAAGGTGAACGCGAACAAGTATCTACTATCTTTGTGTATAGGAATAGAAGGTGTTCTTAAGGTCCACAACACTACATTGAATAGCTGAAGCCGGAATCATAGTCAATATTGTCGTCACATCAGGCACAATGGGAAATTGTGGATCAACAATCTTATTGATGGCACGTAGATCAATAATGAAACGAAAAGGAATTGCATTATCGCCTTTTTTGTACACGGGTAAAATCAGACTATTGCACAAACTACCTGCAATTTCCTCAATTACCCCATGATGCACAAAATCGGAGACTGCACGTTTAAAAGCTTGCTCACCATCAACCAAAATCTTATACTGGGGAATACGTGGCAACTTTACTCCATGTTTCAAAACAATCTTAACAGGTTCAATTTGTAATACACCGACATCATTATCATCAATTGCCCACAAACACTTCGGAACATCACTGAATTCCGGCGGCAAAGGTCTGGTCAAGAACTGAGAGACAGAAAGTTGCTGTGGTGAAATCATCAAACGCACTCCATCAGAAGAACAATGAATTATGCATTTAATTCCTTCAACAGATTCAACCCCAACAAATTCTCTCCACAAGTCGTAGTCAAAAGGAATGGACAGTGGTCCGAAAATGGACCCAAGGTAATCGGTACCGGCGAAGAAACCAGACAGACTACTGGTGTGCCAGAAAACCCTACAGAAATATTGGTTTGCCCTGACAGTGGAATGTTTGGAACCCGTGAATGGTTGATGGAACACTTCTGTGCCCCTGTATCTATCAAAAATAGATGTTTCCTATTTCCCACTATCATCTGAATGTAGGGACCTTTCTGATTAACGGGAATAGGTGTCGGCTCCAAACCCTGCTTCGGGCAATCCTAACGAAACAGAATGTTGTCAAAAGGAAGTTCTTCAGAGAGGTAAGCAGCAGAAGGATGACCAAAAATGTTTCTTTTATCCACACTCGGTGCCTGATTATCATGCGAAAAAGGTTGTTGTGAGTCTTGCGAAAACGGACTTCTACCAGGAGCCCCTGCCCCAGGGAGGCCTCTGGATCATCTACCCATGTTTCCAAATGCGTTATTCGACTTCTGCTGGAGGATCGGGCATTGTGCACCCCAATGACCCTCTTGTCTGCAATAAGCCAACTGGTTTATGTTTACAGGACCCAATGGCGCATTTCCCTGTGGAGCATACTGACCCCTAAACTGTGAATTACCCCCTCTAGGGCCTCTAACAATTTTCTGTAATAGGACATTTGTTTTTAAGTCGCCTTTTCTCTTTTCAACTCTTTCTTTTTCATTGTTGACACAATTCTCATAGTATTGAGCCATATGCAATAATTCTGACTGAGACTTAGCTTGCCAAGCGCCCTCTGAAGACATCATTTGCGACTGGATGTCAGGCAGCAATCCACGCACAAATTTGTCCACAAATAGTCGTTTCCCAGACTCTGTGCTCAAATATTGTCCACTGAAATCTGAAAATACTTGTTCGAACCGATTAAAGAACTCGGTAGCACCCTCAGATTTCCCTTGGACACAAGCAGTAAGTTTGTCCCAAATGATCCTTCTTTCAGGAATTATAGCTTTTAACCTCGTAACTATTCTATCGGGCAAAGTCAATATTACCTGTGGTGGTCACTCGCCAGTTGGCCTTTCTCTATCTAACCATATTATCCCATGTATCTCCTAACCCTGGTACATCATCTACAGTTCTAATCAGTTTCCATAGATCAACAGGTAGGAGCATGGGAAATAGCAAATCAATATCGCTCAAGGTAAATACTGATGATTGCAAGACACTCTATCTTTTTGTAGAACCCTGTTGGATTCTTCCTAATATCGGGAATAGATTGTTTAATGGTGTTCACTTCCTGTCTCGAGAATGGGACGTGAACAAACTGCGACACATAATGTGCAGGGATATCCTGTGCAGGTGTACCTGCTGCAACATTAGCAGGGAACTCAACTTTTGGGACAAATGTCGGGGGAACCTCTCTCATAGGCATCTGAGAAGTAGGCAACTCAGAACGCTTACAGAGCAACAGAGCTAAATCGAGCGCTAAAGCAGCTGAAGAAGTGTCAAACAAAAAATCTCTCTTATAAATATTCAATAATTCTGCGGGACAACACATTTTTATACATTCATCCTGCAGGTATTCTACCATTACCTGTATCACTTTCCTCTGCATTTCTGGCGTATACTGACTATACGTGTAATATACTTCTATCGACATGTCTGAAATCCACCTAATCGCATCTTTTGTACAAATTCGTGTTTCCTCATTTATCGATTTACAACAAGGAAGGAACCGTTTCTGTACTAACATAGCATCCAAACTATCACCATCAATATCTTCATTCCACAACCTTTCCAACTCCCTTCTATACTCAAAAACCCTCTCGACATGCTCATGTACTTTCTCCGCAGTATCTCTTGAATATGCTAAAATATTCAGATCCCTCAACCCTTGTGGGAGATCTATATCATTTAATCTGTTCCACATTATACGTAAATGAATTCCCAACCCTTCAATAAAAACTTTTTTTCAGTAAAATTGTCTAAGTTAGAGAGTGTGGCAAAAACATCAGATTGTTCACCCCTCTCCATGCAGTGTCTAGCCCATGCAGCCAATTCATGCTTTCTCTCTGGAGACACAGTATTACGGGTTACAACCCTCGATCCCGCTCCCCGATCAACTATAAGCGGTGTGGAACCACTTGGAGGAGGAAGAGTAGGCACATTTTGTACATTCGGCAATAAAGGTACTGTCACTGGTGCAGCAGGCAAACCCACCAAACCCGTACCAGCAGACAAAGGCGGAGGAGCAGATGGAGGAGCAACAACAATAGGAGGAACAACAGCCGGAGGAAGAGGAGCAACAAGAGGAGCAATAGGAGGAGCAGGAGGAGCTACGGGAGGAGGAATAACAGCAGGAAGAGGCAAAAGAGCAGGAAGAGGAACATACGGAGGTGGCGCAGTGGCACCAGGCCTTCATTCATTTAGAAGTTTGTCAATCAGCTCATCAGATACATGAAAGTCTTTAGAAGGATACATGTTCTGGATACCAAGTGAAAATGCCCTATCCATACTCCTAACTGACTCAGACTGTTTATTTTGATCATATAACAACGCTTTTTCGGCGTTTGTCATATGATGGCGTGCATGTTTTTCTCTACTCTTAAGTTGCTGCAAAGCTTCTTTCTTCCAATTCTGTAACACATCAAATGCTGCAGGTCTAGCCTTTTTCTTTAATAATATAGATTCTAAGTATTCTATGCGAGGAATTTTAAAACTACCATTGATTGGCCACTGAATTTCGGAAACATGTATAGTTTGTCTGTGCCAAATATCATTAAACACTATACTACCAATGCCGTGCTTACAATACATAGTACAAGCCGGCGACCCCTCTATTGGCGCCAGTCAGCCAAATTCCAAAGATTGTCTGTCACTGCGGAATAACGCCCTGAATCAGGCAGACAATTTCCCAGGAATATCAGAATACTGTTGTTACCTGGTCAATAATTGTACTTGCGAGTGCAATGCGCCAAAACAAATTATCAGGATACTTAAGAATTGGGTCACGACTCACCTGATCAAAATTCTAAGGAGGCCCGATCGGATTTCAACGAACTATCAAAGGACCCACGTGGTTGGTGATTTCAGCAAATCTGCCCGCCACGATATATGGACCCTCGTCAAGATGCCATCTCGGACCGCGTGCTCACCATCCAGGGATCGGGTCGTGCAGTACTGCTGAGGTATCGCGTCTCATCCAAAAAAGGGGCCCCCTTTTTCATTGTCTGATCCCGGTCCGATAGCCGCGTCAACCTTCAACGAGATGGCATCAATCTTGAGGGTCCCTATTCGGGCGCCATCTGTAAAAGCAAAAGGAAATATCGAGGCTGAGTACGCCAAAAGGAAATACACCAAACACGGGCTTATAAAGATTCACAGATCTTTATTCTAAAACTGTACCCTAAAACGTCTGGCCCTCAGTACATCACAGCGAATACCAGCCCTTTCGGTGTGAGACGTGAGAGGTACTGGACGTTTAAACAGTTGGGCATTGTATACATTTGCAATCATAATGTCCAGCCCCTCTGCAATTTAATAATCCATGGTCTAGAGTTCGTGCCGAGTTCACTTCTGGCTTGTCCGACAATATGCACATGGATCATCCTCAATTCACATACAAACAAATCACAATGGCAACAGTGTATTTTCGGATTTAACAATAAACCTTAACACCTATCCTTTACAATGCAGTTCAGCCAGTGTCCATGTTCAGTATTTGTTCTACATTGTGGTCGAGGTATGTCTGTGGATCAGACTCATTGGCGCAGACAATCCTCTGTCTACAAGTCAGGCATGGGACAAGGTCTCTTTACTCAACCCAAACATTCGGACCAACGGACAATTTACACATTAACTAACGTACGAAGTGCAGGACAGCTTAGTTACAAGCGGGAAACACTGTCCACCATTTTAGAACACAGAGTTACTTTGAAATGGAAATCAAAATGGCGTATGGACCTAAAATGGTGACAGAGTCGATCTAAAATCGGAACTTTGCAACGCGGTTTTCTTCGCAGAGCGACTGAGCTTAGGCCAATATATACAATAAAGGAGGCACAATATGATATCCCGTTTAACAGATGGAGTAGACAAAGTTTGAGGTAAAATCCAGCTTTATTATCGTTCAAACAAAGCCGGGACAGCATATACGCATCCAAATCGTGTGTCTCTCGACATGTTAATAGAAAACAATTACTTGAGTACTCAAAACGCATCATCAATTATGTCATAACACAATCTCAGTTACCAAGCCTATGTGGATTGGTTAGTGGCTGTGTCTACATATAGGTTCTATAAGGGTTTGACATTTCATTGGGTTACAAATATCTGATGGCTTCACCTGGAACCACTACAATATTGATAGTGGTAGAAATGTATCATCTGTACAACAAATAATTTGTTGGCATAATACTTGCTGGGCGGCATGATATTAAGGGTTTTGATAGGTTGGTTCCTTGCTAGTCAACCTTGGACACTTGACAGGTCGTCAAGATATGAGCCAGGCAGGGAGTAGTGAGAGAGAAGCCCATAGTGGCCTATCTACAAATCCAGGATTACCTTGAGACAAACCATCTACTAGGAATTCGCCAGTCCGGCTTTCGTCCACAACACGGGACAGAAACGGCCCTGGTCGATCTCAAGTGCCAGATAGACGACCTCAAAGACAAAGGTAAAGCTGGCATCCTTTTTCTTCTTGACCTATCCGCTGCCTTTGATCTGGTTGATCACAAAATCCTGTGCAACCATCTGTCATCGGCAGCACACTTCTCCCACTCCGCAATTTCATGGATCCAATCCTTCCTGGACAATAGGACCATGCGGGTCTTCTGTGATGCTGGAAATGCATCGGAGGGACAGGGCCTCTGTATCCTTGTCCTTTTTCTGTTCTTATCGTGTGTTCTGTCGTGTTTTCCGCGCAGAAGTCCATGCGGGACTCCTGGCGGTGCCGCTCTCTCTTTTGGTTTGGTGAACAGACCCATGGGATACCCTTATGGCACCCATGGGTAGGGGTACAACCCTGAGCCCCTAGTGTATGTTTTTGGGCACCCGTGGGTGGCCCACAGAGTAGGGTATGGGCTGGTGGCAGCTACATGCTGAATTTGACAGGTGCGCTGGGTATCCGCCATTTTTGGGTACCCCGGCCCTGCCATTGGAATCAGTTGATTCCTGATAGGAAACAAGATGGCCCCGGTGGCCTCTTACTTTCTATCCCCTGATACCTTGTTTTCCCAAAGTCCTGGGAAGCCCTGACTCTGTCCCTTCCCCCTGACTGGCTGTTGGGTGGAAGTTCCGTATATGGTGTTGTTGTGAAGGCCCAGCTAGACTTACTGGAGCCTTCCCGCTGACTGTATGTTGTGGGTACCTCCTGTGGGTGGGACCTGGGTGAATGGGGAGTGTGACCAATATGCACTCCGTGTTGTGGCTGTCTGGTTTCTGCCATGAGAGACAAAGACTGAGACAGCCCTGCCCGAAACTGGACTGAATGCAGTGTGTAGAGTTGAATGGCTGAGTACTTGTCTCAATCCACATTCCTTGTTGTGAGTGTCTGAGCGAGAGAAGAGTGGCCTGAATGCCCTGCGTGCCTGATTGGCTGACCGACTGCATGAATGCCCTTCTGTACGATTGGCTGCTGAGTGTGTGCCAGCAGTGTGGATGAGAGACCGAATAGTATATCTGGGGACCTCTCACCACTGGAAATTGTTCAGAAGCTGAAGTCCACTACGACGAGTAACTGGAGTAACTGACGCTTGACCTTGAGGCCCTGCTGGAAGAGAAGGATTGCCGTGCCCCTCCTTCACGATCTAAAGGCTGCGGTGTCTCCAAGGACTGACCCAGAGAGGACCTGGTAAGGCGCCCTCTTCCCGAGCTACGAGGGACCATCGTGCACAGCTGACCTTTGCCAACGCTCCCTGGTAGACAGACCTACGACAGGCTGCCGACCCGATACGGGGACCGCTGAGGAATCCCAAAGCGAAGCGCCCGGACTGTTGTCCGCCACTGTCGACGACCGCCGTCGCCGACCGGAGCCGCCGTGCTCCCGTTTGCCTAAGAACTTTAACTTGATCAACGGACGCTCTCGTCTGCATCGCCGTGCCGTCTCCTGTGGGAGAAGGCATGACCGTCGACGCGCCGAGGAGTATCCACCGGTGGGTTTCCCGCCACCCAAAGACCGCAGAGACGCCGACGACTCGACGCCCTTGCTGGGCCACAGTTCTTCTTCATCTCTTTGCGGTCCAGAACTATCGTCACCGAGGTGCCCCGCACGCCTCTTCCGTGCAGGACGCCAACGCTCTGTCGTCGACGAGCACCGCTCGGATCAAAGCCTGCTGCCTCATCGACGTCGTTCTACCCGGTTCACGGTCGGACGTTCGGCGCCCCGTGTCTCCCGCTTGAAAGGGGCGACCTTCAAGAAGGGCCGCCGATTCCCCGACACCGAACCCCGAGTCCGCGACGCCTCTCGACGATCCGTGGCTCCTGCCTTAAAGGGAGTCACTCCAGAAGGATCGGTCGACGCCTCGCCGACGAACTCTACTCCACCAGGTACATTGGGGGGGTAAAACATTGTAGGAGAGAACGAGACTCTTGAACAATATATGGACTGGGCTTGTTTTATATATCGTTATTTTACAGGTTGCCCAGGTGGGGGGATCTCCACTCAGAGCTGTGTCCAGTAGCAAGGACCAGTCGTCTGCCTATTGTTTCATCCGTCTGCTTTCTCTCTTCTCTCTATTGCTGGTTTCATTGCTATTGATCCGTGTGGCATTTTCACAGCCTTGTTGATGCACTCTAATCGAATATTAGTGGTACCACTTTAGAATTGTAGATATTTACCATTGTTGATTTTCCGGAGCACAAAGTGCATTATTGTGATAAGTGTACATAACCTTTGAATATTAATTATATAAAGACTGTGTTTTCAGTAATACAGTGTGTGGACATTCCTTTGTGGGGGCTTGGGGATACACTGTACTTAAGAACCAGCCTGCATCACCTCCTGAGAAGCTAGGCCTTGATTGCTCGTCCATCGTTACCATATTAGAGAATCTTGGCTGGGGTCCTCTGTGCCTTTCCTCTGCCATATAGAGAGCGGAAGTACAGACCCCCCCACCTCGTCCTGACAGCTTGGTGGCAGCGGTGGGATGCTTATGGTTTTAAGAATCAGTGTATAACCGTGCCACTTACAAAATATCTGCACTTTATTGAATTAAGGTTTAGGTGTGTTCCAAATAACTCCATTACAAGCGATGGAGACCATTGCGAATGGTAAATTGACTCGGATGAGCTTAGAGGCTCTCCAGAGTGCTTGTGAAGCCAGGGAGTTAGACTTTGTGGATAAGTCTAGGGCTGAGCTGATAGCTGCCCTGGTGGACTACCAGACTGATGGTGAAACTCTTGATGAAGGGGGGGATGCAACCAGTGAGGACTCTGCCCCTGGGGTTGTCGCTGAATCTGTTTCTGGGAATGCCGCCATTCCTGCTGCCTCTGTTCCGAACCCCAGCAATTCCATGGAACTTGAGTTATTAAGGATGAAATTGGCCTTTGAATATCGCAAGTTGGAAATAGAAGCTGAGCTTAAGAAAGAGGAGCTGGCACAGCAAGTGGAACTCAAGAATAGGGATCTTGCGCTCAAAGATAAGGACACTGAATGTCAGAGAATCCAGTTAGAGAAAGCTCGAGTGGAGACTTCAGCTAAACCAATTGAGAGTGGCAGGTCCCCAGCCACCAAGTTTATGAAAGATTTGGTTGGTGTGTTTTTGGAGGGTTCAGATATCCTCCAATGGATTGAAGCGTTTGAAATGGCGTGTGCAATTCATGATGTGGATAAAAGAGATTGGGCTAAGTGTTTGTTAAGCAGAGTGCCTCAAACTGGATATGACTGTATTCTGAAGCTGAGTGTGGAAGAAAGGGGTCAGTATGAGTGTATGAAGTCTGCTTTAATTGCCAAATTTGGCAAGACACCTACCCAATATCTTAAAAGGTTCAGGGATTTTAAGAAACGAGAGAATGTGTCTTGGGTTGACTGGGTGAGTGCTGCGCACATGAACATGATGGGGTGGATTGATGGGTACAAGGTGAAAACTTTTGCTGAATTATCCCACCTGTTGTTTTTTGAGCATTTTTCTGAAGCCTGTTCGCCAGAGCTGCGTCAGTATGTTGCTGACCAGAACATTTTGGACCCCTTTAAGCTGGCTAGGTTGGCTGACAAGTGGGTCTCCCACCGGGTGTCCCCTAAGGACTCCAGTGGGAAGGACAAGGATAAAGAGAAGGGGGCCTCTCAGAAAGCTGAGGAGTCCCCCAAGCAGTCACAGTCGAATAAAACAAAACCTTCCTCTCCTAAGAACCAAAAATCTAGTGGGGATAAGTCCTCTGTGGGTGGGAATAAGAGTAGTGGTCCACCTGCTGCAAAGCAGGCTCCCAGTGGTTCCAGTACCGTACCTCGCACTCCTAGCACTTGTTGGGATTGTGGGGCTCTGGATCACCGAAGGGGTGACTCCAAGTGTAAAGGTAAGGCACTTGGAGTACAGGCTGTCAGCCTGACCTACCCTTACCCCGTGTCTGAGGTGGAGGCCACCGTCCTCCCCTCCTCTACCGGAATCACATTTGGTGCTCCAGTAGAGATTTCCTTAGTGTCCCTTGGGGCCTGGGACCAGTACGCAGAAGTACTGGCGACTATCCCGCAGAACACCCGTAGGTTTTTGAGAAGTGTCCTCTTGAATGGCCAGCCTTCTACTGGTTTGAGAGACACTGGGGCAAGCATGACAGTGGTGGACAGGACCCTGCTCAAGCCAGAGGACTATGTAAGTGCTCCTCTGAGAACCACCAGGTTAGCTGGTGGGCCTCCCAAATTATCGCCTGTAGCCTTAGTCACACTCATGATTGGAGACAAGACAGCAAAGCTTCCTGTCCTGGTTCAGGACAATGTCCCTGCTAACATTCTGTTAGGTAATGATCTAGTAGAGTTGGGGTTGATCTCGGATGGTCTTCCCATGACTGCTGCCGCGGTCACTAGGTCACAGGTGACACCGGGTCTGGCTGTGAGTCAGGTACCCGAGCCAAAGGCGAGGCCTAAGGCACGAAGAAGGAAGACCAAGAAGGCCACCTCTGTGGGAGGAACACCTTCTCTTCCTGCTGTTCCGACAGCACCCATTGGGATCCATGCTCCGGACGGGCTGGGTCCAGTGGAAAACCCGGACTCAACTCCTGTGGGAGAAGAGACAGAAGACTCTCCTGTGGGAGAGGTTCTCAACCCGGAGGATCATCCCGACCTTCAATGCTTGTTAGCTGAAGGGGGACCCTCCCGGGCGGACTTCTGTAAAGGGCAGAGAAAGTGTCCCTCTCTCGAGGGTCTGCGGACGCAGGCCCTGTCCCAGGCACAAGGTGAAGTGCCTAGGACATTCAAGATTTATTGGGAGGGTGAGCTCCTTGTTAGTGAGCCCACTAAGCCTGAACCTGGTGCCCTCAAGAGGTTGGTGGTACCCCAGGTTTACAGGCCCTTCCTACTGCAGTTGGCGCATGAGGTGCCCTTGGCTGGTCATCTTGGTACCAAGAAGACTAAGCAGAGGCTCTCTGCCCACTTCTACTGGCCTCGGATGGGAGTGGAAGTGGAGTCCCACTGCCGGACCTGCCCCACTTGTCAGTTATCTGGCAAGACTGGAGGCAGGGTCATTGCCCCCCTGCAGCCATTGCCAGTGGTCGGCACACCGTTTGAGAGGGTGGGCATCGACATTGTCGGTCCCCTGGACCCTACCACTTCAGGTGGACATCGGTTCATCCTGGTCTTGGTTGATCATGCCACCAGGTACCCTGAGGCTATACCCCTTCGGACTATTACTGCCAAGGTGGTTGCCGGGCTCTCCTGGGCATTTTTACCCGTGTTGGATTCCCCAAGGAAGTTGTCTCCGACCGAGGATCCAACTTCATGTCAAGTTACATGAAGACCATGTGGAAAGAGTGCGGGGTAACCTACAAGTTCTCCACCTCTTACCACCCCCAGACCAATGGTCTGGTTGAGAGATTTAACAAAACTCTCAAGGGCATGCTAGGTGCTTTGGAAGAGCCCCTACGGAGGAAATGGGATCTCCTCCTGCCATGCCTGCTGTTTGCTTACAGAGAGGTACCTCAAGAGGGTGTTGGTTTCAGCCCCTTTGAGTTACTCTTTGGACATCCCGTGAGGGGGCCCCTCGCCTTGATCCGAGAAGGCTTGGAAGCCACCCCTCCAGGTCCCGCCAAGCAAGTGGGGGACTATGTGTTAGGCCTCAGACGGAGGATGACACAGATGATGGGTCAGGCAACAGCAAATCTCAAGGCCAGCCAAGAATTGAATAAGTATTGGCATGACCTTAAAGCTTCGCAGGTCGATTGGACTCCGGGACAGGAAGTCCTCGTGATGGAGCCTACCAAGCCTAGAGCGTTGGCAGACAAATGGACTGGACCCTTCAGGATAATCTCCAAGATGGGCGAAGTCAATTATCTGGTTGACCTGGGTGCCTCCGGGGTAGCCCCTCAGGTATTCCATGTCAACAGGCTCAAGCCTTTCCACCGGCGAGCAGAAGTCTCATGTCTCTTGCTAGCTTCAGGGCAAGAAGAGGATGAGAGTGAGCCCCTTCCTGATTTGCTGCATAGCAACCCTCAGGACGGCTCAGTGGAGGGAGTACAGCTCTCTCCCGATTTGACAACAGAGCAGCAGAGGGCCTGCCGGGCTTTGCTCCAGCAGTATGCCTCTCTGTTTTCGCTGACACCGGGCCTTACACCTTGGTGTAGGCATGAAATTGACACTGGTGACAGCGTGCCTGTCAAGAGCAGGTGCTACCGTATGTCAGATACCGTTAAGAACCACATCCAGGCTGAGGTCGCCAAGATGTTGGATCTGGGTGTAATTGAACCCTCAACCAGTCCCTGGTCCAGTCCAGTGGTCCTTGTCCCCAAGGCAAGTTCCCAGGCGGGTACCAAAGATTGGAGGTTCTGTGTGGACTACCGAGGAGTCAATGCCGTCACCAAAACTGACGCGCACCCATTGCCCAGGGCTGATGAGCTCGTGGACACCATAGGTGCTGCCAAATTTGTGAGCACCTTTGACCTCACCTCAGGCTATTGGCAAATAGCTCTGACGGACCATGCCAAGGAAAAGACGGCATTCTCCACACCAGAGGGACTCTACCAGTTTAGGGTCATGCCTTTTGGGTTGAAGAATGCCCCTGCCACTTTCCAGAGGTTGGTCAATCATGCGCTCAGTGGGCTGGAGGCCTTTTGTGTGGCCTACCTAGACGACATTGCCGTCTACAGTTCCACCTGGGAAGCGCATTTGACACACCTGGATAAAGTGTTGCAGGCCTTGAAAAGGGCTAACCTCACTATCAAGGCTACCAAGGGCCAGATAGCTCAGGGGAAAGTTACCTATCTTGGTCATGAGGTAGGAGGGGGTCAAATCCAGCCTCTTGCCAGTAAGGTACAGGACGTACAGAACTGGGAGACTCCCACTACTCAAACCCAGGTGAGAGCCTTTTTGGGCCTCACTGGGTATTATCGCAATTTCATGGCGGACTATGGGACCATAGCCGCACCACTGACAGCTCTGACTTCACCCAAACAGCCTAGGAAGGTTAATTGGACTGAAGACTGTCAGAGGGCCTTTGATGGCTTGAAAGAAAGTCTGTGCAGGGCACCCGTGTTGTGTGCACCTGACTACAGCCGACCCTTTATCGTCCAGACGGATGCCTGCGACACCGGAATTGGAGCCGTCTTGTCCCAGTTAGATGACAAAGGGAGAGAACATCCTATCATATTCATCAGTAGACAACTCAAGGGTAGAGAACTTAGGTGGGCTACTGTTGAAAAGGAATGTTTTAGTATAGTTTGGAGCCTTAGGCGTTTTAGGCCCTACCTTACGGGGTCCACCTTCAAGGTCCAAACAGATCATAAGCCCCTGAAATGGCTTATGCAGATGAAGGGTGAAAATCCGAAACTGCTCAGGTGGTCCATTAGCCTGCAAGGGCTAGACTTCACCATAGAGCACAGACCAGGGAAGAGTCACGATAATGCAGATGGCCTTTCCAGAAGGTATGTTGACCGTCTGGATGAGGGTGTCTATCCCGTGGGAGATTAGGCACCCTAACCTCAGTCTGGGGGGGGCGACTGTGATGCTGGAAATGCATCGGAGGGACAGGGCCTCCGTATCCTTGTCCTTTTTCTGTTCTTATCGTGTGTTCTGTCGTGTTTTCCGCGCAGAAGTCCATGCGGGACTCCTGGCGGTGCCGCTCTCTCTTTTGGTTTGGTGAACAGACCCATGGGATACCCTTATGGCACCCATGGGTAGGGGTACAACCCTGAGCCCCTAGTGTATGTTTTTGGGCACCCGTGGGTGGCCCACAGAGTAGGGTATGGGCTGGTGGCAGCTACATGCTGAATTTGACAGGTGCGCTGGGTATCCGCCATTTTTGGGTACCCCGGCCCTGCCATTGGAATCAGTTGATTCCTGATAGGAAACAAGATGGCCCCGGTGGCCTCTTACTTTCTATCCCCTGATACCTTGTTTTCCCAAAGTCCTGGGAAGCCCTGACTCTGTCCCTTCCCCCTGACTGGCTGTTGGGTGGAAGTTCCGTATATGGTGTTGTTGTGAAGGCCCAGCTAGACTTACTGGAGCCTTCCCGCTGACTGTATGTTGTGGGTACCTCCTGTGGGTGGGACCTGGGTGAATGGGGAGTGTGACCAATATGCACTCCGTGTTGTGGCTGTCTGGTTTCTGCCATGAGAGACAAAGACTGAGACAGCCCTGCCCGAAACTGGACTGAATGCAGTGTGTAGAGTTGAATGGCTGAGTACTTGTCTCAATCCACATTCCTTGTTGTGAGTGTCTGAGCGAGAGAAGAGTGGCCTGAATGCCCTGCGTGCCTGATTGGCTGACCGACTGCATGAATGCCCTTCTGTACGATTGGCTGCTGAGTGTGTGCCAGCAGTGTGGATGAGAGACCGAATAGTATATCTGGGGACCTCTCACCACTGGAAATTGTTCAGAAGCTGAAGTCCACTACGACGAGTAACTGGAGTAACTGACGCTTGACCTTGAGGCCCTGCTGGAAGAGAAGGATTGCCGTGGCCCTCCTTCACGATCTAAAGGCTGCGGTGTCTCCAAGGACTGACCCAGAGAGGACCTGGTAAGGCGCCCTCTTCCCGAGCTACGAGGGACCATCGTGCACAGCTGACCTTTGCCAACGCTCCCTGGTAGACAGACCTACGACAGGCTGCCGACCCGATACGGGGACCGCTGAGGAATCCCAAAGCGAAGCGCCCGGACTGTTGTCCGCCACTGTCGACGACCGCCGTCGCCGACCGGAGCCGCCGTGCTCCCGTTTGCCTAAGAACTTTAACTTGATCAACGGACGCTCTCGTCTGCATCGCCGTGCCGTCTCCTGTGGGAGAAGGCCTGACCGTCGACGCGCCGAGGAGTATCCACCGGTGGGTTTCCCGCCACCCAAAGACCGCAGAGACGCCGACGACTCGACGCCCTTGCTGGGCCACAGTTCTTCTTCATCTCTTTGCGGTCCAGAACTATCGTCACCGAGGTGCCCCGCACGCCTCTTCCGTGCAGGACGCCAACGCTCTGTCGTCGACGAGCACCGCTCGGATCAAAGCCTGCTGCCTCATCGACGTCGTTCTACCCGGTTCACGGTCGGACGTTCGGCGCCCCGTGTCTCCCGCTTGAAAGGGGCGACCTTCAAGAAGGGCCGCCGATTCCCCGACACCGAACCCCGAGTCCGCGACGCCTCTCGACGATCCGTGGCTCCTGCCTTAAAGGGAGTCACTCCAGAAGGATCGGTCGACGCCTCGCCGACGAACTCTACTCCACCAGGTACATTGGGGGGGTAAAACATTGTAGGAGAGAACGAGACTCTTGAACAATATATGGACTGGGCTTGTTTTATATATCGTTATTTTACAGGTTGCCCAGGTGGGGGGATCTCCACTCAGAGCTGTGTCCAGTAGCAAGGACCAGTCGTCTGCCTATTGTTTCATCCGTCTGCTTTCTCTCTTCTCTCTATTGCTGGTTTCATTGCTATTGATCCGTGTGGCATTTTCACAGCCTTGTTGATGCACTCTAATCGAATATTAGTGGTACCACTTTAGAATTGTAGATATTTACCATTGTTGATTTTCCGGAGCACAAAGTGCATTATTGTGATAAGTGTACATAACCTTTGAATATTAATTATATAAAGACTGTGTTTTCAGTAATACAGTGTGTGGACATTCCTTTGTGGGGGCTTGGGGACACACTGTACTTAAGAACCAGCCTGCATCACCTCCTGAGAAGCTAGGCCTTGATTGCTCGTCCATCGTTACCATATTAGAGAATCTTGGCTGGGGTCCTCTGTGCCTTTCCTCTGCCATATAGAGAGCGGAAGTACAGACCCCCCCACCTCGTCCTGACATCTTCTCACCCCTAGCAGCGGCCGACCCTATTCCTATTACTTGTGGTGTCCCACAAGGATCGTGTGTATCACCCACTTTGTATAACATTTTTACAAAGCCCCTATTCGACAAGCTGGACCATCTGGGTGTCACCTACACCAACTACGCAGACGACACCCAGATACTCCTCACCTTAACCGGCAACTATAATTCGGACGCCATTTGGATCAATGAAGTCTTCTCCATCATTCAGGCATGGATGGCCACACATGGCCTCTGCCTGAATGATGACAAGACTGAACTGCTCCTTGTCGGCTCACCCAACACCATTCGGAAACTTAGTCCTAGCTACACTAGCCTTACCATTGACGGCAACACCATCACTATCGCCAAGAGTGTAAAAACCCTTGGTTTTTACCTCGACACGGACACTAACCTAGCCAAACAAATTAATATGACTGCCTCAGCCACGGCCTACACAGGCAAACTAATCAGGGCCTGTAGACCGCTGATCTCCCCTAACAACTGCCTCACCTTAGCCAGAGCACTTATACAATCTAAACTAGATTACTGCAATAGTCTCTACGTAGGTGCCAACAAAACGGTAATCAATAAACTGCAAGTTATACAAAATAATGCACTCCGTGCCGCCCTGAATATTCCCAGAAGAGAACATATTTCGGCTACCAGAATCGCATGCAAATGGCTATCCATCCAACAAAAAATAGATCTAAAAACCATCTGCCTCACCTATAAAGCACTCAACGGCCTTGCCCCGCCCTATCTCACCAACAAATTCACACTAAGACAGAACACTAGAACCACTAGATCCTCTAATACACTACAATTGACTGTGCCCAAATTCTCCCTCAAAAGAGCTGGTGGTTCCAGCTTCCCAGTTCTGGCTTCACAACTTTGGAATACCATTCCACTGGATATCAAATCTACACCCACCTTCCAACCCTTCAGAACTAAGGTCATCACCTGGTTACTCAACAATTAACCTACCATGATTGAATGCATACCTCCTGCTTGATTGTATTTTGCACCATGCCAGCATATTACTGTCTATGCACGAATTGCTATATTACTGTCTATGCACGAATTGCTATCCTGTCTTGTATACCTTTGCTTCATCACTGTATAATTGTACCCTACCTTGCCTGTAACTCGAAGATTAAGCGCCCATATACCTTTGGGTCAGGTGCGCTATACAAATTAATAAACAAACAAACAAACAAACATGGACTCTTCTTTCTTCAGTTAAAGGTTACCATCCCACATTCCTAGGCCATCAGAATGTGCAATCTCTTTGTACTTGGCCAGGGGAGTTGCTAGGTCTGGAAAAGACCCGGGGCTAAGCTGATGTCGGAACTGTTGGGACTGGGGGCTAGCTAGTCTTTTGGCTGTAGCTCCTGAGATTCTATCCGGGGCTACAACCAAAAGATCAGGGGCTATAGCCCCCTTAGCCCCCCCTAGCAACGCCCCTGTACTTGTCTTGTATGGCAACTTGCATCTATGTGTGCATTTAGGGAGTATTGAAGGGGTACTATCTATGTTGGCTTCTAATGAATAGTGGTTACTGTACACAACTTAGTTATCAAAATGGTGGACGCAGGCGGCGCTGTATCTCTGCCGACGCGTGTTATCTTTCAGTCCGTAAGAATCAGGTAAGCGTGAGAAACTCTTGATGGACCGCTTGCATCCAACGGTCTATGTAGAGCGCAGTATGGAAATAACGTTGGTCTTTATTAACATGTAAGCTAACACGGTTTTAGGATTCGATGTGTGATTTGACACTATACTAGCTTGGTTGTTGGGGTTTCTACCTAGCATAACGCACTAGATGAGGGATTTTAGTTACAGTGCATGGACACTTTTGGAATAAGGCTATTTTGCAAACAATGAAGTTTTTGTAATTAAGGCTTGATGGTAATTAAGACTGGTAATGCAATATCCTTTGCCTTCTTTTAGCACGTGATGAGGGATGTTCGTTACAGTGCGTGGATATTTGTGGTTGTAGGCTATTTCTGCACACGATAAGGCTCTGTAATTAAGGCTTTATGACGTTTGAGAATGTAAATGAAATATATTTTTTGCATGCTATGCGCACATGAATTTACGGCTAGCAGCACAACATTGGGATTTACAGAAACAAGATGAATTGCAATGTTTAGTACGTATATCACATAGGAGAGTGGCTATGTACTTTTACTTTAAGAATTAGTGTCCAGCCAATATCCATATCACCAGAGACCTGATCCGATATTAACTTGATTTCAGACATTCTAATTTTTCTCTCCTCTGTTCTGTCTTTTCATGTTTTGATTTTTGGAATAATGTGCATACATAATGTGTTTTTCTCCACACCCTTGAATCCTCCCTCTCACCAATCCTTGTTGCTCTGTCTTTTTATCACTTTATTTTTACTTTGATGTGTATACTCGTATTGCGGCATGATGGAATAATGCCTGCGCAATATGATTACATAATTGGTTTTATACTGATATTATGTTTGTGTTGCAATCATACAAAATTATGATAAACTATGTAACGCACTTCCGATGATTTGCTGTGAAATTGTATGTAGTCCAGATTTGAAAAAGGCTCAGCAGAGCCGAAACATGTTATCATTTATGGGCTTTTCTTTAAGAAGTGTGAATATGCTGTATAATTAAACATACACACATCTTTGATGGCGCTAAGTCCTGGAGTCTCTTTTGCTTTACACTTCTAATGAATAGTCACTGTTCTCTTGCTATGGATCACGTGCCCGAATACTACACATGAAATTGAACGTCCTTCTATTTTTTGAGATTTTAGCTAATATTAACATATGTGTCGTGCTTTCTGTTTCCACCAGGGACCCTCTTGAGTTACTCTTCATGGATTCTTTTGGTTTGCTGTGTTACTGCACCTGACTAAAAAAGACTGGTTGCATTCTTATAAACCTTTAATTAATATGGGAGTATCCTGATTGTGTTGTGGGATCTGCTATCTCGTGCCTTGGTTCTGCATACGCCTTTATTTCACTTTCATCTTGGCACTAATTGTCAGCTACAGTCTGAGCTCTGGATGGACCTGTATTTCAGTGGATTCAGCTTATTGAATTTTACTCAAGACATGAGGCCTTTACTCAGTCAGAAGTATGCTGCAGCTTCCATTTGTAAGAAAATGGCTGCCTAATTACACTCTTGTTTCTGTGTTAGTGAGATATACTATAGTGCCGTCCTTGTTGCGTTCATCTTATACATTGATCATGTTAGTGTTCTTCATGTCTGTGGATGCTATGTTATATTCTTCATGTATAAATGCATATATTACCCGGTGTGCATGTTTTTCATGTGGAGTGCATGTGTGTCTAATGCATTAGTTTAAATGTTGTTGCCATCTTCAGCTTAGTTTGTATCCACATCCTGCTGTACCTACCTGAAATAAGTATGGTACAGCTGTCTCAATGAGTACTGTTTCTCACCTGTACTGTATTGGGCCGGGGGAGGGGCAGAAGCTACGGATGACATATTCATCTGCCACCAAACCTTCGCCCCTCTGTTTGAGGCCTCAACTACATTCTTCTTTCTGCTCTCCACCAGATAGGACTCTTTGGGCATCTATATTTTAGTCACACCCTTCAAGCTACCTTCATGTCTCACATATTCATCTGGTCTGCGGGCCATGTAGCAGCACTCCCCATTGGAATCACAATACACCCCGGGCTTAGTGTAATTGTGAGGGTCCTGGGAATACATACATTTCCAACTGGGATGTGTGATAGGGATTTCAATTGTTTGAGTACAGGGGAAGTCATCCGCTGGTGTATACTCATGCATGTGAGTATCCAGTTTTAGCAATAGTTTCATTCCTACTGCCTTTTCTGCAGTCCTATTGCATTGGCTGATTGCTATTCTTATAACACAGAAAACAAGTAGTTTTAGTATGGCCACTGGCATTTTGAATGAATTATCCAACCAGGTGGGTATCCATGATAACAGATATGTAAACCAGTTGTCATCAGCAATGTCTTCCACCTCTTCCACGATTTTTGTGTGCAGTTCTGTTAAGGTGGCCAGGGCCTCTGTAAGGGTCCCATTTTGCTCATCGTGGGTGGGTATGTATGTGCTGCAAGATGGGCCAATTTCCACACACACCCCCCTTCCACGGCCATACTGAGGTCAGGGAAAGACCTCTCTTGAAGGGTCATGAGCCTTATTTCTCTCAGCTCTTCTCTTATGAAATGAATGCATTTTAAGTTGTATTTTTGGTCTGCAACAGTTCCCATTGGGTTATTTTCAACCATTTTGCATTTGTATTGACCTGCAACCCGGTTAAAGACGGATGTAAAGAACATTCCTGTTTTACTGAACAATGTATTCTCATCTGGTATGTCATCATACGCTGTTTACATCTTTGCCGAGTTATAGCTATCCCCTTTCACGCATTTAAAGGATAAGGAGCTCTTATTTCTTAGGTGTGCGCTCATTCAGGAAATCTGCACTTCCCTTTGGGGCACTACTAGGGCCGGTGGACTTATTACACCCTTCTGGCACAGTCCTCCCCAATTTGGTGGAAGCTGCAAGTAGGCCTTTGAAGCACAGGCCCAATAATGGTCTATTATGACGGCTGTACCTACTTGCATGCCTGGTATGTCAAAACTGTGCCTACACACTGCATTCATTCCGACCTTCACTGTGTACTCCTTTCGGAAGTATGGGGTCGCATTTCCCCAGTCCTATCGGCACTGGCCATCCTAATTTTCTACCTAGATGTGCTGTTTCGCATATTCAGTCCATTCCTTAGGACACTGGTTGGTTGGTTGTGCTGTACCACCTCTTTGGCTGTCCTAGGAGTGATAAGGCTTTGCACCCTATCAATCCTTCAACCCATCCTTCAGCAGTTACTACACTTCCTTTTATTTGTAGCAGGCCTCTATTCCAGCACCAAGGTATTTATTTTCCTTGTGCATAATTACACTACAGCTTTTTGTGGTCCTCTATTGTAATCCCTCCCCCACTCACGTCTACTGGTCTATATTACATCCTACTTGTGTTGCATTCTACATGGCGGTGGCATACACAAAATAACACCTTGTTTAGTTTTATTTTGCGGTATGTGCGCTCTCGTTTTGGAACAGGCGGGGTCGTGGCCTTGAACGTCACTGGTCTTATCTCCAACATCACTTTCCCCCCTCTAGTCAATTTATTGACCAAAATTCCTTTATCTGACGTTTTATCATACTTGTCTTTAGGGATCCAAGCTCTACAGACCTCCCTCAAGCTTCCTCCTCTTCTCACATTCTAGTCCACAAGTCAGAAAACAACCATTACAATCGCTCTCACAATCTACCCAGTGTTGTGTATAGTTTTTGGGATCAAAAGCGGGCGTAAACCTACTTCCAGGTGGTCCAATACATCTCTCTATCGGAACCATGCTACTTTCATTTGGGACAAAAAGTGCATCTCTCTGTCCCTCTATTAACATCATCTTATGTGTGCAAACTAGACTACTTCCCCCAATCAGCAAGGCACTTACTATTCAGGAATGCAACCATTTATTCTACTAGGCATCCCATCACTTCAACTGTAAAGCCTGGTTTTGTAAAAATGTTCCACATTATAGGGAGCTGTGGCCTGGTCCAACCTATGGCAGCACAGCTCCTGTGGCATTAGTGCATTTTTTCATTTCATGTTGTTTATAAGTAACTTCCCCTCTATGTGGCCCTTGCAAAGGGTATTTCACTACTGTGCTTTTTCCGACAAAATTATCCAACATCCTCTGTTCCTTAATAAAATCATCTGTAAAAACATGAAAATAATGATCACTATCTACCCATTTAACATAGGCCAGTGGCCTTGGAACAGTCCTCTCATTTTGCAAACTACGAGATGGACCAGACAATGTGCCATGTTCACTGGTATTTTTTGTGCTACAAACAATCTGGGGCACCCGTGGCATAAGGTATGGGAGAGTAAATATAGTACCTCTCATTCAGTCTCTCTCTTTCCAACTCCTGCATCCGGCCATTCCAGGTGTTACCCATTTTTGATCGAAATCCCTCATATTTGCCTCTCAAAGATAATACTTCATTATATATTTCTCTTTTTATTCTTATATTTCTCTTACTTCTATTTCTACTATATTCGAACCAAAGAAAGAAAGAGAAAGCAGGAATATTACTATACCATTACTATCAATGGCCATTTTGTCATCAAAAAGTACTTCTTCCAAAATGTGGAGCAGAAAAATCAAAGTTTGTGCATGGTGCTGCCTGCACCTTTCCACCGTTCAAAGGTTGAAGCTTATTAGAGGTCCACTTACTCTTCTTGCTCCTGGTCATTGGACAGGGGGGCGCTGATGCTGCTCTTCTTGACGTCTCTGAGATGAACCCATCCTCTTCTTCCTCTTATCTTCACAGCCGATTCAGTAGCCGACTGTACAGCATATCGTCCAAAAAAACGTGGGGCGCCCCACTTTCTAACAAAGTTTCTAATCAATACCCTGTCGCCAGGGTAAAGTTGTAAGGGCGGTGGTATCGGGCTGATCTTTATCTTCTCCCTCATTTCTTGTCGCAGCTTCACCAATTTTATGAATTGACACTGTTCCAGCAGCATTAATCATCTTTTCCCCTTAATCAAATCACACGCCCATCTTTTATTGTATACACCAAACAGCGCTTTAAACAAAATTCTAATCCAATTTACACCCTTTCATACACATTAATACATATTCACAAACCTCAACTCTCTTCAACACAAAAAAACTCCTATACTACCTAAATACCACAATCAATAACTATAAATAAAACACCACTGCTATATAACCAGAGCCCCTCCTCATGTATGGGACTGTCGAACGCTACATAGTATGCCCTTCCCCCCTCAGGGAATATCCTCTTTTCTTTACAATACGAAAACTATGCAATTTTGTCTTCCCTTAATATAATAGGGGTATCCCCTTTTACAAGATCTCCTTATCACTTCTACTTCTACAACCACGTGATATTTATGGGTAACATCAACAGGATATTACTCCATAGTTCACCAGAAATATATCTTTTTTACCTTCTTCTTGGTCTCAACACTTAAACAAACAACAAATCATACATATATACACAGCTATCAGTCTTCGTTCACAGGTATACTCACGTTCTTCGATCTTCAAGGTCCTTCGATGTCGAATCTCCCTCAACTGCCGGCATTCTCGCAAACCCAGCATGCCACCCACAAGATCATGCAGGACTCGCGCAGAACTTGGCGCCGGCGACCTCCTGGTTTTGCGCATGTATTAAGTTCTGGACGGGCCAACACCTCTGCCATATGGGTGTGGTTAGGAGCATTCGACCTCTTGAGGATGCTGGAGATCTCACTGGGGCCTCCAAGTGTAAACAAGCTGTAAATCATCCCCACTATCCAAAATAAGGGAGTAAACCACCATGCCTGCCCCCATCCCTTGGCTATTTTGCCACATGCCTTGGCTTCTACACATGCGCGCCACGTGTCCTGTCATTCCACACAGCCAACACACTGGCGGTGGTCGGGCCATCCGTCCATCTGGCGTAGCTGGACTGCCCATCTGCACGTTCTGAAAGCCACCTTGAACATTCTGAAAACTTCCTTGGTTTCCTCGAAACCCTCCTTGATTACTCTGCCATCCTCTTCCTCCAAAACCCCTTCCTCTTGGGTAAAACCCTGCGTTATCCTGATTATTCTGTGATGGGTTGGTCGCTTGTTATGCGCTTGGTTCGGCTGGGCTGCTGAGCATGGCTCACTGGAGAGCATACTTCGAGAGCTTCTTTTGCACCAGCTTTGCCTCCTCGCCCTTACGAGTTGCCTCCTTTTTCCGGTTCTTTTCTTGCAACAATCTACAGTAGTGTGCAATTGTCAACTGTATTTCGGCCCATGGTTTTGCTTCTACTCCTACCAATTTTTCTGAGCTGCTTCTGCATCGTTTCAAGCAACCCCTTGCATAATATGTGGTAGAATACAGGGATAGATTTTCGTCCAAGACTCATGCATTTCGAGCACCCACGTGTCTTGAAAATTCTGGATATAAATCAACGGATCCTCTGACTCTTTCATTTTCCGAGTCATTATAGCCCCCATATCAGAAGTGTCTGTATATAGCGTTCGCAGCACTTTCCACACTGCTGCCCTACAGTTATTAAATGGCGCTCCGTCATGGGAGGTGTTAGTTAGGGTTATCCTAGGATAGCCTACCCGTTTCCATACATAATCTGCTCTTTCACCAAGTATGGCCCTTAATGTCCCCTATGGCTAAGGTGACTCCCCCCGTCATTTCCTCTAACTCATGTATCCACTTTCCAGCTCCCGATGTCAGCATTGGAAGCTTATTTTTTAGGTTCTCTCGGTCCATATGTGGCCATGGTATATATTGTGGTCTTACTCCCCCTTTCTCTAGCAAAGGGAATTGGAATGCGCAGTCCTCCTTCTCTTTCCCCATAGCTCTCCGGTCTATCGCGAGGGTGGCATTCCCGCCTTGCCGTCTACCTGGCAATGCCCTTAGTCTGTCTGTATAGGCTGGTGCTGATGCCCCCCTCTCACCGTGGGGTATTTCTTCATGTCGGCAGGACTGCGCAGCAGACTTTGGTGTCCTAGTTACGGACCCACTAGTGTCTGACCATCGTACCCCTCGGTCCCCTGGGAGCCGTTTTTTGCACCGTCTCCCTTCTTTATGTGCCACATCCTCAGTTTCCCAATCAGAGTCAGATCCTGAATACTCCCAGTTTACACAACTCCCTGCATCTTCTTCGTTCTGCTCAATCTCCAGCCTGTCTATGGACAGTCCCCTGCTCCCACAACTTTGGGTAACATCCTCAGTGTCATATAGCTGAGTGCTATGTAAGCGCTCATCTTCCCTTCCTCCTTGGGAAATTAGTTGCAGCCCCATCTCGTCGTAGATTTTATCAATCGTTTCCCCGATGCTTCTGGTGTCGAAGTCATCTTCAATATTTGTCCCGCTTATACCTGGTACTGCATTGCTTGCAGGAAATAATTCTTCTACGTCTTCCCATTCTACTGTAGGATTGGGTTTAATCACTTCCCTCTCCAAATATTCAAGATCTCGTGCCCTCCTTCTGCGCTTGCGTTCTACTTCCTTGTCTGTTTCCTTTCGCTTCTTCACTTCTTCGCTTCTCTTATAGCCTTATCTACTTCCCTCATCCGTTCATTTCTACGTTCCTTTGCCCTTCTAATCTCCTCATCTTCCCGCTTTTTTACTTTCCTTTTGTGCACTCTCCTTTCTTCCTCTAACCTTAACATGTTCTGCCTGTACTTTTCATAGGCTGCGTATTGTGTACGACTGAGCGGTATTCCTTGCTCTTCACGATATAGTTGTTCTCGCCTTAGCCTATCTTTCTTTCTTGTCCTTTCATCCTTTACTTCCATCCCTTTCTCTCTCTCTCTCCTTTGCATCTCATCAGACCTATCCCTTGGCCTCAAATCGTCACTTCCTTTTCCATCCAAATTCAGTAATATCTGACCTCCCAACCATTTGTCTTTTGCGAATGCTATCTCATCACCTCTACCTTCATTTCCTTTACGTTTATTTCCCTCTTTCTCCTTATCTGGAGGTGCACAACTCCTTGCCCAATCTTTCCCTTCATCTTCGCATCTCTCTTTGTTCCTTGAGAACACGGAGGCAATATTGTTTTCCTGTTCTTTTCCCTTATTATCATCACTACTGTACGTAGGTGACTCATATGCGGGTTTGCTATTCCCCGTGGCTGCCTTAAGTTCTCTTAGTGGGTAAAGCCCCTATGTTTTACTCCCTTCAATGACTGGCTCAGAAGGGGCTGGTGGCGCGGTGGGCGTCTCACCCCCCTCCGTACATACATTTAGTATCCAGTCTGTGGGTGGTTCTTCCACCTTCGTTTCTTCAAAACATCTTGCACAATTCTAGAACCGCAAGACGTTTCTCTAGGTTCTTGCCTGTATATGTGGCGTGTAGGAAGGTTGTCATATGCTGTAAAACAGCCTTAGAAAGTGACCCGTTCTGGGGCCAAGGCATAAACATCTTATTGGCGGTACCCTTAACCCACTCTGTGCTGTATTTCTTTAGTTTTGGTGCATGCTTGGGTAGCTGCTTGCACAAATGCGCAAGCGGGGTAACTTCCTCCATTTTTAATTTCGTCACTAACAGTATTTATACAGTTCTTTAACCTTCCAATAGTATGAGCGAGCACCACATACACAAGCACCAATCCAACTCAAAATCCATAATTCAATGGCGATTCCCTCTTAGTTACAGAATCGCATAAAGCCAAAATGCATTTCAAACAATCATTAATACAATTATTTTACATTTGACATAAAACAAGAAATGTATTACAGACACTTGACATACTAGACAAACACCAGCTGCACACACGTATACCTGCCTTCTAATCAATACCCTGACATGGGGTGTAAACAAACCCCTTTGATGCCGTCTTTAATCGTCACCGTAGCCTAAACGTCCCCCCACTGTGGGCTCTGAGTTCACGTTTCTTCTGATCGCTGTATTAAAGCGCAGGGACAAGGGGAAACCTTACGTTTTTATCTCAGGTGCCTCCCTGGTAATCCTTACGTTTTTATCTCGGGTGTCCCCCCGGTATCCACTCTTTATTTCTTATGCTCGAGTCATTAACCCCCTATATATATACAGTCTTCTCTAATTCTAATTACTTTTATTTTTTCTCTGCCATCCTCCGTTACCTTTCCCTTACTTACTCTAACTTACTTACTTACTCTAACTTACTTACTCTAACTTACAAGACCTTTGCCAAAGTAATGAGTTTACTATTTCACTCACCGATCGCATCTTTTCCTCTCTGGAACTTCGGGATCACCGCCCCTTCCTCTTCCAGCTTTTAAGGTTTTCGTTCGATTGGCTGCCCGTGGGAATGAGAAGGGTTATGGTTGGAAAGTTGGGTTCCTTCAGACCCACTGCAGATTTTTGAAATTTTACTCTATCATTGTCCACGGGGAGCTTCTCATGATCTTGCCGAAGGCCCGGAGTTACTTCGTGCCATCGGTCTAAGGTGTCTTAGTATTATATAATCAATAATTAATGCCCGAAACCATCCTCTGCTGCCAAGTGTTCAAGAGGAGAGGAATTCACTGACGGGCCCACAGGTCAGCGCTCACCCTTTAGAACTTGTAAAACAAGAGAGCTGCACCATGTGAGGACAGGGGGTGCAGGATTCACTTACTCCAACACAACTCAATATTGAGTAAGTTGGCAAAGGGAAGTCTGTTTAATGACAAGTACATCAAACAGAGAAACAAATGGAAATCAGCAGCATTGTGATCACCTGTCTTGCTCCGACTTCCTTGAACTTCAGTCGAACAGTCATTGTTATAGGCAAAACTCGTCATCACTGACATCTAATTGTATAAAAAATCATCATGCAATGTAATAGATTAGGAAAGGTAACTTAAGTATAGGTGTTATATCTGTATATGATAATAGGGCATGCTCATTGGATAACTCTTATTGGGTGGGCGTCTACGCCTATCCCTCTACATCACACGTGATGGACGTCACTACAACTACGATGTCTTATTGGTTACAGTATCTATAGGACTCCAGATAACTTGGTCCATTGTGATTGGGCAGGTTACACCCCTGGACATAAATCCCCGTTTTAATTAGCGGCATGCAGAATGGACACCCATGTGCCTGGTGTCCCAGGTTTCACCCTGCCTCCCTTCCATCAATCAGTATCTTAGGGCTATGTGTCAATTAGTTGGCTGGGTATGGCCTTGAAACTGTAACCTCTTATCAGGAAAAGTTATAGCATCCTCGGGTCCTGGATGACATCAGGCGGTGGTACCTCTTTGCGCTTGGCTGGTCAGGTGTCTGTTCCCCATGAATCTGCTTCAGTTTCCAAACAATTGACACCATCTCTCCAGAAAAATGCCTGACCCCATCAATAAAGAAAGTAGTTGCTAGATGGTTCACGTCCTATCTTAAAACAACGAAAATAACTAACTGGAAACTATAACAAGAATGGAAGAAAAACTATGACCAAGACAAAAGAAAATAAGATCTATGACAAATCTGATCAAACAAATCCGAAATTCTCAAAGCAAAAAATAAACTCTAGGACGACCAGATCACAAAGCCACTAACACTGAAAGAGAACTATTCAACATTGTAAGCTAGATGAGAACCCTCCCGCCCCTGAAGGAACAATTCGCCAGTGCCCTCGCAAAAATTATGCAATGATCTTGCAGATCACTTCAAGAACAAAATCACAATCTACAGCGAGTCATACAACGCAGACCAATCCACCAGGCACTGTACCATCCCGCACCAACACCAGGCCACCGAACAGAATTAGATGCTTCCCACAAATAACGAGAGGAAAACTAATAAGCTTGGTAAAAAAAAGAGCAACATGGCAGGCTCCACAATGGACCCCTGCCCTCCAGACATCTAAACCCATCCTCGTGCAGGGCCATTGAAATACTACCTACACATTTTCAATCTATCACTTTGTACAGGGAGAGTACAAAGATCATTCAAAAAAACCTTATCAAACCTCTCTTCAAGGATACAATGGGCGCTGTGGTAGACCTCTCAAAACTATAGACCAATCTCAAACATTCCATACCCGGTGAAGTTATTAGAGACCTATTTCTATGAACAAAATTACTGGACCATGTTGAAAATAACCACTACTGGCCCAGGTCCAAGTAGGCTTCGGACCTATGGGAATTACAGAGATGGCACTAATCTCAATTTGGGATGACCTAAAGGTTAAAGCAGACTTTGACACCAAATCAGCACTGATATTACTCGTACTCTCAGCAGCATTCGACACAGTGAACCACAAAGCCCTAATTAAAAGACTGGAAGAAATAGCGCTCACTGACACAGCACTGCTCTGGATCAAGTCTTTCCTGTGGGGATGAACAGAAACAGTGTGTTTAAAACCTTTTAAATCCGCACCACGGGACACCACCTGCGGAGTACCTCAAGGCTCCTCGCCATCCCTGCTAATCTTCAACATTTACATGACTCTGCTAGTCAACCTCATCAAAAGACACAGACTAAAATGCTACAACTACAAAGATGATACACAAATCATACTCAAATTCTGCGACATACAAGAATTGAACGTACCTCTAGGAGAGTGTCTCAAATGACTCTACCAATGGATGAATGCCAATGACCTCAAAACCAACACAGACAAAACCGTAATCATGTGATTCCCACCATGGAGAGTGAGCAACAATAGAACACAAATACAAGGACACAACGTTCCCATGGAGAAATACCAAGCAACAAACACTAAAGAGGCTTATCTAAACTGGAGCTTAAAACCATAGTACTTAAACAACAATGATTTCCACATGGGAACAATCGACTTTACGGACAAAACCAGGTTACAATTAAAATAAGGGATACAATATTCCCTCCCCTGAAGAACCGCCCCCAAAGGATCGGGAAATCACGTGTCGGGAAATCAGTAAAACCATAATTGAATCCGTTGGGAAATCAGCAAAACCATAATTGAATCCGTTTAGGATATAAAAATTGGAAAACAATTGGGGCAACAGAAACAGCCCCCAGCTCAACTGTAAAACAAAAAAGTAGAGGCAACATTGAACTTACCTTGGAGAGTAAAAGTGAACCAAACTAATTACTTTGAAGTTTCTATATTATCTACTCTGAAGGCAAACCAACACCGAATCAATTCTGGAACTACAAGTGAATCAACTTTAATCATTTATTTGAAAGACTAAAAACTATTCACTTTGAAGACAAATAGCAAAAGTGTAATTTGAATCAACTCTCTAAACAAAAAAACAACTCTCAGATAATTGGCAACAAAACAGGCCAATACAAGATTCATTTTCGAGTAAGCAAAACAAATTGTTAATATAGAATCCCAGTGAGGCAACTAGAATGTCTAATTATTGGATATCCTTAACAACAATTACATCAGTTATCCCAGTGCAGTAACTGGGTCTAAAGAAGTAATGCATATGTGATTACATGGGGATTCAATAAGCAATTAATAAACAAATTGTACCACAACGCAACTGACTACATGAGTCTTTATTCATTCATTCTTTAAGGGTTAAAGCGCCAACCGGGGCTAAAACTTTAGTTTTCAAGTCTTCATCTTCCTGACCAGTCACCGGATCAAGCCCAGGTGGCAGCTAACCAGTCAATTTACATTTCAATAGTTCTAAACTATACAAGGTTGGGAAAGCGCTTATCAGTTGTAGACTGGACATTACTATTCTTTTAAAACCGTAATCATGATTATACCCTACGATCAAGGAAATAACCAGTATGTCACATGGCCCACTGAACTGGGAAAGACACCAACACCATCCAAAATTGTCAAAAACCTTGGAATCCTAATGGACAGCAAACTAACCTTAGAACCACAAGTAAAAGCGATAATCAAGAAATGCTTCTTCCACCTACACACAATCAAAAAGATTCCATCATTCCTCTCCTTCGCACACAAAACACTAGCAATCATCTCCTTTATCATGTCCAGGATAGACTACGCTAACAGCATGTACCTCGAAATTCCGGATTATCTACTGAAGAAACTACAATGTACACAGAATGCAGCAGCCAGATTTCTCCTCAAACTCAACAGAAGAGATCACATAACACCAGCTCTAAGGATGCTACATTGGCTCCCGGTCAAGAAATGAATCACCTTCAAAACAATGTGCATCAAGCACGGAGCAATATATGGCCACGGAGTGTAATGTATTCAAAAGGAACTCTCCGTATATAAACCAACCACAGCACTCAAATCCTGCAATGACATCCGCCTAGAACCCAAACCATACACAAAAAAAAAACGGAGTGGATCAGCATTCTCCTGCATAGCCGTGATACTATGGAACTCCCTTCCCATAGAAATGTGAACTATGAGGACCATACAAAATTCAGCGATGGCTGCAAACTCTCAAAGTGGGAAACAGCAATGGAACAGGTTATCATGCCATGTTCTTTCTGGAGAGGGGCACCTGCTACCTTTTTGAAACATTTTTGCAAGGAACTTGAGGATGGTCACCCTGAGTTACCTGAAGGAACCCAGACGTGGACCCCTTGCTCACTGTGCTCAGAGAGGCACAGCTCCACCTCACTGATGAGGCCAACAAGGCTGAAACACGTGTATTGGGTTGCTGTTGTTACTCTTATTCAGAAGGGAATTGCCATAGCATTTCGGTGCTGGCCTGCCCATGTAGGCGGGAAAAAGACTGATATGCAAATGGATATTTTCCATCTGTGAAAGGTACAGTGAGAAAAACATGATGGCTGCAAACTCTCAAAGTTGGAAAAAACCACAGAACAGGTTATCATGCCATGTTCCTTTTGGAGAGGGGCACCTGCTACCTTTTTTGAAGATTTTTTAGGAAACGTCTTAAAACATGGCTGTTCAGCTCCGAACACAGTGAAACAAACTGAAAAACATCTTGTCACAAGTTTCTCCCCTTCTCACCTGTTTTTCCTTTCTTGTGACGCTCTTGGACGTAGCTTCCTTTTTTCTTACTGTCCGGGATTTGTATAAAGCTGGACGCGGGTCTTTGGAGTCCAGCGAGAGGTTTTAGCCTTCCAATTGGAAGCGTTCAGTTCAATATCCGGGCGAGGAACCAGGGGGCAGACGAGTCGGCTTGACGGAGTCGGGCTCCGTCCCCGAGCATGAAGTGTTTCCAGGCGTAGACCACGAAAAGAAGGTAAGGGGAAAGGAGTAATGAGTACCAGGAAGGAAGGAAGGAAGGAATTAAGGTATCAAGGAGGGCGCGAAGCGAACTTCGGAGACACACGTCTAACTACACCAAGCAGTAGAATTGAGACGCGCGGCACTGCTGAGGCGTGGCCTTTTTCTAGGAAACATAACAAAGCATGGAAGGGCTGGTGTGCAGTGCTTCGGAAGCGCCGGCCATGTTGGTAGTACTGCGGTGTTCACACTGCGGTGCATCATGGACCATGAAGTCAAAAATGGGCGGGTTTGGCGGATCATGACAGCATGCCTCCTCCTAAACCCAGCACCTCCGGGTTTGCCTGGGTGGATCTGATGATATCTTTGCAACAGACGAGGGGCATTCATGTTTGAGTCTGTTTCCCAGGTGCGCTCACTGGGAGGGTATCCTTTCCATTCAACCAGATACTGGAGTTGACCGCGTCTGTATCTGGAATCACATATCCTGGAGACCTCGACCTCAAGTTGCTTATTGACGAGTACTGGAGGGGGTCTTGGAGCAGTTCGGGTGGATTGTACAAATGTTTTTAGCAAGGAAGTGTGGAAGACTGGATGAATCCTTTTCCACGAATCCGGTAGCTGGAGTCAGTAGGCTACTGGATTAATGATTTCTTTAATGGAGAAGGATCCATAATACTTGGGTGCCAGTTTATTTGGTCGTAGATGCCAAGGAAGAAGTTTCGAGGACAGCCAAACCTTGTCTCCGACCGCGTAAGGAGGGCTTGGTCTTCTTTTGGTGTCAGCATAACGTTTGACATCTTTTCTAGCCTTCTCAAGTCGTTCTTTGGCATCTTTGTGGACATTGATTATCATTTCGATCCAGGAATCAACCGCAGGGACTGGGGTTGGATGAGGCAGGATAGACGGTAGAACTGAAGGATGAAATCCTTGGCTACAGAAGAACGGACTGGTCTTGATGGCTGAATGATCCGAACTCAGCTACAGGAATCAGAAGTGACCAATCATCCTGGACTTTGGTGGAGAAACAACGAGGTCTGGTTGACTTGTTCTGTTGCTCCATTGGTCTGTGGGTGATATCCTGATGATAACGCACGCTGAATTCCCAATATTTGACATAGCTGTTTCCAAAATTGGGATATGTATTGATTTTGGAAGGCAGTCCATGAAGTCTGAATATGTGTTCCAGGAAAATACCAGCCAATTCAGATGAAGAAGGTAGCTTGAACAAGGGTGTAAAGTGAGCCATGTGTGTAAACAAGTCAATAGTAACCATTATGGTCGTATATCCTCGGGATGGGGGTAACTCTACGATAAAATCTGTGGTGATGATTTCCCAAGGTCGGGTTGGAATTGCTGGTTGGTGTAAGAGACCTGCGGGTCTTCCGTTATCATGTTTGTTCTGATTACAGACTGCACAAGACTGGACATAGGTTCTTACATCGTCTCTCCTCCATGGCCACCAGAACTGTCTCTGTAAAAGATGGAGGGTGGTAGTAATGCCTCGATGTCCTGAATGGAGAGTATTGTGACATAGTCTTGTGATTTTATGTCTGAGTTCCTGTGTGGGTACTGCCAGCCGGTTTCCCTTGAAAAGATACCTGTCTTTCTGTTGGAGGTTCCTAGAATTGTTATTTTCGTATTCTTTCCAGAGTTCGGAAGAGAGTGTCTTAGCATGAATGTCCTCCAGGAGAGAAATAGCTTGAGCTACAACTACAGAGTCAGTAAACATCTTGGGAAAGGAGCGTGTTTCGAGAGGCTCGTAATCAGGACATCTGGACAAGGCATCAGCTATGATGTTATGTGTTCCAGGAAGGTGAAGAATTTGAAACTGGTATTGGGCAAAAAAGAAGGCCCAGCGGGCCTGACGGCTGTTTCTGCACTCCAGGGATTGTAACACTTGTAAGTTGCGATAGTTCGTACAAACTTGTACTGGGTGTTTGGCTCCCAGAAGAAGATGACGCCAGTCAGTGAAGGCTTGTCGAATGGCTAGCAACTCCTTTTCCAGGACGGAATAATGAGTTTCACTGGGAGTCAAGGTATGGGATAGATAGGCAATGGGATGTTCCATCTTGTCCTCAAGTTCTTGTCTCAAAACCGCTCCGATGGCATAGTCGGATGCTCAGTCTCAACTAGGAAGGGTCGGTCTGTATCAGGTTGAGCTAGGATGGGCGCTCGAGTGAACTCCAATTTCAGTCGTTGAAACACAGAGTCCTGAGCTGAGGACCACTTAAACGGAGTGTCTTTCCTTAACATTGTTACAATAGGGTGTACAATGTCAGAAAATGCGGGTATGAATTTCCCGTAAAACTTAGCAAGCCCAAGGAAAGATTGAATGTGTTTCACAGTTGTAGGAACAGGCCAAGACAAGATGGAATCAATTTTGGAAGGATCCATTCTGATACCTTTGGAGTTAAGAACAAACCCAAGATAGTGAACTGTTGATACATGGAAAATACATTTTTCAGGTTTGGCCAGGAGCTTATGTTCACGTAAACATTGCAAAACTGCCTTGACGTGTTCTTGGTGTTTCCGAGGATCCTTGGAGTAAATCAGTATGTCGTCTAGGTATATTATGATGAAAAGGAACAACATGTCAGAAAAAACTCGATCCATGAAGCGTTGGAATACTGTGGGGGCATTAGCGAGACCAAAGGGCATTACCAGGTACTCAAAGTGGGCAAAGGGAGTTCTGAAGGCTTTCTTCCACTCATCGCCTACTTTTATACGAATGAGATGGTAGGCACCCCTGAGATCGAGCTTAGTGAAGACGACAGCACCCCTCACTGCCTCCAGGATGTCCGAAATAAGAGGTAAGGGGTAGCGGTCCTTGAGGGTGCATTGATTGAGGCCACGGTAATCCAAACAAGGTCTGAGCTCCTTGGAGTCTTTTTTAGGTGGGAAGAAGTGAGAAGCACCAGCTGGGGACTTGGAAGGTCGGATAGTTCCATTTGTTAAATTGGTATCCAAATATTCCCGGAGAGCTCTCTTTTCCGGTTCAGACAGAATGAAAATTCTACCAAAGGGGATCACCGCTGAAGGCTCAGTATCAATGGCACAATGCTCAGGTCTGTGAGGTGGAAGAGATTGAACAATGGCTGTTGAAAACACATCTGAGTATGTTTGGTATGCTTGTGGAATATGGATAATGTTGGAGACAGTTACTGAGGATTTCTGAGGTTCCTGGAGGTCTTCTAAAGGACTTGGCAAGGTGGTAAGAGATAAACAGTGGGACATGCAATGTTCTGAACCGAGAAACAAGGATTTTGCTGCCCAATTGATGTAAGGATTGTGTTTCTGCAACCAGGGCATACCCAAAACCAAGGGATAATGAGCCGACTTAATGATGTCAAACTTGAAGATTTCCCGATGATTATTTATTGACAACAGTAAGTCCTTGGTTTGGTGGGTTATGGGTCCAGAAGACAAAGGTCTGCGTCAATGGCTTCGACCGGTTGTACTACTTCTTTGGTTTCTCGTGGGAGGTGATGTTTGAAAACCCAATCATGGTCTATGAAAATGCCCATGGCACCACAGTCCACTAAAGCCAGGATGGGATAGGATTCCTTCTTGGAAAAGGATAAGATTGTTTGCAGGATCACAAGAGTGTTAGGAGATTTCAAGGAGGGAACAGACGAGGAGCAAACATCTTTCTCCTGAAGCTGTCCTCCGTCTAGGATCGGGAGCTGGCGTTTCCCAAACGCAGAGGTGGTGCTATGGGACATTCCCTTACTAGGTGTTTATCAGAGGCACAATACATACACAGCCTGGTTCAGGTTCAGATGCTTGCGTAATGGTTGCTTCTTTAGGACCGGTATAATTCATTGCTGCCTCGTGGGATGCTGATTTAGATTTCCTCTTCTCCGCCTTCCTTACCTGAAACCGGAAATCAATCTGTAGAGAGAGGTACATGAGGGCTTGAAAGGAGCTATGGCGAGCTACTCTGGCTAATTCGTCTTTTATCTCCTCATTTAACCCTCTTCGAAAGAGGGTAAAGCTGGCTTCCGGGGACCAGTCAGCTTCTTTGACTAACTGCTTGAAGCGTGTCACATAGGTGAGCATATCCTGGGTCCCTTGTTAAAATTCGAGCAATCTTTCCTGAGCACTGTAAACAAGCTCAGGGCGATCCAACATGGCCTCAAGGGCTGCCACAAACCCATCGTAATCATCCAGGAGAGCATTGCCAGCGTCGACTAAGGGAGTAGCCCAAGTTAAGGCATTGCCAGTAAGATGAGATATCATGAAGCCAACCTTAGCCCGTGGGGTGGAAAAATAGTATGGTTTGAAAGTGAAATGTAATAAACAGGAATCTAGGAAGGCATGTAGACTTTTTGATGATCCCTAGTATTTGTCTACAACTCCCACTAGCAGGACACTTTCCTTAGTAGCAAAATCTCGGGAAAAAACCAGCTGCTTTAATGCAACATTCTCAGCCTTAAGGTTTTGAACTTCAGTGGATAATTCTTGCATGCCTCTCATGAGGTCCTGCACTGCAGCTTCCATATCTGTCTTTGTATCTATTCAATCTGTCACAAGTTTCTTCCCTTCTCACCTGTTTTTCCTTTCTTGTGATGCTCTTGGACGTAGCTTCCTTTTTTCTTACTGTCCGGGATTTGTATAAACCTGGACGTGGGTCTTTGGAGAGAGGTTTTAGCCTTCCAATTGGAAGCATTCAGTTCAATATCCAGGCGAGGAACCAGGAGGCAGACGAGTCAGCTTGATGAGTCGGGCTCCGAGCACGCAGTGTTTCCAGGAGTAGACCACGAAAAGAAGGTAAGGGGAAAGGAGTAATGAGTATCAGGAAGGAAGGAAGGAATTTAGGTATCAAGCAGGGTGCGAAGTGAACTTCGGAGACACACGTCTAACTACACCAAGCAGTAGCGTTGAGACGCGTGGTGCCGCGGAAGCGTGGCCTTTTTCTAAGTAGCCGAACAAAGCATGGAAGGGCTGGTGTGCAGCGCTTCAGAAGAGCCGGCCATGTTGGTAGTACCGCAGTGTTTACACCGCGGTGCATCATGGACCATGACGTCCAAAATGGGCGGGTTCGGCAGATCATGACACATCTGCACACCTCGTAAGCGAACGAATACAGGAAAAAGGATGAATTAGCCCGAAAGCAATGCAAGAATGAGGGAGAGGACTGGGATGAGAAGCTCTTAGTTGCGACATCTTCCCCACTAGCCCCCCATTTAGAGAAAGGCAACTGAGGAACACAATAAAGCACTGTAACTGATGCAGTCGGACTATGAAAAGAGACCCAAGGGAAACCCGGGGAGGGAAATCAGGGCAGGGAGGCCCTCAGATAAGATGCACCCCCAGAGAGGGCCAACAGGGGAACATGGATAAGCACGAGGCCGTAATCAACTAGATAATAGACAAGGACCAAAGGGAAGAGAGGGGCAATTTCCTTTCCCTACTGAGCCATCTTAGGGCCAGGAACGTGTTGCCTAGCTAGAAAAGGGCACACCTTTAAGAGATCAGAAATCCCACACACAGAACGACCAAGAATCATTGGAACCCCTCCCTCGTGGAGGCGACAATTATTGAAATCTGTAAAGGGCAATGGAGTTAGGCAAGGTACAACAAATTAGTGGAACAGTGGTGCAGGAATAGGACAACCACTAACAAACCGTGCTACCACTCACGCTTCCGCATACCCCTCTCACACTCTGCACTAACAACAACCACACCTCTGCAGCACCCAAAACTGCACGCACTTCACAACATCGCAAACACAAAACAAATCACACACAATCTCGCGCACCACTCTCTGAATATCGCACCCGTGTTCTGCAAACGGTGTCTCCGAACTGAAGCTGCCACAGCACAGAACAGCTCTCTTGCTCTTTTCCCGATCTACCCAACTGGATACCCACCCTCCCTCCCGCATTACAGATCCGCCTGAGCGCCTGGAGACCACACAAGTGGCAGCGGCGCGTGGTATAAAAACCTTTAACATTAACATTATGTGACCGCCATCTTAAGAAAAAGTGCCTACATGCCTCCAGGCTATGTGCGCTATATAAATGACAAAATAAATAAAGAAATGACCATACTGAGAAGTGCCCAGATATGGCCATGTATTCGACCACTGAAAGTGTTCCATCTGTGGTGAGAAGACGCTCGTGCAGACGCCGCGTTAAGCAGTAACAGCGATGCTCTCTAAGCCGGCAGTGTGGAGATGTTTCCCAGTTCCTGTCGAGCTGTCACTCTCTCTCGGTGTGTTTTGACACCATGACTTACTGGCAGGGCAACACATGTCACTCAAATATTTTGTGATGCGAGATATGCACTGCCAGCTGCTGCATGTCAGACTGCTGGAAACCCATAGCATACTGCCCTGCGCATCCAGAAACCCCACAGTGCTACGAGGCCAAACCATTGACAGATGACAAGGTCCAGGCAGTAACGCCTCACCCAGCCCATGATCTACGGACACTGCCCTCTGAAAGGACTAGTGGCACAGGCCGGCCAGTGCGGGTGGCCGGGAGAAGGCTGATCTTTGCTTTGGTGCAGGTCTTTGGTGCAGTACTCGCTAGCAGTGTCCATACCCAGGCGGGAGATTGATAGTATTAGATGGTTGCTCATTGTCCCCAGTTAATCTCAGCCTCCTTCCTCTCTCTCTCTGCTTTCTCCCCCGCTTCTTTATGCATCTTTCCACTGCTTTGGAGTCAAGTTCCTGCTGTATTAATCCTATGCTGCCTTATGCGGGCTGTAGCAGGAGAGGCAGCACCTTCCAGAGAGCTGGTGTGTGCATGGCTGCCACCTGCATACTGCACTGTGTGTGGCTGCCACCTGCATACGAATACTGCACTGTGCGTGGCTGCCACCTGCATACTGCACTGTGTGTTGCTGCCACCTGCATACACATACTGCACTGTGTATGGCTCCCACCTCCATACTGCACTGTGTGTGGCTGCCACCTGCATATGCATACTGCTTTGTGTGTGGCTGCCACCTACATATCCATACTGCACTGTGTGTGGCTGCCACCTGCATACACATACTGCACTGTGTATGGCTCCCACCTGCATACTGCACTGTGTGTGGCTGCCACCTGCATATCCATACTGCACTGTGTGTGGCTGTTACCGGCATACTGCACTGTGTGTGGCTGCCACCTGCATACACATACTGCACTGTGTATGGCTGCCACCTGCATACTGCACTGTGTGTGGCTGCCACATGCATATGCATACTGCACTGTGTGTGGCTGCCATCTTCATACTGCACTGTTTGTGGTTGCCACCTGCATACTGCGCTGTGTGTGGCTGCCACCTGCATATGCATACTGCACTATGTGTGGCTGCCACCTGCATACTGCACTGTGTGTGGCTTCCATCTGCATATGAATACTGCACTGTGTGTGGCTACCACATGCATACTGCACTGTGTGTGCCTGCTACCTGCCTACTGAACTGTTTGTGGCTGCTACTTTCATACTGAGGTGGGTGTGCCTGCGGCCCCGATATAGTTGTACATGTGGGAGCTACCATGTATATATTGCTGCACGTGCCACAGCTTCCTACATATTGTTATGTTTGTAACTGCAACATGTATATTGCTGTGCATGTGTCTGCTACACCTCTACTACCTGCATATTTCTGTGGGTGTGCCTGCTACCTTGAAATTGCAGTGTATGCAGGTGCCACCTGAATATGGCTGTGTTTGCACTTGTTACCTGTAACCAAAATAGTGATGGGTGAAAGTTTTTGAATTCATCGAAACGACTGCCACTGGTCTGGGAAACCTCCCACACCACTGTTTTTTAGCCTGTCTGTGCCATTGCAAAATGGGTCCAACCCTATGCAAATCAGTCAGGTACTGCCACCAATGGGAGCAGCCCAGCCCGCTAGCCCAAGTACCCTCTGCATGGAAACACAGGCAACGACAGACATGATTCTGCCTTGTTGGGCCTCATCAAAGAGGTGCAGCTTGGTTCCCTACGGCGCAGTAAGCAAGGGACCCACATCTGGGTATACCCTTTTTTACATAGGGAGACAAACTATAACCAAAAAAGTGATGGGTGGAAGGTTTTGAATTAATCTGAACCACTGGCACTGCTCTGGGCCACCTCCAATACCCTCGTTTATTTAGCCCATCTGCCCCATTGCAAAAGGGTTGCAACCATATGCAAATCAGTCAGGTACTGCCACCAATGGGAGCAGCCCAACCCAAACCATTAGGCCAGGTCCCCTCTGCACGGAAACACAAGTAACCCCAGATATGATGGCCTGGAGGGTTGCCCAGAGATGTGCCTGTGGTTATGATTTATTCAAAACCTTCTAGCCATCCACCTTCGATTTTGCTTTATTCAATCCGAGTGGGACGGGTATGCCCAGACAGGGGTCCCGAGCCTGATGAGCCTAGAGACGCAAGCTACTCATCACTGATGACGCCAACCAGGCATAATCAAGTCTGGGGATGCTTGTGATCTCATGCAGAAAGGATGTGAGCTAGCAGTTTTGGGTGGACGGTTCCTTTTGGGGTGGGGCCAAGCCTGATTTGCATGTGGTCTTTTCTCTTCTGTAATGGCCTTGCAGGCGAAAAACGATGGTCTGGAGGGTTGCCCAGAGCAATGCCAGTGATTAAGATTCATTCTAAACCTTCTATCCAGCACCTCTTTGCTTTTGCTTTGTCACCCTGAGTGGGACGGGTATGCCCAGACATGGGTCCTGTGTGTGCTGGGCTTAGAGACCGAAGCTACTCATCACTGATGAGGCCCAACAAGGCATAAGCAAGCCTGGTGATGCTTGTGATCTCGTGCAGAAAGGATGTGACCTAGCCGTTTGGGATAGACTGTCCTTTTTGGGATGGGGCCAAGCCTGATTTGCATATGGTCTTTTCCCTTCTGTAATGGCTTGCAAGGCTGAACAATGATGGTCTGGAGGGTTGCCCAGAGCTGTGCCTGTGGTTATGATTCATTCAAAACCTTCCAGCCTTCAACGTTTGGTTTTTCAGTTGTTACCTGCACATTGCTGTGATCGAGGCTGATATTGCTGTGTGTGTAGCTGCTATATGCATGTTGCAGTGCATGTGGCTTCTATCTGCATATTGCTAGGAGTGCTGCTGATACCTGCATTCTGATGTGCGGTTGGCAGGTACCTGCACATTTCTGTGTATGAGAGATACCTGCATATCTCTGTATATGTGACTACTGCCTGTATATAACTGCACATGTGGATGTTACCTTCATGCGGCTGCTGCTGCTGCTGATGCTACTTGCGCATAGGTGTGCATGTGCATACTACCTGCATATGACTGTGGCAGAAGTTGCTACCTGCATATTACCATGATTAAGGCTTGTACCTGGATATTAATGTATGTGAGGCTTTTTTCTACCTGCATATTGCTGTGTGTGCTGCCTGCATTTTGCTCTGCATGCTACCTGCACATTGCTGTGTGTGTTACCTGCATTTTGCTGTGCGTGCTACCTGTATATTGTTGTGCATGCTACCTGCATTTTGCTGTGCATGCTGCCTGCATATTGCTGTGTGTGCTATCTGAATTTTGATGTGCGTTCTAGCGGCATATTGCTGTGCATTCTACCTGCATATTTCTGTGCGTGCTACCTGCATTTCGCAGTGTGTGTATAGCTGGGATTCAGATGCCTGTTTGAAGACTGATCAGGGTCAGCTCTACCTTTTATCCTTTTGAGGATGGTAAAATGGGACCCATTGAGTTCAGAAATTATCAACACATGGTCCAAGTGCACAGATATGAACACTGTGGTTCGAGCACGTGGCTCATTTAAAGCACCAGGGCTTTACATGAGACAGGATCTTGGGAGGATATTGAGCCAATTCAACCTTTAACCTTCCATAGCTGGAGGCACTGAGAAGGGGCAGGAGCCCACTGGAGATGTTACCAATGCACACATTAATGCTGAGAGTTGCTAATAGGAAAATATATTCATTTCATTTTAACATACCTTCATCTTTCAAAGCAGAGCTTTTTTCAAACAGTTTTCACTACGAGTAGCACATTGTAGAACAGGGGATTGCAACCTGTGGCTCTCCAGATGTTTTGGACTACAACTCCCATGATCCCTTGCCATGAACTATGCCAGAGAAGGGGATATAGTTTAAAACATGAGATTTCAGGCCCTTCATGTATAGTATTTTTATCAGTTTGTTTTTGGGGGTGTTGGGGGCAGGAACGGTGAAGGTCACTTCTCTTGTATTGTTTCAGTGGATGTAGCTCTGCCTGGCAGAGGTTGCTAGAGCAGGCACATGAACCCACTGAGATATCTGTAAAGTAACCCCTCATAGCTCACACCAGAAAACATAGAACCCACTAGGGGAAAAGGCCGAGCACACCTCTTGCAAGGAGAACAAGGATTAGCTGTTGATTAGGGGACATGATCTATCGTGGTTTTGGTCGCGTGAAGCATTGCGGCGTGTGCTCATCCAGTACCGGCTCTTAGGGCGGCAGTGAACCGCACTCGAGTGAGGTGGTGAGGAAAGAGTGAGAATAAAAAAACAGAGGCTCCAAGAACAGCAATGGTCTATAGCTATGGAAGGGAACATGGAAATGGGGCAAAAAGGAAGAGGATTGAGCGAATCCCCAGTGTGGACATTAATAGATTAATGCTATAAAATCTAACCAGCAGCACTTAACTTTGAATCATGAGTTAATGTACCCACTCAGTACAGGGTAAATCAAATGGATGTTGTTTCTCCTTGTTTTAAAAATAAAACAAAATGACTATACATAGGTCAACTGATGACACTGGATTGTACAGCATATGCATTATAACCTATGTCAACGTAACAATGACAATTTTGTACAAATGTTCCTTTTTTTCTTTCTGCATTAAGAATTCAATTTTGGCCTTATGAAGAAGAGGAAAGTATCCTCGAATCGCGTCGCCACTTGAATTGGATTCCACCATTTCTTCAAATTTGTTGTGACCTATTGATGCACTTTTGGCTTCTTTAAATTTATAATGTTTCTTTGTGAATGAACATTGACTATACTTTTATGATATAAATTCTCACTGTATTTTTTAAAGAACTGGATCTTCTGGTTTATTTTCTTTCTTGATATTAATACGTAAATTTAGTAGTGGACCTAGTCCACACATCTGAAAGTGTGTAGGGGACGGGAGGCTTCCTAGACTGAATCCTCTTCCTTTTTGTCTTTTGATGTTGGGGTTTTGTACCATGGCCCCAGTTCCTCCCCCGCACCTAAAACAAACCTTAAACAATTTTCAAATTAGATTATAATCTTTATTGAATTTGAGATGTGCACATATAATCAACCTTTTTCAACATAGAAATGGGGGTCAGAAAACCAAGGGCAGCAAGTCCAGGCAGCATCGGTTCTCCCAGTCATTGTGATGGGCTCATGAGAGCTGCTGTGTTTTTTGCTAGAATTGCAACTTTGGGACACAAGCATTGTCTCCCTAAAATCTTATATATTTTCTACCTTTGAATCGTTTTAAGTTCACTTATGGGCACCTAGCTTATGATGCAGCATTCAAAGAAGGTTTGCCTCGGCTCACAGCTCAACTTAGCATGACGTGTGTGGATCTGTGTACATTTGCTTTGGCAATGGTCATAAGAGGTGTGGCTCATACTGGGCACTGACCACCTGCAAAAACCACAGAACTCAGCAACTGTACAAACAACATACAGACCACCGTCCCAGCCAATGCACCCTAGCACCCTGGGCACACAGTACCTGGGTACTTCCGAACTGCATGCATCAACACTGCAGCAAAGCTTAACACACCCTCTTTCATAAATTGCCGAGATTGCCTGAGAACTATACAAAAGGCAACAGCGCATGGTACGAATCCGAGTAGCATCTCTATAAAGATGAAAGGGAAATTTGTGGATATGTGTGTGTGTCTGTTCGAAATGTTCAGGATCCCAACATGCTACAAACCTGAAATGTGGCATGTGGATAGGTTCCATGGTGTAGACAATGTAAAAAGTATACAATGTACCTTTTTCGGATTTATTACTTTTTTAAGAGGTCTGCAATGCTTAGCCCTGCCATATGGCTCTTCGAGCTGTAGTTCTGCTGTAGTTCTACGTTCATTTTTCCTAAAACCTTCAGCAGTTCATTGTTCCTAAACTTTCCACACTATCAGCATTCTAGCTGACAATAGCGGCACTCACTTTTGAAGTCATGCGGGTGAAAAAAAACAGTGCTTTTGTAGCAATGCGGGTGGCATGAAACAGTGCATGTCTCTTCAATAGTGTCCACAATGACGTAGTCTGTCACATCATGGCAAATCTCTCATAATAATTACAGGAACTTCATTTCCCACAGAAGTTGATGAATGTATGTCATCGGAACAGTACCACGATTACATGATTCAGCCATACATGGGTTCCATGTAATAGTGTCCCTGCAAAAATGTCGCCAACAAAATGGCAATTTTTTGCAGGGACATTATTACATTGAACTTGCAGGGGCCACCCCTGCAACCCCCAAAACCTTTTATTTTCTTCAAGGGGAGCAGGGGCCACCTCCGCAACCCCTTCTCCCCTTGACCCCATTTATATGGTCACCATATAGTATGTCTCCACAACCTTTTCTCTGCGACATTATGTATGGCGACCATATATATGGGGAAAATATTACCGGATACCCATACATGTACGTATACGGCACTTCAAGCTCACACGCTTAAGCCCTACATGTAAGGAGCTTATGTTGAGGTCGCTGCTGCTTCGGCTGTAGATTGGGGACACTAATATTATAGCTGCACAATCTCAACTCAAAGTAGCTGGAGCCGATTGTCGGGATTCATGCATTTCTCAAGGTCAGATTTATATGGCTTTCTCCAGAGTGAGAAACAAAGACACTTAGTTCACACTAGCTCCTACACGAAAGACTAGCAATATTCTCTGCAAAGAAGCATTGCTTCCGTTCATTAAATAAACTTCAAACTAAAACTGAAGGAGGAATTGCAATGTGAAGCACGTGGAATCGGGGATGGAAGCCCGTGGCTGAAATGTTCGAGGGAGAAAAGACCAAAAGTAATTTTTCTGAAAATAGCATTCAGTCTACTCGCCCCTGAATATTTCAGCCTTTGCCCTTGCCCCCACCCCCAACCCAACCCCCCCTACTTACCTTGCGATGGCACACTTTGCTGTGTGCCGCCGACACACTGTGTCCCTGCAACGCCTGTTCCCTTTCACTTCTGTGATCGGGAACCGGCGCCATATGGTCCTTTCCTTTTTTGTATTTATTTTGACTTTTTTTGGGACCTTGCCACCGAATGGGGGATTTGGTCGAACTTTTCAGCCGTTCAGAATTTTCGAATGTCCGAAATTCAGCCAAATCTCCATTTCAGGATTTTCTTTGGCCTCTTTGGGTGTTTCCAAACATGTGTACACCTGCTAGTAGCATATAAAATGTATGGTCAAAATTGCAATACACATACCTAATTACAGTGTTTGATCTTGCAAATCCTGGACCAAAGCAGCAATTGTCCTAAATGTCAGCGGGGGAGTGCATGTTGTCATGTAACTCGTCACGCCCTGGGAACTGTCCTGGAGGAAATAAGGTGAACCCTCATAAATCAAGAACCCCTCAAATCCATTCCAAGCATCTCTTGCCACTCTTGTATTCTTTAAACTGGACTACTGCGCCAGCATCCTCTTGGGTCTCCTCAACCTGCCTTTCTGTCCTCTCGACAAGACCATTAACTTCACTCACAGGACTCACTTTGAATTCCCTCACTTCTCACCTACTTACTCATACAGTCCTCAGGCTGGATGGCTGATGATGGAGAAACAGGGCAAGATTTAAATGTATTCCCCTGGTTCAAAATCTATCCACAGTACGACATCACTATATCTGTCCTCTTATATTCAATGCAATAAGCCTCTGCGTAATCTCTGCTCTGCCTCCTCGACTACTCTTTTGGCTCCTCGCCCTCCCTGTGCTTCCTGTCGCTTCCACTCTTTCTCTCTTCTTGCTCTGCTTGCATGGAATTCTCTTCCCCCGGACACTAAACCAAACTGAAAGCCTATTCCTCTCCGCTGAGTTACCCTCTTAACCTACCTCGCATCGGCCTGCTTGCTAAAATGTTTCCCTCGCCTCTAACCTGCCTCTGTCTCTCACTTCCTCTGCCTCCACTCTAGGACTTCACCCATCATGGTCACGTCCCGAGCACAGCTGGCCGTACCGCCTACCTGCACTTAGTAATACCCAATGTTGGTTGTCCTTAATCTATGTAAGTCCACCCTGTATTGTCGCCGGTGACTGTTCCATTTACTCCCCTCCACAACCTGGTCAGAATGTCGTCACACCGCCAAGAATAAACATCCCGCTGTGACGTCAACAAGGCCCATCCCCCACGCCGCCCAACACTGCCATGCTGCATGTGCATACTGAGGGTCTTTTACCATATTAGAGCAATAGTTTGACCCTGTAGGCCAGTATGCCCAGTGTGTGATGCACAGAACTTTGAAGGCCGTCTTGGGTCCATTGGGGAGTAGGGTAGACATGATTCCCTGGAATCTCTTTCCTGTGGGAAGCAGGGGACAGGGGGGGTGTTCGGGGTGATGTGTGTGGGGGGTGCTGGCATCCCAGCTCAGAGTAAAGAATGAATGGATTTCGGAATAGGTATCCCCCTCCCATGTACCCATAAGCACCCACAATGGTGGGGAACAATGAATAAAGCAGGTCAACCGGTGGAAGACCTGTGTGGTGGGAAATGAATAACTGCCCTGTAGTCTATATGTGCCAATGGGCCACGTCACAGTCTACAGGGGAGAAATTCCCTAAGCTGTATCACCAGTGTGCAGAAACAGGACACGACACTAAACATGGCTCAGGATCACACACCGGGTGTGTGATACGGGGTCTCTTTTATGTTGGCCTAAGAGAATCGTAACAATGGTAGTGTGTGGAGCCTTAAGCAGTCTAAAGGGTGCACCCTGCTTGTCATCGCACACGTGTGAGTAAAGGCACACATTGAATAGTATATGGATGTGTGTGTGTATCATATAAGCCCATACCATTGTGCATATATGATCATCAAATGTCTTCATCAACAGAGCTGGGGTTCAGACTTCGGCATATGTGCACAGTATATTTGCTTATTCCAAAGCATGACCACATAAACTGAGCATGTTTCCTGTGGGATTATGTATGCATGCATGCATGCATGCATGCATGTGGTGGGTTGTATACAGCGCCTGCCCTGCTGTGTAGCAATGCAGCTCCGTGCATCAGGGGATTTTCTGATTGGCCGCAATATCGCCATTAAGGTAAAAGCTGCAGCTTTAATTCAATCCAGGCTGCAGATTTGGGAACTGTCTGCTGTTGCTAGGTAACCAGACATCAGTTTGGTTAAGGAAGCAGCAAACCTTCTAACATCTCCATTAAAAAACACATTTTCCATATGGCAAGAGGAGAAACCCTCACCGGGCACCCAGCCCTAGCAGAAGAGCCAGACGCAGGAATTTGGGGCAGACATGTACTTCTCCTTGATGTGCAAGGAAACCCTTCTTTAAGTAATCAGTGTGCGGAGATGTTATTTTAATGATGACACACACACACACACTATTATGGCCTGTTATTTCGTCTTAGATAGGTATATGTTTACCTGCGTGCCCTGGCATTTCTCCCATGCACAGAATGCCTTGCATGCAGCACTATGCATGTGAGAGCTGCACATCCCTCCAGTGGTGCGTGCAATGCACACGAAGGCACAGAGGGTGGGGCGTGTCCAGTCTGCAGGATGGTGGAGTCCCCACGCTTGAGGTCCACTCTCCTGCCTTCCTTAAAGGAGGATAGTGTTTGTGCAAAAGCAAAAGAGGGCCATCAGATAGAAGAGGGCCCAGGTGTGAGATTACACCACAGGCAAATGCCTGGAGTTGTGGTGAAGAGTCTCCTAAACGCCTTTATGGTGTGCTGTGTCCCCGGGCATCCCGCTTGATCGGTGTGTGTCTAGCATGTGTTTGCAAGGTTCCTGGGTAATGGAGGCATGCTAGAGTGTGTTGGCATCCTGCATGATCGGTGTGTGTCTAGCATGTGTTTGCAAGGTTCCTGGGTAATGGAGGCATGCTAGAGTGTGTTTGCATCCCGCTTGATCGGTGTGTGTCTAGCATGTATTTGCAAGGTTCCTGGGTCATGGAGGCATGATAGAGTGTGTGCATCCCACTTGATTGGTGTGTGCTAGCATGTGTTTGCAAGGTTCCTGTGTAATGGAGGCATGCTAGAGTGTGTTTGCATCCTGCTTGATCGGTGTGTGTCTAGCATGTATTTGCAAGGTTCCTTGGTCATGGAGGAATGATAGAGTGTGTGCATCCTGCTCGATCGGTGTGTGTCTAGCATGTGTTTGCATGGTTCCTGGGTCATGGAGGCATGCTAGAGTGTGTTGGCATCCTGCATGATCGGTGTGTGTCTAGCATGTATTTGCAAGGTTCCTGGGTCATGGAGGCATGCTAGAGTGTGTGCATCCCACTTGACTGGTGTGTGCTAGCATGTGTTTGCAAGGTTCCTGGGTAATGGAGGCATGCTAGAGTGTGTTTGCATCCCGCTTGATCGGTGTGTGTCTCGCATGTATTTGCAAGGTTCCTGGGTCATGGAGGCATGCTAGAGTGTGTGCATCCCACTTGACTGGTGTGTGCTAGCATGTGTTTGCAAGGTTCCCGGGTAATGGAGGCATGCTAGAGTGTGTTTGCATCCTGCTTGATCAGTGTGTGTGTAGCATGTATTTGCAAGGTTCCTTGGTCATGGAAGCATGCTAGAGTGTGTGCATCCCGCTTGATCAGTGTGTGCTAGCATGTGTTTGCAAGGTTCATGGGTAATGGAGGCATGCTAGAGTGTGTTTGCATCCCGCTTGATCGGTGTGTGTCTAGCATGTGTTTGCAAGGTTCCTGGGTAATGGAGGCATGCTAGAGTGTGTTTGCATCCCGCTTGATCGGTGTGTGTCTCGCATGTATTTGCAAGGTTCCTGGGTGATGGGGACATGCTAGAGTGTGTGCATCCCACTTGATCGGTGTGTGCTAGCATGTGTTTGCAAGGTTCCTGGGTAATGGAGGCATGCTAGAGTGTGTTTGCAGCCCGCTTAATTGGTGTGTGTCTTGCATGTGTTTGCAAGGTTCCTGGGTCGTGGAGGCATGCTAGAGTGTGTTTGCATCCCACTTGATTGGTGTGTGTCTAGCATTTGTTTGCAAGGTTCCTGGGTAATGGAGGCATGCTAGAGTGTGTTTGTATCCCGCTTGATTGGTGTGTGTCTAGCATTTGTTTACAAGGTTCCTGGGTCGTGGAGGTATGCTAGAGTGTGTTTGCATCCCGCTTGATTGGTGTGTGTCTAGCATGTGTTTGCAAGGTTCCTGGGTAATGGAGGAATGCTAGACTGTGTTTGCATCCCGCTTCATCGGTGTGTGTCTAGCATGTGTTTGCAAGGTTCCTGGGTAATGGAGGCATGCTAGAGTGTGTTTGCATCCCGCTTGATCGGTGTGTGTCTCGCATGTATTTGCAAGGTTCCTGGGTAATGGGGGCATGCTAGAGTGTGTGCATCCCACTTGATCGGTGTGTGCTAGCATGTGTTTGCAAGGTTCCTGGGTAATGGAGGCATGCTAGAGTGTGTTTGCATCCCGCTTGATCGGTGTGTGTCTAGCATGTGTTTGCAAGGTTCCTGGGTCGTGGAGGCATGCTAGAGTGTGTTTGCATCCCGCTTGATGTGTGTCTAGCATGTGTTTGCAAGGTTCCTGGGTAATGAAGGAATGCTAGGGTGTGTGCATCCCGTTTGATCGTTGTGTGTCTAGCATGTGTTGGCAAGGTTCCTGGGAAATGGAGGCATGCTAGAGTGTTTTGCATCCCGCTTGATCGGTGTGTGTCTAGCATGTATTTGCATGGTTCCTGGGTCATGGAGGCATGCTAGAGTGTGTGCATCCTGCTTGATCAGTGTGTGCCTACCATGTGTTTGCAAGGTTCCTGAGTAATGGAGGCATGCTAGAGTGTGTTTTCATCCCGCTTGATCGGTGTGTGCTAGCATGTGTTTGCAAGGTTCCTGGGTAATGGAGGCATGCTAGAGTGTGTGTGCATCCCGCTTGATCGGTGTGTGCTAGCATGTGTTGGCAAGGTTCCTGGGTAATGGAGGCATACTAGAGTGAGTTTAGCTTCAGGTGAGGAACCTCGGAGGGTCCTTCAGATGTGGGCGTCAGCCAGTAGCCGGAGCATCCTGTTCTGGGGTCTTTGTGCTAAAACATGTTTAGCATGTGCACAATGCCACTCCTATTCAGTTCTCACACATACCCTCCCATCCACACAACTTTAGCACCCTCGGGTCCTCTCTGCCAGCACCCGCAAGCACCAGCATGTTTTAACATTGAATGGACTGCCACACTCAGTGGCGTCACTAGGGTGGGGCAGTGGAGGGCGGTGGCGGTCCCTTCCACTGAAATCCGGTGCCCCTCTTGTGCACCTCCTACAGTGGCATGCCGGGTGGGTGGAGCAAGGAGGGCAAGGCCGGGATATTTGTCAGTGGGACACCTCTCCCGTTAGCACTGGCAGGACAATGTGTGGTGAGCAATTCCTGCTCAGCACGCTCATTGTCCTGGCAGCAGGACACCTTACCCTTTCCAAACGGGAGAGGTGTCCTACTGCCAGGACAATGTCCCAAGGAGCTCCGGGCATCAGAGGGGCTCCCACGTTGCTCTGAGTCAACAGGCACTGATGGGAGGGGGAGGGGGACTATTAGCTGGGACTTGTGTACCTTTAGAATGGGAATGGGAGGGAGTGATCAGAAGTGAGAAGGGTGCCTAATGATGCAGGCTTTATGAAATAATGGCTATAACTTTAAAACCCAAGGGGGATTTGTCAGGCTACATTAATCTGCATGATGCTGTTGTGCCTTTGCATGCAGGATGGGGAGAGTTCAACTAAAGACATGCTCTTATTGCTCAACCTATTTCTATGACAATGTATGCACTGTTAGTTTACTATGATAGGCTAGTTTATTATGAAATGTGGTTTGCTTCCAAGGCATTTCTATAAATAAAGTATTGTTTAAGCACATGAAATGCAAAGCAAAACCTGAATAAAAATCTACATCAACTAACCCTTGGAAGATGTGCTCAGTTGCTTAAATTCTCCACATCCCGGTTTTACCATTTCACCAAACTGTGGGACCCTGGGCAAATCCCTTAATCACACTGTATCTTCTTTGCAGCTTTGTAAGTGATTCGATTCATAGCGTATGTTAATATATCATGATGTTATTTGAAAAAATGTCTATAGAGTTGCTCCATATATAATAATAGTGTGATTTAGGTATTATGCATCACAACGCTATTTGCCACTTGGCTTACTTATGGCAACTTATTCTAAAGTCACTTCCATGGTGCCTCCAAGTATCAAAGACTGGGGATGCACCTTGCGAGGCCCTTTTCTGTGAAGTCACTTCTGTTGGTGCAATCAATATGCAAATTATGAGGTTTGCATGTGTTTTTCCGCAGAGCTCTAATAGATGAGATTCCGGCATCTGTAATGATTTTACAGTTTTTTTGTTGTAGTTGTGTTGAAATGCCATCTGCCACTGTAGAGGAGCAGCTGCAGGCCTCTGAAGGAAACCCCTGCCCCCCTTCCTCCCACATGTTGGAAACCTGAGAGCGTGCCATGTTTGACACCAGCAGTTGTGCCAATACCGCAGCGTGAGTTCGAAAGAAGATACCCATTAAGACAACCTTACCAAATGTATCCCCCGAAGTGATGACATAACGGAGGAACTCCCTGAAGGAATATGAGAGAGAGCAAGGAAAGAAGCTAGTGACATCACAAGAGACATATATGACATCCAGAGATACTGGCAGAAGAGGATGGATCCTACAGAAACTGATGACCAAGTAAAGAATCAAGTGAACTTTTAAATATGAAAAAGAAGATTACACGTGCACTAAGTGCTGCATAGAATCAATAGTTCCATAATTGTACAGATGCTGAAACGCAAGGTAGACTAAGTCATCATAAAAGCTGGCTATAGGTAGGGAATAGAAGACAGGCGAAGCCGCAATTATATCGAAGCTGGACATTGGTATCATGATTTTAGTAAACCAGTACCCATGAAGAGAGAAGGGGGAAAACTATGTTGCAGCAAGAATAAGCAGAATCGTGCAGCTGCATGACGAGGTTGTCTGGCCTGGAGTCAAGACTGAAGCAGCCAAAGTCAGCTATCTATCCTGGAAAGGAGCGAATGTTGAAAGGATGAATCATCCCTTGTTAAGGTGCAAAGAAAGAACACCAAGAGTGCCAAGTTTGATTCATTTAGAGCATTTAAAACCTACAAAATGGACCAAATCATGGTCTCCTGTCACGTGAGCCAAGGATGAAAATAGAGTTCAAACTAGGAGTCCCAGAACACGATTGTGAGTACTCTCACTTTCATGTATTCTAAAAACAAGGATACTTTGCAAGGCCAAGTTCAAAGACAATCTTCCTGGCAGAAGGCATGGGTGATGAGAGCTGCTGGGCTAATTGGGTGGGGAGGTAGTGTCATGACCCATCTGCTTGCACCTGGGTCTGGGCTTATGTGCTGCTAAATCAGGGGTGCACAACTAGTTTTGCTGGAGAGCCGAATGTGCCTTGCAATCTGTCTACAGGGCACAGTATTGTGTGGGGTAGCCGGGTGGGGCATGTGTTGACTTTACGACCCCCCCACAGACATTTTTAGTAAGCATGTGCGGCAACAAACAGACATTTTGAGGTGTACTTTTTGTCATTATTGCTATTTGTGCTTTCAATTCTGCAGTACACATTACCAAGCCAGAAGAAAAACTGATTTGCCCCTAGGCTTTAACATGCTATCTATAGTGTGAGAACAAAATCATCCCGCACCGCAACAGCAGCAATAACCTAACAGAACCTGCAGTCCTGCAGGTGAAAAAGAGCTGTGCAGATGAGGCTGATGAGTGATCTGCCCACATTAATGACTAAATGAGGAAGCTTTGCCTCTGGTTCTTAGAAGAGAAGGCACCCTCCAACCCCATCCACTTTACAATATTGCAATATGGCAGACTGGGAGGCCACCGGCATCATAGGACACATTCATATTTAAAGAAAAACATTTACATTTGCATCCTCCACACGACACACAAAACACCTCTGCATTCAAAAGTACTGCCACAAAAGACTTCAATACTCACTGTCAACATTGCTTGTCACACAGGAAATTCATTAACGTTCTTGTTACAATGCCGTTCTCTGAAGCATCATACAAAGGTGGTGTGTACAGGCCACAGAAGGTAAATATAACTGATATTGTTTGTTTACTATACTGCTTATAAGCATGCTTTGCAGCACTGGTATTGGTAAAATTGTGTACTAAATTGGGGAGGCGTAAATATTTCCCACCAATATGGCAGTGTGATGCAGCGTAGCAAAGGAGCCTGAACCAGTCAAAAGGTGTTGGGTGGGCTTTCTCCCCACCTCCCTGAGAACATTTTTAAAACACAAGCATCCACACTGACATGCACATATTTAAATTAAAGTACCTTCTGCCCTGGTCCTGATGTTGCCTCCCACTGCTCAAGCTCCTGCTTAGTACGAAAAGGAAGAAAAGAGTGCTTCCTGGTCCGTGCACATGCGCGCAAGAGCCAGAGCATGGATGACAAACTGCTCTGGTTGTGTGTGGGAGGAGGTGCAGGAGCCCCTCCTTCACACATACAGACATGCAGTTCATCAGCCAGCATCCCTAATGGCCCATGCAAGGTTGGGGAAGAAACATGCCTCTGGCTTTGCCTGGCTCATTGGATAAACTCCAATGAGTTGTGAGACTTATCCTTGGCCTTAAGCCCAGGCACCGCATCTCTCCAGCCCTAAAATCTCTCCACTGGCTCCCGGTTGATCAAATTCAAATACGTCTGCATCATCCATAAGGCTGACTGGGGCCAGTAAGCTTAATCTAATGGCAGACACGCAACAACTTAATGAGGTAACCACCTCAGCTTAATCAAGAAAAGGGCGGACCCAGCCCCACAACCTCCAGCAACACAGGACGAACTGGAAGGACCAGACACTCATGCACCAAGCATAGATCAAGACATACCTTTGCCCCTCACTCACCAGCCTGGAAAAAGACCTGTAAGGTCGAAACACGTGTCAGCACCACTTGATACTCCATCAATTGAAGAATAATTTGAATAAAACCAAAAAATGAAACCATGATCTTTGTGGACCTCAATTCTTCATGCACCTGAGCTGAAAACTAAAGAGGAAACCTCTATATACAAATCAACACACGCGCCGAACGAGTGGAAACTAAAAACCAATTTCTCATACTATTAATATAGGATGAGACAATATCGGTAACATCAAGATATATAAATATATAGAACAGAATTGCTTGCTTTATAAAGGACCGATTTTAACTTCCCGCCAGGCCATTTTGAACTACCTTTCCCACGTCAATTTGGGAAAGGCATACACTTTACACTTTTATAGGCCCCCTGCCCCCTACTTATGTCCGTGGCCCTCTCTGTGCCAGCCCTAACTTTGATTCCTGGAGACGCCACTGTCCATACTCAACCTTCTAAACCTGGGGAAGGTGTGTGGGAGACATGGGAGAAGCATAAGTACTCACTACTGGAGAGCCACCACACTGCCAAATAGAAATATGCACAGGAGACTCGAAAGATGCAAACATACTCAGTAGTGAAGGGATGCCAAACTGCCTCCTAGGAAGACACGTGAGAAGCATAAGTACTCACTAGTGGAGAGCCACCACACACACTCCTTGGAAGACATGAGAGAAGAGCATAAGTACTCACTAGTGGAGAGCCACCACACAGCCTCCTAGGAAGAAATGTGGGAGACATGGGAGAAGCATCAGTACTCACTAGTGAAGAGACGCCACACTGCCTCCTTGGAAGACATGAGAGAAGCATCAGTACTCAGTAGTGAAGAGATGCCAAACTGCCACCTAGGAAGACATGAGAGAAGCATAAGTACTCACTAGTGGAGAGCCACCACACAGCCTCCCAGGAAGACATGAGAGAAGCATAAGTACACACTAGTGGAGAGCCACCACACAGCCTCCTAGGAAGAAATGTGGGAGACATGGGAGAAGCATCAGTACTCACTAGTGAAAATATGCCACATTGCCTCCTAGGAAGACATGAGAGACGCATAAGTACTCACTAGTGGGCAGACACCATACTGCCCCCTTTGAAGGCATGTCGGAGACATGAGAGAATTGTAAGTACTCACTAGTGAAGAGACACCACACTGCCTCCTAGGAAGACATGAGAGAAGCATAAGTACTCACTAGTGGAGAGCCACCACACAGCCTCCTAGGAAGAAATGTGGGAGACATGGGAGAAGCATCAGTACTCACTAGTGAAAATATGCCACATTGCCTCCTAGGAAGACATGAGAGACGCATAAGTACTCACTAGGGGAGAGCCACCACAGAGCCTCCTAGGAAGAAATGTGTGAGACATGGGAGAAGCATCAGTACTCACTAGTGAAGAGATGCCACACTGCCTACCAGGAAGACATGAGAGAAACAGAAGTACTCACTAGTGGAGAGCCACCACACAGCCTCCTAGGAAGAAATGTGGGAGACATGAGAGAAGCATTAGTACTCACTAGTGAAGAGACGCCACACTGCCTCCTAGGAAGACATGAGCGAAGATAAGTACCCACTGGTGGGGAGACACCATACTGCCCCCCTTGAAGACATGTCGGAGACATGAGAGAATCATAAGTACTCACTAGTGAAGAGACACCACACTGCCTCCTAGGAAGACATGAGAGAAGCATAAGTACTCACTAGAGGAGAGCCACCACACTGCCTCCTAGGAAGGCATGCGGGAGACATGAGAGAAGCATAAGTACTCACTAGTGGAGAGCCACCACACAGCCTCCTAGGAAGTAAAGTGGGAGACATGGGAGAAGCATCAGTACTCACTAGTGAAAAGATGCCACACTGCCTCTTTGGAAGACATGAGAGAAGCATAAGTACTCACTAGTGGAGAGCCATCACACAGCTTCCTAGGAAGAAATGTGGGAGACATGAGAGAAGAATCAATACTCACTAGTGAAGAGATGCCACACTGCCTCCTAGGAAGACATGAGAGAAGCATAAGTACTCACTAGTGGGCAGACACCATACTGCCCCCTTTGAAGGCATGTCGGAGGCATGAGAGAATTGTAAGTACTCACTAGTGAAGAGACACCACACTGCCTCCTAGGAAGACATGAGAGAAGCATAAGTTCTCACTAGTGGAGAGCCACCACACAGCCTCCTAGGAAGAAATGTGAGAGACATGGGAGAAGCATCAGTACTCACTAGTGAAAAGATGCCACACTGCCTTCTTGGAAGACATGAGAGAATCATAAGTACTCCCTAGTGAAGAGACACCACGCTGCCTCCTATGAAGAAATGTGGGAGACATGGCAGAAGCATCAGTACTCACTAGTGAAAAGATGCCACACTGCCTCCTTGGAAGACATGACAGAAGCATAAGTACTCACTAGAGGAGAGCCACCACACTGCCTCCTAGGAAGGCATGCTGGAGACATGAGAGAAGCATAAGTACTCACTAGTGGAGAGCCACCACACAGCCTCCTAGGAAGTAAAGTGGGAGACATGTGAGAAGCATCAGTACTCACTAGTAAAAAGATGCCACACTGCCTCTTTGGAAGACATGAGAGAAGCATAAGTACTCACTAGTGGAGAGCCATCACACAGCTTCCTAGGAAGAAATGTGGGAGACATGAGAGAAGAATCAGTACTCACTATTGAAGAGATTCAACACTGCCTCCTAGGAAGACATGAGAGAAGCATACTTACTCACTTGTGGAGAGCCACCACACAGCCTCCTAGGAAGAAATGTGGGAGACATGGCAGAAGCATCAGTACTCACTAGTGAAAAGATGCCACGCTGCCTCCCAGGAAGACATGAGAGAAGCATAAGTACTCACTAGTGGAGAGCCACCACACAGCTTCCTAGGAAGAAATGTGGGAGACATGAGAGAAGAATCAGTACTCACAAGTGAAGAGACACCACACTGCCTCCTAGGAAGAAATTAGAGAAGCATGAGTACTCACTAGTGGGGAGACACCATACTGCCCCCTTTCAAGACACGTCGGAGACATGAGAGAATCATAAGTATTCACTAGTGGGGAGCCACCACACTGCCTCCTAGGAAGGCATGCGGGAGACATGAGAGAAGCATAAGTACTCACTAGTGGAGAGCCACCACACAGCCCCCTAGGAAGAAATGTGGGAGACATGGGAGAAGCATCAGTACTCACTGGTGCAAAGATGCCACACTGCCTTCTTGGAAGACATTGAGAGAAGCTGAAGTACTCACTAGTGGTGAGCCACCACACAGCTTACTAGGAAGAAATGAGGGAGACATGAGAGAAGCATCAGTTCTCATTAGTGGAGTGCCACCACACAGCCTCCCAGGAAGAAATGTGGGAGACATGAGAGAAGCATCAGTACTCACCAGCCTACAACATTAGGATAAACCAAGCAGGTTCCAGCACTAGAGAACTATTTAACATTCTAAAGGAACTAGAAAACCCTAATCTGCCAGTAGATACCTCTATGAAAGACAAACCCTCCTGCACCAGCATCCAGAATGCCCTCGCCAACATATTTACAGGGCTCCAAACTAAAATAGAGTCCAAACGACAATAACTCACCTGCAGTAAGTCTACCAGCCCCAGCACAATACCTACCATTGACACTAACTCAGGCTTTACATTCGAAATGGTAACTATACCTGAAGTACAAAAAATTATAGCCTCTCTGAAACCTTCCAACTGCAAAGGTGGTAGCTGCCCGGCCCAGACTATAAAGATTCAGCCAGAGATCTATCCCCTTTCATTACTAAACTTATAAATGTATCATTCTCTACTAACTCAGTCCCTAGTAATCTGAAACAATCTTGGGTTCTCCCACTTCTAAAAAAACAAACACTAGACCCGGCTATTCCCACTAACTACAGACCCATCACCACGGTTCCATTCCTGTTAAAAATCCTAGATAGAGTTGTGTATCTGTAAATTCAACATTATCTAGAGACAAACCAACTACTAGGAATTTGTCAATATGGCTTTAGACCCTTACATGGAACAGAAATGGCCCTTGTCGACCTGAAAAAGGCAGATTGATGAACTTAAAGATAAAGGCAATGCCGCCATTCTACTTCTTTTTGACCTATCAGCATCTTCGACTTGGTTGACCACGAAATCCTCTGTAACCACCTATCATCAGCAGCTCACTTCTCCTCCCCTGCTGTCACGTGGATTCAATCCTTCCTCACTAACAGAACCATAAGGGTCCTCTCACCTGCAGCGGCAGCTGACCCTATCCCCATCACATGTGGTGTCCCACAAGGCTCCTGTGTTTCACCCACTTTGTATAACATATTTACAAAGCCACTCTTCGACAAACTGGACCATCTGGGTGTCACCTATACCAATTATGGAGATGACACCCAGATACTCCTGACCCTATCAGGTAACTACAACGCCGACGTTACCCGGATCAACGAAATCTTCACCATCATTCAGGCATGGATGGCCACACATGGCCTTTGCCTGAATGATGAGAAAACCGAACTCCTCCTAGTCGGCTCACCCAACAACCTGCAGAAACTCAGCCCTAACTACAACAGCATCATCATCGATGGAAACCTTATTCCCATTGTTAAAAGTGTAAAAACGTTAGGTTTATATCTTGATGCCAACACCAACCTCTCTAAACAAGTCAACATGACTGCCTCAGCCACTGCCTACACAGGTAAACTGATCAGAGCTTACAGACCCTTCTTGTCCTCTAATAGTTGCCTCATACTGGCCAGGGCCCTCATACTGTCCAAATTGGACTATTGCAACAGTCTTTACATAAGCGCAAACCAATCCATAATCCATAAACTGCAGGTACTCCAAAATAACGCCGTACGAGCGGCATTAAACATTCCCAGGCGAGAGCACATCTCTACCATTAGAAAATCATGCATTTGGCTCTCCATCCAACAAAAAATCGACCTAAAAACTATCTGCCTCACATATAAAGCCTTGAACCACCAAGCCCCCCCTTATCTTACCAACAAATTTACATTGAAATCTGCTGGTAGAACTACAAGATCCACTAACACCTTATGCCTCTTGGTGCCCAGATTCACCCTAAAAAGAGCCGGAGGATCTAGCTTCACGGTCCTTGCTTCCCAACTGTGGAATACCCTACCACTGAACATCAAATCTATCTCTACCTTTCAATCATTCAGAAAACACGTCACCTCATGGCTACTGAATAAAACCTAATAATTACCATCCTTATCCCTCCTTATCCATCGTCAGAGGGACATCCTTGCCTTTTTACTTCAAACGTGATGTATAACCTGTAAAATGTACTTAAATGTGATGTATAAATTGCCAAATGTATAAGGAATACTGTAACGGCTTACTTAAGCGCCCTCTTACCTCCGGGTCTGGAGCGCTATATAAATAAAATAAACAAACAAACAAACTAATGAAGAGACGCCACACTGCCTCCCAGGAAAACATGAGAGAAGCATAAGTACTCACTAGTGGAGAGGCACCACACAGCCTCCTAGAAAGAAATGTGGGAGACATGAGCGAAGCATCAGTACTCACTAGTGAAGAGACGCCACACTGCCTCCTAGGAAGATGCACAGGAGACATGAGAGAAGCAAAAATACTCTCTAGTGGAGAGAAACCACATTGCCTCCTAGGAAGACATGTGGGTGGCAGAGTAAAGCACAAGTATTCTCTAGTGGAGAGAACTCACAATGCCCCCTACTAAGACAAGTCAGAGACATGAGAGAAGCATAAGTAATAACTAGTGAAGAGACGCCACACTCCCTCGAAGGAAGACATGAGAGAAGCATAAGTGCTCACTAGTGCAGAGACACCATACTGCCCCCTTTGAAGACACGTCAGAGACATGAGAGAATCATAAGTACTCACTAGTGAAGAGACACCACACTGCCTCCTAGGAAGACATGTGAGAAGCATAAGTACTCACTATTGGAGAGCCACCACACTGCCTCCTAGGAAGGCATGCGGGAGACATGAGAGAAGCATAAGTACTCACTAGTGGAGAGCCACCACACAGCCTCCTAGGAAGAAATGTGGGAGACATGGGAGAAGCATCTGTACTCACTAGTGAAAAGATGCCACACTGCCTCCTTGGAAGAAATGAGAGAAGCATAAGTACTCACTAGTGGAGAGCCACCACACAGCTTCTTAGGAAGAAATGTGGGAGACATGAGAGAAGTATCAGTACTCACTAGTGAAGAGACACCACACTGCCTCCTAGGAAGACATGAGAGAAGCATAAGTACTCACTAGTGGGGAGACACCACACTGCTTCCTAGGAAGATATGAGAGAAGCATAAGTACTCACTAGTGGAGAGCAACCACACTGCCTCCTAGGAAGAAATGTGGGAGACATGAGAGAAGCATAAGTACTCACTAGTGAAGAGACACCACACTGCCTCCTTGGAAGACATGAGAGAAGCATAAGTACTCACTAGTGGAGAGCAACCACACTGCCTCCTAGGAAGAAATGTGGGAGACATGAGAGAAGCATAAGTACTCACTAGTGAAGAGACACCACACTGCCTCCCAGGAAGACATGAGAGAAGCATAAGTACTCACTAGTGGAGACCCACCACACAGCCTCCTAGGAAGAAATGTTGGAGACATGAAAGAAGCATCAGTACTCACTAATGAAGAGATGCCACACTGCCTCCCAGGAAGATATGAGAGAAGCATAATACTCACTAGTGGAGAGGCATCACACAGCCTCCTAGGAAGAAATGTGGGAGACATGAGAGAAGCATCAGTACTCGCTAGTGAAGAGACGCCACACTGCCTCCTAGGAAGATGCACAGGAGACAAGAGAGAAGTAAAAATCCTCGCTAGTGGAGAGACACCACATTGCCTCCTAGGAAGACATGTGGGAGACAGAGTAAAGCACAAGTATTCACTAGTGGAGAGAACTCACAATGCCCCCTAGCAAGACACGTCAGAGACATGAGACAAGAGAGAAGCATAAGTACTCACTAGTGAAGAGACGCCACGCTCCTTCCTAGGAAGACATGAGAGAAGCATAAGTACTCACTAGTGGAGAGCCACCACACTGCCTCCTCGGAAGGCATGCCGGAGACATGAGAGAAGCATAAGTACTCACCAGTGGAGAGACATCACATTGCCTCCTAGGAAGACACATGGGAGGCATGAGTGTAGCACAAGTATTCACTAGTTTAGAGAACTCACACTGCCCCCTAGCAAGATATGTCAGAGACATGAGAGAAGCATAAGTACTCACTAGTGTAGAGCCACCACACTGCCTCCTAGGAAGACACGCGGGAGACATGAGAGAAGCATAAGTACTCACTAGTGTATAGACACTACACTGACGTCTAGGAAGATGTACAGGAGATATGAAAGAAGCATGAATACTCACTAGTGGAGAGACACCACATTGCCTCCTAGGAAGACACATGGGAGGCATGAGTGAAGCACAAGTACTCACTAGTACAGAGACGCCACACTGCCTCCTAGGAAGACATGAGAGAAGCATAAGTACTCACTAGTGGATAAACACCACACTGACTCCTAGGAAGATGCTCAGGAGACATGAGCGAAGCATAAATACTCACCAGTGGAGAGACCCCACATTGCCTCCTGGGTAGACATGTGGGAGACATGAGTGAAGCAAAAGTATTCACTAGTGGATAGACACCACAGTGCCACCTAGGAAGACATGTGGGAGACATGAGTGAAGCAAAAGTATTCACTAGTGGATAGACACCACAGTGCCACCTAGGAAGACGGGTGGGAGACATGGAATGAGAATAAGTACTGACTAGTGAAGAGACACCACACTACTGCCTAGGAAGATGTGTGGGAGACATTGGAGTAGCATACGTACTTATTAGTGGGGAGACCTCACATTGTTAGGAAGACAGGTGGGAGACGTGGAAGAAGCATAAGTATTCACTAGTAGGGAGATGCCACACTGCCTTCCTAGGAAGATGCGCGGTAGACATGGGAGAAGCATAAGTACTCACTAGTGGGGAGACCTCACACTGCCTCCTACGAAGAGGTGTGGGGTACATGGGAGAAGCATAAGTACTCACTAGTATGGAGACCTCACACTGCCTCCTAGGAGACACATCAGAGACATGGGAAAAACAAAAGTATTCACTAATGTAGAGAACCCACACTGTCTCCCAGGAAGATGCGTGGGAAACATGGGAGCAGAATAAGTACATACTAGGGTTGTGACCTCACACTGCCTTCTAAGAAGATGCATGGGAGACATGGGAGCATCATAAGTACTCACTACTGGAGTGACAACACACTGTTTCCTAGGAAGGTGCATGAGAGACATGGGAGCAGCATAAGTACTCACTAGTGGAGTGACCTCACACTGCCTCCTAGGAAGATGAATGGGAGACATGGGAGCAGCATAAGTACTCACTAGTGGAGTGACCTCACACTGCCTCCTAGGAAGATGCATGGGAGCTATGGGAGCAGCATAAGTACTCACTAGTGGAGTGACCTCACACTGCCTCCCTAGGAGGATGTTCCAGAGACATGGGAGCAGCATACATGCTCACTAGTGGAGAGACCTCACACTGCCTCCCAAAAAGATGGCCGGGAGACATGGGAGCAGCATACATGCTCACTAGTGGAGTGACCTCACAATGCCTCCTAGGAAGATGCAGAGGAGACATGGGAGCAGTATAAGTACTCACTAGTGTAGTGACCTCACACTGCCTCCCTAGGAGGATGTTCCAGGGACATGGGAGCAGCATAAGAACTCACTAGTGGAGAGACCTCCCACTGCCTCCTAGGAAGATGTGCCGGAGACATGGGTGCAGCATAAGTACTCACTACTGGATTGACCTCACATTGTTTCCTAGGACGATGCATGAGAGACATGGGAGCTATATAAGTACTCACTACTGGAGTGACCTCACACTGTTTCCTAGGAAGGTGCATGAGAGAAATGGGAGAAGCATAAGTACTCACTAGTGGAGTTACCCCACACTGCCACCCTAGGAGGATATGCGAGAGACATGGGAGCAGCATAAGTACTCACTGGTGGGGAGATTTCACACTGCCTCCAAGGAAGATGTGTGGGAAACATGGGAGCAGAATATGTACATACTAGGGGTGTGACCTCACACTGCCTCCTAAGAAGATGCATGGGAGACATGGTAGCAGCATAAGTACTCACTAGCGGGGAGATTTCACACTACCTCCTAGGAAGACACGTGGGAGACATGGGAGCAGCCTAAGTACTCACTAGCGGGGAGAGTTCACACTACCTCCTAGGAAGACACGTGGGAGACATGGGAGCAACTTAAGTACTCACTCATGGAGAGACGTCACACTGCCTCCCAGGAAGATGCCTGGGAGACATTGGAGTAGCATAAATACTCACTATTGCGGAGACACCACACTGCTTCCCCAGGCAAATGCATTGGAATCATGGGAGCAGCATAAATCCTCACTAGTGAGCAGACCACTGTGGTGTGCGAAATAGGGGTCAGACCAGTTGTTATGATTCAAACTAAAGCTTTTTATTGGCAGCTCCCCTTGTCTGGGAACAATTCTTGAAAAATAAATGTTCATTACAGTTCTCTGTGTTTGGCCTTTGCCAACAGCCACTTGCACAAAAGTCACTCAGTTGCACAACAGTTCATGAAAATATGATTTTCTGCTCAAGTCTTCTGCACTGAACTGGTTTCCCTTTCAGTTCTCCATAAACGTAGTGGTTTCACTGAAGCAGAAAAAGGTTACTTTTCTCATATCTTTCCTATCTTGACAGCCGCCTTTGGAGTTAACAAGGGGGTTTTCTCATATTTCAAGTAACTTTGGGTCTCACCCTAAGTTACTAGGGGAATCCAGACATGGAGCCCTTGCTCACTATTCTTAGAGAGGCACAGCTACACCCTACTGATGAGGTTCAACCAGACCGAAACACGTGTCTGGGGATGCTGTTGGCACTCTTGTTCAGAGGAGAATTGCATAGCATTTTGGTGCTCGACTGCCCCAGGGCAGGACAAAGACTAATATGTTTAGGGATATTTCTTCTCTGTAAAAGATAGTGAGCTAAAGACTCTGGGTAAGTCTCTCGCAACCAGGACTAATGTCTGGCAGAGAGACTCCCAGGACCCCCCTTGTTATTTGCATAGCCGCCTTTCGAGGGCGCCTGCAGCCTCTTCTCATGGTTGTAGTGAATAATTTTACTGTGTTCACCTTTCTCTCGTGGAGCTCCTGGCCCACCTTGTTATTGATGTCTTGGATTGGTCGTTTTAGACCAATATTGGACCCCCTCTGCTCGAGTATTTCCTCAGGTGTGCTCTTCGATGCCTCTATATGTTTGCTGTGGTTTTTATGGCATTGGCGACTAGCACTCTCATAAGTTTCACCTCCCTTGTATATCATTGGGACCTCTATCTCCCGGTGTTCGCTGTGAAGCTCGACTGCCCACCTCCCTTTCTCGTATCTAAACCACGTACCTGATGCTTTGCGGTGTTCTCTCCAGAGAGGGTCAGTGGCTCTGGCAGTGGCAAATTCGCTCGAGCCGGACCACTTTCTGGCATTCTCTGGCAATGGCCTTATTGGTGGCTTGCCAATGTCTCTTTCCTTGGCTTTCTCCAGTGGTAACTGTTGTATAAAGCTAAACCATTGTATGCTTTGTTGTATAAAGCTAAACCTTTGTATGCTTTCTTGGTGCTGTGGTTTTCAGCTGTGTTTATGCCAAGCACATCCTCTGTAATTCCAGAATGGATTTATGCCTACTGTGCCATTCTGGAATGATGTGTGCTTGGAGATGTTTACTCTGGAGTGAAGTCAGTTATACCCTGGATGCTGCCTGTGTTGGGGGTCTTAGGTGAGTTACTGAAGCTGTTCCAAATAAACTGGCTTTCACTTACCAAGTTTGTGGCTTCTTTACAATGGCGACGAAGGTGAGATGTCTGTAGTGATCCCTGCAGAAGCCAAGACCCCCAACAGTGACTGGAAGTGGAGTTTGGCAGGAGCTGTCAGCAGGAGCAGCCACCATCCAGGAGGAATTGGCAGGAGCTATCAGCAGGAGCAACCACCATCCAGGAGCTGTCAGCAGGAGCAGCCACCATCCAGGAGGAATTGGCAGGAGCTATCAGCAGGAAGCTGGAAGCTGGAAGCTGCCTGAAAGTGGATGTGGAGCTGAATCAAGCCCAGCTGAATACGGATGTGGCGCTGAATTGAGAAAGGATACTGAAACCTCGCCCAGGGCCCCCTGTGGGAAGGCGAATTAGGGGTGTATGACAAAGGGCACCACAGCTTAGAGAAGGTGCTTTCTCTGGCCCCCCAAAGGAGGAGATATTTTTGTGGTGGTGACTAGACAAACATGGCCAAAATAGAGTGGCTATGTATGGCAACATTTGGCGATATTCTAAGAATCACCATTTGACATCTTGAAAGCAAAATTGTTTTTGTTGTGTCATATACTTTGGACGCATATTAACCTGTTATTTTACGCATTGTGTTACGTAGCATTTAGAGGTTATAAATATGGCCCTGTCTGGAGTCCCCGGTCCGCAAGTATTTATGCTCACACCAGGTCCGCCAAAAATTAAGTGGGCCCCGTGGAAGAAGGGATTCCTACATTATGTTAAAGCTACGTGTGGGAATGGAATGTCTGTAGAACGTAAAGTAGCGATGTTAATGCATTTTCTGGGGTATGAAGGTCAGAGGATATATTACACACTTCCTGATATTTCCGAATTAGATTCAGAAGAGGGAACAAATGATTTTGACCTGGCATTGACCAAACTTGATAGGCATTTTGAGTCAAAAACTAGCACGGTATTGGAGCGATATCATTTTGGCATGAGATGTCAACATGAAGGAGAAACTGTTGAAGACTATATAACTGCTTTGAGACATTTATCCCTCCATTGTAAGTTTGGTGGTGGATTAGAGGAACACATAAGAGATCAATTTATGATTCACTGCTCTAATGATAAAATACGGGAGGAAATTTGGTTAAAGGATGATCCAAACTTAGAGGAGGTCATTAGTATAGCGAAGAGAATTGAGTAGTGTGTACTCAACTACAGTGTGCAGCGAAGCTGTCCCTCAAGGAAAATAAATCAGCACCAAGTGTTGAGGTACTAAGAGTTGGAGATAAGAAGGGAGGGTGCCCAAAGGAAAAGCAAAAACATAGAACCAAGCCCAATAAACATTATGAGAATACCCAAGCCAAAGGTGGGGGTGGTGAGCAGAATAATAGGCGTTTCAAAAGGGCGCCGCTCAATTTAATGTGAAAAAGGAAGATAGGTTATGTTTTCGCTGTGGGAGCTCACGACATTTGTCTACATCTCCCATTTGCCCTGGGAGGCGAGTGAATTGTGGTTTATGTAAGAAGTGGGGGCACTTCGAGAATTGTTGTAAAAACTATCGAATTGGAGGTGGAAGGGGAACCCTCCTGATTGAAGAATATGACGGTGTGTCTTCTGAAGAATCTGATGTTTCTGAGAATTAAATAGTTACCGTTCATATGGTAAAGTGTTCAGGTTCTGATGAGTGCGAGCATCCATCAGCATGGATAGAGGTAAATGGTCATATGGTTAAAATGCTTGCTGACTCTTGCTCCAAAATCACATTAATGTCTAAAACTGTTTTTGAGAATGTAATTGGAGGTGACGTCAGATGTTTGATTCCTTCAGATAAAATGCCTGGCGGATATAACGGAAACAAAATAGAAATTCTGGGGTGCTATGAGACAGAATTCAAATTCAAAGGGAGGTTCACACGTGGGAAAATATATGTTACCAAAAGAGATGAAACCTTGTTAGGTTGGAAGGAACAAAGAGGTTTGGGAATCAAGTTGGATCCTAATAGTGAAGAGCAAGTCCTCAATGTGGTTAATTCTTCTGAGGTTAATAGTGACAAAACAAAATGTGAAATGGTGACTAGATATCCTGGGGTATTTTGTAACAAGGTGGGGTGTCTCAAAGGGATGGTGCACAAAATTGAGGTGAAAGAAGGAAGCAATCCTGTTGCGTCCAAGCTCAGACCGCTGCCTCTATCTATGCGGAATGCTGTGGGTGAGGAATTAATGAAATTGGAAAGAGAAGGAATTATTGAGCCAGCTAGGGCTGTGGAGTGGATATCTCCTGTGGTGGTGGTAAAGAAAAGCAATGGGGATTTGAGGGTATGCATTGATTTGAGGGAGCTTAATCGGTGTGTGGTAGCAGATCGCCATCCTGTTCCCAATATGGGGGAGTTATTAAGTAGGATAGGGAGTGCAAAATATTTTGCAAAGCTTGACATGGCGAGTGCGTATCATCAGATAAGTTTAGATGATGAGTCACGCAAATTGACTGCTTTCATCACTTATGAGGGAATATATCAATTCAAGCACATGCCATTTGGGCTGGTGTCAGCGTCTTCCGTATTCCAAAAGGTTATGGACAAATTGTTGAAGGATGTCGGCGGTGTATGGTGCTTTCAGGACGATGTCCTGATATGTGGGAAGGACGAGGGTGAGTTAAAAACAAGACTGGATTTAGTTCTCAAGATCTTTAAAGCAAGAGGGATAATTTTGCGTGGCGAAAAATGTGTATTTCTGTCACGCGCCGCCGCCTTCCGTGGACCCTGTGGTCCAGATTGCGGCTTGCAGGTCGCCATTGAATTGACCGTCACGTTTCTCCGACGTTGACGGCAGTGGTCTAGCGTTGCGGCAACTGCGGACAGAGAGGCTTATTAGCCACGCCCTCCCTGTTCACTGTGCATTGCAACCCGCTTCGGTCAGCCTCCCTGCGGCTGCTCTCTCTCGGTTGCTACAACGCTAGTTGATCTCTTTTCCTGTGTTTTCTCTCTGGGTACTGCCTCCTCTAGGCACCACTACGAAATACTTTCTCTCTCTCTGAGGTCTCTACCCCACCTCTTTCCCTCGCTCTGTTCCCGTACTTCCGCGCTTGGTTTCCATACCTCTTTCCCTGTTTGCTCTCCGGAGCTTTTGGTTGGTTCCCTTACCTGGTGTCAACACTCCGCTGGCTCCTGGCCCTGTCCATGGCCTCCTTGGAGTCCGCATTCCGCTCTACATCCTCCAGAACGGACATCAGCTACTGCTTGCCTATAGTTGGGGTTTTTTGTGCCCTGCGGGCTTTTTCCCCTTCTCGTCCCTTTCCGGAGAGGGGCCACAGGCGTGCTAGTTAACAGCATAGCACTGTGGCTTCCTTCCGGGAGAGAGACTCTTACTCAGAAAAAAAAGAGAAGAAGAAGAAGCAGGATTATCGAGCCCGCCGACCGCAGATTTCTTCAGTTCTGGACTATATGTCAGGTGAGGAGGAGGAGGAAGAGGGAAAGTCGGAGTTGTGGGAGGTTCAGCCCCAGGGGGCTGACAGTTTGCAACGCCAAGATCCCATGATGGCTACCACTGAACAATTGCAAGAGGTGGTGACCGCGGTACAAAGCCTCTCAGCAGAGGTACGCAACCTTTCTGTAGAGGTACAGACATTGAGGACTGAAAACAATGTGCTGAAACAACTAATAACTGCCCGGGAACCCAGATCGGTAGATTTGCCACCCATGGCTTTACCTTCAGGGAAGTACGACGGCACACCCAAGAAATTAAATGAATTTTTGGAGGCTTGCAGCATCCATTTCGCATTTCGGCCCAACACTTTTCCCACCGGTCATGCCCGGGTGGGCTTCATGATTTCCAATATGGCCGTAAATGCCTTAGCCTGGGCCACCCCGTTAGTGGTGGGGGCTGATCCGGTACTGCAAGATTATGAGGCCTTTATTGCAAGGCTGAAACAGAACTTTGAGAGGCCCGAACTAACCTTTTCAGCAGGTGAGGATCTATTAGATGTGCGCCAAGGCCAGAAAGACGTACTCACTTACATTTCCATCTTCAATCGACTGGCCATTGAAGCTGGATGGCAAGAGCAAGCTCAGTTTGTCATATTCCAAAGGGGTCTACGAGAAGACATTAAGGACGAATTAGCCAGATCTCCTCGACCAGCCTCTTTCCCCGAATTGTTGGCAGCAGCCGTCCAGATTGAGCATAGGCTTCATGAGCGAAGTCTGGAAAGACGGAAGAATCGTAACCCGACTTTCTCTACAAGTTTTCCTCCTTCCTCCACCACAGCTCCTCCACGCCCAGATGAACCGATGCAGATCGGTACTACTCGTCCTTCATTGTCCTTGGAAGAAAGGAAAAGACGGAGAGATTTGGGGTTATGTGCATATTGTGGTTCTGACCAACATCAGATAAAGAACTGCACAGAGATTCCATCCCGAAAGTCGGGAGACGAGAACCCTCAGTCCTAGGAGGGACGGGAATCCGAGGGAATTTTGCCAGTCCCTATGTGTCCTTATCCGTGGGTCCCGCTAATCAGTTGGAGGATTCACGACTCATGGTGCTCAAAGTACTACTAATGATTGATCAACAGAAGATTGATGCCTTGGCCCTATTGGACTGCGGGGCAGCCGGCAATTTTGTAGATACCATTTGGGCATACAAGGTTGGCCTGCGCAGAATCAACCGGAAAGAAGACCAGAAGGTGGAAGGAGTGGACGGTAGTCCACTTAGCTCTGGACCCATCACTCAGACCACCAAACCTTTGGGTTTACTCGAACAGGGTTCAGTACCCCTGCGTCCGTGGAGCCATATCTCCACTGATTTCATAGTGGACTTGCCGGTTTCTCAAGCCTGTACCTGCATCATGGTGACCATCGATTCCATGTCCAAACTGGCACATTTCTCTCCTCTTCCCGGATTGCCCACTGCGGCTGGGATGGCTAGTGTGTTTCTTAGGGATATATTTCGTCTCCACGGCCTCCCTGATAAGATCACTTCTGACAGAGGCAGCCAATACATCTCTAAGTTCTGGTCAGCGTTGTGTCAGCAGTTGGGCATCGAAAGGGCACTCTCCTCGGGTTTCCACCCAAAGACCAATGGGCAGACGGAGCAATTGAACGGCACTCTCGAACAGTACTTACGTTGCTACGTCAATCAGGAACAAGACAATTGGGTGTCGCTCCTTCCGTCGGCGGAATTTGCATATAACAATTCTCGGCACTCTGCCTCTGGTCTCACTCCATTTTTTTGTACTTATGGGACTCATCCCCGCTCCATATTTCCCAGTGTCTCTCTTACTTGCAATCTCCCTGCAGTGGAGGACACGTTGTCCATGATACGGGAGGCCCACAGGACAGCCAGACCCAGTCTGCAGGAAAGCCTAATAGCTTACAAGACTCAAGCTGATCGTCACCGATTGGGGGTGCCAGAGTGGAAGGTGGGCACCATGGTATGGCTTGCTACCAAGTTGCTACCCCGGTGGACCCGACCGTCTAAACTTTCCCCCCGCTTCATTGGTCCTTATCCAATTGTGGCCAAGATCAACCCTGTTGCCTTCCGTTTGAAATTGCCCCCTTGCCTACATCGAGTGCACCCTGTTTTTCACTCCTCCCTCCTTCGTGAAGCTGGTCAGGGCTCGTCTGTTAGATCCCTTCCATTATGGGCTCCGCCACAGGTTGATGTAGACTACGAGGTGTCCCAAATCTGTGATTCTCGCTATAGGCGGGGTCGCCTGGAATATCTGGTGCATTGGAAAGGGTATTCTAGAGCTGAGGATTCCTGGGAACCCATTTCACATCTCAAAGCCCCGGTTTTGCTCAGGAGGTTCCATAGGGCGCACCCTGGCAAACCCGGGGGGTGCAGTATTGGGGGGGGCATACTGTCACGCGCCGCCGCCTTCCGTGGACCATGTGGTCCAGATTGCGACTTGCAGGCCGCCATTGAATTGACCGTCACGTTTCTCCGACATTGACGGCAGCGGTCTAGCGTTGCGGCAACAGCGGACAGGGAGGCTTATTAGCCACGCCCTCCCTGTTCACTGTGCGTTGCAACCCGCTTCGGTCAGCCTCCCTGCGGCTGCTCTCTCTCGGTTGCTACAACGCTAGTTTATCTCTTTTCCTGTGTTTTCTCTCTGGGTACTGCCTCCTCTAGGCACCGCTACGAAATACTTTCTCTCTCTCTGGGGTCTCTACCCCGCCTCTTTCCCTCGCTCTGTTCCTGTACTTCCGTGCTTGGTTTCCATACCTCTTTCCCCGTTTGCTCTCCGGAGCTTTTGGTTGGTTCCCTTACCTGGTGTCAACACTCCGCTGGCTCCTGGCCCTGTCCACGGCCTCCTTGGAGTCCGCGTTCCGCTCTACATCCTCCAGAACGGACATCAGCTACTGCTTGCCTAAAGTTGGGGTTTTTTGTGCCCTGCGGGCTTTTTCCCCTTCTCGTCCCTTTCGGGAGAGGGGCCACAGGCGGTGCTAGTTAACAGCATAGCACTGTGGCTTCCTTCCGGGAGAGAGACTCTTACTCAGAAAGTAAGTTCTGGACTATTTGTCAGGTGAGGAGGAGGAGGAAGAGGGAAAGTCAGAGTTGTGGGAGGTTCAGCCCCAGGGGGCTGACAATTTCTGACTCAAGCGGTTGATTATCTAGGTCATGAAATTTCTGAGCAGGGACTCAAACCAAAAATGAATTTAGTTGAGTCCATTTTGAAAACACAGCCACCAAAGAATAAGGCTGAGTTGAGATAATTCTAGGTACGATTGAGTTCTATCATAGTTACGTTGAGAACTATGCCGATTCCATAACTAAATTGAGGGCATTATTAAGGAAGGGTGCTGAGTTTGAAAGGAGCAAGGAATGTGAAAAAGAATTTGAAGCAATGAAAAGAAAAATTGATATGGCAAAACCCCTATCGATGTTTGATACTAGGAAGAAAACCATTCTGGCCGTGGATGCCAGTGAGACAGGTATAGGTGTGGTGATGTTGCAGCCAGATGTTGATGGTACGGAGATGATTGTAATGCATGCATCCCGCATGTTAAGAGGTGCAGAATTGCACTATTCCGTGTTGGAAAAGGAAGCCCTGGCGTGCCATTGGGGCATTGAAAAGATGAAAAAGATAGTCTGGGGTCAAGAGTTTACCTTGAGAACAGATCACAAACCCCTTAAGGTGATTTTTGAAAGTAAAGGCCTCGACAAGGTTTCAAGGAGAGTGGCAGGCCGGGTAACCAGGCTACAGTGTCATAAATTTGAAATAGAAGTAGTTTCTGGTAAAGAGAATGTGCAAGCTGATCACGCTTCGAGAGTGAAGTTGGAGAATGATGCTGGTGAAAAAGGAAGTAATGTATATGGTGAACATGAAATGGTTTTTGCAACTGTGGAGGGTATAATTCAGAAACAAGAGTGGATTCAAGTGTTAAGGGCCAATGAAATGTGGAAGCAGATTATGGTATTTGTGGCGGATGGGTGGCCAGAGAAAAGGCTACTATCAGGTGAAGAGAGGGCTATGTGGGAAGTAAGAAATGAACTATCCATAAAAGGAGAGCTGTTGTACAGATGGGACAAGTTGGTGGTTCCAGGCAGTCTGCGGAGGAAATTGATTGATTGTGCCCATCAGGGACATATTGGCATTTGTAAAACGAAAGAAGTAATAAAAGCCGATTACTGGTGGCCAGGAATTGATCGCGAAATTGAGAAAGTGGTTGGTGCGTGCAGTGACTGTACCAAATCAGGGAAGAACATGATAGCTCTGTCCCAACCAATGGGTAAAACTACCATTCCTGATGGTGTGTGGCAAGATTTGTCCATGGATGTTCTAGGTCCCGTAGACATGGGTGCAAGTAGAGGTAGGTTCATTTTGGTGATGGTTGATACCTTTTCGAGATGGACAGAGTTTAAGATCCTGAGGGAAGTCACGTGTCAACGCAAAATTGAATTCATGGAGGATGTGTTTGAAAGGGAGGGTTTGCCCAGGAGCATTCTCACGGATAATGGTCCACAATTAATGGGAAAACTATTTTTGGAGTATCTGTACAAATGTGGAATCAAACACAAAAAGACTCCTATGTATTGTCTCCAAGCAAACGGTATGGTTGAGAGAGTAAATCGAAGTATTATGGATGCTATTCGTGGAGCTAATGCATGTGGTCTTGACAAAAAGGTTGCAGTAAGAGACAGGCTGTATGCTTTGAGGATGGCTCTGCGAGTAGAAACAGGGATTAGCTCATTTGAACTTATGAGAAGGCGAAAGGCAAATACCTGTGTTGTGCCAGCTTGGTTGGGCAGGGCGAGAGCATCAGCTGCGGTTGTGGATGATGTAAAGAAAGGGATGGAAGCCCGAAAAAACAAGTGGGGGGAAAGAGTCAATAAGAAGCACCCAAGGAGAATAACCGTGGTCAAAGCTGGAGATTGGGTACGGATAAGGAAGGCTGTTGTTACCAAGAAAGGGGAACCGTTATACACAGAGCCTTTTGGGGTTACACGAGTCTTCAAAAACGCTGTGTGTGTAGAAAGTGGTCAAGTCTGGTCTTTGTCCAGAATCGCGAAAGTAAAATGATGTAAGTATATATCTGTTCAGTGGGTACATATCCCACAATAAAGACATTTATTTCATAAGGGAGGGGGATGTGTTGTATAAAGCTAAACCTTTGTATGCTTTGTTGTATAAAGCTAAACCTTTGTATGCCTTCTTGTTGCTATGGTTTTCAGTTGTGTTTATGCCAAGCACATCATCTGTAATTCCAGAATGGATTTATGCCTACTGTGCCATTCTGGAATGATGTGTGCTTGGAGATGTTTACTCTGGAGTGAAGTCAGTTATACCCTGGATGCTGCCTGTGTTGGGGGTCTTAAGTGAGTTATTGAAGCTGTTCCAAATAAACTGGCTTTCACTTACCAAGTTTGTGGCTTCTTTACAGTAACCTTAGTGGTGGCCTGCCGGAATCGCTTTCACAGGTTTCCTCAGACGGCAGCCTTCTGGGTGATTCTCCGGTATCTCTTTCTCTGGGTTTCTCTGGTGACGACCTCATCGTGGCCTCGCCTGTCTCTCTCTTGCTTTGGTCTTCTCTGACGACAGCCTTCACATAGGCTCATCAGACTCTCTTTCTCTGGTTTTCTTGGGCGACGGCCTCTTCGTGGGCTCGCCAGTCTCTCTCTCGCTCTGGTCTTCTCTGACGACAGCCTTCACGTCGCCTCATCAGCCTCTCTTTCTCTGGTTTTCTCTGGCAACGACCTCCTCGTGGGCTCGCCAGTCTCTCTCGCGCTCTAGGCTTCTCTGACGGCTGTCTTCTCGTGGGCTCATCAGCCTCTCTTTCTCTGGTTTTCTCTGGTGACGAACTCCTCGTGGGCTCGCCAGTCTCTCTCTCGCTCTGGTCTTCTCTGACGACAGCCTTCACGTCGCCTCATCAGCCTCTCTTTCTCTGGTTTTCTCTGGCAACGGCCTCCTCGTGGGCTCGCCAGTCTCTCTCGCGCTCTAGGCTTCTCTGACGGCGGTCTTCTCGTGGGCTCATCAGCCTCTCTTTCTCTGGTTTTCTCTGGTGACGAACTCCTCATGGGCTCGCCAGTCTCTCTCTCGCTCTGGTCTTCTCTTATGGCAGCCTTCTGGTGGGCTCATCAGCCTCTCTCTCTCTGGTTTTCTCTGGTGGCGACCATCTCGTGAGCTCCCTAGTCTCTCTCTCACTCTGGGCTTCTCTGACGGCAGCCGTCTCGTGGGCTCATCAGCCTCTCTTTCTCTGGGTTTCTATGTCCATGACCTCCTCGTGAGCTCGCTAGTCTCTCTCTCGCTCTGGGCTTCTCCGACGGCAGCCTTCTCGTGGGCTCATCAGTCTCTCTTTCTCTGGTTTTCTTTGGTGGCGACCTCCTCGTGGGCTCGCCAGTCTCTCTTGCTGTGAGCTTCTCTGACGGCAGCCTTCTCGCTGGCTCATCAGCCTCTCTTTCTCTGGTTTTCTCTGGTGGCAACCATCTCGTGAGCTCACCAGTCTCTTGTTCTGAGCTACTCTGATGGCAGCCTTCTCGTGGGCTCATCAGCCTCTCTTTCTCTGCTTTTTCTTGGTGGCAACCATCTCGTGAGCTCGCCAGTCTCTCTCGCTCTGGGCATCTGTGACGGCAGCCTTCTCGTGGGCTCATCAGCCTCTCTTTCTCTGGTCTTCTCTGATGGTAGCCTTCTTGTGGGCTCATCAGCCTCCTTTCTTTGGTTTTCTCTGGTGGCAACCATCTCGTGAGCTTGCCGGTGTCTCTCTCTCGCTCTGGTCTTCTCTGACGACAGCCTTCTCATGGGATCATCAGCCTCTCATTCTCTGGTTTTCTCTGGTGGCGACCTCCTTGTGGGCTCGCCAGTCTCTCGCTCTGGGCTTCTCTGAAGGCAGCCTTTTCGTGGGCTCATCAGCCTCTCTTTCTCTAGTCTTCTCTGGTGGCAACCATCTTGTGAGCTTGCCGGCGTCTCTTCTTCCTTTGTCGGCTTCTTTCAGGACGCGTGTGAAGAACCTTGCTTTGTCGGCGCTGCTGGACTCGGCAAAGTGCCTCAGACTGCTTACCCACCACATGCACTCTGCGGTTTGACCTCCCGGTAGTGCTGTTTCTTCATGGTAGCAGCGACGTCCACTCTGCTTGTCTCCGCCCCAGCTGGTTCTTTCTTTCTCTACGTGAGGATTGAAGGGTGTTTATATGGGTCTCTGTAATGCGAAAAAAAATTCTGTTGGTTACAAGATTATAGTAAACAGAGATGAAGGTGTTACCAAACTAACAACCTCCTTTACTCTCACATAAGCAGAGAAGACTGGGTTTAACTGAAATCCTGACCTTGTTACCTAAGGGGGAATCACTCCCAGTGAGATCCCACTTGCCCAAACCCCTAGGGAGAGTTTTGTGTAATGAGCTAACTTCCCTCGTCTCACTCAGGGTGGCTCCCCCTTGGGGAGAAGGGTCAAATACCTAGGATGCGTCACACCACACACTGCTTCATATGAAGACATGTGAGACACATGGGAGAAGCATACATACTCACTGGTGGAGAGACCCCACACTGCACCTCTCATGCACAAGGAAGAAATTGACAGGAAGTGACATCCACTTGTTTATATATTTGGGATAATATGAATGACCTGCAAATGCCAGTATTTCTGCAAACCAGTGCAAAAGCACCTCCCAGCTACCTGGGTCTACACCCTCACCCCAAGCGCCCTAGTTCTTGTACATATACCACACCTTTGTATTGCACTTGATGTCCTGTTTTGTTTGTCCTAGGCGCTTTGACGCGGCACCGCTGTGAGTGCATTATAAAACTCAAAATTAAATCAATATGTTTGAAAGAAATAGGCTTTGTTAAAGACGGGTCACATTGATGACACCTTTCTCTTTGTAACTAATCCAAATAACACTCCAAATGTGTGAGGTCTGTTTTACAAGGATCTATCTCGACTGCCGCGTCCAGTTGAGTGAGGCGGTCACAAAGCCTAAGACTGACCAAAATTATAAGCCAACAAAAAACACTCGGTGGATCTGCGCCAGCTTGTTTTACACATAAGAAATGTAATGCACAAAAAGTAACAAAAAGTGCCCTCTATGATGACACGTGTTTAGACGTTAGCCACCTTTTTCAAATCAGGGCATTTAGTATGTGTGTATACTTTTCAACAGTGGATTCTGTATTCGTGCGGTAATTAACAAAGGTAATATTCATGTGGCACGTCACATGAATCACGAACATAATGATACAATTAGCAGTTAGTTGTAAGGCCCAGGGTTGGGGGCGGTATAGGGGAGGATTGGAAGGAAGTGAGACAGTAGACACAAGAAATAATCAATTCTTATTCATGTGTATACTTCTGATTGCATGTCCATGGGTTATATTCTACAGGTATTCTGATATCAGTTCACAAAATAATTGGTCACGATGCAGATGCATACTCACAATCATATCCTCATGAAACTAGGGATCACCCTTAACTAGTCAAAACACATTGTGAGGTTCTTGGTCCCTTATTGATGTTGTATAACAACCCACTAACATAATCGTTATCTCCGAGTTGTTTGTCAATTGCATAATATTCTGAGTTGCAGAGGACTGGCCTCATCACCGTTCTTTATATTGGGGTTAATTGGCTTAGTTTACATGTACTGTTGAAGGTAAAAATTCCCCATATCTGTCATTTTCAATTTCACATCTGTCCGTTGTTTGAATTTATTGGGTTTGATCCAAGGTAACATACTTAGAGCGATTCGTTTGAGCCCTAAAAGCAAAAATAATCATTGTTCCTTACTCTTATATATCGGTTTGATCTAATGCGCATGGTGTTAAATTGTAGTTCGTAAGACGCATGCAACTTAATTTATCCGTTACTTTCCAACGCTCCCTTTTGCTTTCGAAATCAGCGAACCGAGCGGGAGCCGGTTGCAATCACCAGCAGCGATTGTCCGGGAAGTTTGTTTATAGCTATCTTTTTGCACGCGTTGTTAGTGTATATTGCATTCTTAATGTTGCCGATAATGGCGGTCTCTCGCAAGCAGCGCTTTTCTACTAATGTGCGGGCGGTCTCTCGCCGTCAGGTCGTGCTCTCGTCACCCGCGTTGGCTTGTTATCAAGACCCAGTGCGCCGTCTCCATTGGGTATTTGTTGGATTGGGTCGCTATGGATATTCCTGTGCATTAGTCCCTTCGCTATTTCTTGAAGGGAGCTTGATGCGATTCCTGTTTGGGCGTTTGAACGCCATCTTTTGGGATTAATATTAGCATAGTGTCTATCCAGACAGATACTCGAATTCCCAATCTAAGTGTTTAGGGTATAAGGGTGCGATTGTTTATTTAGATTTCTATTCCAAATAGCGTCCTGGGATGAGTTCTTATTTCTTTTGTATTGGTGTTATTCCTTACATTTGCGGATCACTACCCGTGCATATATACTATCATTTTGTCAAATATTTGTTCTCACAGTCCTGAGTTGAGGTCATCATTCTTCCACACTAACTAATGTGCATATGTCGGTTTAAGTATTACCAACTTCAACTGGAATATATGTGAGACTAATTACGTTACACATATGTAAGTCAGTTAAGGTTGTAAGTAATAGTGGGGTGCGGTCCATAATGAAATTGCCTAAATTTTTGGCATCATGTTACTGTCTATTTGATAGTACCATACGTTATGCTCATCTACCATGTGAGATAATGTCAGTTAACATCTGTTAAAAATTCCAAGTACAAACAATCATTTTCCTATAAAAAGGAAATCATCTCATTGTCATAGTTGAGTCCTGTCACAATTGTATTCAATTTACATATGTCTAGCCTCAGTTTGTCTGAATATCTTTTCTTTATTTTCACCTCTTCTTCCTAGAATGATTCTTTGGAGGCCAATGAAATAGAGAAAGGACTAATGCACAAGCATTTCCATAGCAACCATAACCAACAATACCTAATGAAGACGGCACACTGCGTCTTAATAACAAGCCAACGCGGGTGACGAGAGCACGACCTAACGGTGAGAGACCGTCCACAAATTTTATACAACCGCACATTAGTAGACTGAATTATACATACGGAAGCGCTGTTTGCGAGATACCGTGATTATCGGCAACATTAAGAATGCAATATACACTAACAACACGTGTAAAAGGGTAGTTATAAATTAACTTTCAGGACAATCGGTGCTGGTGATTGCAACTGGCTCCCGCTCGGTTCGCTGATTTCGAAAGCAAAAGGGAGCATTGGAAAGTAACGGATAAATTAAGTTGCATGCGTCTCACAAACTATAATTTAACACCGTGCGCATTAGATTAACCCGATATGTAAGAGTAAGGAACAATGATTATTTTTGGTTTTAGGGCTCAAACGAGTGTTACCTTGTTGGTCTTCACAGCGATCTAACCCAATAAATTCAAACAACGGACAGATGCAACATTGAAAATGACGGGTAAGGGGAATTTTTACCCTCAATAGTATATGTAGACTAAGCCCATTGACACCAATATACAGAACGGTGATGAGGCCAGTCCTCCGCAACTCAGAATATTATGCAATTGACAACCAACTCGGAGATAACGATTATGTTAGTGGGTTGTTATACAACATCAATAAGGGACCAAGAACCTCATAATGTGTTTTGACTAGTTAAGGGTGATCCCTAGTTTAATGAGGATATGATTGTGAGTATGCATCTGCATTGTGACCAATTATTTTGTGAACTGATATCAGAATACCTGTAGAATATAACCTATGGACATGCAATCAGAAGTATACACATGAATAAGAATTGATTATTTCTTGTGTCTACTGTCTCACTTCCTTCCAATCCTCCCCTACACCGCCCCCAACCCTCGGCCTTACAACTAACTGCTAATTGTATCATTATGTTCGTGATTCATATGACGTGCCACATGAATATTACCTTGGTTAATTACCGCACGAATACAGAATCCACTGTTGAAAAGTATACACACATACTAAATGCCCTGATTTGAAAAAGGCGGCTGACGCCGAAACACGTGTCATCAGAGAGGGCACTTTGTTACTTTTTGTGCATCACATTTCTTATGTGTAACACAAGCTGGCGCAGATCCACCGAGTGTTTTTTGTTGGCTTAAATAAATATATAGTAGCAGTCACCTTGGAGAAATAGGCTCCAGGTCCCAGGCTACTGCACACTCCAGAATAACCCAATATGGAGAGGCTAGCCGGACAGGCAGGGTAGTCATAGGCACCTGCCAGCACCATGACCACCTCTGCCAGCCTGCTGCGGTGGTGAGCCCGCATCATGCCAATATGCTAGTCTTCTCGCGTCTCTAGAGGATGAGAACTGTTACTAGTAGATTGTGATGTCACAGTGTTGGTGGTCATCTCACACGTGATGTTTGAAGCTGCACCAGCTGGACACATTATGCAAGATTCAAGTGGATTAGGGCAGCACTGCTCAGGGCCAAATGTATTCACGCAGAAATGAAATCTGAACATTTCCCAAATGTCTTGTGTCTGGCAAAACATTCTGAAATACCTCTAAAAACCGTTGCAATTCGCCTTTTTTTATATCTTACGGAATAAAAATAGAGATAACTTACTGTTCTAAAAAGGTGATCCCTCTTTTCCATAACTGTGCTGTGGGGTTGTGCTGCAGGAGCTATGAGTGCTGAGCTGCAGGAGATATGAGTGCAGTGCTGCAGGAACTATGACTGCTGTGCTGCAGGAGCTATGAGTGCAGTGCTGCAGGAACTATAACTGCTGAGCTGCAGACGCTATGACTGCTGTACTGCAGGAGCTATGACTGCTGAGCTGGAGGGGCTATGACTGCTGTACTGCAGGAGCTATGGGTGCTGTGCTGCAGGAGATATGACTGCTGTGCTGCAGGAGATATGAGTGCAGTGCTGCAGGAGATATGACTGCTGAGCTGCAGACACAATGACTGCTGTGCTGCAGGAGCCATGACTGTTCTGCTACAGGAGCTATGCCTGCTGTGCTACAGATGGAGCTGTGGCTGCTGCTGGTGATGCTGCTGGGGCAGTGGGTACTCTAAGTGATGCTGTTGGAGCTCTGATTGCTCCTGGGGATGCTGCTGGAGCTACAATTGCTCCTGGGGATGTTGCTGGAACAGTGGATACTCCAGGTGATGCTGCTGGAGATGTGGCTGCTGTTATGTCAAACTAGAAATTATATCGTGCCTCCTATTGCTATGAATATATGTATATTGGCCTACGCCAAGCTGCTAACAAGCTGCTTATAAACTACATGTGAATAAACTCGCATTGCAAGGTCCTGACCTTAGAAACCATGTAAACTGTCATTTTGGGTCAAGCCGCCATTTTAGGTTTTCTTGCTCTATAAAGTCACCATGTGAGCTAAAATGGTAGCCTATGTTATTCAGAACAGAACTCGATTGTCATGACCTCTGTACAGCTAATGTATAACTTGCCTGCAGGCCACTTGTTAGGGTCATGAGCTGAGACCTTGTCCTTCTGCTGACCTGTGTGCAATGGATTACTTGTATCACCGAAACTGATCTATAATTGAATGAGAACACCTGCTTAAGTACATTGTATAAACTAAGTCCCGCATTGTAATGTTAGGCCTAGAGCATACATTATTACCATTTCTTCTTGTTAATGTATAAACCTAAGATGAACTAGATTTGACCTGGCTAGGGACCCTAGAGCAGTAACTTATTCATGGAATGGTTAACCTGCAGAAAGGCTGGACAACAGGCTGGAGAAATGTATAAAAGACTGACTGTTTCAATGAATATTTGCACTCACTGAGCACACCGAACCACGCCGGAGTTCGCTGTGTTGTACTGAGGGTCGATAGCTATCTGAATTTTGTTCTGTTCTTTTGTAACTGGATTCAGTATAAAATAAAGTGCTTTGTATGTTCCTTTGTAACGTGTGTTTGGTGTGTTTCCTTTTTGGTTACCCTGCCTCATATTATTTCCTTGTTTTCACAGCTAGGGATGCTGATGAAGCTGTGGCTGCTACCGGTGATGCTGCTGGAGCAGTGGATACTCCCGGTGATGCTGCTGGAGATGTGACTGTTGCTAGGAATGCTGCTGGAGCTGTGACTGCTTCTTTGAATGCTCCTGGAGCGGTGGCTGCTCCTGGCGCTGCTGTAGATGTGGCTGCTGCTGGGGATGCTGCTGGAGCAGAGGGTACTCCATGTGCTGCTGGAGCTGTGATTGCTTCTTGGGATGCTGCTTTGGCAGTGGATGCTCCCGGTGCTGCTGGAGAGGTGGATGCTGCTAGGGATGTGGATGGAGCTGTTGCTGCTGCTGGGGATGCTGATGGCACAGTATGTACGCCAAGTGATGCTGCTGGAGCTGCAATGTCTTTTTGGGATTCTGCTGGAGCAGTGGATGCTCCTGGTGCCGCTGGAGATGCGGATGCTGCTAGGGATGATGATGGAGCTGTGGCTGCTGCTGGAGCAGTGAATGCTCCAGGTGATGCTGCTGGAGCTGATTGCTTCTTGGGAATGCCGCTGGAGCAGTGGATTCTACTGATGCTGTTGGAGATGTGACTGCTGCTAGGGATACTTATAGGGCTGTGGCTGCTGCTGGATGAGTGGCTACTCCAGGTGATGCTGCTGGAGCTGTGATTGCTTCTTGGGATGCTGGTGGAGCAGTGGATACTCCAAGTGATGCTGCTGGAGACGTGGCTGCTGCTGTGGCTGTTGCTGGAGCAATGGCTAATCCAAGTGATGCTGCTGTTCCTGTGATTACTCCTTGGGATGCTGCTGTAGCAGTGGATGCTCCTGGTGCTGTTGGAGAGGTGGCTGCTCCTAAGGATGCTGATGGAGCTGTGGCTGTTGCTGTGGCTGTTGCTGGAGCAATGGCTACTCCAGGTGATGCTGCTGATCCTGTGATTGCTTCTTGGGATGCTGCTGCAGCAGTGGATGCTCCTGGTGCTGCTGTAGATGTGGCTGCTGCTAGGGATGCGGATGGAGCTGTGGATGCTGCTGTGGATGCTGCTGGAGCCATGGCTACCCCAGGCGATGCTGCTGAACCTGTGATTGCTCCTTGGGATGCTGCTGTAGCAGTGGATGCTCCTGGTGCTGCTGGAGATGTGGCTGCTGTTGAGCTGCTGCAGGAGCTTTGCCTGCTGTTGGGGACACTGATGGAGGTGTGAGTATTCCTGGGGATCCTGATGGAGCTATGGCTGCTATTGAGTTGCTTACAGAGCTGTGGCTGCTGCCCTGGATGCTGCTAGAGCGGCCACTGCTGAGAATGTTGATGGCATAGTGGATACGCCTCGTGATGCTGCTGCTAGAGCTGTCTTTGCTGCTGCGTATGCTATTGGTGCTATTGCAACCTTGGAGCTGCTGTTGGAGCTGTTACTGCTGCTTGGAGTGCTGCTGGAAGAATGGATGCATATGGTAATTTGGCTGCTGTTGCGATGCTGCTGGAGTTGTTCCTGCTAGTGTGCTACAGCTGGAGTGGTGGCTACTGTGGATGCTGCTGACACTATGGCAGCTGTTGAGCTGCTTCTGGTGTGGTTGCTGCTGCTGGAGATGCTGCTGGAGTTACGCCTGTTATTGGGATGCTGCTGGAGCGGTGGCTGTTGCTGTCTGTATTGCTGGAGCTACGGCAGCTGTTGAGCTGCTTCTGGTGTGGTTGCTGCTGTAGTGATGGCTGCTGTTGAGTTGCTGCTGGAGCTGTGGTGGCTGCTGGGGTATTAGCCTAATTGATCGTTTATTATCGATTGAATTGTACATTTGACCAAATTTGGCCAGTACCATTCGGTCGATTATAAAACATACTGAACATGTGAAGCGGGGTTGCAGGGGTGACCCCCACTCACCATGTTCGGTATTATTGCCCTTGGGGTACAGGGGTTTCCCACGCTTCCACAACATGGGAGGCGGGGGACCGATAAAAAGTCAAAAGAAGAAAACAGGACCTTGCAGCGTTGAATCCATCCCTGCGTTAGAGGGGTGGGGGTGGTGGTGCGAACGGGGAAGGCTGGGGGGGGTGGTGGGAGTGGGGGAGGACGCATTTTGGTTTGATGTGAAAAGGGATTGGGGTTGTTTCTCCGTCCAGTAATTGTTCGAATGAGACCAGATTTATTTTGAACAGTTCACCGCCAAGAATTATCAGATGAACAAACAACCCCAAACCGCTGATGGGGATGCTGCTTGAGCTGTGGCTGCTACTGGGGATGCTGCGGGAACTGTGGATAATCATAGTGATTCTACTCGAGCTATGGCTGCGGTTGAACTGCAGCTGCACTGTTGGCTGCTGCTGCTGGAGATACTGTTGGAATTACGCCTGTTATTGGGCTGGAGCGGTGGCTGCTGCTGTGTATGCTTCTGAAACTATGGCAGCTATTAAGTTGCGCCTGGAGTGGTTGCTTCTGCTGTGGATACTGCTGGAGCTATGTCTGCCATTGAGTTGCTGCTGGAGCAGTGAGTGTTGCTGGGAATGCTGCTGTTGAGCTGCTGCTGGAATAATGGCTGCTGCTGGGATTCCGGTAGAACTGTGACTGCTGCAGATGTCACTGGAGATGCTGCTGGAGTTGCGTCTGCTATTGGGATGCTGCTGGAGTGATTGCTGCTGCTGTGGATACTGTTGTAGTGATGGCTGCTGTTGAGATGCTGCTGGTGCTGTGGTGGCTGCTGGGGATGCTGCTGGAGCCGTGGCTGCTTCAGGGGATGCTGCTGGTGCTGTGCATAATCATGATGATGGCACTCGAGCTATGGCTGCTGTTGAGCTGCAGCTGGACTGTTGGCTGCTGCTGGAGATACTGCTGGAGTTACACCTGCTATTGGCTGCAGCTGGAGTGGTGGCTGCTGCTGTGGGTGCTGCTGAAACCATAGCAGCTATTCAGCTGCTTCTGGAGCAGTTGCTGCTGCTGTGGACGCTGCTGAAACTATAGCAGCTATTCAGCTGCTCCTGGAGCGGTTGCTGCTGCTGTGGGTGCTGCTGAAACTATATCAGCTATTCAGCTGCTTCTGAAGCGGTGGCTGCTGCTGTGGATGCACTGAAACTATAGCAGCTGCTTCTGGAGCGGTGGCTGCTGCAGTGGATGCCACTGAAACTATAGCAGCTATGCAGCTGCTTCTGGAGCGGTGGCTGCTGCTGTGGATGCACTGAAACTATAGCAGCTGCTTCTGGAGCGGCGGCTGCTGCAGTGGATGCCACTGAAACTATAGCAGCTATGCAGCTGCTTCTGGAGTGATTGCTGGAGTGGTTGCTGCTGATTTTACGTCAGCGTTTGCGTTGCTGCTGGAGCAGTGGCTGTTGCTGTAGATGCAGCTGGGGCTATGGCCGCTGCTGAAGCTGTGCCTGTGGTTTCAAGTGCTGGACAAATACTATCAAAATACGACGTCTCAAAAAACAATACTATACCAGGGTGCACAGCTGAAGCATTATCGTCAGATCGGGCAGTTGTGATTGGTGGGCCTCAGTGAGTTCAGTGTGCATAGACGTTACATAGACGTTACCCCAGGCACATGGCTGTCGTTTTGTCCTCCATGTGAGAGGGTAATGATGTTATTATCACCTGGGGGCGGGGCCGGCTGCTATTCTGTACTCGTGTATTTAAACAAATGAATAAACAAAAAGGAATAGGAAAATGGCCACTAGGCAGCCAGCACCTGGCGGGTGCGCCATTCAAGTCTTTCTTTCCATTCTGGCTCTTGCAGGACAGACTTGGCTGACAAGCATGGTGGCGCACAAGGTGCAGGCGGCTGGAGGAGGGCTGCTGGTGGTAAGGTACGTGTTGGTAGGTTTGGGCAGCAGGCCGCAGTGGTGATACTGGATTCCGGAGAGCTGGCAGAACTGTTAGCCATCCTGAGGAATATTGCCCGGCAGGACTCTATAATGACTGGGTTCTAGGAATGCTGTGTTCTTCTCCGGGGGTTCATGGTACTCATTCATCAGTGTTGCATAAAGGAAGGTCTCACTCCACCATGGCAGGCATTTTAGTTCACGGCCTACATTTTCTCAGCAGCTGCATTACTGACATGTCTATGACCTGTGTTCACCACCTTAGAACACATGTGGCAATGCAAAGCATGGGCTCTAGTCCAGTGGCGTAACACAAAATGCGGGGCCCCCCTGCGAGACATGCTGAGGGCCCCCCCAACTCAGCAACAAATTACGGGTCGAGTCACACTCTGGGCCTGTCTAGATTATCATACTTGTGCAATACGCACAAATGTACTGTCGAAGGGGTATGCCACACACTGCACTAGGAGAAAGATATAAATATGTGTTTTAATGCAATATACAGCACACATTCAGAGAAAAAATTGGCTAAAAAGCCAGAGTGTTTGCAATTGTTTTGTAGGGTAACACCAATCCAATATATGCAAGTCACCAACAGTGCACAGGAACATGAATGCTTTGCTATTAAAAATGCCATGCAACATTGAAAACATGTCCAACTGGCTGCACAATGTGGACCAGTGAAATAACATTACAGTAAAGCATGCCAGGCCACATTTAGACATACATAGGCTGGTTGCACCAACATGGCAGTCGAAGCAATAACACTCATCAAGAAGAGAGCACACATTCAAGCATTCATCTCTGTGGCCTCTAACATATCCATACTCTTTAAAATCAGCAAGTAACTGGTCAATCCTGTTGTGGCCTTTACCTCTTCTGTTCCCGCCCAGGCCCTCTGTATGGCTCTGTTCTCTCACTTCTCTGCTAAAAACAGGAAATCCTATCCCCCATCTCCTCTTCCTCTCCCTCCTTCTCCCTTGGCCCCCCCTTTGGCCAGCTCTACTTCTCTTCCTCCTTTCTCCTCTTTCTTTCTGACAATACCTGATGAGGTTTCTAGACAAGTCTGATCTATGAAAATTTTGTCCAAACAGGTGCTCCCCTGCTCCTCTAGAAACATCAAGGACCAAATTGACACCCTCGCTCCAGCCTTGGCTGATTTCTGTAATCACTCTTTCACCCCTGGAACGTTCCCCTCTCCCCTTAAGCACTCCCCTGTGCACCCACTCCTCAAGATGCAGTCTGCCTTTCCTGCCTGCCTGGCAAACTATCGGCCAATACCCACTACCCCGTTCCTGCGCAAACTGTTGTAAAAAACTGGTCATCTTCCAGCTTACTTTCCACACTGAATCTGTTGGTTGTCTCCATGACCATCAATCTGGCTTCAGAGCTGCCAGAGGCAGGGAAACTGCTCTCCTGAACACCTGTGAAGATCTTCTTTCTAACCTTGATTACAGCATTGCTTCTGTCCTCATCCTCCTTGATATTTTCTCTGCTTTCGACACGTTCAACCACACAATTCTGATCAATCGACTCCATGAGAACCTGGGCATCACGGATCAGGCCCTTCAGTGGTTGACCTCTTTCTTCTTGGACTGCCCCTCCCAGGTGCATCTTGGTCCCTTTCTCTCCATTACATCTCTCTATACTTGTGGCGTTCCACAGGGCTCCATCCTCTCACCCTCGTTTTTCAACTTCTTCTTGGTCCCATTGGTCCACCTGATCTCTACCTTCTCCTCTTATGCAGATGACACTCAGCTTTCCTTAAGGCTCTCCTCAGACTCCTCTCCTCTCTCTCTCATTCCTGACTGTATCCGCGATTCAGGATTGTTGCGCATCCACCGATCTCTCCCTTAATGCCAGTAAGATGGAAATCCTTCTCATTGGAACCCCTGCCCTGCTTTCCCTCTCGCACTCTGGCTGCCCACCTTGGGCTCTCTTCCTTCACCTTCCTGCGAGGCAAAAAAGTTGTTGTCATCTATGACTCTACTCTCTTTCTCTCCTCACATCTCGGACATGGCCAAGAAGTCCCACTACCAGTTGCTCCTCCTCAAAGGGACTCTTCCCTTTCTCACTTCCCCCAGAAGCTTACTGTCTCCAGGGCCCTAGTTCTCCCTAGGCTGGACTACTGCAACAGCCTCTTTCCCAACCTGCCTTCCTCTACTCTCTGCCCTCTGCAGCTAATCCAGAATAGGTCTGCAAGACTTATCCTTGGCCTCAAGCCCAGCGATAATATCTCGCCAGCCCTGAAATCTCTCTACTCGCTCCCGGTTGCTGCAAGGATCAAGTTCAAGACCCTTTGCATTGTCCACAAGGCTTTCTGGGACTGGGGCCCACACTACATCCAACGCTCTCTTCCAAAATACTTTCCTTCTCAAGCCCTTCGCTCAGCTATCTCCAACTCTCTATGGTTTAGATGCTTCCCCAGGCAGAGAGTGTTTTGGGGGAGGGTTAGATCTCTCTCCTATGCAGGTGCCTCCCTCACAAAAGGCCTCCCTGCCCCTCTCAAACTTGAGCCGGACCACCTGAAGATCCGGAAGCAGCACAAGATGTTCCTCTTCTCCTCTGCTTTCTCTCTCTCCCTCCCCTGCTGGCCTACCTGACCTACCTGTCTGCTGTATCAACTGGTTGCTTGGCTACCCTCAGAGTCTCACTGGATACCAGGCTCTTTCTGCACTGCCTCTGGGCCTACCATGCACTTAGGGGCTGTAACTTGCACTACCCAGAGCCACACTGCACTGGCTGCTCATATTCAGAGCATTGCTGACCGGTTTTTCCCTCCCCTCTCCCTTGCACTTCCCCCTCCCTTTCCCCTTCCACTTCTCGTTCTCGCACCTGCACGATCTGAATGACACAAGGCCTAGTAAAATCGTTTGTCTTGTCCTCCCTCTATCTTCCCTCCAGTGTCTTGTCGTGCCTAGAAACACTTGTGTGCAAGCGCGTTATAAATGACTTATATCATATCATTTTATCACAGATGTCCAGAAAAATATGCAATGCCCCAGTAAGAAACGACTAGTCTGGCAGCACCCAAATGCCAATCTTGCCAGGAAATTACACTTAGCAGGTCTGCTTTATCAGAAATGCCCAGTTATAAAAGAAAATCATACCAAACAGTGGAATGATTAGATTGGCTGCACCAAAATGCCTCTCTAGCCACTAATACCACATATCATGCCTGCATAGCCTGGACATGGACAACCATTATGATTTGTCGCACAATCCCTCTCCCCCACACATTTAAGTGTGCACCCTTTCACCATAAACTCACACAGGCAGCCACCTATACATTTAAGTGTGCACCCTTTCACCATGCAGGCACACCCAGGCCATCACCCATACATTTAAGTGTGCACCCTTTCACCATACACACACACACGCACCCGTCATGGGGTTGAGGGGAGCCCTATTACTACAAAAAGAAATTGTTTCTTTTTGAATTGACTTCATAAAGAAATTATTTCTGTTAAGGACCTAACCATAACAGAAATAATTTCTTTATGAATGCAGAGTGACTTCAAAAAGCTACTGGGGCTGATTACGAGTCCGGAATTAGCCGTGCTGGTAAAACCGGCAGGCTGCCGCCAGACCCATAGTGATTTACCGGCGCCGGATTTGACGGAATTACCAAGGCATTACAGCCCCGGTGGTCTGGTGCCGGGAATTCTGTAAATCCCAATTTCCGTGGGACTCCATGGGAATGGGGACTGTGGAAACACAGGCACCATGTCGTAATGGTGCCGGTGTTTCCGTGCATCTCTGCGGACAGGGGCCGTTCTGCCCACCAGGTCGGACCTGGCGGGCGGGACGGCACCCATGTGCAAAACTCGTAGTTTGCTGGTCCGGAAAACGGTGCCGGTACGGTTCTACCGGCACCGTTAATTCCAGACTGGCAAACCTGTAATGAGGGCCACTGTTTCTTTTTGAAGTGGTATGGCTTCCCCACCCCATGACATGAAGGCCTCCAGCCTAGGCTCTTCCATTGCATGGGGTGAGGGATTCCTCAGACTTCAAAAAGAAAGTTTCTTTTTGTAGTCACTCTGCCTTCATAAAGAAATTATTTCTGTTACAGAAATAATTTCTTTATGAATGCAAAGTGAAATCAAAAAGATTTTTGTCATGTTCTGGTGGGTCCCCGTGCACAGCGGGGGCTGCGTGGGCCCCCGTTACGCCAGTGCTCTAGTCAATGTCACTCTGGGCGTCAAGCCGACGCGCTGCTATGACCAGGACCTGGCTGAAGCCTGGTTCCTTCTGGTTATGCTTTTGGTAGACATAGAGACTGCACCACCTGGATCTGCTGTCATCAGCGCCACAAGTTGCACCACCACCCATCTGTGGCCCTGCCTCCGGGGTGTTTGCATCTCTAGCCATGTGCTGGCCACCGCGCTCTCCGTGGACATGTTGTTCTCTGGAGACGAGCTTTGTCTTCCACGGCTGCATCTTCTCAGCATTTTCCTGATTCCGGCGGCTGCTGTGCAGCGTCCACAGAGGGTCTGTCTAGACTATGCTGGTGCTGCTGCTGGCACAGGAGTGGAAGTGTTGTGGCCATTGTTGTCTACGGCATCTACAAATGGATGAAAAGATGAGCAATGAGGGGTTCCAAAATGTTGCTCCTCATTGAGGTGGGTAGTCACTGGATTGGCCATGCCCACTCTCCTCACCAAAGCTGGTGTTCCCAGGATTGCCCATGCCCATACTCTCCTCATCAAAGCTGGTGTTCCCAGGATTGGCTATGCCCATACTCTCCTCATCAAAGCTGGTGTTCCCAGGATCGGCTATGCCCAAACTCTCCTGATCAAGGTTGGTGTTCCCCGGATTGGCCATTCCTATACTCTCCTCATCCAGGCTGGTGTTCCCAGGATCAGCTATACCAAAATCTCCCCATCAAGCCTAGTGTTCCCAGGATTGGCCATTCCCATACACTCCTCATCCAGCTGGTGTTCCCAGGATTGGCCATGCCCATACTCTCCTCATCAAGGCTGGTGGTCCCAGGATTGACCCTGCTCATACTCTCCTCATAAAGAGCGGTGTTCCCATTATTGACTACACCTATACTCACCTCATAAATAGCGGTGTTTCCAGGATGGGCCATGCCCATACTCTCCTCATCCAGGCTGTTGTTCCCTGGATTGGGCATGCCCATACTCTCCTCATCAAGCCTTGCGTTCCTAGGATTGGCCATGCCCATACTCTCCTCATCAAGCCTTGCGTTCCAAGGATTGGCGATTCTCATACTCTCCTCATCCAGGCTGATGTTCCCAGGATCGGCTATGCCAAACTCTCCAGATCAAGACTGGTGTTCGCAGGATTGGCCATTACTATACTCTCCTCACCAAGGTTGGTGTTCCCAGGATCGGCTGTGCCAAACTCTCCTGATCAAGGCTGGTGTTCCCAGGATTGGCCATTCCCATACTCTCCTCATCCAGGCTGGTGCTCTCAGGATTGACCACGCCCATACTCTCCTCATCAAGGTCGGTGTTCCCAGGATTGACAATGCCCATACTCTCCTCATCAAGGCTGGTGTTTCCAGGATTGGCCACACCCCTACTCTCCTCATCAAAGCTGGTGTTCCCAGGATTGACCAGACCCACACTCTCCTCATCAAGGCTGGTGTTCCCAAGATTGGCCACGCCCATACTCTCCTCATCAAGGCTGGTGTTCCCAGGATTGGATATGCCCATAGTATTGGCCATGCCAATATCTCCTCATCAAAGCTGTTGTTCCCAGGATTGACCGTGCCCATACACTCCTCCTCAAGGCTGGTGTTCCCAGTGTGGAATCAGAAAAAATGGCGGTTTCTAACCTAAATGGAGGCTTGATTCAAGATGGCGGCTTACATCAATTTCTTAGGTCAAGACCTTGCCACAGAGAGTTATTCACGTACAATTTTTAAGCAACTTGGCGTAGGCCAATATACATACAATTCATTTGTAATAAGAGGCATAATTTAATATCTGGTTTGACAAACCCTCCTTTTGGCCTATGCCAAGTGCTAATACTACTTCTGATTTGCTTGCAAGTAACTCCATGCGTCATCGTCCATACACCCCGAATCATTGTCGGACATATCTATTGCCATTAGGACTGATACCAGAGTTTCCTTCAACACATACTCTTTGGAGAGCTCCTTTGGGGCGTATATTTTATTCCCTAATACACTTGTTGCTTGCGCGCAACATCCCCCTAATACTGAGCATATACTAGGGAGACACTATACAACAACAAAGAAACAAAAAACTTCCCAAGATAATCAGTAGGGCCGAGAACAACTTCCATCCCCATGTCCCAAAACCATGTACCTCAGGAACATGTACTTCTGAACTAAGAACATGTAGATTTTGGATCGCCCTAAAGATCGTTGGAGAGGAGTCTGGAACGTAAACGCAGCAAGCGGACCCCACTAACTTACATACTCCTCCTCGCTCTGCCAGGATGACATCTAATGCCATCCGGTTCTGAAGAGCCACTGATCTTATCGCTCTCTGTTCTAAGGTCATATTATAGAGTATGTCAGTGGTCCGATTGATGGTTCTCTCCAATACTCTCGGTAGTCCCCTAATATCTTCTGAATTCATAATTTGCCCAAAAAATGACACAAAAAGATTTCATAATATCTCCTAAAGTTTGCGCTGGAGTATCCCCTTTCACACCTCGTTGTGGACGAGTCTTTGAAATTTCTGTAGTACTGGCAATAAATACCCCAGGTGATAGAATCCCTAAATAACAGGTTCCTTGCCAATCCCTGGGCAACCACGGAAATGCGACATTACCGCAAACAAAATAGACAGGTTCACCTACGTACAGAGGTCTGTTTTCACTAGTCAAATTCGCAACGTTGGTACACTTTCAAAAATTACCCATTGACCGTGTTCCATTCCTCTGGATGCAGATGGATATTGAATCGGGGCTGTGATTAACAGAATAAGATGGCGGCATGGCATCCTTATTGCCTATAGGAGCCATTTTGAAAGAGATTAAAGACTGAAAAGGATGAGACAATCTATCCGAGGGCCTAACAGAAGCAACATTTGGCTTTCTTCTATTTGCAAAAAGTGAGCATCCCAGGAGCATCAAAACATTCTTTTCAAAACTATTTAAATTTGTACCATCAAAGTTCCCTGAGATGCTGTCATTCCATCGACCAAAAAATAGTGCTCTAAGAGAAGCATAACAGGCAGTTGTCAGAGGCAGAGGGTAAATATACCAACCTAGCCCCTTATCCCTATGTTGCGGTAGATGTGTACAGATCCAGCAATTGGTCTTATTAAAAATTGCTTGAGTGGCATTCATTATTAACAAAAGGGTATTATTCTGATAATTCCGTCTATGCAAAGAATCTCTAGGCAACAAAGTATGCAATTGCACAGAAGGAGTGGGAATCACAGATACATTTTCAATAGGTAAAAAGTCCTCTAAAGGATATGCTTCTTCCAGATACCATAACCCAAACCCAAAAGTCATTACAAATCCAGTAATTAGTACGAGAAGGCAACAATACACTTTGGGGGTCCCCTTACATACTTGATCATTGTCTCTGCTAGTCACATTTTTATCTAAAAGTTCAGTACGAGCGGTAGCGGGTGCAGGCATCGTAGTCTTCAATTGAAAAACACCAATTGTTTGTTTGCTGGCGACTCCAGTCGCGTGTCTTCTTAATGTCTTTCCCACAACCCTTAGCCAACAGAATCTTTCCGTACAATCGGGCCAAAAACGACAAGCCCTCAGATGATTTTATTTTTCTTTTCAGTCGCACAGTCAGACCATGCTGTACATTTATTTCCTTGGGCGCAAATTATATTTTGCAGTTTCTGGTGGGAACAAAGTGTCGTCACTTCCTCCTGGAAGTGGCGAACGGACGGAAATGGGATCAAGAAAGGATTGATATGGAAGTTCCACTGTTGGGGAGTGCGGAGACAAGAAGGCCGTTTTGTCCAGCCCTGCGGATTCTGAAGCGGTCTCCGATTCTCCCTTGTTGGTTGTTGCTGTTTCAGGCACGCTAGTTACAGCAATGGGAAGGGATTCTGTGTCTTCTGTATCATAAGGCACGGGCTGTGGGATCCGTTTGGTGTGCGTCGCATGGATCCAGTGTTTACGACCCGCTACCCGCACGGCAGTCTGAATGACCAGCAGGACTTGGTAGGGTCCCCTCCACCGAGGTGCAAGGCAAGACGACCTCTCAAAAACCTTCGTGAGGATCCAATCCCCCGGTCGTACACTGTGACCGGGGCCCTCGTAGTGTACAGGTAATGCCTCTCGCACCTGGTGATAAATTGAAAACAGATTTTTAGTCAACTGGTTACAGTAGTCTGAAAGAAGCACATTTTCTATATCCCGTAATGAGCGACTTTTTGGCATACCCCAAATATTAGCAGGTCTCCCCATTACCACCTCAAAGGGAGAGAGCCCAGTCTTAGTTTGAGGGGTCGTTCTCATCGATAGTAACACGATCGGTAAGGCGTCCGGCCATTTTAGATTGGTGCCAGCACACATGCCTTAGCGAGTTTGTTCTTTATAATGCCATTGTGCCTTTCCACTAATCCGGCACTCTGGGCATGCCTAGCTGAATGGAACCGCTTGTCAATCTGTAATCCTTTGCAAATTTGCAGGATTACAGTGGCAATAAAGTGTGGCCCATTATCAGACCAGATGACTCTCGGCAGCCCGAACCCAGGAAAAAACTCTTTCAACAGAGTATTTGCCGTGGTTATGGCCATGGCATCTCTAACCGGGAAGGCCTCAACCCACTTACTAAAGGCGCAAATAACAACCAATACATATTTAAGATTGTTACACCGTTCCATTTCAATAAAATCAAAATGAATAACCTCAAACGGGACAGAAGGTGGAGCGAAACTTCCTCTAGGAGTCGAGGTACCTTTTCCTACATTGTGCTGCAAGCAAACCATGCAGTTCTGGACAAAAAGCTCCGCAGTTTTGAAAATCTTATCATTGGCCCATACACTGTGTAGCATTTTTGTTAACTTCCACGCACACACATGTGTCGGACCATGAGCCATAATAACCATCATTGTAATGTAGGCGTCAGGGAGTAACCATTTCCCTTCAGCATTGTCTACCCAAGACCCGTCATCATCCAATCTTCCTGCACCCTCGATCCATCTCTTAGTTTGCTCTATGGTAGCATCTGCTTGAATGTCTTTTACGGCATCAATACTTTCTCCCAAAGTGCAAACATTTACAATTTCTTTTACAGCGTACATTACTGAACTGAAATCAGTGGCAGTCTGTTTAGCTATCTGATCGGCGAAGGCATTCCCTTTTCCTACATCATCTGTAACCTTTTGATGTGCTGAACATTTTATGATAGCTAACTGAACAGGGAGTGCAAGTGCTGAAAGTAATCGCACTATTAAAGTGCCATGCTGGATTTTCGTTCCGTGCGAGGTCAAGAAACCTCGTTCTTTCCAAAGTCTACCGAAATTGTGGGCCACCCAAAAGGCATACTGACTGTCAGTATATATATTCACTGTACGCCCGTCAGAAAGCTCACAAGCTCGAGTTAACGCTATAATTTCTGCGGCCTGCGCAGAGTTATGCATAATTCTTTTAGTTTCCACAACCGTGCTTAAAGTAGTGACAGCATAAGCAGCCGTGGATGTACCGTCTGGAAGTTTAAAACAAGAGCCATCACAAAATAGCTCTCCTTGAGGACTATTCAAAGGCGTGTCTTTCAAATCGATCCTGCCTTTTGTCTCTTGTTCTGTCATATAACGACAATCGTGTGATGTGTCGTCATCATCAACAGTATTTTGTGAGACAGGTAAAAGTTCAGCCGGATTTAATACGCAACACCTCTGAATTTGAATGTGGGGTGCAAACAAGGTCAGTTCATATCTTGTCAATCGTGCAGAAGTGAGGTGTTGCGTTTGAGTTCTATTCAATAGAATATCTACAGAGTGAGGACCAATTAAGGTTAACGCATGACCCAGGACCATTCCCTCACTCTGTTTTACAGACGCAGCAGCAGCAACAGCACGCAAACATCTTGGCAAAGCGCATGCTACAGGATCAAGGGCGGAGCAATAGTAGCCGCACGGCCTATTCTTCCCTCCATGTTCCTGCGTTAACACAGCCAAAACACATCCATCACGTTCATGCACAAACAATACAAAGGCCTTATCATAATTTGGAGTTCCTAAAACCGGCGCCGAACACAGCGCGGATTTGAGCAAATCGAATGCTGTCTGGTGTTCCAAGGTCCATGGCAATGGCAAAGGAATGCCCTTCTTTGTCAAAGCCAACATTGGTTTAATCGTTAATGAAAAATTTGGGATCCACAATCTACAATAAGAAGCCATACCTATCAAGGCTCTAACTTCCTTTTGCGTATTTGGGACAGGCATACCAGAAATGGTCTTTATTCGTTCAGGTGTCAACCGTCTTCCCTCCTTTGACAGGAGATAGCCTAAATAGGCGACCTCCTGGCAACAATATTGGAATTTCTTAAGTGAAGCTTTGTGGCCATGTTTTGCTAGATGACAAAGCAACAACAAGGTGCCTTCTTTACAGGCACTCTCAGAATCAGCAGCCAAGAGGAGGTCATCTACGTACTGCAGTAACGTGCAAGTAGTAGGCAACTCGAGGGTATCAAGCTGCTCTTTCAATCCCCTACTATAAATACTTGGACACTCAGTGTACCCTTGTGATGCACGAGTGAATGTAAACGAGCGTCCACCTAGGGAAAACGCAAACAAATACCTACTATCCTTGTGTATAGGAATACTGAAAAACGCGTTTTTAAGATCAACAACGCTAAAGTGAGTGGCAGAAGCCGGAATCATGGTTAATATCGTTGTAACATCAGGTGCAATAGGAAATTGAGGAGCCACAATTTTGTTAATAGCGCATAAATCAATTATAAAATGAAAGGGAATCGCATTATCACCTTTTTTGTATACTGGCAAAATGGGGCTGTTACATATGCTACCCGTAATCTCCTCAATTACTCCACGATGTACAAAATCAGAAACTATACATTTCAAAGCCTGTTCGCCTTCAACTGAGATCTTATACTGCGGGATGGAAGGCAATTTTACTCCATGTTTCAAAATAATTTTAACAGGTTCAATTTGGAGAATGCCCACATCATTATCATCAATTGCCCATAAGCATTCCGGAATGTTACTGAATTCTGGCGGTAAAGGTCGAGTCAAAAACTGAGAGGTGAGTGATTGCTGAGGTGAAATTGTTAGCCGAATTCGATCCGGGGAACAATGAATTACTGCGTGTAATGCCTTCAACAAATTTAGCCCCAGCAAGTTTTCCGCACAGTTTGTGGTAAGTGGAAATGGACACTGTTCCTTGAAGGGACCCATGGTTATCGGTACCGGCAAAGAGACCGGACAAACTACAGGTGTGCCTGAAAACCCTACGGAAACGTTGGATTGCCCTGACAGGGGAATATTTGGAACCCGTGAATGGTCAATGGAACATTTCTGTGCTCCCGTATCTACTAAAAATAGATGATACTTCCTATTTCCCACCGCCATCTAAACGTAGGGGCCTTTCTGATTAACGGGAATAGGCGTAGGTTCCAAATCCTGTTTCGGGCAATCCTAGCTGAACAAAATATTATCGAAAGGAAGCTCTTCGGAGAGGTACGCGGCAGAAGGGTGATCAAAAATGTTTCTATTATCCACATTTGAAACTTGCTTATCTTTTGAAGGAGGTTGCTGTGATTCTGGTGCAAACTGACCTCTGCCAGGGCCCCCTGCACCTGGGCAACCTCTGGATCATCTACCCATGTTCCCAAATGACCTTTGCTGTCAGGTCGGACATTGTGCGCGCCAGTGGCCTTCCTGCCGGCAATAGGCACACTGGTTAATGGTTACCGGAGCCAAGGGCGCACTTTCCTGTGGAATGTACTGACCTCTAAATTGATTACCCCCTCTAGGGTTTCTAACAATCTGCTGCAATAAAACTTTAGTTTTCAAGTCACCCTTTTTTTCTCAAGTTTCTCTTTTTCAGTGTTTACACGATTTTCATAATACTGAGCCATATGCAATACTTCTGATTGGGACTTCGCCTGCCAAGCGCTTTCAGAGGACATAATCTGTAACTGGATGTCAGGCAGCAATCCACGTACAAATTTGTCGACAAACAACCTTTTCCCTGACTCTGTGCCCAAGTCTTGTCCACTGAAATCCGAGAATACCTGCTTGAACCGATTGAAAAAATCGGTAGCACTCTCAGACTTTCCTTGGACACAGGCTGTAAGCTTGTCCCAAATGATTCTTTTTTCTGGAACCATAGTTTTTAATTTTACAATAATTCTATCAGGCAAGGTTAATATCACTTGAGGTGGTTGTTCGCCAGCTGGTCTTTCTCTGTCCAGCCTAGTCATGTTATCCCATGTATCTCCCAACCCAGGTATGTCATCTATAGTCCTAATCTGCTTCCACAAATCAACTGGCAGGAGTACGGGAAATAATAGGTCAATATCACTTAGAGTGAATACCGACGACTGTAAGACCGACTCTATTTCTTTATAGAATCCGGTCGGATTTTTTTGTATATCAGGAATAGATTGCTTTATGGTGTTCACTTCCTGTCTTGAAAACGGGACGTGAACAAACTGTGAAACGTAATGTGCAGGAATTTCTCCGGCTACTATACCTCGTGCAGCATCAGCCGCAATCTCAACTTTTGGGACAAATGTCGGAGGGACCTCTCTCATAGGCAACTGAGAAGTAGGCAGCTCCGAACGCTTACTAAGCAACAGAGCCAAATCAAGCGCTAAGACAGTCGAAGAAGTATCAATCGAAAAACCTCTCTTATAAACACTCAACAATTCTGCGGGACAACAAATCTTTCTTCTTACACACTCATTCTGCAGGTGCTCTACCATCACCTGTATCACTTTCTTTTGCATTTCTAACATATTTTGACTATATGTGTCATATACTTCATCTGGAGTTATCGACATATCCGAAATCCATCTTATCGCGTCCTTTGTACAAATTCGTGCTTCCTCACCTTTTAATTCTCGACGAGGAGAAAACCGTTTCTGTAATTACATAATGCCTAAACTATCACCATCTACTTCCTCGTTCTGTAACTCTTCCAACTCCTTCCTATACTCAAAAATCCTCTCAACATGCTCATATACCTTCTCCGCAGTATCTCTGGACAACGCTAAGGCGTTCAAATCCCGTAACCCTTGTGGGAAATCTACATCATTTAGTCTTTTCCACATTATACTTAAATGAGTCCCTAATCCTCCGATAAAAACATTTTTCTCAGGAATATCTTTTACATTTTCGAGTGTGGAAAAAACATCAGCTTGTTCACCCTTCTCCATACAATGTTTAGCCCAAGCAGTCAATTCACTCCTCTTGTCTGGCGACACAGTATTACGAGTCACAACCCTTGGTCTTGCTCCCTGGTCTACTACAAGTGATGCAGGATCACTTGGAAGAGGAAGAGTAGGCACATTCTGAATAACAACAGGTGAAGGCAAGGGGGCATGCAAAGGGGCGACGGCTGGAAAAACAACAGGAAGAACAACAGGGAGGACCGGAGGAACTATAGGATGGGGAACTACAACAGGAAGAGGCAAAGCGCCAGGAGGAGGGACATATGGAGGTGGCGCGCAGGCATCGGGCCTTTGTTCATGCAAAAGTTTTTTAATCAATTCGTCTGACGTATGAAAATCTTTTGAAGGGTAGCTTTTCTGAATGCCTGATTGAAATGCCCTGTCCGTGTTCCTAACTTACTCCAATTGTTTATTTTGATCATATAACCGTGCCTTTTCGACACTCGTCATATGTCGACGCATGTGTTTCTCTCTACTCTTTTGTTGCTGCAAAGCTTCTGTTTTCCAACTGTGCAACGCGTCAAATGCTGCAGGTCTAGCCTTTTTCTTTACTAATACAGACTCTAAATATTCTATACGAGGGATTTCAAAACTACCATTGGTTGGCCACCGGAGATTAGAATTATGTCTGGTTTGTCTGTGCCAAATATCATTAAATGCTATACTACCAAAGCCTTTCTTACAGTACATAGTACATGCCGGAGACCCCTCCTGTGGTGCGGAACGGCTATCTTCCAGAGATTGTCTGTCGCTGCGGAAAAATGCCCTAAAGCAGGCAGAAAATTTCCCAGGCATATCAAAGTTCTGGTGTTACCTCGTTAAATAATTGTGCTCGCGAGTACAATGCTCCAAATTCAAATTTGTCAGGGTAAATTAAGAATCGGGACACAATTCACTTGACCAAAGGACTGGGAGGCCCGATCGGGTTACTAAGGACAATGCAAAGGATCCACGTGTCTGGTGATTTTCGGCAAACTTACCCACCTCAAATATATGGACCCTCGTCAAGACGTCATCTCGGGCGACAGCTCACCGTCCATGGATCGGATCGTGCAGTTTCATCGAGGAATTCACTTCTCGTCTTAGAGTGGCCGGTTCTGTTGGCACCGTCCGATCCCAGTCCGATAGCCGAGCCAACCTTCAACGAGACGAAGTCAATCTTGAGGGTCCCTATTCGGGCGCCATCTGTGGAATCAGAAAAAATACAATATTACGGCTTTTACACCGAGCAAAGGAAAATACACTGACACAGGCTTATAAAGATTCCCAGAATCTTTATTACAAAAACTAAACAGTATTCAACAAAGTACACAAATAGCTATTTGGCCGTCAATACATCACAGAGACCATCAGCAGGGTTCAATGTAAGCAGTGACAGAATTTCCTAGCTGGACGCATTTATACAATTTGTAAAATGATGTCCAGCCCTCTTACAGGTTAATCATCCACTGGGCTAGGGTCGCGCCAGGTTCACTTTCCTAATTTACATATCTCGTGCATACGGTTTACTTTTCAATACATTTACTAACACACTCCATTATTCTTTAATTTAATATTTACACTCTTTACATATTGCTTTAATACAGACCAAACAGTGTTTTGCAATTATATTCGGATAGCATTACTGTTCTTGTATACTTGTAGTTTAACATTGCTAATTCAAGTAATCCCCTGCTCCCGAGGTCAACAAAAGACAAGGTCTACATGACCCTAACATGTAGCCTGAGGGCAGGTGGGACATTAACTCCCCTACAGAGGTTGGAGAGGTTAAGGCAAGAACAAGGACACACGAGATGGCCATTTTAGATTACAGGGTGACTTTGTATAAAACCCCAAAATGGCGGTTTCTAACCTAAAATGGAGGCTTGATTCAAGATGGCAGCTTACATCAATTTCTAAGGTCAAGACCTTGCCGCATAGAGTTATTCGCGTACAATTTTCAAGCAACTTGGCGTAGGCCAATATACATACAAATCGTTTGTAATAAGAGGCATAATTTAATATCTGGTTTGACACCAGGATTGACCACGCCCATATTCTCCTCATCAAGGCTGGTGTTCTCAGGATTGAACATGCCCATTCTCTCCTCGTCAAGGCTTATGTTCCCAGGATTGACCACGCCCATGCTCTCCTCATCAAGGCCGGTGTTCCCCGGATTGGCTATGCCCATGTATTGGCCATGCCAATATCTCCTTGAAGAAATTCCAGCACCTATGAGCACTTTTGGACCACCATCACCAACGGTACACTGTCCATCACGCTCAGTTTGGGATCCAGTACCCTTTCTTCTGTCCCCTCTCAGATATGGGACCATTCCTGGCCTATTCCAGTCCCGCGGGACCCTGAGGCACCAAGTGCCATTTATGCACCGGCAATCCTGCATTTTCCAAGGATTACCAAAACAGCAACCTTCTGCTACCACAGTAGTAGGTAAGCTGTTCTCTAGAAACACCTCATGATGTATCGCCTTGGCACCACTTTGCCTGTATTGAATACTTTTAGTACTTAGTCAATCATTACCAGAGATCCTTACAGTTTTGTTTAATCCACAGATTCAACGGACAGCACCGCCACAGGTGCCTCTCCTGACGAAGGCCAGCACAAAGACAGGCGTTAATCAAGCCCCTTTTTTGGCCGAAACACACCCTGTGTCGATCCCTGTGACACAACTATACCATCCCCCCTCGTGTATGTTATATGCAAATATTGTTGTGTGCACCATGTGTAAACTATGCCTTGGACCAATGGAAGTCTCAGGCGCATGTTTCCCTGCTTTATAGGGTTGTTATACCCCCTCCATCTGTGGGAAATGTGCATCCAAATGACGTTTTGACCTCAATAACCCTGAGGTCGACACCTATCTGTGTTACCACTATCCATAACCAGCCTTGTCCGTTTATATTTCACTTATCTTTCGTGCTTATCGAAAGAACTATAAAATAAATTGTCTAGTCACCCGAAACTTTCTGTGTTGATGCAAAATAAATACACACACACAGAAGTTCTCTGTTTTCTGTCGGATCTCTTCATCCTGATTATTTGTCTATTATAGGTATACCCACCTGGACCCCGCCAGGTGCCCGATAGTATATACCTCTCGTCCTAAGTGCAGAGATGGACACCTTTTCTTGTTTGCAGTCTTTTGATTTTTTTGGGGGTGTTCTGCATGATCTGCCTTCCAGCCACCACCATCTTCCCACCTCAGGGTGAAGCCTTGTTGTTGGCGTTGCAACCCTGAAATCGTTAATGTGTGCTAATTCAACTTTATAATATCTTGACTTTGATGGAAAATATTCCAAATAAACGTGATTACATTTAATGGATTTGCTATCTCGGGCCTGGCACAGCCTTGTCCAAGGAGCACAAATAAAGGCCACCATTCCTAGGCTCCTTTTGCCCTCGCGCTCCACAGAGATAAGCTGCCGGCCCCGCACATTAAATGCTATTTGAGCATTCAAACACGCTCAAGTTAACACAAATTATAATATTCGCTATTAGTCTGGCTAAAGAATTCCTTGCGCCAACTATATTTTAGAATCACATTATATTTAAGGTGGTTCGGAGAGCATTCAGTTCAGTCCAGAGCCCATGACCAGTTTGACAATAGCGTATTCTGCGGCCTCCAGGCACTATAAGGACCAGTCAGGATACTCCCATTTATAAAAGTAAGCCCTTTGGTTGGCCGGCACTTCAGGAGCAGTCTTACATTGCACAACTAATGTCTGCTTTTATCATAGCAACACCCTGGAAACCTCTGCCCGGTGATCTCAGACTGCCCACTAATGTAAAAAATTAAACTTGGTATGCAGTCTTTAAATCGAATATTTTATAAAGAATGACTATATATCGAATATTTTATAACCAACATGTTTATAGAGAAGGCATTTAGGGATGGGGTAAAGGGTAAAATATTTTTGGGAAACGGTTGGGGTAGTTTTTTAGGGGTGTGAAATGGGGGTTTCACACCCCCATTTTAGGGGGGAGCCCCCAAACAACAAAAAAGTGCATTCTCTATACAATTTTTCCTTATAAAATATTCGATATATGTTCTTTCTTTATAAAATATTTCCGTATAAAGACATGTAACCTTACACATTTGGTATATAGTCTCCCAGCCTCTGAAGTCAGTTATTGTCAAGTGCAACGAAACGCTATAGAACAAAGGCCAGTCGTGTCAGCCTCCTATTGGAGTGGTATCAGCATGCAAAGAATTACTCTCCTCGTCCAAGCAGGGTTCGCAGACTTGACCAAGCCCTTGTCTGCTTGCCAAATCTGGGATTACCAGGAATGACCGTACCCATATCGGCCTCACGGACGTCATTTCACCAAAATGCCTGGGGTAGCGGAAGTGACATCACACGACCCTTGACCTCTTATGACATCACAGGAAGTCATGTAATTTTGACCCCACCCCAAAGTGACATCACGGGAAGCAATGGAACACAATCTTTCACCCCTTGATAAAACAGGAAGTGGCATCACATGGCATTGTTCCTAAGTACACTACGATAAATATGGTTACGATATAATTATAATGTGATATACATTTCAGGCAAGAATGGATCACCAAATGTATCGTTAATATCAGTGCGTATAGGCCCATATTACCAATTTAATGTGAATGCAAGCAAACGTCCACGGCCAAATGGTAATGATGTGTTATTGTATAGCACTTATGCTTAAGCGTTTTATATAGAACAAATATACATATCTGTGTTGGTGCTCATTTATAGACCTCAGAAGGATGAAAGGCTGAGTTGGCCTTGCCGGGATTCGACCTTCCAACCTGAAGATCGCACACACATCACAGCAGCGAGCGCTCAACCCACTGAGCGAACTTACCAGAAATAGCAAAATGAGCAATTACATGTCTGAATGTTCTCAAAGTCAGAAAGCAAATTACACTCTATAGTGGATACCAATAAACTGGCAACTGAGATTGAACAGCAGGCCAGTTCATCTGCAGGTCTGGAGCAAATTTGTCCACATGTCAAGCCTGCGTGGATCTTTTCAGGCTTCAGAGGTTGGCAAAATACATACCATTGGGAGGGTTCATAATTGTGTATTAAAGAATTTAGAGTGGTCCAGGGAAAACAGCGCACTCGCACGGCATCCAGTACTCTGGGCACTCATTACCTCATACATGCATACAAACATCCTGAACAGCATCCCAGGGAGATAGGAAAGATAGACACATTACAAAAAACATAAATTGTGGCACAATGAAATCAAGGGCCACCTTTTGTGCTATGTTAAAACATTCCTACACTGTACACAAGCTTTTAGGCACACAGATTTTGTCAAGTGACCGAGGACACCAAGATCGAATGGCTTGTGATGACCGTAACAGAGACAACGCCAGAAAAAAACATGCTATAACTGCAACTTGAGAAAAGCAAAACACATATAGTTTTTGTCTGCATTGTGAATGTAAGGTATTTAAGTACAAACTTAATGAGGCTAAATCAGTGACTCACCCCTTGAAGTGTGCCTAAAATAAACCTTTAATGTGTCTAGTAATTATTGTGTAGAATTCCAGAAAGACTATTTGTTATTCTTATTCTTTCTTATTTGGAATCACTGCTCAAAGTGACTTGTGGAACCCTGAACAAGAAAGCCTGCCACTCCAGAAACTAAGAGCTACATGGTGCTGGACACAGCCCAGAAGCTTCCATTAAAACAAAATAAAAATGTTTTTATTTTGTTTAGGGGTAGCAAGTTGCGACCCCTGACAACCCCCAAATGACGTCCCTGATCTGCTTGCTAAAGCTGTGGTTCATGGGAGTGGCCTCGCCCATATCAGCTTGCCAAAGCTGGGGTTCACAGAAATGGCCATGCCAATACTCTCCTCATCCAGGCTGGGGTGCACAGGAATGGCCATGAGCATACTATCCTCATCCAGACTGGTGTTCACAGGAGTGGCCACGCCCCTACTCTCCTCATCAAGAGCGGTGTTCCCAGGATTGGCCACGCCCATATTGTCCTCATCAAGACTGGTGTTCCCAGGATTGGCCACGCCCATACTCTCCTCATCAAGGCTGGTGTTCCCAGGATTGGCCACGCCCATACTCTCCTCATCAAGGCTGGTGTTCCCAGGATTGGCCACGCCCATACTCTCCTCATCAAGACTGGGTTCCCAGTATTGCCCATGCCCATACTCTCATCAAGGCTGGTGTTCTCGGGATTCACCATGCCCACACTCTCCTCATCAAGGCTGGTGTTCCCAGGATTGGCCACGCCCACACTCTCCTCATCAAAGCTGGTGTCCCCAAGATTGGCCATGCCCATACTCTCCTCAACAAGAGCGGTGTTCCCAGGATTGGCCACGCCCATACTCTTCTCATCAAGGCTGATGTTCCCAGGATTGGCCACGGCCATATTCTCCTCATCAATGCTGGTGTTCCCAGGATTGACCACGCCCATATTCTACTCATCAAGGCTGGTGTTCCCAGGATTGACCACGCCCATACTCTCCACATCAAGGCTGGTGTTCCCAGTATTGGCCACGCCCATATTCTCCTCATCAATGCTGGTGTTCCCAGGATTGACCACGCCCATATTCTACTCATCAAGTCTGGTGTTCCCAGGATTGACCACGCCCATATCCTCCTCATCAAAGCTGGTGTTCACAGGATTCACCATGCCCACACTCTCCTCATCAAGGCTGGTGTTCCCAGGATTGGCCACGCCCATACTCTCCTCATCAAGGCCAGTGTTCCCAGGATTGGCTATGCCCATAGTATTGGCCATGCCCATACTCTCCTCATCAAGGCTGGTGTTCCCAGGACTGGCCACGCCCATGCTCTCCTCATCAAGGCTGGTGTTCACACGATTGACCACGCCCGTATTCTCCTCATCAAGGCTGGTGTTCCCAGGATTGGCCACGCCCATACTCTTCTCATCAAGGCTGGTGTTCCCAGGATTGGGCACGCCCATACTCTCCTCATAAAGGCTGGTGTTCCCAGGATTGGCTATGCCCATAGTATTGGCCATGCCCATACTCTCCTCATCAAGGCTGGTGTTCCCAGGACTGGCCACACCCATGCTCTCCTCATCAAGGCTGGTGTTCTCACGATTGACCACGCCCGTATTCTCCTCATCAAGGCTGGTGTTCCCAGGATTGGCCACGCCCATACTCTTCTCATCAAGGCTGGTATTCCCAGGATTGGGCACGCCCATACTCTCCTCATAAAGGCTGGTGTTCCCATTATGGCCACGCCCACACTCTCCTCATCAAGGCTGGTGTTCCCAGGACTGGCCACGCCCATACTCTTCTCATCAAGGCTGGTGTTCCCAGGATTGGGCACGCCCATACTCTCCTCATAAAGGCTGGTGTTCCCAGGATTGGCTATGCCCATAGTATTGGCCATGCCCATACTCTCCTCATCAAGGCTGGTGTTCCCAGGACTGGCCACACCCATGCTCTCCTCATCAAGGCTGGTGTTCTCACGATTGACCACGCCCGTATTCTCCTCATCAAGGCTGGTGTTCCCAGGATTGGGCACGCCCATACTCTCCTCATCAAGGCTGGTGTTCCCATTATGGCCACGCCCACACTCTCCTCATCAAGGCTGGTGTTCCCAGGACTGGCCACGCCCATACTCTTCTCATCAAGGCTGGTGTTCCCAGGATTGGGCACCCCCATACTCTCCTCATAAAGGCTGGTGTTCCCAGGATTGGCTATGCCCATAGTATTGGCCATGCCCATACTCTCCTCATCAAGGCTGGTGTTCCCAGGACTGGCCACACCCATGCTCTCCTCATCAAGGCTGGTGTTCCCAGGATTGGCCACGCCCATACTCTTCTCATCAAGGCTGGTATTCCCAGGATTGGGCACGCCCATACTCTCCTCATCAAGGCTGGTGTTCCCATTATGGCCACGCCCACACTCTCCTCATCAAGGCTGGTGTTCCCAGAACTGGCCATACCCATACTCTCCATACTCACCTGATAAATTCATCCATAATGGTTTCCACATGAAAAAGGTGCAGTATATCAGAATGTATCATCAAGAAATGCTAAGAAATGAAACTCTGCCCAGGAGGGGAGTGAGGTAGGCCCTAACACATGTCCGTTCAAGCCATGGCCTCACAGCTGAGCATGCAAACAATGATGGTGGATGTGATGGCATATAAAGCACAGGCCTGCCTGCTGAGAATTGAAGCTTAGGTCACACATGGAACCATTTCTGAGTTTTGATCGATACCTGCATAAATCAGAATAAAGACAGCCAGACATCCGGTGAATCCTGCTCTTCATCAGCTTACCGTCTCCAGTGTGCATATCATGGCTGCACCAATCTGCGCAACTGGGAGTCAGCGAAAACTCACCAACAATCTGTCCCAGTAAATGGCATCAGTCTGTCAGTTGCTGTTCTGTGGCTTCAGTGTGCAGGAGATCTGGGAGGGGATCCGTCTCCTCCTCAGTCGCCCCATCTGTCACTAATGCCACGACCGAGTTCCCGGCTATAATGGGGTTTTAGCCAGTTTACGTGAAAGACCCTGCACATCTGTTTTGGTCCTTTCATGGCAATGAGAAAATTCACCTCACTGACTCTTTCCAGCACTCAGTAAAGCCCAGTCCACTTGTCCTGAAGGGCACTGGGTTTAACAGGCTCCAAAATCCACACGCACTGGCCTGGAGAATAGCCTGTCACTGTGGCCTTCTGGTCCTGCCAGTACTTCATCAGCTTCTGACTGGCCTTTAGGTTTCATCGTTGACTGTTCCGTGTACTTTGCCATTCTAGACCAAAGGCCAAGAACATGGTCCACCACATCTCGTGTAGGGGATGAGGGGTTGCCCTCCCATCCCTATTTCACTAGACTGAGGGGACCTCATACAGGATGTCCAAACAGAAGCTCAAAGGGGCTAAACCCTACTCCGTTCTGAGGCATCTCCCTGTAGGCGAACAGAAGGCATGGCAGCAGAATATCCAATGTTCTCCTCAGCTGCTCTTCCAGGTCACCTATCTTGCCTTTGAGGGTATTGTTGAACCGCTCAACAAGCCCATTCGTTTGTGGATGGGAGAAGGTAGAGTGACTCCACACTCTTCCCACATATCCTTTATATACGCTGATATGAAGTTTGATCACTTGGCAGAAATGACTTCCTTGGGGAATCCAACATGGGAGAAGATCCCAATCACAGCCTTTGCAACCACAGGGACATTGATGCTCCTCAGATGGACAGCCTTAAGATACCTTGTTGTATGGTCTACCACCACCACGATGCACCTGTTCGCTGAGCTGGTTTGGGGATTCAAAGGACCCACAATGTCCATGCCTATTCTCTCAAAAGGCCGTCCAATCACAGGTGGATTTAAGGAGGCCTTTGTGGCACCACCTGACTTGCCAGAAGCATGGTAAATCGGGCATGGCCGGACAAATTCCTTAACTTTTACACCGAACTGTGGCCAGTAAAAGTGTGCATACAAACGGTCCAGGGTTACAGGAGCAGGCAACTCAGAAGTCTGTGGAAGTGGATCAGGGGCTACCAGCCACACCAGTCCCTCACACAAGCCCTCTGGAAGCATTCCAGGTCATAAGTCTCTGAGAGTCTTACATCTGGTGGCCTCTTTGACCCTCAATATGGTATCCACCGTGACTATCTCAGGGTCAGGAAGATCATTACTCAACAGACATGGGACAGGGATGGTGTCTTTCACTGATACACAGCGCTGGGTCATTTCACCTCGCAAACTGAACTCTACTATCGCCAAGATTGCGGGCTCTTACTAGTTTCATCAAACCAACTGGTACTACAATCAGTCCCATCAATATACTGGCCTGGCTGTACCCACTTCGGAGTGACAGCAGTGAGGATAGCTGCAGTGTCTCTGACCGCAGGAGTTTTGTGTCCATTGATATACACATGTTCTAAATACAGTTGAGTATTATTGGGAACTATGATCTCTTGTGGAGACCCGGTACTGTTCCTACTCAGTGTAACCAATCCCCATTTAGTCACTCCCTGGCCTCGTTGCAAGTCCTTCTCTAGGAGGCCCAAATGAATGACGGCCTCCTCTATGAGGCAACATTCACTATGGCTTGCTTGAGTAATCCCTTGCAAACAGGATCCCCTTTCATATGGCCCAGCTCCTTACAGACGAAACAACCTTTGGATAGTGAGAATGCAGGTGTCCCAGTGTAAAGGAGTTCCTGCACCCTTCTCTTTGGTGTGTACGGCTGAACCAGAGTTTGTGGGTTTCCCTTCATTCTTTTGGGGACCTGACTTCGAAGAGGAGTGGGGTGGACCTTTGTCCTTCTCATCCTTGTTAACTTTTTTGTCCGAAAGATTTCTCTTCTGGTTTGGGGGTGCTTGCCTGAGCCTTTTTCCGGACTCAAGCATTTACAAACCTGTAGCCTTTCAAAGCTCTCTATAGTCTGTAATAGTCTTGTCCACAGGATGCTGGTGTAGGTGAACCGCACAATTCTTCAATACATGCTCACACGCAATCAATTTTCACATCCCTTTAAATGTGTCACCTTTGTTACCAGACACACACCCGCACAGATATTTCAACAAGTGTGTTAACACTTCAAATGTCTGCTCACTTTTCTTTTCGAACTCTATTAACACTGGTGCCGTGGGGAAGTCCCCTCTCTTAACATAAGACATGCAGGACACTCTTGCTCATGCCTTTCACAGTCTCTATGTCAAGATCCATGATTATTACAAATACCTAGCAGTGTCTAAACGTTGCCCGTGTTGTGATTGGCCTTTCTTCCTGTGTATTCATCCTGCCTGGATGAGGTAAGTGTGGAGTGATGTCACATGTGGAAGGTTTGCTGTGAGCTTGGAATGTTTGGATATGAATGGGTTCCACCCGGGCAGTTGAGATATGTCCGCCTGGTTGGTGGGATCCAGTGGGTTCCTGTCTTATGTACTTCCTAATGTCCTTATGGACTTGATTAGATCTGATGAATTTATGTACCTGAATAAAGAAACTGAAGATCACCTTCAACTTGACAGCGTATCCTTTTAAGTACAAAAGCCTAACCACCAGTCATAACAGCCTGCAACAGTGCTTCTATCGTTGGGTGACTAAGCTATGCCCAAGGCTCCAACTAGATCCGACCGCATGCCATCAATGTGATGAATCAACCTCCGAGGCACCAGTGGTGCAGGGATGATTATCGGTTTCTAAACCATCAATCCCACACCTCTAGGACTCCAGAAGGGATATGAGCAGATTGGAAACACAAGCAAATTATAAACACCCTTGTCCAATTTTGGTAACATGGACAGAACGGCAGGCTTATCTCCGCAAGGTCGTGGATCGTTAGTTAGTTGCAAGACCACCAAAATACAATTATTTCCCAATGATAAAAGTGACTGTCCAGTCAAGGTTGTATAAAAATATCTACGTTATTATTATCACAACAGGCAGTTCTAGCAGCACGACGAAATACAACCCACCCTGCAAAGGACTGCAGAGGACAGACAGTTTCAAAGAAAGAAAGGGATGAACTCTGGATACTGACAGGAGGGTAGTCAGTATGGTAATTTAATCGCAACAGTTAAAGGTTACTTGGCTTCAGCACAAATGGAGCAATGGGTCCTAAAATGTCTCTAGGGGCCTTCTGGAATGGACCAGTGGAACAGAACCACAATATAACTTGTGCTGTAGGTGTTCTTGGTTCTCGACAGGATCTAATCAGCTTCAGTTTGCTTTGCAGGTTTCTGTGACAGAGTTCAAGATGGGAGTCAGCTGCGGGTACCAGGCGGAAAGACAGTTTGGCGAGCAAAGCTGGACAAATGGCTGGAACCTGGCCTACACGGTGGCTCTGAGTCTGAAATTGTTGTCTCAATGCTGGCCGGCAGTTCGGAAGAACTTGTCGAGACTTCTAAGAGGTCTTGAAGTGACTGCGGCATAACAACGGCCAGCATTACAGTCTGTTGCAGTTCAAGGAACTTGACTGGCTCGAAAATGTCCTTTAAGGCGGAAGATGCACTTCTCCCAGCTTCCACACTGAGCTTGCGTTGTCCTTTAAGGTGCATGGCCCAAAGCTGAGGAGTGTGTTGCAGGCAGCGGCCTTGTCCTTGGTTTCAGGTTCAGAGACTCTCTGGCACTTCCTAACTAGGAAGCCTGCTGCAGAGCCTAGCAGGGCACGCTGTGTGCTGGATGAGTACTGGTTCTAAACAGCTGCAGGGTCGCTGGATTCAGTATCTCCCTCTGTTCCCTGGGAGATGTTTAGGGGGGATATTGGAGGTCCTGGCCTTCATTGGTGGACGATGTAAGGCAGATTGTACCTTCAGCCAGGGTTTAATGATGAGTTCTTCTTGCTACTCTTCGCAACGTCTTCCGCTGATCTGCCAAGAAGAGGGTCTCAGCCATCTTTAAAAGCCAAGTTGGCCACAGTGATTGGTGTAAGCTACGCTCACCTTAATGTACCAATCTTGGTGTCCCCACCAATAATCTCCTGTATGCATGAGATCACAACCATAGTGCTTTGCAACAGGAAAGGTCAAGGGGTGAAAACATGTGATACTAAGTCCCACTCATCTTCCTGTCTGTTGTGGATCAAAGAGTCCCTCTGGTTAATGGATCTCTCTGTGATTCCTGACTAAACCGGCAGGTCTCCCTTGAAGCTGCGGCAAGACCAGACTGTCTGGCTTCTGCAAACCACATTCTTGTACCTTATGGATGGGGTCCCCCTGCGGGGTGGACTACTGTAAATACGCAGTCCCTGACATGACAGCCCAGGTGAATGCACCCCCACCGTGTGGATGGTCGAATTCCTCACAGCACAGCTCTATTAAAACAGTAAAAAGCAAAAGAAAAGCAAGGAAAACAGTCTTGCCTTTCTGTTATATCCACTTCTACTTCACTGTTCACTGCCCAATCACCTTTCATCAGCTCCCCCTGACTTTCATTCCCATTTACCTCCACTCCCACCTACCCCCCAAAAATACCCACCATGTCTTTCTGGGCCTGGATGCGGGGAATCAAGGGTGATGCCTCCTCCCCCTCTGTGGGGGCTGAACAGCAAGGCCCGAGTTTTTGTTCCATCTCAGATGGTGTGCTCTCAACAATGCCTCCCTGAACACTGTAGGTGCTCCCAGCAGACACCGGTGGAGGTGCTTGTGGTCCTGCCAACTCGTTGTAAAAGACAACCCCCCTCCAGAATACTGAAGCAAGGAATAGGACATTTTGTTTCTTACAAAATGACATTTTAAAGCACAACATTTTATTTATTGTTTCAGATTTGCAGAACATTTTAATTCATTTTAGTGCACGAGGGGGTGCTAGCAATCAGGACAGAGAGCCAGGGTGGGGGGAATGGGATCAGGAGGCAGAATCCTGATGGGGCTTGGCAGGGAGTGGCGTCCCTTTCTCCCCTTTCTCTCCTGCCACTTCCTGGCACGTCATTGTCCGCTACACACTGTTTACTTACTGGTTATAAAATCCAATTGTCCATGAGGGCTTTTGGTTTGATGTGTTTACTTTGATTTGCTATTGAATTTCACAATTGTGTTCAATAAATATGGCTTGATATTTTCTAAGAAAGATGTGCGTTTGTTCTTGGCAGGTCCTGAGACATGCACTGCCCATCTATTAAACCATGAGTGAGACTTTTTTGAAATTGCATGTGCTGTGAACTGAATCCCTTCTAGCGGCACCTAAGTTGGCATGTAATGTGCAGTGTGATTAAATGATTTGTCCAGGATCATACATGTTGGTTAAGTGAGAAAGCCAGAATTGGAGCTTAGCCTAAAATTTAGATATTTGACCATGCTTCTTCCAAGCTGAAGTTAGTACAAATATGTGTTAAAGTTTGTTTTTTAATGCCTGAAATAATACTCAATTTTATACAGAGTGTTTTAAAAAGTCATATGATATACCAAGCTGACAATGTATGCATCATTGCAGAAACGTGTTGATGAAAAAAGTAAGGGAGTTATTTTGTTTTGAATCCCAATTTGCACATGGAGGACCTCTCGTGTTTGCAGTTTTTTGCAAAAGGGGCCGTTCATGCAATTTTAGTTGTTTGCACCACGTACTGGAAAAGTAAAGAATAAAACACTGGCAAATATTGTCTTTGATCTTCACTTTTGTACTATGTGTCTGGAAAAGTGTAAATCCCTCCCACAAATAATGATTGTGGGAGACATCCACAATGGTTTCTTTTGGAATTTGCCTGCTTTAACTGGGGTGTAAAAGTCTGGTGGATTTCATAGGAAACCTATTGGTTTAACACCAACATAAAAATACATGCTGGTGAAAAACCAATCGGATTTGGCAGGGGATCTGTAAGAGCAAGCAAGCAAATGTGTTAAGTCCAATCTGCTTTCCAACTTCCACTGCCAAATCATACAAATTCCTGCAGCTCATAAAAAGTGTCAATAAATGCTTTTAGCACCATTTCTTCCACTCTGGTGTACTTGGAAAATGACACCCTATGATTGTAGCTTAATTGTTTCCATCCTGAATGGAAGCCTATAAGCTCCAGCATAGAAATTATGGAGAATTTGCAAAAAAATCTCATAACACAGAAATTGAAAGAAAACGCATGACAAGGTCATTGCTTCACACAGCTTGTTCTGCATCACCTTAATTTCTAATTAACCAACAATCAAACCTAATATAATTTTACGAAACTATGCCAGAGCAATGGTCACCGCCAGTTACCTTTTCCCATCTCTAAGCACTTCCTGTTGTAAATAATCTGCCTCAGAGACACATTAAAAAGATAAGACCTCACTGGGAGGGCCTGTGCAGATCTGACTGTGTTTGAGGGAAGAGAGGCAGAGCAGGGGGGCATGGGCGTTTGTCCCTTATCCAAATCTTAAATGCACCACTGATTGCAATCATTAGGAAATACTTAAATACTGTATTTTAGTTTTAAAAGATGTAAACCTTTTATATTATGCCTGCAACATTATAGGAATCGCGCTCGCTCTTTTCTTGTGTTATTTTCCAAGTGTTGATGATTCATCTTTGAGAGGCAAATCATTATTGCGGGGTGGGAGCAATCCCCTCATCTCCCTCCCCCAAATCACTAGTGGGGTCCTACAGCAAATCATTTCCATTTCCGGCCCTGCTTAAACACCCAGCACGCAGGATTCACATTATACTTTCCAAACAAGAACCACAATACACATGAGGTATTCTGTTTGCTTACAAACACTGTGAAGTTACTCAAACAGGATGAGGTTATCAATTCAGTATCGTTTGAATCATGAAAAGGGTTGGAAGTTCAGGCTACGCTTCCACACAAAGATACATTCTATTTAGGCGGGAGACCCACTGTTCAGTATGCATGCGAATATCTGCATAGCAAACAAGACACGCACATCTGGGCACATACGCATTCTCTTAGGGAGACAAAAATTAAACCAACATGCGTTGGCAAAGCTATCAGCTTCGACTTTTTAGGCATGGGTAGGCATTTGGTATCACCAGATAAGGGTATCACCTAGCCATAAGATGGGAACAGCTGAGGAACTGTGCGAGTACCTGGGCATATGATGTCATTGCCTGGTAAATGTCTGTCTGATATCTGTAAGCAAAACGGTTGGCTTTGCAAATGCTTGTTTTAGACAGGACTCGAGTGCAAGGAACAGAGGCATTGACACATATAGTGCTTATAATATCGCCTGGCTGAAGACAGACATCAAGAGATTTCTAACACACCAGGAGCTCATTTACAGAGGCAATTAAGTAAATAAACACTCAAAGGAATGCTTAGATATAACACTGGCAGGTCCTATACAGCACAAAGATTGGTATTACTTTGTGGTAGAGCATGCTTAAAGAGTTCCCAAAGGGTATGTTTTGGCGCTGAGGTGGAGGTAGTTGGTAGTAATGCCAAAGGCATTCACATATCAATGGCTAGTTATTGGATGGGTAAATGACCAAACACTCCCATAGGATGTGTGTTTCTCCTCACATCCTGTCACCATCCTATCTGTGTTCCACAGCAAGAGTTCTGGCTTAATCCTAGTAGGAAAAACTAAAGAAAGATGTATGTATGTGTCTGAATCAATTGCTCTGGTCAGCCTTCCATACCATTGTCTACAAATCAGCCTTGGCCATGCCAGTAATGTGAGCAGCCCTACCCAAACTGTTACACTGCTGAACCACAAGCCCTAGAAATGCCTGTGGTTGCTTGTGTTTCAGTGAAGGTACATGGCATAGCCATTGTGACTGAACTGCACCTTTTGGTGGCAGAACCAAGAGTAATTTGCTAATGGCTTGTCCCCTTCTGTAATGGCACAGACATACTACAGAATTGTGGCATGGAATGTTGTGCATAGCACTGATAGTGGTAATGTGTAATTCAAAGCCCTACATCTAAAACCTTTTCATTTTACTACTCTTCCCTCCAAAATTATATTGTTTTACTACCAATCTTATTTTTTAAGTAGTTAATACAGCAGACTATATACTTTGAATGTAATTTTTAAGGGATACACCTTCTGCAGAAATCTGTGTGCAAGCAACAATACCTGTCATTTATTGAGGGATATATATATATATATATATATATATATATATATATAACCAGTTCATTAAGCATGATGTGAAAAACTGCTATTTTCCCACAAAAAATAAACATACTGTAAATTACAGGAACCGACTTTGTGATTTAAGGTTCGAGAAAATAGTTGTCAGCCGCCTGCTTGAGAGCTACCTCACTTAGAGGTGTGACTGACCCTTCATCTCCCTGGTAATTTGTGCTTTCATGGCAGCGGGGCATAAACCCTTCATCTCCCTGGTAATTTGTGCTTTCATGGCAGTGGGGCATAAACCCTTCATCTCCCTGGCAATTTGTGCTTTCTTGGCAGTGGGGCATAAACCCTTCATCTCCCTGGTAAATTCTGCTTTCATGACAGTGGGGCATAAACCCTTCATCCCCCTGGTAATTTTTGCTTCCATGGCAGTGGGGCATTAACCCTTCAGCTTCCGGGTAATTTGTGCTTTCATGGCAGTGGGGCATAAACCCTTCATCTCCCTGGTAATTTTTGCTTCCATGGCAGTGAGGCATAAACCCTTCATCTTCCTGGTAATTTGTGCTTTCTTGGCAGTGGGGCATAAACCCTTCATCTTCCTGGTAATTTGTAATTTGTGCTTTCATGGCAGTGGGGCATAAACCCTTCATCTTCCTGGTAATTTGCAATTTGTGCTTTCATGGCAGTGTGGCATAAACCCTTCATCTCCCTGGCAATTTGTGCTTTCATGGCAGTGTGGCATAAACCCTTCATCTCCCTGGCAATTTGTGCTTTCTTGGCAGTGGGGCATAAACCCTTCATCTTCCTGGCAATTTGTGCATTCTTGGCAGTGGGGCATAAACCCTTCATCTCCCTGGTAATTTGTGCTTTCATGGCAGTGTTGTCAGGAATCTGGTTTGGGGTAGAGGACGGCGCTTCTTATGTCCCAAGAGGCGATAAACTACATTTCCCAGCAGGCTTTGGGATGCATGTAATTTCCAGTTCGCGCGGCACGCCAGCTGGTCATTAGTAGTACTGTTTAAAACTTGCCGCCGCCCGTGCCTCGGTGCAGGTAATTACAGATTATCAGCACGGGCGGCGGCAGCTGAGGACCCGAGGGCATGCAGGAGCGTTTGGACGCCGAAGGACTTTTGGAGCTTCACCCCGTGCTGCGACGGTGATTTGCAGCCTTTCTAAGCAGGAGAAGAAACAGTCGCGTGGCCGCGGCGGTGAAACGACTTCCTTCAGAGTGTTGGGCCATCGGACTTCAGGGTCCGGATGTCCTCGTGAGGCATCCGGACCATCAGTTAAGTTTACTACTGCATTGCTCATGTTTTGGTGTTACAGCATGCTTTATTCTGCTTGTTGATTTATGATACGAACCATGCTGAGAGTGTGTGATGAAACACGCTATGTGTAAGGAAATACGCTATGTGTAAGGCGACCCCCCATGTGTGAGGAAACACGCCAGGAGTCTCAGAAATGACAAACAGTGCTCTTGGATTATAGGAGGATATCCTCATTCTTTAGGGTCCACACAGCAAGAGGGCATGTGTTTTGTGTAATTGTTGTGAACCCTTGCTTGTTGCTTCATTGTGCCCAGTGGGCCATGAGTCTTTGTATCTTCATGAAAGGGACATCCCTTTGTTTGTGCCATTTTGCTTGTATCCAAACCTCTGTGTTTCAAAAGCTATGTGTCCCAGGCTGTTTCAGTCTTATGTTATGTTCAGGTTGCTAACCTTATGTTTTGTGCACTAATAAGGTCCACTACTGTGGGTATGTAGCAGGTTCATTGCATGTCTAGGAGGTTTGGCTAGGTGTGCAGGATTTACAGGTACAGGTATAGGAGTATTGAGTATATTGTTATGTACTTGCTTGTTTATGTTTCCCCTCCCTTTCCCTAACTCCGTCTTCCCCCCATTGGCTGCCACGTGGTTTCCTGTGATATCATTTTCAGGCGCCCGTGCCAACCACGGTGGGAGGGTCGATCTATTTGGCTTCTGTGGTTCGGGAGAGGGTTTCCAGTCCCCTATACCTATATAAGTTTGACAAGTGGGGCATAAACCCTTCATCTCCCTGGAAATGGGTGCTTTCTTGGCAGTGGGGCATAAACCCTTCATCTTCCTGGTAATTTGTAATTTGTGCTTTCTTGGCAGTGGGGCATAAACCCTTCATCTCCCTGGTAATTTGTGCTTTCTTGGTAGTGGGGCATAAACCCTTCATCTTCCTGGTAATTTGTAATTTGTGCTTTCATGGCAGCGGGCCATAAACCCTTCATCTTCCTGGTAATTTGTGCTTTCATGGCAGTGGGCATAAACTCTTCATCTCCCAGGTAATTTTTGCTTTCATGGCAGTGGGGCATAAACCCTTCATCTTCCTGGTAATTTGTGCTTTCTTGGCAGTGGGGCATAAACCCTTCATCTTCCTGGTAATTTGTAATTTGTGCTTTCTTGGCAGTGGGGCATAAACCCATCATCTCCCTGGTAATTTGTGCTTTCTTGGCAGTGGGGCATAAACCCTTAATCTCCCTGGTACTTTGTGCTTTCTTAGCAGTGGGGCATAAACCCTTCATCTCCCTGGTAATTTGTGCTTTCTTGGCAGTGGGGCATAAACCCTTAATCTCCCTGGTACTTTGTGCTTTCTTAGCAGTGGGGCATAAACCCTTCATCTCCCTGGTAATTTGTGCTTTCTTGGCAGTGGGGCATAAACCCTTCATCTTCCTGGTAATTTGTAAATTGTGCTTTCATGGCAGCGGGGCATAAACCCTTCATCTCCCTGGTAATTTGTAATTTGTGCTTTCTTGGCAGCGGGGCATAAACCCTTCATCTTCCTGGTAATTGGTGCTTTCATGGCACTGGGCATAAACTCTTCATCTCTCAGGTAATTTGTGCTTTCTTGGCAGTGGGGCATAAACCCTTCATCTTCCTGGTAATTTCTGCTTTCATGACAGTGGGGCGTAAACCCTTCATCAACCCTGGTAATTTGTGCTTTCATGGAAGTGAGGCATAAACCCTTCATCTCCCTGGTAATTTTTGCTTTCATGGCAGTGGGGCATAAACCCTTCATCTTCCTGGTAATTTGTGCTTTCTTGGCAGTGGGGCATAAACCCTTCATCTTCCTGGTAATTTGTAATTTGTGCTTTCATGGCAGTGGGGCATAAACCCTTCATCTTCCTGGTAATTTGTAATTTGTGCTTTCTTGGCAGTGGGGCATAAACCCATCATCTCCCTGGTAATTTGTGCTTTCTTGGCAGTGGGGCATAAACCCTTCATCTCCCTGGTAATTTTTGCTTTCATGGCAGTGGGGCATAAACCCTTCATCTTCCTGGTAATTTGTGCTTTCTTGGCAGTGGGGCATAAACCCTTCATCTTCCTGGTAATTTGTAATTTGTGCTTTCATGGCAGCGGGGCATAAACCCTTCATCTTCCTGGTAATTTGTAATTTGTGCTTTCATGGCAGCGGGGCATAAACCCTTCATCTTCCTGGTAATTTGTAATTTGTGCTTTCTTGGCAGTGGGGCATAAACCCATCATCTCCCTGGTAATTTGTGCTTTCTTGGCAGTGGGGCATAAACCCTTAATCTCCCTGGTACTTTGTGCTTTCTTAGCAGTGGGGCATAAACCCTTCATCTCCCTGGTAATTTGTGCTTTCTTGGCAGTGGGGCATAAACCCTTCATCTTCCTGGTAATTTGTAATTTGTACTTTCATGTCAGTGGGGCATAAACCCTTCATCTTCCTGGTAATTTGTAATTTGTGCTTTCATGGCAGCGGGGCATAAACCCTTCATCTTCCTGGTAATTTGTAATTTGTGCTTCATGGCAGTGGGGCATAAACCCTTCATCTTCCTGGTAATTTGTAATTTGTGCTTTCATGGCAGCGGGGCATAAACCCTTCATCTTCCTGGTAATTTGTAATTTGTGCTTTCATGGAAGCGGGGCATAAACCCTTCATCTTCCTGGTAATTTGTAATTTGTGCTTTCTTGGCAGTGGGGCATAAACCCATCATCTCCCTGGTAATTTGTGCTTTCTTGGCAGTGGGGCATAAACCCTTAATCTCCCTGGTACTTTGTGCTTTCTTAGCAGTGGGGCATAAACCCTTCATCTCCCTGGTAATTTGTGCTTTCTTGGCAGTGGGGCATAAACCCTTCATCTCCCTGGTAATTTGTAATTTGTACTTTCATGTCAGTGGGGCATAAACCCTTCATCTTCCTGGTAATTTGTAATTTGTGCTTTCATGGCAGCGGGGCATAAACCCTTCATCTTCCTGGTAATTTGTAATTTGTACTTTCATGTCAGTGGGGCATAAACCCTTCATCTTCCTGGTAATTTGTAATTTGTGCTTTCATGGCAGCGGGGCATAAACCCTTCATCTTCCTGGTAATTTGTAATTTGTGCTTCATGGCAGTGGGGCATAAACCCTTCATCTCCCTGGTAATGTGTGCTTTCTTGGCAGTTGGGCATAAACTCTTCATCTCTCAGGTAATTTGTGCTTTCTTGGCAGTGGGGCATAAACCCTTCATCTTCCTGGTAATTTGTAATTTGTACTTTCATGTCAGTGGGGCATAAACCCTTCATCTTCCTGGTAATTTGTAATTTGTGCTTTCATGGCAGCGGGGCATAAACCCTTCATCTTCCTGGTAATTTGTAATTTGTGCTTCATGGCAGTGGGGCATAAACCCTTCATCTCCCTGGTAATGTGTGCTTTCTTGGCAGTCGGGCATAAACCCTTCATCTCCCTGGTAATTTGTGCTTTCTTGGCAGTGGGGCATAAACCCTTCATCTCCCTGGTAATTTGTAATTTGTACTTTCATGTCAGTGGGGCATAAACCCTTCATCTTCCTGGTAATTTGTAATTTGTGCTTTCATGGCAGCGGGGCATAAACCCTTCATCTTCCTGGTAATTTGTAATTTGTACTTTCATGTCAGTGGGGCATAAACCCTTCATCTTCCTGGTAATTTGTAATTTGTGCTTTCATGGCAGCGGGGCATAAACCCTTCATCTTCCTGGTAATTTGTAATTTGTGCTTCATGGCAGTGGGGCATAAACCCTTCATCTCCCTGGTAATGTGTGCTTTCTTGGCAGTCGGGCATAAACTCTTCATCTCTCAGGTAATTTGTGCTTTCTTGGCAGTGGGGCATAAACCCTTCATCTTCCTGGTAATTTGTGCTTTCATGGCACTGGGCATAAACTCTTCATCTCTCAGGTAATTTGTGCTTTCTTGGCAGTGGGGCATAAACCCTTCATCTTCCTGGTAATTTCTGCTTTCATGACAGTGGGGCGTAAACCCTTCATCAACCCTGGTAATTTGTGCTTTCATGGAAGTGAGGCATAAACCCTTCATCTCCCTGGTAATTTTTGCTTTCATGGCAGTGGGGCATAAACCCTTCATCTTCCTGGTAATTTGTGCTTTCTTGGCAGTCGGGCATAAGCTCTTCATCTCCCAGGTAATTTGTGCTTTCTTGGCAGTGGGGCATAAACCCTTCATCTTCCTGGTAATTTGTGCTTTCATGACAGTGGGGCGTAAACCCTTCATCCCCCCTGGTAATTTGTGCTTCCATGGCAGTGGGGCATTAACCCTTCAGCTTCCGGGTAATTTGTGCTTTCATGGCAGTGGGGCATAAACCCTTAATCTCCCTGGTAATTTTTGCTTTCATGGCGGTGGGGCATAAACCCTTCATCTTCCTGGTAATTTGTGCTTTCTTGGCAGTGGGGCATAAACCCTTCATCTTCCTGGTAATTTGTAATGTGTGCTTTCATGGCAGTGGGGCATAAACCCTTCATCTTCCTGGTAATTTGTAATGTGTGCTTTCATGGAAGCGGGGCATAAACCCATCATCTCCCTGGTAATTTGTGCTTTCTTGGCAGTGGGGCATAAACCCTTAATCTCCCTGGTACTTTGTGCTTTCTTAGCAGTGGGGCATAAACCCTTCATCTCCCTAGTAATTTGTGCTTTCTTGGCAGTGGGGCATGAACCGTTCATCTTCCTGGTAATTTGTAATTTGTACTTTCATGTCAGTGGGGCATAAACCCTTCATCTTCCTGGTAATTTGTAATTTCTGCTTTCATGGCAGCGGGGCATTAACCCTTCAGCTTCCGGGTAATTTGTGCTTTCATGGCAGTGGGGCATAAACCCTTCATCTCCCTGGTAATTTCTGCTTTCATGGCGGTGAGGCATAAACCCTTCATCTCCCTGGTAATTTGTGTTTTCTTGGCAGTGGGGCATAAACCCTTCATCTCCCTGGTGATTTTTGCTTTCATGGCAGTGGGGTATAACCCCTTCATCTCCCTGGTAATTTGTGCTTTCATGGCAGTGGGGTATAACCCCTTCATCTCCCTGGTCATTTGTGCTTTGATGGCAGTGGGGCATAAACCCTTCATCTCCCTGGTAATGTGTGCTTTCTTGGCAGTGGGGCATAAACCCTTCATCTTCCTGGTAATTTGTAATTGGTGCTTTCATGGCAGCGGGGCATAAACCCTTCATCTTCCTGGTAATTTGTAATTTGTGCTTTCTTGGCAGTGGGGCATAAACCCTTCATCTCCCTGGTAATTTGTAATTTGTGCTTTCTTGGCAGTGGGGCATAAACCCTTCATCTCCCTGGTAATCTCTGCTTTCATGGCAGTGGGCATAAACTCTTCATCTCCCAGGTAATTTGTAATTTGTGCTTTCTTGACATTGGGGCATAAACCCTTCATCTCCCTGGTAATTTGTGCTTTCTTGGCAGTGGGACATAAACCCTTCATCTCCCTGGTAATTTGTGCTTTCTTAGCAATGGGGCATTAACCCTTCATCTTCCTGGTGATTTGTAATTTGTGCTTTCATGGCAGCAGGGCATAAACCCTTCACCTCCCTGGTAATTTGTGCTTTCATGGCAGTGGGGCATAAACCCTTCATCTCCCTGCCAATTTGTGTTTTCATGGCAGTGGGGCATAACCCCTTCATCTCCCTGGTAATTTGTGCTTTCTTGGCATTGGGGCATAAACCCTTCATCTCCCTGGTAATTTGTGCTTTCTTGGCAGTGGGACATAAACTTCATCTCCCTGGTAATTTGTGCTTTCTTGGCAATGGGGCATAAACCCTTCATCTTCCTGGTAATTTGTAATTTGTGCTTTCATGGCAGCAGGGCATAAACCCTTCATCTCCCTGGTAATTTGTGCTTTCATGGCAGTGGGGCATAAACCCTTCATCTCCCTGCCAATTTGTGCTTTCATGGCAGTGGGGCATAACCCCTTCATCTCCCTAGTAATTTGTGCTTTCTTGGCAGTGGGGCACAAACTCTTCATCGCCCAGGTAATTTGTGCTTTCTTGGCAGTGGGGCATAAACCTTTCATCTCCCTGGTAATTTATGCGTTCTTGGCAGTGGGGCGTAAACCCTTCATCCCCCTGGTAATTTGTGCTTCCATGACAGTGGGGCATTAACCCTTCAGCTTCTGGGTAATTTGTGCTTTCATGGCAGTGGGGAATAAACCCTTCATCTCCCTGGTCATTTTTTTGCTTTCATGGCGGCAGGGTATAAACCCTTCATCTCCCTGGTAATTTGTGCTTTCTTGGCAGTGGGTCATAAACCCTTCATCTTCCTGGTAATTTGTGCTTTCATGGCAGTGGGGCCAGTGGGGCATGAACCCTTCATCTCCCTGGTAATTTGTGCTTTCTTGGCAGTGGGGCATAAACCTTTCATCTCCCTGGTAATTTGTGCTTTCATGGCAGTGGGGCATAAACCCTTCATCTCCCTGGTAATTTCTGCTTTGATGGCAGTGGGGCATAAACCCTTCATCTCCCTGGTAATTTGTGCTTTGATGGCAGCGGGGCATAAACCCTTCATCTCCCTGGTAATTTGTGCTTTGATGGCAGAGGGGCATAAACCCTTCATCTCCCTGGTAATTTCTGTTTTCATGACACCAGAGTGAATTTCATAAGGAACCCATGGGGTCCCCTGTTTAGTTATAAAAAAAATTATTTTATGTATGTAACCTTTCACCTTAGGATACTGCTGGCATGAGCACCAACTAAATGGGGACTTGCCACGTCAGCTCACCCTTCCTTGGAGCGGTATCGGGGACCATTAGGGTGAGTCTGAGGCAACAGACGCCTCACCTACATTCAGGTATCACCCACATGTAGTGTGAGGCAACAGGATGGTCTCTGTGGGTGGTCGTCAGGCAGGCCGCCATCCTATTCCGATAACGCACATTGGGTACCTTCCGTCTACCGCATTTTCCCATTTCATCTTTTTACATATCTTCAACGGACCTATGCCTACTTAGCTGTTAAGCCTACATACCATTCCCATAAAAACCCTTAGTCCATACTTAACTTTTAACCTAATTAACAGTATTTAAATATATACATATAACTGCTCATATATATATATATATATATATTTACATACCACATAAAACACTATGTCACATTAGGGTGACTGCTGAAGTCAGTCACCTGCTTCTCAGTACCTTCATGGGTCTGGGTCTACCCTTGGTGGCTCTGCAAGGCTGGCTTCAGGGCGGGTTGCAGTGCCGCTGTGGGTGGATGGTAAAGCTAGGGGCCTCTTGGGTCTTCTGGGTGGCCCAGTGTATGAGTGGCAGTCCACCCACTGTGACTGCCGCTCCACGTGGCCTCTGTTTGCTTCAGGGTGGCCGCTTTGGTGTGGGGGCCACCCATGACCACTGCTGTGCCCGCAACACTTTTTTTTAATCTTCTGAGTGGACTCCCCGCCACGTCCAAGGCACCTTCAAACTCTTCTGGTTGGCTCCATTAGACCAAGAGCCGCGGGGTGGCCAGGTCTTTCACCACCGCTCCAGTGGCCATTTTAACTTCAGGCAGCATCCCCATAGCAACAGGGACGCTGCCATTTTCATGGACACACGCCGTAGCCTGTTGGGGTTTCGTGGCGCGCCTTCAGCAATGCATCATGAGATGCAAGGGGCAGGCACCCTGGCCTTCACTCTCGCTTCCCCGCCAGGCAGGCCGGAGCTTTCCTCCACCAAGACTGCCCAACGGAACACACACACAGCACATACATAAATAAAGACACTGCACATTTAATACAGATACTTTTATTTCACAGGTGCCTGTGTCTTTCTTACTAGGTGTTCCCTTAGGGCACAAGCATGTCGCCCCTACGAGCGGAGCCCGGGGCCACGGGCTACTTAGTGATCGCATATAGTGCAGGCGACATCGATGTTTTCTGATTCCGATTTTTTGCTTAGGGTGGGTAAAAGAAAAGGATACAGCCATTTGATTGCTAAAGAAATTCCCAATAAAAACCGTGATGTGCTCCGAGATGCAGATGAGAGATGCCTATTAGTGAAGGGCCCCTCATAACACTGATACCCCACTTGGACCCCAATGAGAAGTCATGAATTCCCTTTATAACTTTCCTTCCATTGCTGCTGTCTTCACTGCAAAATAAGGAACAAAGGGAGAGGATTTTAATTTGGTCCGAAATCCAAATTTGGACAAATCCCTGACTCCTATCCCTAACGACTTCCAGGCTCCTATCCCAACGACTTCCAGAATGCTGTGGCCAGAGTCTAGTGAGGGTTGGGGTTGATAGAAACCTGGCGATTCCCCTGGTGAAAAGGACAATAGTGACTACATTTTTTTCACCGAGGATATTCCTGAATTGACGTGATGTTGATGCCAGCATCACTGGTTCCTTTTATTTATTTATTTATTTGTTTGTTTGTTTGTTTATTTATTTATGTATTTATTTATTTATTTTATGTGTTGGCATTTTGAGTAATCGGCCGCATCTGGCTATGGGATGTATTCAGATCATTCTCGGCTTTTGTAGTTTTTGGAGCGTGCAGCCTTCGTCTGCTCACAGATGGGTCACGTGGCTCTTGTCAAGGAAACAATGAGTCATGCCAATAGATTGTCCAGATTTAAGATTCAAAATGGAACCTGATGTCCGAGGAAAGGGGCTCCAGTCAGGGTCGGACGGGGGCATACAACTGTCTCGGGCACCAATGAAAAAGTGGCCCACAGTTGCTAATGGCAATTCTTTCCTTTTCTGACAGACGGTTTGAGTAGCACCCAAGGGGGAGGTTTTTCACAAAATGCGATGCAAATTGTGAATTTTAAATAATATTTATTCAGTAACACTGATCAAAACCACTAGCCACATGGTGAAGTAAATTATCAAACTGTACCACATGGGCCAAAAAGGTGTCCCACTTTGACAAAAAAAACTGGCCCACACCCGCATTTTGCGTTTTTGGTTCGGACATTGCCCTATTGCCCTATAGGCCAGGCCGGGCCTGGTTACAGTATGAGGAAAAGTGCTTAAATTCCAAACACTATTGCATCAGAGGGAATATGTCCCACTCTTTCCTGGCTTCCGAATTTAAAATGGACAACGCTAGAAAAAAAGGTGTTCCTGTCTTCAAGTCTGAAATTAACCTTGCACTATAGCGTGGGCCAAACTCATGACTAGGGAAGACTTTGACCTCTCGCCAGACATTGCATATAGATTCGACCTCTTCTCAAACTATCCAGCCAGGACCACCTGGGAGAGCGAGAGTCCATCTCCTCCTTACACATTAATAACATGCAAAGCCTAGGCGCGGATAGGACCCCTTGTTAAAAACAAAATGTGAACTGAGCCTGATAACTGCTCTTTTTAACTCCTTAACACCGGGTCTGGCACACTCTCTTTGACCGAAATCCATCACCACGTTGCTCTTCCCACCAGAAAAAAGGGCAAACAACTGTTATTCCTACTACCCCCAGTGCTGCTGAACAAGGCGACAAGACTTACTGACACATTGACAATTGGGTTCCGGGGCAGAGGGGCGGGATGGGGCGGGACGGGAGGAGGGAGGGAAGTGACGGAGTGTGGGAAGGGAAAGTTAGTGCATAGTTGGAGAGAAAGCAATTCAGACGTGTGTATAGCACTCCTGGCTCTGTCTGATTATTTGATGCGCAGCGTGGTGCGCGACGCAGACCCGGCTGTCGAGGGAAGCCATTACACCTACTATGCAGATCTTGCCGCCGATTGGTGTATTTGTACTTGTAATTGTATTTATTTGAACAACAGGGATGTTCATTTTGATCTGAAATGACTTAGAGTAGCACATTTACAGAGGGCGGAAGCATTCTCACGAAGGGTGCCTGTGCAATAATCGCACAAAGGCAGGAACAAGTGGCCGGCCAGTTAATGACGGTGTAAAAAAGCAGGCCATATACCAGGGAGAAAACAAAACAAACAGAAAAAGAAGATACAGGTGACTTGCTGAGGTAACATTAACCTAAAGAGGCAAGTTCTTCAAAATAAAAAAGCACTACAGCTTTGATTGTTATGAGCAGTGGGTTGCTGTGGATCCGGGTGGGTAGAGAGAGAGCGCAGAAGCGGGAGGAGGAACAGGGAGGCTGTGGGATAGTGAGGTTGAGTTCAGAGGTGGATCGGAGGCAAGGAGATGCGGAGCGCATTGAGATGCAATCAGACAGGGGCTTAGGAGCAAGACTATTCGTAGCTTTGTAGACCAGAAAGAGGAACTTGAAAAGAAAGTGGTTGTGCACAGAGATCGAACCAGCATGTTGTCAGTATATAGCCGTGGGGGAGGATCTGGGCAGGCTGTTGAACGCGCAGTTAGTAACGTTAAGAATTTGGAGGAAGGAAGGCCGAGGAGTAGGCGAGGGAGGAAGGCCGAGGAGTAGGCTACAGCAGGAGTTAAATTTGCTAAGCACAAGAGTGCACATTAGAGTTGTTGTAGAGTAGTTGCTAAGAAAAGGACACATTTTCTGAATGTTGAGGAGGTTCATGCGAGCAGCAGAGGTGGTGGTATTGATAAAAGGTCTTTCCTCTCTTATTGGGACTGATCAAATAGTTTCAATTTCTGATGAAACCCACATGATAACATTACATGAAGAATTAACCTGATTGAAAACGGCAGGGATTCTAGATTTCCTATGTAATTGTAATGAGTTATTTATAATGTGCTTAATACCCAGAGGTTTCTAAGCGAAGACTCAAGAATCGAACCTGTGTTTCTCCGTGTCATCATGCTTTCAAGATGAGCGTGTTGCCCTTGAGCTATCCTCGCAAGACTATGGGGGTCATGATCATGGACTCCAATGAGGCATTCGATAGCGTGAACTGGGACTTTCGTTTCTATTCTCTTAAGGCCTTTGGTATTGGTCGAGTTTTTCACAAGCATTACCTGGGCTCAAAGCCATAGATCTTTGACTAAAATCTGACTGACGGTATCTTACACTTATTCTGTACCTGTGGCTAGCTCCAAACCGTAATGAGGCCCATTGTGTGTGGCGTAGAAAGACATTGATATATTGTGCCCCAGGAGAAGTGGCACGCATTCCAATTACATACAGAGAATGTATTTACGTGTGGACATTTTTATTTTGCACAATGCCCATTCACAAAGTTGCCCATAAGTGACACGTGTTTCGGCCTCCCCAAGACCCTTCTCAAACTGGGGCTTATTTGTTTATGTACAGACATTTTCAGCAGGGTGTAGTTCTGTAAATATAAGAGATAGTTCCCTTGGAACTTCTTATTAAGGAAGGAAATTCCAGCAATTCAGGCGCTCCCTCCTGGGGCACAATATATCAATGTCTTGCCTGGAAGCAGCTTGCTAAGTCAGCAAAAAGGAGGGTCCTCAAATGTACATGCACACTTGTCACTCTTTCTTGTCTCGGCCATGGACTTTGTTCCTCTTCCTTATATGGCCCCCTATTTTGCAGGCATTATTGTATTATATAGAAAAATGCAGCATGGGTACAACGAAATCTATATTTCGGGGGCGAGGAGGGCTAACTGGTGATGGGAGGTGCTACTTCTGAAAGTGGGCAGGGCAAACCTATATGCTCCGCCCCCTCAGTTCTACCCCAAGGGTTGTCTGGCATAGGGCACAAGTATCAAAAAATAGCATTACACCTAAGCGCACACGCGCACACACAATTACACTCACTCATTTAATCATCCCATTCAACATACACTCGCTCATTTACATGCGCACCCAACCCCATACATCACTCACTCATTCACACACACTCACCCATTCACACATACATTACATATTTGCACACATGCATACATACATAATGAGCTAACATGCAACACCCTTTAACACTGCTAGTTTCAGAAAAGGCTTCCCTCGTCTCTCTACCTAACAGAAAGCAAGTGCGCACATCAGCCCCTTCCCCTCGGATGTGAAAGAACACATAATGTTGCTATATGTCCGCTCAGATCCGTGGGGAGGGGGCTGAAGTGTGCATTTGATTTTTGTTAGGCATAGCGGCAATGGAAGCCTTTCGTGAAACTAACAGCTTTACAGTTTTGCTGTGTTTGTGCAAATCCATTTTTCTGCACTAACACATTAATACCTTAAAGGAATAGTGCGCTCAGAAATATTATTGTCCCGAGGGTTCGGGCATGTGTTTTTAAGCATACGTTGATCGATCGCACAAACATTTCCAATGCACCTTCCTTAGTTTTCCTATTTTCTACACATGCAAAATCAGGCAGCAGGGTGTGGCCATCTTGTTATAATCTTATCCGTTGCCGCATCGCTGAATCTGGACTGCCCTTGCGGCACTAAATCATATCCCCGCCCCTGAGCCTGACATCACCAAACCTAGTGATATTTTTTGCCTTTCTCCGTGACGTTAGTGGGCAGAGTAGCCAAACGTGCCCAGTCATCACCTACGTGACGTGACGCAGAACCCGGACATCAACACACATCGTCTCACAAAACAGCACATCACAATTCGGAATATAAAACTGTACATTAAAAGGAAATAGCAAGACTGTACAATTTGTAAAGTACTTTTATTTCACAATAAACGCTCCGAGAACATCCGGATATTGCCATATTCAATCAAATTGGATTTTTTTTTCTTTGCTCTTGATCCGAAAATGTTTATCGTGAGTCACGCGGTGTATCTTTGGGTACACAAGGTGTTCGATTTGGGTAAAAGAAGCGCTTTGGTCTCACGGTGAATTGCAGGTCTTGTGCATCAACTTGGGGCTAGACCACCGTTAAGGATGTTATGTTGCTCCTAATGGCTGGTACCGCGTAAGGGCATTTCGGCCCTTGGCGATTGTCCCAAAAAAGAGTCAAATATGTACAGTTATTGACATGTAACTCCAGCTGCCGGTTGAAGAAACCATCAGTTGGTATCTGGAATCGATGACAATCGCAGAATGGTAGGATGTACCTGTTTGGAAAACATAATAGAAATGTGTCTCAGTAGCCGATCTTTATTACAATTTATCATTTTACTTATTAATTCAGCATTGAGTTAAAATGAACGATTAGCACAGATGTGAAACAATGTGAACAGAGAGAAAACAACGTGGAAAGTGCTACGCAATTTGCTACAGAGGATAGTGCTATTGTTCAGCTCTAAACGGGATAGGGAAGCTGGCGCTACAATTCGAGGTGCACATAGATGGCATTTTAATGAAATATTAGCGCTGAACCTGGCGGAACTGAGTGGTGGTCTACATGCATCTCGATGCTGGACTGCCCATGTGCTCGGTAGAAAGACCAGTACACACAAAGGTTGTACTTGCGTTTCATTGCAATATGCCACAGAGAACAAACGAGTACAATGTAAGCAATAACGGTCAGCTAATGATAAGTTGATGCTCGTTTCGGTATAAAATTGTTGAAAGTCAAACTTACATTATATTCGGCATTTCCATTCTCTTGGCGTAACTCAGACCATAACGCAGACTCTGTTCGCAACAACAATTTTTCATGAACTGAACTTACATGTTCCTTATTCCAGTTTTGAAGTGGAGAAACTTATCATATCTTACATTATTACACCCCTCCTTTGATTCAATTCCTTTCGGAATGGTCTCTTTCTCTCAAGGTCAAAAAACAATTGAACCTTATACTGTGTGTGCGATACGTGGGCTTCCTTAGCTCGCAAGCAAAAATTCAAAGCTGTTGACCTTCACTCAGAATGAAGATACATTCTTAGTTTGCAACATCTTGGCTTACCGCATCCATGAGAACTGGAATTGTGATGCACGGGCACAGGAGGAAAAATGTGGGGGCTCTCCTTGCTCGATGATCATGGCACTGCTGAGGGGTAGAGGAAACTTGGCAATGACAGAAAGCGCCATACTCCAAAATTGGAATTGAGGGTACACAAAAAGGAGTCAAAGTGTGTCTAGCAATAGCCCAACCTCTGCTTATGTTACGGCCTCCTTCGCTCATGTAGCATAGGTCTCATCCCAATTGTGGGACGAGCAGTTATTCAGCTATTTGGGCAACTGTGTGGTAATGCAACTTCCGAACTGCAAAGTTTCTTTCACACTATTATCCATCTGGCCCTCCCACGATCAGTGAAGGTCCCACAGTAGCTCGACGAAACTGTGAACTGTGAAAGCACAGCGTTACATTGTAAGGCAATTGTAAAAACTGCACTAGTTGAAAAAGAAAATTAACAAAGAGGATACATTTTAACAGACAAATTGGATGCTTTATTTGGACACTTCATAAAAACAATGTTGATCTAAAAAACAGATGGTAATCATTTGTATAAGGATTTGAACTGTTCCACAAGCTCTGCTATAGGTGGACAGGGCACGTTGGCAATGTTTTGTGGCAATGTATGTGTACTCTGAACAAAATCGCACGCAATTCCATGATTATGCATCTGCAAAACATTAATAATAAGATCTTTCACAAAATCAAATTCCATTTCCTCATATACTGGCTTGACCACCCATTTTTTGCTTCTTTGTGTAAAGGCCATGGTGTAGCGAAGCATCCCAAGGTTTCCTGCAGTCCTAGATTGTTCACAGACTACATTCTCGTTATGCACTAATACCGCTAGTAATGTCCTATATTTCATCTCTTGAATGCCGAAATGCAATCTCTTTGGCCTGTACTTTAGGCACATATTGTGGAACACCTCCAAATCTCCTGTGTGACAGAATGCTGTGAGTCCCTTCAGATCTCTTGATAGAGTTTTATCAAACACAATTTTCTCAAGGGCTTTGTGTGGAGGCGAAGATGGAATCAACCACTTCTTCTTCCGCTCCTACTCCAGCGACAAAGGGCCATGATCACATTGGTGGAAATGTTGGTTTTCTGTCCAAGAGTGAACGTTGGAACAGTGGTGCATCAGTGACCGCCATTTTTCTAGCATAATTTCCACAGACCCATCACAAGTTTTGGAGCTCCACCAAAGATGGTTGCTGAAAGACTGGGACCGCTGTGAAATACTTTCAGAACCTTTTTTTTCCCTTCAGCTGAGATCTTTTTATTGATGGATTTGGCAATGTGCCATACATCAAATTGATGGCGAATATTTATAAACTGCTCTCTTATTGTCTTGGCTATTGAAAGTGTCTATCCGTGGCTATGAGGTCTATTTCCATTCCCCTCGATTGTAGATCTTCCAGTGATTTCGGAAAACCAAGTTTCTCCATGGCCACCGAGGATTTACATTCAAACACCTGCACAACCACCAAACTTTTTAGTTTCCATGTCCTGAAAGTGGTATGTGCAGTACTTTGCTGAAAATCCAGGGCTGTCACACTGTCCATCGCCAGCTAGCCTGAACCGTTTTTCGGAAAATGTACTTTGAATAGACAATTGTTCAATTTTCCAAGCTTCACTAATGGCAGGGAATAGATATTGACGTTGATATTTGTAGTACTGCGTTTTAGAAATGAAATGGAGTCCCACAAATTGACAGAAACTGGACAACGTAATGAAACTAGAGCCACTGAAAGGTAAAGCTGCTGCACACAGTAGATTGCCAGCTGGCAGTTTCTCCCATATTGGTTGAGCGGACCATGAACATTTTTCATGGAACATTTCACAGGTGGCTTGTATTTTGAGGTTACTGCCTTGTGATACACGAGTCACATTCACCAATGGCTTCCCACATATTTCCCTCTCACTGAATGTACACATTTCAGCATCTTTATAATCTCCATCAAGCTGCTGTCGAACACTATGTATTTGGCCTCCTTTATTAGACTGCCATCAGGCATTAATGTTGTTTCTGACTGAACTGTGGTTGACATATCAGCCAAACTGGACACACTGTAGGCGAGATCTTTGTCTAGTTCCTCTGTCAATTGTATTGATGCTTCAGTCTCTGTCATTTCAGCGTCTGTTGCTTGAACGTGAATCGGAGAAAACATCAAAGTCAACTGTTTTTTGGGTGGCCCTTTTTTGGCGGGTGTGGATTGTGTCAAGTGGTCTGCGACTAATTCGAAAGCATCTTCAATACATTCAGTTTCATCTTCATCTGGTGGAGCAGACGCATTGTAGCAATGGTCCGAAAACACTTTGCTAGGTTCACCAGTCACATTAAATTCATTTTCTGGCCATTGGGCAAATGCATCTCGAGTCTGAACATGCTGCACCTCAATTAATAGTTGCTCCATGGTAAAATCAGGCAGCATCTCTCATTTGTGTCGCTGTCTGTGTCTGCATAGTCCGTACACCATCGGGCAACTAGAAGACAGGCTGGAAACAGATGTTCAATGTAAATCCAACATACAGTATTGGACAGTTTACATTAAAAAAAAAGCATATTATGAAGGCCCCAGCACAAAACACTGGTTAAAAATTGAAACTGTTTATAAATTACCTTATTTTTCTGGCTTATCTTTGAAACCTTCTTTACTATAACGTCAGAAACAGCAAGCTGGTCCACCGACTCGGATCCATGTGCCTTTTCTTCTATATCTGGATCTTGTATACATCCCTAGAAAAGAGTATCCATTTAAAATAAGTCATTTGCTAAGTCATTTGTATTCAAAATCAAATTATTCCTTCGCACACATGGGTTACATAGATAGACCAGTACATTGTGTACATCATTTAGTCAAAATATACATTTGGGATTTCACCTGCTTGATGGCTAGTTTAGTCCATCAAAGTTGACTGTCCGGAGCACACTCTGCGAAATGCTGGATTCAAGCAATTTGCAAAATAATACTAATACTGTCACTGTCTAATAGTATCAGATCCAGGACCGACTTTCTATCATTCGAGGGACACATCAGTACGCATACCTCTGGCTCTGGATCAACTACAAGGGATGATGTAATTGTAGACGAAGCTTCATCATCTACCTGTAAAACAGTACTTGTATTAGTATGTTTGAAAAAATTTGAATTTCAACACACACAATGTGGCAGAGACAATGGTACATATCTATAAACAAAACACGAATGAAACATAGTGTAAACGAACAACACGATATGTAAATATGATGAGATGATCTCATTCGATGGAACTGTCAGTAGGAATACATCTGGTTCTGGATCAACTACAAGGGATGATGTAATTGTAGTCGAAGCATCAGCATCTCCCTGAAACACAGTACTTGTATTAGTATGGATGAAACAATTGAAATTGAACACACACATTGCGACGCAGACTTTGGTACATATCAATAGCAATCCACGAATGAAACATTGTGTAAACGAATGACACGGTATGTAAATATGATCAAATTATCTCAAATTGTTTGAAATATTGTAAGCAAGTAATTTGCAAAAACTGCTTGTTTCTAATATTGTCACTGTCTAATATTATCAGATCTAGGTCCGACTTTCTTTCATTTGAGAGAACTGTCAGTACGCATACCTCTGGCTCTGGATCAACTACAAAGGATGATATAATTGTAGTCGAAGCATCAGCATCTCCCTGAAACACAGTACTTGCATTAGTATGGATGAAACAATTGAAATTGAACACACACATTGCGACGCAGACTTTGGTACATATCAATATCTATCCACAAATGAAACATTGTGTAAACGAATGACACGGCATGTAAATATGATCAGATTTATCTCAAATTCCATGCATAAAACAATTCCGGAACTGAATAGCTAAGTAAGGCTACCTGAAACGCGGTCAAAGTGGTTGTTGACTCCAGGCAAGACATGGATGCTGAATCTTGCTCCCTCATTCAGCAAGCAGGGTAGTTAATGGCAGGAGAACAGGGAGATTTTCACATGTTGCACAACGACGAGTATAGTTGCAGTGGTCACAGAATTTCTCAGGTAGCACGACGACGAGCAGATTGGCAGTGGTCACCGAGGTTCTCATGTAGCACGTTCACAAGTTGACTTGCAGTGCTGAAAGATGTTCTCATGATAAATATCAAGTGGTTTATAAAGAATTAGAAAAGAGGGTGTGTATGTAAATGAATGATGTGTATATCTCGTGGTCTTATGTGGATTGCAGGGGCGTGGCCTGCTTCAGGGGATCCTGCCTGGAGACACGGGTTCTGTATAGGCCATGTGTAGAATGGGCCCTGTGCGGAAGATACCTTTGAAGTGTACATTGTGTTTGGCACCTTGGCCATTCCCGCCCCTGCCAGCCCTCTTTGGCAGCGCACATCCACTGGTGCCAACTGCCTTTGATAATGGAGGGGGGATGGAGGGGCATGAGGGGTGCAGACAAGGACCGGAACACTGCTGAATGGAGACACAGTTATGTGGATTGCAGGGGCGCGGCCTGCTTCAGGGGATCCGGCCTGGAGACACGGGGTCTGTATAGGCCATGTGTAGAATGGGCCCTGTGCGGAAGATACTTTTGAAGCGTACATGGTGTTTGGCACCTTGGCTGTTCCCGCCCCTGCCAGCACCCTTTGGCAGCACACATCCACTGGTACCAACTGCCTTTGATAATGGAGGGGGGATTGATGGGCCTGAGGCATGCAGACAAGGCACCGGAACACTGCTGAATGGAGACACACTTATGTGGATTGCAGGGGCGTGGCCTGCTTCAGGGGATCCGGCCTGGAGACACGGGGTCTGTATAGGCCATGTGTAGAATGGGCCCTGTGCGGAAGATACCTTTGAAGTGTACATGGTGTTTGGCACCTTGGCCGTTCCCGCCCCTGCCAGCACCCTTTGGCAGCGCACATCCACTGGTGCCAACTGCCTTTGATAATAGAGGGGGAATGGATGGGCCTGAGTCGTGAAGACAAGGGCCGGAACACTGCTGAATGGAGACACACTTATGTGGATTGCAGGGGCGTGGCCTGCTTCAGGGGATCCGGCCTGGAGACACGGGGTCTGTATAGGCCATGTGTAGAATGGGCCCTGTGCGTAAGATACCTTTGAAGTGTACATGGTGTTTGGCACCTTGGCCGTTCCCGCCCCTGCCAGCACCCTTTGGCAGCACACATCCACTGGTACCAACTGCCTTTGATAATGGAGGGGGGATTGATGGGCCTGAGGCATGCAGACAAGGGCTGGAACACTGCTGAATGGAGACACACTTATGTGGATTGCAGGGGCGTGGCCTGCTTCAGGGGATCCGGCCTGGAGACACGGGGTCTGTATAGGCCATGTGTAGAATGGGCCCTGTGCGTAAGATACCTTTGAAGTGTACATGGTGTTTGGCACCTTGGCCGTTCCCGCCCCTGCCAGCACCCTTTGGCAGCACACATCCACTGGTACCAACTGCCTTTGATAATGGAGGGGGGATTGATGGGCCTGAGGCATGCAGACAAGGGCCGGAACACTGCTGAATGGAGACACACTTATGTGGATTGCAGGGGCGTGGCCTGCTTCAGGGGATCCGGCCTGGAGACACGGGGTCTGTATAGGCCATGTGTAGAATGGGCCCTGTGCGGAAGATACTTTTGAAGCGTACATGGTGTTTGGCACCTTGGCTGTTCCCGCCCCTGCCAGCACCCTTTGGCAGCACACATCCACTGGTACCAACTGCCTTTGATAATGGAGGGGGGATTGATGGGCCTGAGGCATGCAGACAAGGCACCGGAACACTGCTGAATGGAGACACACTTATGTGGATTGCAGGGGCGTGGCCTGCTTCAGAGGATCCGGCCTGGAGACACGGGGTCTGTATAGGCCATGTGTAGAATGGGCCCTGTGCGGAAGATACCTTTGAAGTGTACATGGTGTTTGGCACCTTGGCCGTTCCCGCCCCTGCCAGCACCCTTTGGCAGCGCACATCCACTGGTGCCAACTGCCTTTGATAATAGAGGGGGAATGGATGGGCCTGAGTCGTGAAGACAAGGGCCGGAACACTGCTGAATGGAGACACACTTATGTGGATTGCAGGGGCGTGGCCTGCTTCAGGGGATCCGGCCTGGAGACACGGGGTCTGTATAGGCCATGTGTAGAATGGGCCCTGTGCGGAAGATACCTTTGAAGTGTACATGGTGTTTGGCACCTTGGCCGTTCCCGCCCCTGCCAGCACCCTTTGGCAGCACACATCCACTGGTACCAACTGCCTTTGATAATGGAGGGGGGATTGATGGGCCTGAGGCATGCAGACAAGGGCCGGAACACTGCTGAATGGAGACACACTTATGTGGATTGCAGGGGCGTGGCCTGCTTCAGGGGATCCGGCCTGGAGACACGGGGTCTGTATAGGCCATGTGTAGAATGGGCCCTGTGCGGAAGATACTTTTGAAGCGTACATGGTGTTTGGCACCTTGGCTGTTCCCGCCCCTGCCAGCACCCTTTGGCAGCACACATCCACTGGTACCAACTGCCTTTGATAATGGAGGGGGGATTGATGGGCCTGAGGCATGCAGACAAGGCACCGGAACACTGCTGAATGGAGACACACTTATGTGGATTGCAGGGGCGTGGCCTGCTTCAGGGGATCCGGCCTGGAGACACGGGGTCTGTATAGGCCATGTGTAGAATGGGCCCTGTGCGGAAGATACCTTTGAAGTGTACATGGTGTTTGGCACCTTGGCCGTTCCCGCCCCTGCCAGCACCCTTTGGCAGCGCACATCCACTGGTGCCAACTGCCTTTGATAATAGAGGGGGAATGGATGGGCCTGAGTCGTGAAGACAAGGGCCGGAACACTGCTGAATGGAGACACACTTATGTGGATTGCAGGGGCGTGGCCTGCTTCAGGGGATCCGGCCTGGAGACACGGGGTCTGTATAGGCCATGTGTAGAATGGGCCCTGTGCGGAAGATACCTTTGAAGTGTACATGGTGTTTGGCACCTTGGCCGTTCCCGCCCCTGCCAGCACCCTTTGGCAGCACACATCCACTGGTACCAACTGCCTTTGATAATGGAGGGGGGATTGATGGGCCTGAGGCATGCAGACAAGGGCCGGAACACTGCTGAATGGAGACACACTTATGTGGATTGCAGGGGCGTGGCCTGCTTCAGGGGATCCGGCCTGGAGACACGGGGTCTGTATAGGCCATGTGTAGAATGGGCCCTGTGCGGAAGATACCTTTGAAGTGTACATGGTGTTTGGCACCTTGGCCGTTCCCGCCCCTGCCAGCACCCTTTGGCAGCGCACATCCACTGGTGCCAACTGCCTTTGATAATAGAGGGGGAATGGATGGGCCTGAGTCGTGAAGACAAGGGCCGAAACACTGCTGAATGGAGACACTCTTGATTCACTGAAAAACTGAAACAACTATTGATGAAAATTCCGTAGTGCTTTATTTTGTTCCTTAATTTTATGGCACAAATGTACTACACATTGTAAAGTTCAGGTTGCAGCAAGTGAGGGAAAATCCCCTGTATTGAGCGCTGTCACCGGGGAATGTGTCTCTAATGGCACCAGCGGCACAGGCGGGTATTACTCGTCAAACGCGGTGTCTAAGTCTCCAATGAAGCCACCATGTGTATGAACGATAGGCCACCAGCCAGTACCACCTGTGAAAGAGAAAGATACAAACTGTTTTTAAATGACCAAGAGAAATGTATTAAACCTTAGTTGCCAATGACAACTCTTGTATCCAATGGCATTGTTGCCTGTGCAAATGCTACCTAGACACTGTACAATATTGAACAACTATTATACGAATATTACTAGAGAATTGCAAGACTAAATTGGTTTCACAATGATATATTGAAGTTACGACAATATAGGAGACAACCTTGAAATAGTAGTGGCCTAAGTGACATCACATCTAGAGTAAACGTACTCGTTACTTGGATTCCGTGGGCAAACTGTTGCGCAAAGTTCATGCATAAGCACCATCATAATCCTCAACACAGAACGTGTGAGGCAGGCTGCCCTGAAGTCTGGCCGCTCGGTAGCGCATTGCGGCCATGGCTCGCCTTGCGATATGTAGGGCAAGCATCCCTAGTTTTCTCGGCAGCAGCAGTTCTCCCCCTCGGTTGGCATTAGCGTGCACCGATTGCAGGTACACCAGGTGGAAACGCCATCCATGCGACTAGGACCAGGCTCTTCATCTGCTGAATCGTCCTCCCAACTGTCGTCCGAAGCCCATTGTTTCTGCATCTTTCTGTTTAGAGTAATTCCACCTCGGAACACTCCGGCTCGTACTGGTAGGGCTGTATTGTTGCCATTGTGGGGGAAACAAACCAAAATAATTTATGGTAATGGTACTGGTATCTGTTTGCACAGGCTACAAGCAACGAAGGTAGCTGACCAGAGCACAGAAACGAGGCACAGAATACTCAAAGAAATACAGTGAGAGGAATGGAATAGAAAATATGATGTTGTCTGTTGTAAAGCGATCTGTTTATACTTATTAAGAGGCGTCCTGCCATTTCCATGGCGACACGTCATTAGCTGAGGCACAGAGAATGTTGACAGACACGAGACGTGCTCTGGCGTAGTGAAATGGGCGGTACGCGTCTAGTGATGTCAGGCTCAGGGGCGGGGGATATGATTTAGTGACACCAGGGCAGTCCACCCTGGGTTTATGCGGCAACTGATAAGATTATCACAAGATGGCCGCACCCTGCTGCCTGATTTCGCATGTGTACAAAAGAGGAAAACTATGGTAAGGTGCACTGGAAATGTTTGTGCAATCGATCAACGTATCCTTAAAAACACATGCCCGAACCCTAGTGACAATAATATTTCTGAGCGCGCTATTCCTTTGAAGTCGCCAGATTCAGGAAAGGCTCTCACTAGCGTGACCAGATTTAAAAAGTAAAAAACCGGGAAAGGACAACTAACATTAAAGAAGGACTAACTCGTGAAAGTGGCTGTCAAGGCACTACACTTCAGTAGCGTTTGGAGGAGAAGGGGGTTTAAGTGTTACTGTTCAAAGAAATGCATATTCTAATTAATTTATCACAAACTAACACTATAATAAATTGTAAAATGTAGCATTTCTTCTGAGCATTCCTGCCTGCCAGCTATGAAGACCTTGTACAAAAAAACAGGACCACTGCAGTTTCTAATGGGAATATAATGTTGAGAAAGGGGGACGGAGCACCAAATACTGGGACAGTCCAGGAAAACCGCCTGGTCTCCCTAGCTCTCACCTCTCTAACAAAACGCTATGTGCGGAAGCCCCGCCGCTCAGCACACATTTTAGGGGGTGGAAGCCGGTTTAGCGCAATGGCGTTGCGGGCCTGACATGCAGCACATGATAGCATGCCATACCTTGGCTGTTGTCTGCATCAGATTTCGGGCGTAAACATGTGAACAATGAAACCTGCTTTACAACATTCCAAAAGTTCACTCGGTGGTATGCATGGGTGTGTGTCTGTGTGGGTGTGTGCATGCACGCGCGAACTGCGTAGCACGTCAGACGCCCTGGTTTTGCTGCGCAGGCACTTCCGCCTGTGATGACAGCGTAAGCTTCTCAGGACACAAAAGAAAAGCGTCTCATATGTCAGTTCCAGTACAGTTTTGTCATGCAGTGAAACTGTAAACCCTACTTAATAGCTACATTCTGTTGAGTTGAAAATGTACAATGTGTGCTAATAGATATATTCATCACTGCAGTAGGATAAAGAAAATACCCTATGTAGGTGATAAACCCCGCTGAGCGGGCCGCACCGGGCGTCGGCGCAAGCAGGGACGGCGTCTGGGCCTTTCAATTGTTTCAGTGAAAATTGGTGCCTGGCCAGCTGTGTCCTGTTGGCAGCCTTATTACACAGAAACATACTCCTTGAATGCGGGACATTAAACGGGTGCAGTACGGAAGTTTCAAGTTGCTGGCGCTCTCAGGCCAGCAGCGCCTCCGTGTTGAAATACTTCTGTATAGGCGCTTTATAATTGCCATATCATATCATGCATTCTCCGGTAGTCCTTAGCACATCATTGCCTTTTTATTTATGTGTTCCCAGACATTAGGATCCTGCTGTCAAGAAGTGATGGATAAGCTTTTCTATTGACAGTTCGTTTCCAGTCCCTTGGTGGCTGCCTGTCCTGTGATAATCTGCAGCTATTCACCACCTTGCTGCGTTCCTTTGACTCTATTGTAATGTTAACACACCACAGGTGCCCCTGTTATTCCCACATGTAAGGCAAGGAGGGGAGGCTGATAAGTTAACAGGCCTGACCATAGCACGGGCCTTTATTGTGGTATAATGACTGCTACTACCTGGGTCAGTGCTCTCCAGAGAGGATTCTTGCCAATAGCACACTGGGATTACATCTGGGGAGAAAATAGATTTTTATATCAAGCGGTTTCTTGTTGACGAATAGAATGACACTCAAGATGACTTCCCTGCTGCCAGAACCCAGAGGATAGGATCCAGACCTCACTGTGCTCCCCGGCACCCGGAGACAGCTCCACCCATCCCCTACCTGCCCTCGCCGCTTCTGATTGGTGTTCCCCGCGTCACGAGATCCAGAACACCACATTTGATGCTCCCCCACCCCCAAGGCACCCTAGCCCGGGCAGCCGGCAAAGAGCACGGGCTATGGGAGCCTTCCTTAGGGCACATGCCATCCCTATTTGCTTATTCGCCTGGCGCCCCACCCTCCTGCCACCACAGCCCTACTGACGCCACAGCCCTCCTGACACCCCAGCCCTCCTGGACGCCCCAGTCCTCCTGGACGCCCCAGCCCTCCTGCCACCACAGCCCACATGGTGCACCGCCTCCTGGCGGCACAGCCCTCCAGGTGCCCCAGCCCTCCTGCCACCACAGCCCACCTGGCGCCCCGCCTCCTGGCAGCACAGCCCTCCAGGTGCCCCAGCCCTCCTGCCACCACAGCCCTCCTGGCGCCCCGCCTCCTGGCAGCACAGCCCTCCTGGTACCCCAGCCCTCCTGCCACCACAACCCTCCTGGTGACCCAGCCCTCCTGCTGCCACAGCCCTCCTGGCACCCCAGCCCTCCTGCCGCCACAGCCCTCCTGGCGCACCAGCCTCCTGGCAGCACTGCCCTCCTGGTGCCACAGCCCTCCTGCATGCCCCAGCCCTCCTAATCTAATTAGCTACTTTAAGATCGCCACTGTTTGCATTTCGCCACATTTGTGTTGCCTTACTAGGTTTCCCAGGTTCAAATGCTGCCTTAACTCTCGCCATATTTTGCTGCATGTTTTCAGACTAAATGGCCTCATTGCAAGTGTGGCGGTCCAGCAATAAGGGTGCAGGTCGGTACCGACACCCTTTCCGGACCACCACACTACAACTCTGCGGGTGGGTGTCGTTTCACCCGACAGATCTGACCTGCCGGGTGCATCGGCACCCACCCGGAGAGTTTTCATAGTAGCACTGGCACCATTAGTAATGGTGACGGTGCTTCCGTGTGCCCATTCCCATGGAGTCCTCCTTGCCTATGGGACTTCATGGGACTGGAGACTACCCTTTTCCGGCGCCTGACTTCCCGGTGCCGCCGGGACTTGTAATGTCAAGTCCCGGCCGCACCGGGAAGTCAGGCGCCGGAAAAGTGTTACGAGACCGGCGGCAACCCACCGATCGCACCCTTGGGCTACCGCTGCGCTCGTAATGAGGCCCTAGGTTTCCAAGTTTAGATTCCTGCTGTGAAGTAGTCACTATTTGTTTTCTGCCGCGCTTGCTTTTTGCCTGGCTACAAGAGGGACAGGTTGTCATTATTTAGAACTTTGTATGTGGGCTACGCTATCAATTTAATAGGAACAGTCCCAGATGTGCCAGATGTCCCTAGCTTTACAGAATAATGTTTTGGTCTACTTTTGTGGTTTAATGTACAAACCTATTTTATATTATTAACTTATTAATAGTTACAATGGTGAAAATATTCCCCTTCCATGGTCTCCAGTCCCTCAAGCAACCACACGCTCCTGCTCACCAACACCCCTCACAATCACCAACCCCCTTCACAACGTACCCTCCCAAACCTCTCCCTCTGTCAGGCATGTAGATCCGCACAGGCTGTGTTACACTGCTAAGTCACAACTCAGGTCCTGCCCCACACCCGCCCATGCTCTCATCTCGCATGGTACGTTCTCCAGTTCCTGATGCAGTCACCAGTACTTGGTTCTTTCTCCTCCTTCTGCATCTGGCATCCATTCTCCTAATCTGCAGCTGCTGCCTCTTTCTGGACCAGCGCTCCCTCTCTCCTTTCTTGTCCACCATCCCCATTCTGGCCCACCACCGCCAAACTGGTTTCCTGCCCCACCGCTCCCTCTCTGCTTTCTGGGCCGCCTCTCTTTCTCTGCTATCTAACCCATGGCTCCCTCACTGCTTTCTGGACCACCGCTCCCTTTCTGCTTTTTGGCCTGTAACTGCCACTCTGCTTTCGGGCCCAGCGTCCCCATTCTGGCCCACCGCTGGCTCTCTGCTTTCCTTCTCACTGCTCCCTCTCTCCCTCCCTCACTGCTTTATTTCTCACTGCTCGCTCTCTACTTTCTGGCTCTTTGCTCTTTCACTAATTTCTGACCCGCTGCTCCCTCTCTGTTTTCTTGCCCATCATCCCTATTCTGGCCCACCTCCCCCTCACTGCTTTATGGCCCACCAGTCTCTCACTGCTTCCCTGTCCACCGCTCCCTCTCTGCTTTCTGGCCCACGGCTCCCTCTCTGCTTTCTGGCCCACGGCTTTTTCTCTGCTTTCTGGTCCACCATCTCCATTCTAGCCCAAAACTCACTCACTGCTTTCTGGCCCACCGTTCCCTCTCTGCTTTCTGGCCCACCATCCCCATTCTGTCCCACTTCCCCCTCACTGATTTCTGGCCCACTGCTCCCTCACTGCTTTCTGGACCGCCACTCTTTCTCTGCTTTCTAACCCACCGCTCCCTCTCTGCTTGCTTACCAACCATCCCTATTCTGGCCCACCTCTCCCTCACTGCTTTTTGGACCACTGCTCCCTCTCTGGTTTCTGGCCTGTCACTCCCTCTCTGCTTCCGGGCCCACCATCCCCATTCTGGCCCACCGCTGCCTCTCTGCTTTCTGGCCCACCACCCCCAAACTGGTTTACCACCCACTGCCCCATCTCTGCTTTCTGACCGGTCACTCCCTCTCTGCTTTCTGGCCCGCCACTCTTTCTCAGCTTTCCAACCCGCTGTTCACTCTCTACTTGCTTGCCAACCATCCCTATTCTGGCCCACTCTCCCTCACTGCTTTCTGGACCACCACCGCCTCTCTGCTTTCTGGCCTGTCACTCCCTCTCTGCTTTCTGGCTTGATGCTCTCTCTCTGCTTTCTGGCCTTCCGCTCCCTCTCTGCTTTCTGGCCCACCATCCCCATTCTGGCCCACCTCTCCCTCACTGCATTCCTTCTCACTGCTCCCTCTCTCCGTCCCTCACTGCTTTCCCTCTCACTGCTCCCTCTCTGCTTTCTGGCCCTTTGTTCTTTCACTGATTTCTGACCCGCTGCTCCCTCTCTGTTTTCTGGCCCATCATCCCTATTCGGGCCCACCTCCCACTCACTGCTTTATGGTCCACCTCTCTCTGACTGCTTTCTGGCCCACCTTTCCCTCTCTGCTTTCTGGCCTGCCGCTCCCGCTCTGCTTTCTGGCCCACCTCTCCATCTCTGCTTTCTGGCCTGCCGCTCCCGCTCTGCTTTCTGGCCCACCTCTCCATCTCTGCTTTCCGGCCCACCTCTTCCTCAATGGTTTCCCGGCCACCGCTCCCTCTCTGCTTTCTGGCCTGCCGCTCCCTCACTGCTTTCTGGCCTGCCACTCCCTCTCTGCTTTCTGGTCCACCATCCCCATTCTGGCCCACCTCCCCCTCACTGCTTTCTGGCCCACTGCTCCCTATCTGCTTTCTGGCCTACCACCCCCATTCTGGCCCACCGCTCCCTCTCTGCTTTCTGGGCCGCCGCTCCTGCTCTGTTTTCAGCATGCCACTCCCTCTCGGCTTTCTGGCCCGCCATCCCCATTCTGGCCCACCTCTCCCTCTCTGCTTTCCGGCCTGCCACTCCCTCTCTGCTTTCTGGTCCACCATCCCCATTCTGACCCACCTCCCCCTCACTGCTTTCTGGCCCACTGCTCCCTCTCTGCTTTCTGGCCTACCACCCCCATTCTGGCCCACCGCTCCCTCTCTGCTTTCTGGGCCACCGCTCCTGCTCTGCTTTCCAGCCTGCCACTCCATCTCGGCTTTCTGGCCTGCCATCTCCATTCTGGCCCACCGCTCCCTCTCGGCTTTCTGGCCCGCCATCCCCATTCTGGCCCACCGCTCCTTCTCTGCTTTCCGGCCTGCCACTCCCTCTCTGCTTTCTGGCTTGCTGCTCTCGATCTGCTTTCTGGCCCACCGCTCCCTCTCTGCTTTCTGGCCTGCCACTCCCTCTCTGCTTTCTGGCCTGCCACTCCCTCTCTGCTTTCTGGTCCACCATCCCCATTCTGGCCCACTGCTCCCTCTCTTCTTTCTGGCCCACTGCTCCCTCTCTTCTTTCTGGCCCACTGCTCCCTCTCTGCTTTCTGGCCTGCCACTCCCTCTCTGCTTTCTGGCCTGCCACTCCCTCTCTGCTTTCTGGCTCACCATCCCCATTATGTCCCACTTCCCCCTCACTGCTTTCTGGACCACGGCTCCCTGCTTGTTTTCTGGCCTGCCACTCCCTCTCTGCTTCCAGGCCCACCATCCCCATTCTGGCCCACATCTCCTTCACTGCTTTCTGGCCCACTGCTCCCTCACTGCTTTCTGGCGCACTGCTCTTTCTCTGCTTTCTGGTCCACCATCTCCATTCTAGCCCACCTCTCCCTCTCTGCTTTCTGGCCCACCATCCCCATTATGTCCCACTTCCCCCTCACTGCTTTCTGGCCCACTGCTCCCTCACTGCTTTCAGGACCACCACTCTTTCTGCTTGCTTTCCAACCATCCCTATTCTGGCCCACCTCTCCCTCACTGCTTTCTGGACAACCGCTCCCTCTGTGGTTTCTGGCCTGTCACTCCCTCTCTGCTTCCGGGCCCACCATCCTCATTCTGGCCCACTGCTGCCTCTCTGCTTTCTGACCCACCACCCCCAAACTGGTTTCCCGCCCACCGCCCCATCTCTGCTTTCTGGCCTGTCACTCCCTCTCTGCTTTCTGGCCCACCATCCCCATTCTGGCCCAAATCACCCTCTCTGCTTTCTGACCCACCACCCCCAAACTGGTTTCCCGCTCACCGCCCCATCTCTGCTTTCTGGCCTGTCACTCCCTCTCTGCTTTCTGGCCCATCATCCCCATTCTGGCCCACATCACCCTCTCTGCTTTCTGAACCACCGCTCCCTCTTGCTTTCTAGCCTGTCACTCCCTCTCTGCTTTCTGGCTTTCTGCTCTCTCTCTGCTTTCTGGCTTTCGCTCTCTCTCTGCTTTCAGGCCTGCGGCTCTCCCTCTGCTTTCTGGCCTTCTGCTCCCTCTCTGCTTTCTGGCCCACCATCCCCATTCTGGCCCACCTCTCCCTCACTGCTTTCCTTCTCACTGCTTTCTGGCCCTTTTTTCTTTCACTGATTTCTGACCCGCTGCTACCTCTCTGTTTTCTGGCCTTCCGCTCCCTCTCTGCTTTCTGGCCTACAGCTCCCTCTCTGCTTTCTGGCCCACCGCTCCCTCTCTTCTTTCCGGCCCGCCGCTCCCTATCAGCTTTCTGACCGTGTGCTTTTTCACTGCTTTCTGACTTGCTGCTCTCTCTCTGATTTCTTGCCAATCATCACCCTTCTGGCCCATCTGTCTCTCACTGCTTTCTGGCCTGCCGCTCCCTCTCTTCTTTCTGGACCACCGCTCCCTCTGCTTTCTTGCCCACCGCTTCCCACGTGACACACTGCTCCCCCACTGGTTTTTTGCTCATCGCTCCCTCTCCACCTCACCTCATATTGTGATTATTTTATTTATTAAATATGCAGTTGTTTGGCCTTCTATTGATATATAAACTTTGCATGCGTGAAAGGTTTGTAATAAACCAAGCACAATAATTTTAAAAAACACATTTCTTTCCCTTTTTGGGGATAGAAATGCAAGTGAGAGCAGTGGTTCATACACACAAACAGGAGCAATGGGAGGGCTCATTTTCTGAATGTTGAAAAGTCCATCCCATCTTTGAATTTGGAATGCGCTTCTAAATGTGCAGAAACCCCCCTAGATTTGCACAAGTGATGAGATGCTTGGCCCAAAAACAGTGGGTCTGATAAAAGCATTCAGCATGTAGTGAAAAGTCTGTGCAAATTCAGGGTCATAAAATGTGGGACTGGGTACGTAAATAGCTGGTAAGGCCTTCATAACCAGAAGAGTTTTTAAGGATTGCCTGAATTTCAAATGGGTGTAACTCTTAGTTTAAGGAGTAGTGTGTTCCAGTGCCCGGGCCCGCAACAGGTAGTCATCTTTTGCCCCAGCCGTTTCAGCTGTTGGTAGCAGGAGACAGCTTCTTCTAAGTGTTAGGCAAAAACCTGTGCAGTTCCCTTTGGGACCACTGCAAAAGATTTAAGACTACAGGTGGTTGGCAGTAAACCCAATTGGTAGCAATCTGTACCACCCATATTTACCTGGTAGCTGTGGCTGAGCAGTCAGACTTCTCTCAAGATGAGTTAGGCAGTATATAGAGTATACACAATAGGTACAGGGATACAGTAGCACAAGCTAACACTGCCCAGAGCTTTGGTGTAAAAGTATATAATTATTTATTTAAAGACACACTTGTAAATTACACTAGCACACAGAGAGGTAAGTAAATTCAACACACAGTCACTATTATATATATACAACCCTAATTACTTATTAGACAAGTCTTAGTGAGAAACACCACTTATTTTCAGACAGAGGTGAGTGCTTTACATAAGATGGCACTCTAATAAGTTATAGAAAAAGGGAGGGAAAAGGCAAAGTTATGAAAGCACACAATTTCAATACTTTTCAAAGAACCACAGTGAGGCAGGTTAGGCAAAGTCTACTGGAGAGCAAGGAAGTTCAAATGCCAGGCCCACTCTTAGAGAGAGCAAGCAAAATGTGTCCAGGATCACACAGTGGGGTTATGCCCAAAGAGTCTTTGTAGATAGTTCATAAAAGATTGAGATCAAGTCAGGAAAAGTTAGTTAACGGGCCCCAGGCCAACCCAGGTTAGAAAGTCGAGGATTTACTGTCACCCCGAACGATCTGTCGCAAGGGATGCCAGACGGGACACAGTACCTGACAATGGGAAGAACGCTCCAGCGGGGGCAGTTGTTCCTGGCAGCGGGTGCAAGTCAGTGTTTGGTCCAGAGGAAGAGGAGGTCTCGACGTGGAGGAAAGCTGAAGGTCGTTGCGCTGCAAGGGAAGAAACCAGCGGCGGAGTTTCCCGGTGACAAGGTACCACCCATTTCTTCGCGGTAGTGGTAAACCGTGGTATTCCGGTTGCCGGGGTGCTTGGCACGGGCAAGGCAGCGACGAGATGGTCCAGGAAGGCGAAAAGACGGGCAAACTGGTTATCCTCACCAGTCAAAGGAAGAAGACTCTCCGGGCTGGAGATCTCCTCTGTCATCGGGAAAAGTGATGAGACGGTCCAGCAGGACTCCATCGGTGGTGTCGTCGTTGCAGGTCGGCTCAGCTTCTCCCTCCTCGGATTCTTTAGGTCCTGTGGCGACGTATGAAGTCCCAGTCCCCAAAACCTTGCTTTTATACAGAAAACCCCCATTCATTCAGCCTAGCTGTCACTCAAACATGCTAAGTGGTGAGCCGGGCGGCTCACCACTTGGGCCAATCACACAAGAGTGCGACTTGAGTTGCCGAGGCAACTCAGTCCAGGGTGCCTAAACCCCCTCCGACACCCACTGTGGTACCCAGACAGAGTGGCAGCACTTTTGGAGGCTTCTGTGGAGATGTCTGACAAAAAGGAGAACAAAGGGCTCGACTTGGGTTGGAGTCACAGAAGCGAACACAAACACCATTTTGGAAGTTTCGGTGAAAAATACCAACCGGTGAATTTATATTATTTTAATAATCTGGCGGTATGTTCGAGGCTATTTGAAAAGTGGTAGCCTCGAACAATGGGAAAATCCCATAGGAATATATTTGCGGTCGAATATAAAAAGTAGTATCCACTGCTACCAGCCAAAACTCGGTCGGGGGGGACTGGACAGTGCCCCCTTGAACAACAGACCCTGGGGCAATCGAATTGACGCACCAGTACGTCCAAAAATAGGATGGTTTGTACTGGTTCTGTTCATAATTTGAGACTAGTAAAGCCAATGGTGACTTTACAGGCCCTGGGAGACAGTAGTCAGTCCTAGGGTATGGAGTCTATGTTTGGGGGTCGCTACGACACCCCTGGGTTACGGCACGGAGGGTGCTGTGTAACTCATATACCAAAAACACATGAAGCCCTATGGGGTAAAGGACCCCCTAGCCCATAAAACACATACAAAGTCAAAGGAACACCTCAAATCATGTCTAAGAGTGGGAGGAAAAGCGTCTCACTCTTAGCAGGAGAAAAAAATAAACCCCAAAAATCCAGCAAAGCTGCTGGGGGACTCACTAGGTTTGGGAAATTAGCCTTAACAGAGAATTCTCTGAATTCTTCCTAACACTAAGTGCTGGAGGTTAATGTTCTTGGTGGAACGTGTTGGGCTAGGCGTTTGAATAGGTGCCTAGGCCCTGAGTTTTAGGCCACCCTTCTAGGGATGGAGAATGCATTGAAGTCAGTTCAGTATTGCATAGGAAAGCAGTGCAGTTGCAGGGGCTCTAGAGATTTGGTTGTTTTTTAAGGCCAAACATTAGCTGTGCTGGTGTGTTTTTCCAGGTTATGCTATGTTATAGAATCTTGTAAAGTGCAACAACCACTCAAGGGCATCAGGCCGCTAGAACCAACAGTAACAGAACCACAAAAGGCAAACCAACAAAATCGTGATTGTCTATTCCGCTAGAGCAAAGGGAAGAGAATTCCAAGCCTTGGCTGCAGCCACCGAGAAGGACCGTCCACCAACGTGAGAGTAACGTATGCAGGGACTTGGATGGTTAACAGAGAGGGACTTTGATGGTTAACAGAGATTGAGAACGAAGGGGCAGAACTTAGACTGATGAAATTCCACCCACCTTATAAAAAAGCTTTGTGAACAACACACAAGGATTTGAACAGCACGCGTTGCTCAACAGGCAGCCAGTGTAACTGACGTAGGATAGGACTTGCATGAGCTCCATATGGAGGATGAGGGCCCGCATGGGCAGCCATATTCTGCAGCGGTCGCAGCCTATGGATCAGACGGACCGGCTGAGCCAGATAAAGCACATTACAGTAATCAATGCCCCACATCACCAGCGACGACACAACAGGGGCATGGAATTAAAAAGGGCTAAAAGGAAGGACTTTACGAAGGTTCCTTAACTTGAAATGACCAGTTTGACAGACTGAGGTCACGTGATCAGACATAGAAAGTGAGGCCGAGATTTTGACATCCAGATCTTTTATCAGAATAGCAGGTAATGGAAAAGGGCTGAAGCTGAGGGGCCAAAAATCCGGCATCCAGAAAGATTGCGGGTGCCATGTAGACAGGCAATTAGGCTCTACTCAGAAGACTGTAGCAGTAGCTGAGGTTGGCCATCATGAGTACCTGGACCAGTTGGCCTTTGTCCTTCATCTTGAGCCTCGAGAGAATCTTATGGAGAGGAAGCCTGGAGGTGACCTGGAGGTAGCTATCTCAAGACCTGGGCAAAGCGTGTCAGGGGGTGCAAGTGGGCTTGGAGCATGAGAAGGAGCAACTAAGGGTTTGTGACCCCTGTGTATTGTATCCACTTTCAGAATATTGAATATTGTGTTTCCTGAATGAGAGAGGAAAGGGAAACCGGTGTCTTTAGCCCTGACTTGGCACTACTGTAGGAAGCCGTCCTTGCACATAGCATCAGTGTTTTCTTGCAGAGTGTGGACCTGAATTTCAAGTTCCTATTTTTGCCGGTACCTGCTCCAGGGCACGTGATTTCCAAGAAGCCGTGGGTGTGGGCTGCTCTATTGGTCTGGTCATTCTTGGTGAACCTGCAGAAGTGAAAGGGAAACCTGAGATGGAGACATGCGTTAGTCTAGCTAAGTTGATTGGGTTGAGTACCACTCCCTCACACCAGGTGAAGATGGTTCCGTGAGGAAGTGGATGGTCATGGAAGCAAAGGTAGGTGCAGTCAGATAGAGAACACATCAGAGCCACCGCAGCTGCTGAGACTTGGTGGCGCTGCGGCACCTTGGTTGGAGTTCACGGTGCCCAGCAGACGGCAAGAGTGTCCTTCACCTGGAAGTGTGGTTTTCATCTGTGGTTGACCTCTAGGCGCTGTAGTTGAGTGGGGGGTCTAGACGGCTGGCTATCTCCAGGGTGGCATCTCAGGTATGGTGTTTGATAATGTAACAGTAGACCCCAGGGGCTGGAGTGGAGGTAAAGAGTTGACTCTGTGGAGCTACCAAAGCTACCTCGCTGGAGAAACACTCACTATACTAGTTACTAGTAATACGGGAGGCATCCCTGGGTATTGAGGCTGGGGGGCATTGCACAAGCTGTTCACTCTGGGGGTAAGTGGCAACTGATGGTTAAACACAACAGAGTGGGTTGCACACCTTATTTGTGCTCAGGGAAGCCATGCATTTGGCCAATTATTGGGATGAACCATTTTATGTTATGTTACATCTGAAATGGGAGTGTGTTAGATTAGTGGGGCGAGCGAGTAGATGCAGTTCAGGAGTACCCGGGTACTGGGTGCCAATCAGTTCATATGTGATCTGTGTCAAGGGCATCGCAGCATTTCGGTCCAGATGGGAGTCTAGTGGGCACGTGGTATATGTCTCTCTAGCCACTCACTGGCACTCGGCTTGGCATCAAGGCAGTTCACTGATAATTCCTTGCCAGAAATTAAACCAACATGTTTCCCATGTTGTATTTCAATTTCATCAATTAGTTTGAATCTTCATCGAAAACAGCGGCCATCTTTTTCAAAAGGAGACTTGAACCCCTTCATCAAGTGCTGAAAAATGAATACACATATAAGTGTATTATGATATCAATAAGGCAGGTCCACTACAGCACACATCTTCAAACACATTGCCTTCCTTACCATAGCACCTAGACTGCCACCCAGATAAACCCGCTGGCCACAGGACTGATGCATGGGCACCCTTATAACCGGGCGGTAGGTCAAACATGTGTAAAGGGACACAGATCAAAGACTGCCACATGTACCCCTGATAAGCACAACTTATCAGACAGTGAAGAATACTGCATCCATAACATCAATCCGGATTCCTAAAAAGCATAACCATTCCTTTCCTCATTCGTGCCCATAGGATACACACTATTAAACTAAGAGATCCAGAGCACTTCTCTTTGCAGGAGGCTTTTTACTCTGTCTTGTTGTCTCGGATGGACATGTATGTGTTCCCCTACACAAACCCTCAATTGACTGGTCATCTGATCTGGCGTAAAAGGTGTCGCGAGACAGTGGACTTCATATTGCTCCATTAGATGTCTGGGTCCTACCTATTCATTCTACCTTTCCCTTTTCTTCTGTGGGAGGACTCCCCGGCCGGAGAGGCTTGCGTGGTCACCCTGTGGTCATGCGGGGAGGGGTTCCTGATGAAGGGATCTGTCCTGGGGTGCGGGTGACTAAGTGGGGGATGTATTAGTATGTATGCCCATGGAAGGGGAGAACCATAGGGAGGGTTGGATCCAGGTAAAAGCTATGAGTGCTAGAGACTAAAGGGAGATTTTGGGATGGGAGGACTGTGGACCCCTTGTCTAATGGGATTTTGAGCAGCCTCACCTGCGAGGCCGAGCATAGCAATCATGGCGGACGGGTGGTGTGGAGGTCAAAGGTAATCGCGCAAGGACTCAATGATATGCTATGGAGGCTATGTCAGGATAGAGGGCTTCTGGGTAGGACAGGAGAACAGGTGCGATCAGCCGGACTAGAAGGTAGCTGAGTCAACTTCAGAGAATTGGTACAGTCCTGGACAATTTATCCAGGTGAAAGGGATGGGTGGGGGAGGTCCAAATGAACCTAAGTGAGGAAAGCCCTTCTGGGAAGCTGTGGGCGACATCATGGCCAAGATGGCCAACAACAGTTTTGTGGCGACTGGAACATAGGCGGTGTATGACAGGCTTGGTAACCAGTCACACTGCCTGAGATCTCGCACAGGTCCGCGGGTTAGGCTAAATGCCGCTCGGAAAGTAAGCGCGTTTTACGCGGCTTCAAGCTACTCCATTGGATGCCTAGAGAACGCAGAAGCGTGATGATGTTGGGACTGGTGTGTGAGGGACCAGTGAAAAGCGGGCTCGGTAGCTCGGCAGCCCAGTTGTTATTAATTAAAGGCAAGTACTTACAACTGCAGCGACTCTCCTTCCTGATTGGGCTGATGGATGGAAGCGGAACACAATAGGTTTGCACCACCAATCAGGATAACTTGTCACTGTGGCCCTGCAGTCAATTGGGGAAGGTAAGTGCGGCCAGCGGGAAATGTGTGTGTCGTTGGGTGGGGGAGGTTGGGTTGGCTGCTTCTACGCGCTTTGAAAAAGTGCACCAAGCTACAATAAATAGAGCTATCATGAGTGCGTGGCAGGGTCTATGCTGAGGCCTCAGACCACCCTGCCTCCAGGGTGGCCTTCAATGTGTAAGCCCCCAAGAACGTGCCTGAAACCTGCACGTGCGAGGCCCTGTCGGAATTGCTGCTCTTTACAGAAAAAGCTGCATGGCTGAGAGGGTCCAGCGAGGGAGGGATTAGGCCCCAGTCCAGACAAAACTGAGCATTCATGAGTCAGTGAGGGGCAGCAGAGATCACACGCCCCCTCTCATCATAACACACAGGTGTGGCATCAGAAAAAAGCACAGGTGGCCCAGCAAGAAAGCGCCTGCTGTGCACAGTGGGAATGCGGGCGCACGGTGTGCCTGCATCAGTAACCATGGACGCGTTGAAGCACTTGCTAAGGCCGGCAGTGTATTTCCGGGTTCATTTGTCAGACTGCTGCATTGCGCCCAGTGTGGGAGAGCCCGACTTCAGTGCCAGGAGCCGGCCGACGTGGGCGGCTGAGGTCAACTGGAGGTCACCCGGAGACAGGCACACACCGTCCTCCTCTGCCTGCACCTGCCCCCAGGGAACCTGCCAACAGTGGCTACTGGGCAGCTTTGCTTTGAGGGTGAGGGGCGGACATCACACTGGTACTGACCCACACATTCACTCCTGTGCCCTCTGCCGTGGCTAGTAAAGAAGTGGCGAGACAAGTAGAAGCCAGCAGAGTGCACCTCGTGGGACCACAGGCCACCTCCCTCTTCCCATGACAGTGCTAGGGCCTTGGAAGGACCATGGCTGGCGCTAGAATAGGGCAACTACCAGCAGCTGCCCCGGGTCCCACGTGCAGGAGGGCACGTGGGAGCACTATTTCATCTCTAGGGTAGGGTGACCAGATTTAAAAAGTAAAAAACCAGGACAGGGCAACTGACATAAAAGTAGGACTAAGTCTTGAAAGTGGCTGTCAAGGCGCTACACTACAGTAGCGGTTTGGAGGAGAAGAAGGTTTTAGTGTTACTGGTGGAATAAACACATATTGTACCTAATTTATCACAAACTACCACTATCTTAATTCATAAAATGCAACATTTATTCTGTATGAGATTGTGCATTCCTGCCTGCCAGCTATGAAGACCTACTATTAAAAACCCGGACCACTGCAGTTTCCAATGGAAACATAATCTTGGGAAAGGGGGACAGCGCACCCACATCCGGGACAGTCCCAATAACCGGGATGTCTGGCCACCCTACTCCAGGGCTTCATGACTCTGTGGTGCTACCAGAGAAGTGTTACTTTTCAAGACTGACATACTAAGAGTTTGGAGGGAGAGCATGTTTTGAAATTGAATACACCACACAGGCTTTGTTGCCTTGGAAACCTTCCATATTTGCATGTTGGCATCGTGGTGCTGGATCAGGCTTGGGGACAGCTACTATTCTATTCATTTATTGTGTCATTCACCCAAGAAAGTAAAGGCATGGCATTTCACTAAAAACCTTTAACAAACAGCCTGGTCAGAGGATGGCATCCATTTGACAAGAACTGTAACGTCACATAAACTTACATGACTATTTTGCAATGGCTTGGAATAACATATGACAATTGCTGAGGTTTTCTAAGTAGAGTCACACTATTCCTTGGCATGTGTAGAGTGTAGAGTAAAGGCGTACAGACTGGAAGTGTAACCACATCGTCCATATAACTGGTCTACGAAGTGTCTGATGAAATGGCGGCCATTTTGTAATTATGGCACATGTTCTTGAGAAGAGACAGCGACACATTGCACGTGCAGGTGGAGAGCAACCTGCAGAATCTGGTCAACACGTCAGGAAAGAAAATGTCAATTCTGTACAGATGTAATGGACATGGAAGGTTCACCTTGATCCTTTCTGCAGTCCACACACAGCAGCTCCACAGTAGGCACACATATTTGGCGTGCCTCACTGGATTTTGCAGCCTGCTTTAGAAGTATCCCCCTCTGACAGCCCCACTCCCTCCTGGATCTCAACCCGACAGATAGAATCCCCATCCCTTCCTCTTCACTGGCTTCCAATCCCGCTCTATGCCCCACTCTCCCTTACCATCTCCAACCTCCAATAGGTTGGTCCTCTATATTAATGACCCTTTGCAACAAAGTGTGTAAGGAAAAAAGTATTCCTACATCCTGACCTAATTCGATACTCATACCTGTGTATAAAGCAGGGTCGCACATTGTACCTCAACGTTATCGGACCCTCTCATTAATTGATACCAGCAGTAAGATCTTTGCAGCCATTGTATTGAATCATTTGCAATCATGGACTGATGCTAACCAGATACTCCACCCTTTGCAAACTGGTTTTTGATCCGGTTGTTGTACAACGGATAACATCAGACTCATTGATGCAATTGTGGCCAGAGCGAAACAAAGACACAGCCCATCCATATACGTAACGTTTGTCGATTTTAGCTGTGCATTTGATAGAGTTAATCGTAATAAATTATGGGAGCTTTTAGGATGCTATCAATGCCCATCCTGGCTGGTAGAGATTATAATCAAACTACACCAGAATAACACCGCTTGTGTACGAATAGACACCGATGGCCGCCTTACTAGGCCGATAAAAATAAATAAAGGTGTTAAGCAGAGCTGCGTATTGGTGCCACTTCTTTTCAACCTATATACTGCAGCTTTAATAAGACGACTTGAGAGTTGCGCCCATAGCCCTGCTAGGCTTTCTACGACCATGGTCACTGCAATACTTTATGCAGATGAACTCGTGATAGTCGATCACTCAATCTCAGGTGTGAAAGCCATGTTAGAGGAATTGGGTGTTTTTGCAACTGAACATGATATGATCGTTAACCTAAAAAAGACCAAAACTATGTTTATTTCATCAACAAAGGTAAATAGACCAACTATGAACATTAATTGGGGAACGATCGAACACACAGATTCATATAAATATCTTGGTCTGCACATGGACTGTAAATTGGGATATTTGCCTTTGATAGAGGCTAGGACTAAACGAGCTAAACAAATTACTCTATTGGTTCGGAAACATGTCACTCAGTATGCTGGTTGCACACTGAAGGGAATTATGCTACTGTATAGGCAATGGTTTATTCCTGTCCTGACCTATGGCCTTGAGGCCCTTACTCTTGTTAATTTATCTTGGCTGGATAAAATTGAAGGCTTTTTTGGCGGACCTTACTGTGCCTTGCTTCAACGTGTCCTGTCCAATATACAAGAGCTGAATTTGGACTCACATCTTTGAAAGCCATTATAAAATGCCAAAGAGATCTTCTGCCTCTGAAAGCCTTGTGTCACCCGACCAGTCAGTTGCTTCAATCTGTCGGGAAAAATGTAATAGATGTTAAAACCGGAACTGTACCCACTAATACATATGTTGCTCTGTGCATGAAGTCTTACTCCACTCTTAACGGGTCTGTAGAGCATTCTAGTTGTGGAAGTTATAAGGCCATTAAAAGGGCCTTCAAAAATAAAACTCGCCTTAAATACTGGGAAGAAACCTTCATCCACATGAGCGGGCTTAGCAACTCTGTATACCTGGAGGGCATTGTTCTCAAGTTTCTTCGTCCTCAGTTGTATTTGATTAGATGCCCCAGTCCCGATGTTCGAAGATTCCGACTATTGATGCGCTTCAACCAACTACCAGTCAGCGCAACGCATGGATCACAATGGAAATTAGCAAATGATCAGCGTATGTGTAGGATATGTGCAGTTAACAATAATCTGGAGACTGTGAAACATGTACCGAGTGCCCAGGCATGGAGCATTTATATAGGACGATGTATAGTCGCTATTACCGTCAGTTGGATTGTGTAGCCACAGTCCACTTTTGGAATTTGTGTTTAAACATGTCTTCTGAAGCCCTCATCATTGCCTTGTATAATGTCTGGACAGTTGTGTCGGTCCTGCTCATATCTGTTCCTAAGGGGTATAATTGTTGCTATGTACTTGTAATTATCATCTGGAGGTGCACAACTATGAATCATTTGAATTTTAGTCGTTGGACGATGAATTTCATTTAAGAAGAGGTAACCTTATGTATGAATGTGATACTCACCCATGAATGTGATTTTGTAGATGAATATGAGTATATTTTATAGGTTTTAGGTCCAGGTAGTAAGATCATTTTTATAATTGTATCTATATTGATACAAAATGAATTGTTGGCTTGATAATGAGCATGTATATATGTATGTAATGTTGTAAAAGATCATTTGAGCTAAAAAGAAAAACAACAATATATTAATAAATAAGAACAGCTCTGGTGTGTGGAAAACTGAAGCAAAGTCCTCCAAAAAGCTTAGATAAGGCATAACAAGGAAGAGTTCTTTAAGAACCCTAAAACACTGTTCACGGTCATCTATAGATCCTCAGATGCAACTTCAAATCCCATCAGCTCTATTCATCATAGTCAATGGTGAAGGATCAGGGGAGTTGTTGTCCATAACATCTGGCGAGCCACAGGTTTCAGATCCCTGTGTTAGTGGGTGGGTCACAGATTTTCTGATTACAAGAATACGGGTGACAAGCACACCCCAAGTTCACAAAGACAATGGCACATCTGTGCAGTACCTGGATACTCTGACTATATACTGTAAGGAAGGCATGGTATCAAACAGTAAGACAGACACAAGTGATCAAAGTCCAAGGGTGTTTATTGAACTTCAATTGGATTTGAAAACGCATATCTAATCCTAAATCTAAAGATGGGAGCAAACTACGACCATCAAATAATGATAACGTAGTCCTAGTCGCGTTTGTCAAAATAAAAGGGCCTAAACTAATAAACATATTGCCAATCCTTACTTCTAAATACAAATAGTGTGGGAAACAATGTTATGCAAAAGAAAAGTGTTCAAGAAATGATATGTCAGGATATTCAAGCCGTTGGCTTCCCTGCCCCACATTTTCAGCACGGAACAAAGCGGCACACTCGGACTTAGCACAGTCTCTGGCTTCTCTAGCACAAAGATGCAGTTCAAACTTCAGCATCAGGGCCTTCTGTGTCAAAGTCTCTTTGCCATTCAAAGTCTCACATTTCAGAGGGCCTGATGCAACACGACAAAACATTAAAGTTCCTTTCTTCCTAGGATATCACATATACAACTTCTTGGGTGATTTACTGTTCACCCGAGTCAACCTCTGCCAGGCTCAGAACCACTTTAATACAAAACTTTCAATTGGTCTCCCTCTGCCAGGTTTGGACCAAATTTCTTTACTTCATCAAAATTGAAGCCTTTCAACTATGCACAGGATTTTTGCTTGGCCCATTGCAGGACCACTACAATTCACTATTACATTGTTCTCCCTGTAATATAACATTTTTCTCAGTTCACTTTTGCCACCTCTCAGCTGCATACCTTACAGAGACCTTCGATTGAGCACCCACGCTGTGCCGGACCATTCTCTCAAAGGTATTGTATCTTGCTTTTAAAGTTCAATCACTCATCAGCAGTTCAACTTTACTTGTGTCTCATATCACACGTGTTTTAACAATATTCGTTCCAGCACTCGCCATACAATGTTGCTGCTTGTATCCTTGGTTTCAACACAAACTTCTCTTGTATCGGTCTCCCCAATTCACAGGCTGTGTTGATTCACTGACGCTGCTTTGTTTTTGGTCCCAAGGATGGTTCCAAGCAGATGGTGATTCTCCCTGCCTTCATTATTGACGCAGGAGAGCCCTTGCTATCTCCGACACACAATGCAGGATTATTCACCCTGGTTTCCTGGTCTTACGCCTTCTATTCTCAAGGTCTCTGGAAAGTGACGGTACCTTGACGAAAAGGCTAAGGGAACTTCCCTCTTTGCAATTCCCTTCTGTGTTGGAGTCTTTCTTCGCTCCTTCAGAGCGTGCTCTCATGCTCCGCCTTCTATCCATTTGTGGAAGGTTAATGGAAGTCAGGTGTGTGTGTGATGGTCAGTAATTGCCTGACCTCGACTGACCTTTGCATTGGGACACGTCAAGTATTCTGCTCGGGTGTTAGTCTGTTTTCTCTCACAGTGGACTGTCCGTGAAAAGTGTTTCTGTTGTAAAAGTGGTGGGGGGGCTAGAGTTTCTAAATATCCTACCTGGTAGGATGGGGTAAAGGTGTTACAGGAAAGGGGATACTGCATCTCACCATCGGGTGTCCCACTCCCCGAAGACCCTTCACTCAGGTGAGCCTCCTGCACTGGTCCAGCCCCAGGAACTGGATCCAAAAGTGATGGCCTTGCCCTGGCCACCTGGATGACAGACCCCCAGGGACTAGTGGGTGAGACGAATTATGTTTTACCAAAATACTCAAAGAAAAAGATTTTAAAAAATGCAACAACAAAGATGTCGACAGTATCTATGCACTCCATAACTCTGAAACCGTAAATAAAGAAAACATGTTTTTAATATAAATTGCTATTTCAAAGTATTTTACCTTTTACTCACCCTATTATTGAATAAATAAAGACATTAGTCATGTTGGGAGCAAACTCAACAAGATGAAAGTTTATACACATCTAATGCAAGACTGATTCTCCCCCAGCCCTACAGGCTTTTCAAAGGTCCATGTCTGTTATGAATTCCCTACAATGTATTTGGAATCTCATGAATACTGAACTTATCAATCTCGGTATGATGGCAAGGATACCTAGGCGTGCCTGACCTGCTGGCCCGAGATGACATCTCACAATTGCCCACTTCAACTTTACTAATTGCATCAATTTCAGGAGGATGGAAGGCTGCGCTACTCTCACCTAGATTAATATCTGGCAGCTGCAGGTCACTGCTCAGAAGATGACTCCCCGACCTCTCCTTCCCCACAGAACCCTCACAATCATATCCTTGATACTGACAAGAATTGACTACGCAAACAGCTGCTGCCTAGGAATGTCGGAAAGGCTTACCAAAAAACAACAAAGGGTAAAAAATACAGCGGCCAGGATCCTATTAAGACTAAACAGAAGAGACCACATCACTCCAGCATGTAAAAGCCTACACTGGTTACCAGTAAAAAGGCTCATCAAATTCAAAGCACTATGCATTGCCCACAAGGTCTTGCACAGACAAGGAGCCGAATTCATCCAAGACAAGATTATCCAGTATCACCCAGGCAGGGAAATAAGATCCAGCGACTTACAAATAGAGGCAAAACACTACGAAAAAAGGAAATTCAGCAGAACAGCATTCTCACATCTAACTGCTAACATCTGGAACAACATGCCCAAAGAAGTTAGAACCACAGAAGACCACATCACCTTCAGGACACGGCTAAAAACCTGGCTATTCAGCAGACAATGACAACCTAGAAGGGGCACAAGCAACAACAACACCGCAGACAACCTGAGAGGAGACAAGCTGGGCCAAAGAACCACAAACAAGACTTGGCTAGATACCATCAAGCAGCAACCAAAGAGCCGCACCAGAGGCAAACTGACCGACTTACTAACCCATTTTCCCCTTCTTGCTCCTCCAACATAACTGATGCCACTACACCAGACCATGGACTGGCCACACTACACATTGACAAACAGAGAATCAATACTATGTTCACACCCAGCATCTATAGATGCTGAAGCGCAACTGTAGTAAACCACCCACATAGTGCACAAAACCATCAACAACACAACTACACACCAAGATACAGGATTATTTTACAGCAACAGCCACCCGTTACTCTGGCTCCCTTCTGGACACTCTATAACCCGTGCGCACAACCAAACCCACCGTAAACCACACAACATACCAACACAAAACACTACCACACACCCGAGGCACTGAATCTTACCCATACGGTTAAAATGCATGAGCCCTCTAGCACAAACTACCACATACAAACAAAACACTCACATACACCAGTTCCTCCTGGTTCAGAACCTATCCTCTCACCCTATCCACACTTACCTTGCCACCCCTCTCTCTTGCAGAGGCAAGCAAGCTCATGGAGAGACTGCCCCTGGATGGTAGCGATGCACATATCAATCAACATAACATAACACAACATAGGTCTCTGCCGTGGTTGCATTGACCTACTGGGGTATCTTTCTGCAGAGTTTGATGTGCTCTCCTATTCACAGACGCACATGACTCCCCATCTCCTCTTGCTAACCCCATTCAGTATAACCCTCACCCCATTCCCATCATCTAACCATCCTCTGTCTCCCTACAGCCTTGGAGTTATTTGTGAATGTTTCTTTCCAATTACTGGCCCAAACCTTCCTGATCCTCTCTCAACTTCCCCCGAGGATTTATAGGTCTTAAAGGAGATATGGAGGTTGGGGCAAGAAGAAAAATCCATGACAACCAACGAAACGACCCAAATCCCACTCGAAGATTCCTGAGAACCCACAGGTCACTTTGAGAAAGTTCACTCATGCCTACTTTGAACAATGAAATAATACGAACCCTTGGTATCCTGGCGCCAGATATTCCAAAAACATTCAAACCCTCAAAGAAATATGCCAACAAATAGTTCAATGATGTCGTAAACACCCAAAAGAAACGAAGAAAAAACAGGGAGGAGAAATGGCAGAGATCTCAGCCTGACAATGATGCTATCGTCTCCAGCATGCAAACCAGGCGCAACCACAATATGGTTGAAAGCAAGAAGAAACCTACTTCCAGAAAAGCCTGGCAATGGCCCAGAACAGAATCTATGAGGCCTTCAAGATCTCAAGGGGGCTGAGCAAACTATGACCTCAAGACCTTGCAGGCCTTCTAGACAAACATAATCAATATCCAGTCCAACCAATAGTTAGTCCAACCAATAGCCAGTCCAATCAATACACAGTGCATTTCAACTGTCAACAAAGATTCAAAATACCCCAACAAAGAACCAGAGGGAGCCTCTTCCTTCTCGCGATTCATCCAAATGTCTCGTAAGGACATAAAATAGTGAGATCAATGGAAGTGTCTGGTGACCCAGGCTTCCCATATATTGCAATTCTTACTAAATAACCCATCACCACCCTTGGTCCTCAGTTTAGGTACCCCTCTTAAATGCTAAGGGTGTCTAAATTCGTTCTGAATTCCCATATGAAATCATGGTAGGCTCCGGCCACTCCTGCAGTCAAGAATCAATCCTTCTCCACGCCTGAAAAAGTGTTTGGATGCAACCAATCCCAATAACTAGCAAACAAGATCCAACATTCTTTATATAGCAAAAATATTGGAAGAAAATATAAATGCTCTACTCTCTGACAATGGCGAACCCCAAAACCTACTACATGAGAAACAACCAGTCTTTTGACCTTACAGGAGCACCAGAGGAGCTCTACTATGTTATGCTATGTTATTTGAATTTTATACTGCGCAAGTTACCACTGTGTGCTCTAGCACCTTGAAGTATCTGTGTGCTAGATGGAATTACCAATAAAAAATCTCAGACCAAATAACCGGACAGACTCAAAGGAGATGGTAAAAAACTGCTTTAATCTTAAAGAAGTAAAGCAGGGCGAATAAACACTCATCAAATAATTCATGCAGGATCATACTGTCTTCTTGCTTATGCTCAGTTTATATAACGCTAGATGCGTCATCTATGACGTCATCCTACGTGGCAAACTGTAAATCCTACCGATGGATGACCGGCCCTATTTCTTGTCCCAGTACGACCCTATCCCTCTGGGCTCTATCCACTCTCCTGTTTAACACTTATATCAAACTCCTCCCCTCATCAATAGGTTCTCTCACAATTCTAGCCTTCAATCTTGACAGAAACCAAACTACATATGAGGCCATTCGTAACCGTCTTTACTTGGTCCAAGACTGGATAATTGCCAATAATCCATGTGTCTTTAGACCAAGAAAATGGCAATTCTCCACTTTGGACTCCATCTCCTTTCAGCCTACTATTTAAAAGGTCAGAATTATTGGGGATATCCCAAATATTATCTGAGAAGACAAAACACCCAGGTTTCAAAATTGATCCAGTGATGCCATTCACCTCACAAATAAATGTGGTAACACAACAATCTTAGTTACAGTTCCTTAAACTATGCAAGCTCATACCGTGCCTAGGAATGGCCAACACTGTATGCATGCCAACTAAGTCACCCGCACACATCAATGAGATGCCCCACCTAAGGGACATCAAACACGCACGCCAAGCCCAAGGTACTTCCAGACTACACGTATTAACACAACAGCATCACTGTCTTGCAATGTCCCTCTCTCCCCATCACCCTCTCTTTCAGATCTGCCAGAGCACTTGGTGATCATATACATGGCAGAGGTGTGCAGTAATAATGCCAAAACATAACATAACATCACAGGAAGGTTTGAATAAGTTTTATATGCGCTAACTTCCTCTCGTTCGTCACAGAATGATTCCGAACCTAAAAATACGGGACTCAATCCCACCAGTCTTCAAAACCCTACATTGTCTTGCAGCGGAGTCCAGAATTCTCTCTCAAGTTCTTTCATTACAGACTGAAACGCACAACCCTGGAGACCAAAATACTTAGCAGCCTTCTTGAAGCACTACCAGCCTGGAACGAGACTCAGATAGGATGGAGAAAACAATGTGACCCGGGTCAATTTCAAGATTTCCTGCCATGGGGGACGAATGTTCTGGTTTGTTGCTCACAAGAACTGGCATGATCTTATGAAACTCTTAAGAGCTTAGAAAAAGCACAACGCATGTCAGAGAAAACAAAGTTATGAGGAGTTTTGCCTCTGAAGGGGTTGAACTGTTCCAAAGCAGAAAAGGAAAATCCACACTTCTGTATGAGCGCGATATAAATAAAATATAATTTTATTTAATTTTATTTCAACCTACGCTCTCCAGATATTTTGGACGGCGCCCATTTTTCCTGAGCATTGACTATTCTGGCTAGGGCTGATGGGGGCTGTAGTCCAAAACATCTGGCGAGCCAAGGCTTGCAGAACCCCAATCCAGGCCCATACATTATCTCCATCTCCGCGAACATCAAAGGTCCAAGAATGAAACTGGCCCGTTCCAGGCCCACCCGATGGCAATATTTTCTATTATTGTATGTAAACTAATTAGGAATGTACGAAAATGGTAGTGCAGCTGTTTACTGCACAGCTCTCCCCCTTATGCCCATGCTCTCATGGATGCCCCCAACTACTTCCATGCCCTACCGATGTGCCTTGAAACAGCTTTGTTACAAAATAGGGGGCAAAAAACCTCAAAATAAAGAGAAGTGTTAGAAGGTGAAGACTCGCTTGGAGGGGGCTACAAGCTTTTGCAGTGGCATTTCTTGGTACCACTCAACTCTGCGAAGAGACCACCCACCTTTGGAAGATACTCTTCTCTATCAATGGGGCACCCACATCTGTTAGCCAAGCACTGGGGTGCCACCTCCCGGGCTCAGCCTTCTAGACATGGGACATTTCCAACAGGATATGCAATGGTTAGTTGGCAAGCATTTCCAGTAGCTCTTGTGAATATTTGCCATGGGTTCATTCAGGTGGGAGATAAAGCCCAGCACATTGGCGTGCATTTGGTCCCCTTAAGAGGAGGCTTTGATGTCTACTCATTTCTGGTGAGCAAGATGGGGCATGGGCTAGGATGGCCGCAGCTCATCCCCTGTGCACGATGATGGAATTGCACCATGCACCCTGATGGCAATAAGTACCCGTTAGCAATTGAGGGGGGCTCCTCAGGGGAATGTGCAACCTGTTGTCAGCCTGCGGTGGGGGCAGGAAACATATTTCCCTGCAAGACGTTCCAGAGTTCTGACCGCTACCTGAGGGTGCCAGGGAAAAGCCACTGGAGTGGCCTTGGAGTGGCAAACCTCCTGACTGTGGTTGTGCAAGTGGATAGATAAGTATGTGTGGGCATGCACGGCCTTTCCAAAAGCACAGCTTTCTATTAGGGCCAGCCTAGACATGGGCAATTGGTGTGGTCAGCCGGTGTCCTGCACCAAAAGGGTTCAGGTGGGCAGCAGCTGCCCCCTATATACTAGCTGAATGCTGGACCAGAGAGTGTAGAGTCTGGAGTGGCTTCCTTCTGATGCGAGGCACTACTTCCTTCCCAGCGAGGTCCTGCCACCTCCCACCAAACTCAGCAAGTTACAGAAGACACCCCCGTGAGGCCCTAGAGACCCGCCCTTCCATGAAGGCTTATATTGAACAATTTCCCCATCTCCCTCAGAGCCCTGCCTGCTGCAGGCCCCGCCCACAAACCCTGCATACAAACCCTTCCAGCCCACCCCACAGGGCCGGAGTCAGGGCCTTTCAAGACTTTCCACTGAAATGGGACTCCACACCTTGGGGTGCTCCTGTGACTCATATAAATAAAGCATATTATTTACGCGGTCATTTAGAGTTCCGACATTCCCATAGCTGCCCAGTCCCATGATAGTAAACCACCCATTGCTTTATCTAGTTATCTAGGATGTTGCCACAGACTGAACCCCCAAGGGGTGCATGGATGTATACACATGTTCCCCAAGGAGACACCCGTCTTCATAACCTAAAAGCAGTGCCACTATAAATGTGCATTTGCTGCACAAAGACAGACCTCTCCAGAAGGGGTTGAATGACCTCAGACATGTTTTACCCTTCTTTGGTGTGGGGCTGCAAATATGGTTGGAGATGAATGCCTTTCAAGGGGGAACTCATGCAAAGCACCCGCAATAATAAAACCAGGGAAGGCGCCCATTGCAATTTATAGAAAACATATTCTCCATTAAAATGTGAGCACCGCACCGCACCGCACCGCTGCCGCCAGCAGCGGAAGTCCTTTACCTGTGTTGCACTGAATACATTCCGCGTGTATTGATTGTGCGATCACATGTATGCTCCGGGGGTACACAACGGCACCCACTGAAACTGCTTCTGCCCCAAAAATCATATTATCTGTTTTCTCTTGTCCTTTTATAAATCCCTAAGCTACCCCAGATCAGTGCATGTTATTTGTTACCTAGGGTTTCCCACTTGTAGGTAAAGGGGACCCCAATCATCTCATTGGAGTGGACACCCGCTTGTGTTCTGCCGGCCCTGCCCTCCCTACATATAACCACCCATTAGCCCCTGCACACAACTCCTAACGCCCCTTTCCAGCCCCCCTGCAGACAGATTACCACCCCCCCCATTGAGTCCTTCCATAAAGATTGTACTCTCAAGGCACCGCAAGGCACCGACCGAAAATGGGCCTCTCACTCCCGAGGCCCCCTGTTTTCAAGCTTTTTTCTATCAGTCTGAATCCAGAAACCCCACATTTTCCCAGCGAGCATTTGCAAATGATATATGTTTGAACAATAAAAAAGCACCCATCTTCTAATCCGAATATAGTCCGGACTCTGTGAATTCAGATGGGGAACAAGGAAACAAGGATAAAGGAATAAGCCTCGCAGACCGGTCCCCCACCCCTGACCTCTAGCAGCAGACTCCCCCTTCCCCTAAATTGCACCAATCTCGTGTAACTTCCTATGACTTCCCGTGACACCCGTTTTACACCTGGTGGGGGTGGGCCCTGACTTTTTTCTACGGTGTCGGATCCGTGTGGTAGAGAGCAATTAATCATTTGCGGCTGGTGCATTTTTATAATTGGAGGGGTGTAAATGTTAGCATTGAATATGCAGAAGCAACTGAGCAGAACGAGGGAGATCAATCAAGCAGGAGGCTTGGAGGTTCTCCCCTAAGAACATGTGCATGCTTTTCAAATAGGTGCATTTTACTGCACGCTTTCCTTGAAAAATGTGGTAAGAATCTATGCAGTTTGCAATCAGTTTTTTATGGCAGTAACCTTCCACCCATCTCTTTTGTGGTCAGTACCTGAAAAAGATCCATTAGAGGTAAGTTGCCAACAGTGCACAGGAGCATTTACCATGCATTTTCATGGTGTCTTTGCACATAATATATCCCAGTTTAAAAAACATGTTCATGCTGCACATACATATCCATGCAGGCTGCACCAATATATGCTGTATTACCATATATGAACTTACTCCCGTTTGGTCTGCCAGTAGAAAATGCCATGTCACAGTAGGGAAACCTGTCCAGACTGGCTGCTCAAATGTAGGCCAGGCTATCAATGTAATAACACTTATCATGTTTGCTTTACTCTTGATGCACAAGTAAAAATGTCATCCCACCGAATGAAAATATATCCAGACCGGCTAGATCACGGAAGGCTAGTGTCGCAATAATATAACACTCATGGTGCTGGCTTTATCCTTCCTTATCAGTTGAAAATGTCATGCCACTTGATCAAGTATTTATTTCTTGATTTGATTTGATTTTGAGCCATTTGTAATCGTGCACACAACGAATCGAATGGAATCCTGGCGCAGATGAAAACTGAGTATGAGGATCAGTCTCATGACAGTAAAATCGTTGAGATCACGGCAAAAAGAAAACCTTTATTTGAAAGATGAGTTTTTAAGCCTCCTCAAAAGTTAAAACAGAATTAGCTTTCCTTAAATTCAGAGGCCGACTATTCCACAATCTGGGCCCTAAGACTGAGAATCTGCAGTCTTCCCTTGAGACACATTTTGTCCTTGGAATAGTAAGCAGGAATGTATCTTTTGATTTTACGTCCCAGGGAAGGGATGGTACAGGTTCAACTTATCCCTCAGATAGCTTGGTGCAAGCCGTTAATGCATTTAAACACCAGGCAGCCAATCTAGAATATGATACGATCCTCCACCGCTAACCAATGAAGAGAACGGCGGATCTGGACTAACAGATCTGTACTCCCTGGTAACGGTATTCATGTGGCACTCTGGAGCAGATGGTCATGTGGTACTCCAGATGAAATGGTCAGATCTCACTGAACCATGTGAGCAAGGGGGATTCATGGCCCTAAACTTTAAATGATACTACATAGTGGCACAAGCCCACTACGCAGCGTTCTTGTACATGACTGATAACACGTTGCCACGTCTACAGATGGAGATTAAAGCCGTGGGGAAAGATGATATTAGGTCAATGTTACTAGCACCAACATATTCAGCCGAATGCCTTTTTAATCCGGTTAGGGCCACTACGATAGCGTGGAAAAAAACTATTACAATTACGGCAGGTCCAGCACCCTTTTCACAGTGCAATCCCACCTTGGAACCATAGGGCATTACCACCCACTGAAGATGCAATTGTAAGACGGGCTTCAGCGTGACTTCAATACATGACACTGGGCGACATGTATAATGACAGTGTAACGATCAAAGACACTATTCCCAATATACGAAGAACACCAATGGTGCTATTATTGTGCTATCGGCTGAGATCGACATTTGAGGCACTATGGCCAGTATTTCCTGAAGAGCCCCCAACAGATCCCTGCCTGGCATATATAGTTAGTCCGGGGGTGGTGGGGGGCGATAAGTATCAACACTATATAAGCTGGCACTACACCAAATGATAGGCCGTACACGCAATGTCCTTCTTCAATGGGCCATTGACTTAGATGTAGACTATCCTTAAATTCTAGATTTCGTATTATTTGGTTAAGGATCCTAAATAGAAGTCACAACACCTTGGCCAGACTGCACCTATTTAACCAAGAAAATAAGGGTGAATGCCCTAAGTCCGGACATGGGGGGGCTGTTTATATGATATGATATGGCGATCACATGTATGCTCCGGGGGTACACAACGGCACCCACTGAAACTGCTTCTGCCCCAAAAATCATATTATCTGTTTTCTGTTGTCCTTTTATAAATCCCTAAGCTACCCCAGATCAGTGCATGTTATTTTTTACATAGGGTTTCCCACTTGTAGGTAAAGGGGACCCCAATCATCTCATGATTGGGGTCCCCTTTACCTACAAGTGGGAAACCCTATGTAAAAAGGTAGGCAGTGGCAAGACGTGCTTCTGAGGGAGTAGCGTAGTCCAACCAAGACTCAGTCAGAGCTAGAATATCTAGACTGGTGGATGACAAGAGATATAAAATCTCAACGCCAAGTGGCGCATCAAGCGAGTATTTAAAAATCCTGCATGAAGGACCGGGAGAATATTGCTGGACTCTGTGAGAGGCAAAGGCACGCTTAGCCGAAATGCGTCGAGCTCTGAATCTGATTGGTTTTATTTTTTGTTGATTAAAAAAAAAACATTTCAAATGATGCTTGATTTCAGAATTTTCCAGAATTTAATCTCATTAAGAGTTACCTGATTACAGAACTTCTTTAAATATAGTGCACTGTATATCTAGAACCTACCCATTTAACAGTTGATTGTTTTCCAGTTAAGAAGGTGTGCGGAGTACGGGAGTTTCCATAGATTTGTTCATATTACTGGGATGGCTTTCTGGGCTAGAGCTGTATTTTTCTCCCCCGCACCCTAAACATTGATATTAATACATACAATGTATAATTATAATAATCCTTTAATCATTTAAGTAATTCCTTTATCTGTTGTGCATATCGCCACTCACCGTAGATTATATTCACTGCTATAATCAGTATGTGACGTATGTAGAAGTTGCTCAGGGCGTGTCCTAGAGGCAAGGGGCAGCCAATGAGATATTAACCCTTATATAATTGTATACATAGATATATTCCTCTAATCCAAGCCCTCCCGGAGATAGGTTTTATGAAATGCCACATAGGATGACATCATAAATGACGTATGGGAAAGTATATAAACTCTTTACAACAAACTAAGGTGTGAATATTGGGCATCTACTTTGATAGCTGAATGTATCCCTGCTTTCTTTCATTGAGATTAAAGCAGTATTTTGCCCTCTTTCTTTGGTCTGTCCAGTTATTTTGTCTGAGATAATTATTGGTAATTGTAATTCCATCTAGCACTAAGAAGATGCTTCAAGGTGCTAGAGCAGATTATCGCTGGAAATAACATTTTTTTAGGACTGGTCCAATTATTTAAACAAGCTACAGTCCTAGAATATTTGGGGAAAGGGTTGGATAGTGCCTTTAAAAAATCGAGTAACCCTCTATGTCATTTCCAATGATTATATCACTGTATACCGTAATAAAACATATCATGTTTACTTTAAACTTGATGCCCAGTATAAAATGCCATGCCACAGTTAGAAAACATTTCCAGACTGGCTGCACCAATGTGGGCCAGTCTAGCCAAATAACACTTATCATGTTTGCTTTAGACTTGATGCCCAGTAAAAATGCCATGCTGCCAGTAGCCCTAGCCTATAAAAACAGAGCCAGCTCCACTATCATACACACAGCACAGGCACACACACACTCATACAGCACATCTGCTCTCATTCACATTTATTCAAACAACATACACTCTCTAATTCAACAGTGTATTCATACAGCGCTCGGAAAATCCATAGCATGCACGCATACATAAAAACATCCACACATCCACAATCGGGCACATTCCTACACACGTACTCAGACAGCCCCCCCCCCTTTCACGCATGCATACAAACACATTACATATTTACATTCAAATTTCACTCACCATACCTCCAGCTGCCAGACATGACGGGAAACCTTACCCCTCGCAGAGCGTGCTGACTGACAGAAGAGGAGAGCACACCTCTTATCTCTGTTAGCATCTATGCGAAAAGAACAATAATGGGAGCTGTCGGGCTAGACTTGTTACGTCCGTCAGTGCTTCCTCCACACTGACTTTCACCGGAATTCTCTTAGTCGTTACCTCATCAGACCTCTGGACCCCCTCATTTGGTCTCAGTTCTCTCTCCTATCTTTCCCATTAATGGTGGCACTCTGTGGGAGGTCTTCTTGGGCTCCTGCCACTCCTCCAAGACCGTCATTAATGTCTATTTGAATGGCACCATCCTGGCCCAATCGCCTCCTCTTTTGACAGGCGTCTCTGCATCTTATGAACTTCATTCCCTCTCCTGATACTCCTACTCGCATCTCTCTGGCCCCTCCCTCCTCCTCTCTGGCTACTATCCCAACTCCAGCTAGCACCTCGGCCCACTCTTAGGCCCCTCTACCACTTCTGCTGTGTGTCCCTCAAACCTGTACACACCACCCCAGAAGACTTTCAAATGTTGCAACCTGCCCCACGTTGCTACTCTCAACTCTCGCTCAGCTGTCAAACATTCCTCTGACATCTGCTGCCTCCTCAAAGAACTTGACCTGGATGTCCTCACTCTCACCGAGACATAGTTCACAGCCAGCTCTGTCATGAGTTTTGATACTCTCCTCCCTGATGGCTACAAGATCCTCTCCGATCCCAGAACCAACGGTTCTGGAGGTTGTGTAGCCCTGATCTTTCCGGAGTGGGTCCCTGCTTCTGTCATTCCTACGCAGGCATACTCCTCCTTTGAATGTCTGGTTTGCAGGCTCCCTATCTCTCCAGGCTTCTCTCTGATTGTGGCCACCATTTACTAGGCCACCGGGCCAGGTCACCCTCTTCCTCTCAGAGTGGGCTGACCTCTCCCCTTCTCTCTTCGCCTCTACCTCTAAACTTCTCCTACTCATCCCTATGGATGCTTCTAATCTCCCCTCGAGCCTCTTTCGCAATCTCTGTGACACTCTCTCTCTTTCTATTCTTCCCTCTGGCCCGACACACTCTGCTGGGCACACCTTGAATGCTCTCATCTCTTCTGACATCCCCCTCTATAAGACTCTCACCACTCCTCTCTCTTGGACTGATCACTTTCTGCTCTCTTCCCACCTGAAGCTCCCTGTACCCCAGATGAAGCCGATCTCAGTAATGCCTGGTTGGCCATCCGGCCCATGAAGCATATGTCATTGGGGCCTTTGCCTCTACTTTCTCTCCACCTCCTCCTACTCCTGCGGCTGGCTCGCACTCTGACACAGCCCTTTCTAGCCTGCATCTTTCTATCACTAATGCTCTGGATGTCCTTGCCCCTGTCACGAGAATCTGCCTGAAGCCTACCTCCAATGCAACTCTGTCATGTCCAAGAAGAGAGCCCAAATTCAAGCCTGCATTTCTGCGGCCTCTAACAACACAGCCAAACTCTTCACCATCTGCAGAGAGCTGGCCAATCCTGCTGCAGTCTCCGCCTCTCCTGCTCCCTCACAGGCCCTTCGCATGGCTGTGGCTTCTCACTCCACCACTAAAACTCAGGACATCCTGTCCTCTCGCTCCTCCTCTCTTTCCTCTTCCTCTCCCTCTACCTCTTCTGGCCCCCTTCTGGCTGCCACTCCATATCCACTTCCTTTCTCCTCTTTCTCTGCGATCACTCCTGACAATGTTTCTAGACAAGTCCGATCATTGAAAACATGTCATCCAAGCAGGTGCTCCCCTGCTCCTCCAGAGCCATCAAGAACCACATCAACACTCTCGCTCCAGCCATGGCCGATTTCTGAAATAATTCTTTTGACACTGGAACTTTCCCCTTCCCACTAAAGCACTCCCTTGTCCACCCGCTCCTGAAGAAGCCTTTCGCCGATCCTTCCCAACCGGCAAACTACCACCCGATCTCCATCACTCCTTTCCTAGGCAAACTCCTGGAAAAGCTGTCTATCTCCCAGCTTACTCTACATATTGAATCTGCTGGTTGTCTTCATGACCATCAGCTGGCTTCAGAGCAGCCAAAGGCATGGAAAATGCTCTCCTGAAAACCTGTGAAGATTTGCTCACTAAGCTCGACTCTAGCCTTCCTTCTGTCCTCATCCTCCTTGATTGCAACCACGCCATCCTGATCAATCATCTCTGTGAGAACCTGGGCATCACGGATCAGGCCCTGGAGTGGTTGACCTCCTTGTGGTAGTGCTTTATAAATGTGTTTGGATCTGCCCATGAGGCAATGATTGCCACAGGTGACCTCTCCTCAACTACCATGGGGGGGAGAACTGGATCACACCGACTCATATGCAATGGAGATGGTGGCCCTAAGCCAACGGCTTAGGGCCACCATCATACTGTGGCTTTCTGACCAGGATGGGCACCCCCAGGGCTTGAAATTAGGTTTGGAGGTGCAGGAGCTACAAGCAGCTCCTGGGTACCGCGTAGTAACCAGTGACCAGTGACCAGGAGCTAGCAGTGAGCAACAAGGATCTAGTGCCAAGTGTTACACAAACCTACCTTCTACGTATTAATGCAGGAATATCATTGTATTCATTATGTATGACCCCTTATACTTTCAATGACATATAGATGTGTCCTCATGTGTATGTATAGCTTGTCCCAAATGCATAGAGTTACACTCAGATAGTTGTGTTACTTCGACATCAGTTGGGCTGAGGAACCAAAAGTAGCTCACGGTAACTGTTGCTTTTGAAATAACCAGGCTCTTCTAGGCTATAAGCAAGAGCTAAATAGCTCCCAGCTCCCCTCAACTTCAAACCCTAAACCCCCAAATATCACTTGAACCCTCAAATGTCCCTCAAAGGCTATTTGATTCTGGAAGGGCTGGTGTTCTTTTCAGGTAAATAAGGACTGCCCTACGTACATCCGGTCGACTCCATTCAAACTCGTATGGGGGGGGAGGGGTGAGGGAAGCGGATAGGGAGGACAATTTACTGAGACATGTGAAATTTCGAAACTCTCTTAGCAAAGAAGCCTGGGCCACACCTGAGGAAACAGGCACTTGACGGATTCACTAGATAGGGAGCCCTGCGTGTCAAGGCACAGATTTCCCCACCTTCTGGCGGTAACAATGGCCACCAGGGACAGCAGTGTCAATGGTATTTCTTGAAGGTGCTCCTAGGGCCCTAACTGTAAGGGTTTTAACAGGTACCAGGGGACCAAGCAGACACTGCCTAGATGGAGAGAGTCTTCAACAGCCGATTGGTTCACCAAGTCATGATCCCCAGGGCCCTTCCCCACCTGTTTCCCTGAAAGTCTGAATTACTGCCACTGGGCCTTCAAATTGGAGACAGAAAACCAAGAACGAACTCAGTGTACCCCTCCTTAAGAAACTGAAGGATAGTGGGAATTGGGCCTACTCCTTCTGAAACTCCCTTCTTTTCACACGAGCACTGAAAAGGACCCCAATGCCTGTCATGGGTTTTTAAGGTAGATGGTTTCTTTTATAATTTTGAATCATTTGGACCCAACTCTCGGGATAGTCCCTGGAGCTGAACTCTTTCCCTTTCAATTTCCAGGCCCCCAAACTGGAATATTTGGCCCTGCTACTCCTCAGCCATGCTTTTTGGAAACAGATGTCTCGGGAGGTGAAGCGGTGGAGCCATTGCGAGCGCCATGAGGAGATGCCCATGCGGGTTCAAGATGGGACCACCAGGATGCATTCTGGGGCTAATTCCATGATCTTCAGAACTGCTCTTGGTATCAGAGGGAGGGCAGGTACCGCATATAAGAGGACCTTTGACCTTCAGCTAGATCATCTTTGGCTAGATCACCTCTGGCTAGATCACCTTTGCACAGATCAGAGCCTCTCTTCAGGGAATCTGGGAGCAAAACCTGGATGGATGTGCATTGGGTGGAGGAGAAAAAAGGTCAACACTCGGGGTCCCAAACCTCTCGTAAATGCTGAGAAATACTTCCTCCCGCGGTTTCCACTCTCCAGAAGGTAATACTGTGTTCAGTCTCTCTACCACTGAATTATCCAAGCCTCTGAGGTGCACAGCTTTGAGGGACAAGAGGTTCTCCCCAGCCCATTCCCCCAGTGTGAGTGTGAGTACTCTAGAAGTCCCAGGACCCGGAGGGGGAACCCCACTGCTTGTTAATGGCAGACACAGCCATTGCATTGCATATCTGAAGCAATGCTGCTTTCCCCATGAGGAATAGGGAGAGAAACCGCACGGCCTGGAACATCGCAGCCAATGTTCTCCAATTGGAGGAGCGGGATGCCTCCTGCATAGTCCATGTTTCCTGGTGTGACTGATACTCCACGGAAATGGCCAAAAATGTCGCCCTCACAATTGCGACGACCGGATTGCCCGACTTTTTTTTTAAACACCCACTATAAACCACATATGTATGTGGGGGGTATAGGATATTATAGGAATATGAGAGGTTGTGGAGGGCTTCCCCCCGCATATCTATGTGGTGTAAAGGGGGTTTAATTAAAAAAATACATTTAAAAAAAGTCAGCATTTTCGGCTGTCGCAATCATGTGTGGTCGCACTGATCACATGGATCCATTTTCCACGATTGCCTTCCAGCCCATTATCCCGCCATCTCTGGTAAGAAAAGTTGGGAAGGGATGACTCAGGGGCAAACCCATCAGGAGATTCTCTGGGTTCAGCCAGCATTGCAGCTCGAACTTTAGATTTGGAAGGACTACGATCAGAGCCTCAAAGTCCTGTATTCCTTCTTCTCGAGCCTGCGGAGATGTGACAACAGTGGTCTCCTATATGGAGGCGAGCCCAGGGGGCTAGGAAAACACAGAAAGCCACATGTCCTTGAACCTTTTGGAACTCCCTTGCGCTCCCCTGTGATGTGGATAGAAGGCGAGTGGCAGTATGGTGGTGTTAGTTCCTATTCATCTGGCCCAAACAACTCTGTGGGAACTAATTCCATCCGTGGTAATACCTACAAGTACTGCCTTTAAAAGATGAGTATTTACCTCTAGCACTTGGCTGTCGGTAATCCTTCCACTTAAACCCCCCAACCCAGAATTCTTTGCTGCAGTAAAGCTGTCCGTAATTCTATTATTATCTCCATAAAGAGTGGTGGTAATGGAATTACCGGAGAACATTTTCTGCACCACCAGACTCATAAAGAAGCCCATGGTACTGGCTATGTGTCTGGGCCTGCAGTTTGCAAACAGACTTTCTTGCAAAATAACCCAATACATAAATACTGGGTATGTAATCAATTTCTATCAATTGACCTATATAGATTGACAGGTGTTGTCTAACTTCCTCTATCAACTGACTTGATGCATATTGACCATATAGAGAGGGGCCTGCTACCTTTTTTGTATTTTTGCAAGGAACTTGGGGTTGGTCACCCTACGTTACCAGGGGGAACCCAGACGTGGACTCCCTGCTCAGTGTGCTCAGAGAGGCACAGCTCCACCTCACTGATGAAGTCCAACAAGACTGAAACAGGAGTCTGGGGTTGGTGTTGGTACTCTTGTTCAAAGGAGGTTTGCCTGGCATTTGGGTGCTGGACTGTCCTTGTGGGCGGGGCAAAGATATGCAAATGGATATTCCTCCTTTGTGAAAACTACAGTGAGCAAAAAGCGATGGCTGCGGACTCTCAAAGTGGGAAAAAAACACAGAACAGGTTATCATGCTATGACCTTTCTAGAGAGGGGTGCCTGCTACCTGTTTTGCATTTTGACCTATGTTTGCATTTTTATAAATTGCTGTTATGTCGCCGTATAGACACTCCATAGTGTAGCTAGCATCCGTTAGGTTGTGTTGACGCTGGCCGGCGTTGCTGTCGCGTGCCCTGATTAAGGATCCATAAAAAGCCCAATGTGTGTTTAGAGACGGGGATTGAGAGAGACATCCCTGATGAATGTCTCTTACTCCTGTCCCTGGTGGCTTATTATGTCTGCAGCTCAATACTGTGCTTATTCATTAGCGCAACCTCAATAAATAATGTAGATTTCAACTGTCAATGCTCGCGGATCGTGTAGGGGACGGTGGCCCCGTCTTCCCATGAGAACTAATCAGAAAACAATAACTGCTTCTGTATTAGTGATAGAATAAGAACTTCTGTCGCCTCTCGGCACCAACACATTGAGGGTGACACTTCCTGATCCTAAATTAAATTTAGTATCTAGTAAATTCAGTACCTGCAATGAAGAAAAGGAAGCCTGACCAACCCAGTAGGGGTTGAGGGTGAACTTCCCGCCCAAATTTTGTTTTTAAAATAATTTCAGAAAATGGGGGATTTCATAACACAATTCTCAAAAGAGACGATGAGCGAGGAACCAGTAGCGTAAGATTGAGAAGGTGTGGAGGATGACTGCATCAGAGTTCAAAACCAGAATAAGAAATTTGAAAGAGGAGACATTTCGAAAGGCGTGCCGCTCCTCGCGCAGGAGGGGTGTGGAGCAAGTTGTGGATGGTGGGAGTTGGTAGAAGGTGCAGATGCCAAACGTCGGTACATTGTGACGCGGGGCAGAGGAATAGAGTGGGAGTCCCGTGAGGAGGCTGGACCAGTGATGCTCTCTGCCGAGGATTAGAGTGGAGATCAGAGTTTTAGCAGAGTAAGGTGGGGTAGGATTTCATGTGTGTTAGAAAGATTGAGTCTATCAGACGTGTCAGTAGACATTAAATATTGTTATAATTTTGAACTGATTGTTTTGTTTGAAGTTTAAGGTCCCTGTCGAAGAGGTCAAAGAGGCCGCCAGTTTGCAAGCACTTGGTGATGGGATTAGGCAATTGTGGAGATAAGGACAACACCTCGCAAGGTGCCGTCTATATGTGCAAAATCACTCTCAAGCAGCGTTTGCAAGAACATGTGCTTGCAGAGCAGAGGTATGAAGGGCAGGCAACAGCTGAGCATCCCAAACAGTCAGTTAGAAGTATTGCATCTGGTAGCCCCCTCTTACCAAGCGCAATTGGGGCCGGTGCAGGGGAACACCATGTAAGGTGTGCTTCACTCACACACTCCACTCCACTGTGGGGCTCACTTGCTGATGCTGCAATACTTCATATGCCTGGGGATAAAAGATCGAGCAGTAGCAAGACCACTGCGGCACGGAGAGTGGCCCACTGCGGCACACAGAGTGCAAACTTATTCCATCGATACATGCAACGCCCTGAGCCTCCACTAGCAAGCTCACTGCAGCACAGAGAGTGGCCCACTGCGGCACGGAGAGTGGCCCGGTGTGGCACAGAGAGTGGCCCACTGCGGCACAGAGAGTGGCCCACTGCGGCACAGAGAGTGGCCCACTGCGGCACAGAGAGTGGATACTTATTCCAGCGACACATGCTACGCCCTGAGCCTCCACTAGCAAGCTCACTGCAGCACAGAGAGTGGCCCACTGCGGCACAGAGAGTGGCCCACTGCAGCACGGAGAGTGGATACTTATTCCAGCGACACATGCAACGCTCTGAGCCTCCACTAGCAAGCCCACTGCGGCACGGAGAGTGGCCTATTGCTGCACAGAGTGGCCCAGTGCGACACGGAGAGTGGATACTTATTCCAGCGACACATGCAACGCCCTTAGCCTCCAATAGAAAGCCCACTGCGGCCCAGAGAGTGGCCCACTGTGGCCCAGAGAGTGGCCCACTGCGGCACGGAGAGTGGATACTCATTCTAGCGACACATGCAACGCTCTGAGCCTCCACTAGCAAGCCCACTGCGGCACGGAGTGGCCTATTGCGGCACAGAGAGTGGCCCACTGCGGCACGGAGTGGCCTATTGCGGCACAGAGAGTGGCCCACTGCGGCACGGAGAGTGGATACTTATTCCAGCGACACATGCAATGCTCTGAGCCTCCACTAGCAAGCCCACTGCGGCACGGAGAGTGGCCTATTGCGGCACAGAGAGTGGGCCAGTGCGGCACGGAGAGTGGATACTTATTCCAGCGACACATGCTACGCCCTGAGCCTCCACTAGCAAGCCGACAGCGGCACGGAGAGTGGCCTATTGCGGCACAGAGAGTGGATACTTATTCCAGCGACACATGCAACGCTCTCAGCCTCCCCTAGCAAGCCCACTGCAGCATGGAGAGTGGCCTATTGCGGCACAGAGAGTGGCCCACTGCGGCACGGAGAGTGGCCCACAGCGGCACAGAGAGTGGCCCAGTGCGGCACGGAGAGTGGATACTTATTCCAGCGACACATGCTACGCCCTGAGCCTCCACTAGCAAGCCCACTGCGGCACAGAGAGTGGCCCACTGCGGCACGGAGAGTGGATACTTATTCAAGCGACACATGCTATGCCCTGAGCCTCTGCTAGCAAGCTCACTGCAGCACAGAGAGTGGCCCACTGCGGCACGGTGAGTGGCCCACAGCGACACAGAGAGTGGCCCAGTGCGGCACGGAGAGTGGATACTTATTTCAGCGACACATGCTACGCCCTGAGCCTCCACTAGCAAGCCCACTGCGGCACAGAGAGTGGCCTATTGCGGCACAGAGAGTGGCCCAGTGCTGCACGGAGAGTGGCCCACTGCGGCACGGAGAGTGGATCCTTATTCCAGCGACACATGCTACGCCCTGAGCCTCCACTAGCAAGCCCACTGCGGCACGGAGTGTGGCCCACTGCGGCACAAAGAGTGGCCCACAGCGGCACAGAGAGTGGCCCAGTGCGGCACGGAGAGTGGATACTTATTCCAGCGACACATGCTACGCCCTGAGCCTCCACTAGCAAGCCCACTGCGGCACGGAGAGTGGCCTATTGCGGCACAGAGAGTGGCCCACTGTGGCACGGAGAGTGGCCCACAGCGGCACAGGGAGTGGCCCAGTGCGGCACGGAGAGTGGATACTTATTCCAGCGACACACGCTATGCCCTGAGCCTCCACTAGCAAGCCCACTGCAGCACAGAGAGTGGCCCACTGCGGCACGGAGAGTGGCCCACTGCAGCACAGAGAGTGGCCCAGTGCGGCCCAGAGAGTGGCCCACTGCGGCATGGAGAGTGGATACTTATTCCAACAACACATGCTACGCCCTGAGCCTCCACTAGCAAGCCCACTGCGGCACGGAGTGTGGCCCACTGCAGCACAAAGAGTGGCCCAGTGCCGCACGGAGAGTGGCCCATTGCGGCACGGAGAGTGGATACTTATTCCAGCGACACATGCTACGCCCTGAGCCTCCACTAGCAAGCTCACTGCAGCACAGAGAGTGGCCCACTGCGGCACGGAGAGTGGCCCACTGCGGCACGGAGAGTGGCCCACTGCGGCACGGAGAGTGGATACTTATTCAAGCGACACATGCTACGCCCTGAGCCTCCGCTAGCAATCTCACTGCTGCACAGAGAGTGGCCCACTGCGGCACGGAGAGTGGCCCACAGCGGCACAGAGAGTGGCCCAGTGCGGCACGGAGAGTGGATCCTTATTCCAGTGACACATGCTACGCCCTGAGCCGTGCTGCTGGAGCTACCATCTCTTACAACAGAAGAATTTTCTCAATGCCTTTTATCAAACAAATGACAGTCATCAAAATGAATGAGGCTCCTATCCCACGGGACTATGGCAAGGTCCTGGTGATTTTCAAGCACAGAAACATAGCCTCAAAGTCAGCAGCCGGTCATAGTAGATCCAGAGAATGGGCACTGCCCAGTGGAAGGCAGGCTAGCCAGTGAAGTGGAGTTGGGGGGCAGTTCCTGTTGGCATTGAGTCTACTGGCTCAGGGTCTGAAGATTCAATGACCCGGCGATGACGATATTGATTGAGGGTGACGGCGATGTGTTGAGGATCATAACATCATTATTCATGCCTCAGCCTCAGAGTGAGAAGGGGCACGCCTGGAATATTCTGTATATCTGAGATCAGACTGTAGCACAGGAGTACTTGAGAAATGTCTCTGTTTGGACGCACATCCGTACCTACCAAGTACACTGACTAAGCCATTCACACAACTAATTTGCACTGCACTCCCACAGGGAAGGGGGTGCACACACACAGTTTCTAATGCATTTCTTCTGAGAATGGGCTGAACACACAATGTGTGCCACACTCCTGCAGGTAAGGGAGCACATATGCAATTTATGTGACATTTCCACATGGAAGGCGGGTGTGCGCACAATTTTTGCTGCACAGACAATTTTTGCTGCACTTCTGTAGAGTGATGGACTTTGAGCCAGTCTTGTCCTTTAAGTTAAGATGGGGTTCACCTCCTCACCAGATGGTCTAAACAATGCTAACAGTGTCTCCTCCATAGGGGGTATTGCCCCCGTCCTGGCACTGGGTGCAGTAGGCTGAGGAAAAACATGGCATGCCCCCCCTCATACAGGATGTGTCTCCTTTTGGTGCTGGTTTTAACAGAAGAAGGGTCTGGTCCCTCAAACACCCTGAGAGATAATCTAGTGGACAGCTGTGAGATCTTTTCGATGGACATATTTCCATGATCCTCGGAAGTCTTAGAGCTTCTAGTGTCTTCTACAGAATTCTCAAAAGTTCAATCTACAACTTCCATTAACTCATTCTGCCAATTACCCTGCTTTGGTCTCCTTGGCTACACCGGCGGCAGATGCAGCCACGCTGGATTTATTGGGCCCCGGGGCGCCTGCTGCCACAACATACCGCATGCTGCCAGTACCACATAGGACCATTATGAAGATACCTCTAGGTCTTTCACCAAAAGTTGTGCCGGAAAACTCCTGCGAAAAAAATGGGAAGACCCACCTCTTGCATATGTGTCGTCAGTGCACTCTACACACAGTTTAGCGGGCCACCGGCTGGCATGTGACGCCGGGTTCTTTCCTCTATTGGACCGAGCGGCTTCACCATCGCTGCTTCCAATGAAGTGTTAGCCCAAGGGCAACATGCTCGCCTTGGGAGCAAGGCGACACAGCGCAGCACAGGTTCAACCCCCGGGCCCGCACTTAGAAACCTCTGGGTATTAAGCACGTTATAAATAACCCATCATATCATATCATACCAACTCTTACACATGAAGCCAATGCCAGCCAAAAGCCAACGCGATCCAAGCAAATCCCATAACTACACACAGTGGTAAGGACAACAGGAGCAATAAGTGCACTTCTCTTGGTGTTCACATAGCAGTAAAAGAAGGGGAGGGGTTTCCAGATGACAGCTATTAAGTATTGGAAGAGTCACCTGCATGGCCAAGTATTTATGAATCACAATGGACTTTGGACTTATGGGACTTGTAGTTTTGGAAAAAAGCTTGCTAATTTTCTTTTTGCATGCACTTTGCTACTACCATTTGAATAAAATAAAAGGTTCTAATGCTTAAGTTGACATCCCTGTGTCATGCCATAGAACCTTGTGCATCTTATCCTATAGGAAATCCTACAGGTGGACTTCATTGGGGCGCAGTACGTCTGCACTTGAAACCCCTATTTCCTGGGACTGGCAGAGCCACGCGTGTTTTGATGAGTCCTTAAAATGACTGAATTACATCAGTGAAACTTTCTCTGGCTGTGATGAAATGATCTTGCAATTGTGTCTTTTGATTAATTATTTTTGAATTGAATTCAGGTATTCACTTGTTTTGAATTTCTGGCTCCTACTTTGAGAATATTTTCCTGACTTTTTTGGGTCTGTACCATTTTTGGTTTTTTAGGCACCGGCAGCCGCTCTGTTGAGCCTAATGTTGTGATGCGCCCCTATTCATCCTACAGAGGTGGGGCACCTCCCAGCCAGTGGATTCCAAAGTAACATCCCGGGTGCAATTGAATCCAGGGGGCAAAGGGATCTCCTTTGCAAGGAGGCAGTCACGAGCTGAGCAGATGTCACAGAGGCATGCCAGGGGCGTGAGAGCGCATGGTGCCACTTTGGAGAAGGGGGCATTGCACTCTGAGTACATATTTCCCTTCTTTCTTCAGAATGAAAGTTCAGGAATGTGTCTGTGATGAACCTTCCATTTCCACCTTTGTAAGTTTCAGAATCCTACTTGTTTGAAGGCGGTCCTTTCAGATAGTTTGACTCACGCCAGGGTTTTATTTCTTCACACGATTCGCTGCTGCACCTGTTTCACAATCTAGCAGCCAAGGACAATGGGTGCGCACCACACCGGTGCCACACCGGTCCCACACCGGTGCCACACCGGGACCACACCGGGACCACACCGGTCCCACACTGGTTCCACAGCGGAACCACACCGGGACCACACCGGGACCACACCGGTCCCACACTGGTTCCACAGCGGAACCACACCGGGACCACACCGGTCCCACACCGGCGCCACAGCGGAACCACACCGGGACCAGACCGGTCCCACACCGGTGTCACACCGGCCAATGCTTCTTAAATGCCCAGTAAGGCGGGCAGTGGTGGAAGGAGTCTCACAAACTGACTTCCACGGGTGCTGGACTGCAGCTCACAGTTGGGGAGCAGGACCATGGTGCGGGGAAAGGAAGGCGAGGGGTGCAACAGGCCCTGAGCAGAGTTCCTGCCCGGGGCATGGCCCGTCTGTGTGTTGGCCCAAGACATGCTCGGACTGACCAATTGGGAAATAGGCCAATGCCCGAATTGCATGCCCAACATGCTAGTGTGGGCCAGTTGTTTTGGTCAAAATGGACCCGTTTATTGGCAAAAGGGGGACACTTTCATTAGCTCATTGACTACAGGGCGTTAGCTAGTAGTTTGAACAGTGTTATTGAAAACATATCCTTAAAATGCAGAATTTCAACAATTGTGACCAAAACCTCTCATTTGGGTACTACTCAGCCTGTCAAAAAAGGAATTAATTGCTGTTTGCAACTGTGGACCCCTTTTTCTTTGGTGCCCAGGCAAATTGTATGCCCCAGTCCCACCCTGACCCAGGGCCTTGTTGTCAGAAGAGGGTCCCCGCAAGACACCAGGATCTGCCACTTTAGATTGTGCAAGGCAGGTGAGTGCAGGCCCCTTGGAGACCCTCTGGTCCTTTCTACTTTATTTTCTGCCTCTGTTTGCCCCACCAGCCCGTGTACGCCGCTCCTCTTCCCCTCGCCAACTTCCTTATTCCCGCCTCCCTAGCCCTCCCCCTCCGGTGATTGGCTCCTGCTTCACGGAGCCTCATAGGCCCTACGCAAGTGTCTCTCTCCATGCCCGCACTTTAGATTGTGCAAGGCAGGTGAGTGCAAGCCCCTTGGAGACTATCTGGTCCTTTCTACTTTATTTTCTGCCTCTGTTTGCCCCCCCAGCCCGTGTACGCCGCTCCTCTTCCCCTCGCCAACTTCCTTATTCCCGCCTCCCTAGCCCTCCCCCTTCGGTGATTGGCTCCTCCCCTGTCTTAAACAAACCCCGCAGGGCAGCCCTCTGCCCGTGCAGCCCATCGGCTAAGGGACCTGAGGCCAAAGGCGGCTCCAACAGAGGCGGCTCCAGGCCAGTGACCAGCCGTCAACCTTCAACTACAAGGACCAGTAAGGTAGGAGAGGCCTGGTTTAGGGGAGGGCTACAACTCTACCCAGAATCCTAGCCACTTAGCAAACCAACGTTACACAGTGTAATTAGGCCTCTCTCCCACTATACAGGTCTCTCAAGTTTTATAGGTGTTCTGTTTCCAGGCTGCATTGTGTGATAATTAGATAAATAATGTGGAGCGACCATCTCATCATCCCATTCGTGATCACTCTTCCTACTCAAGTCTACATCCAACCTCCAAAACTCACAACCACCACAAAAAGAAACTGGAAACACGTCAAAGAAAGCAACCTATTTGAACAACTGGAGTTAACCGAACCCTCTAGTACAGAACTAGAGCTAGCTAGCCTAGACGGGAAAGCAGAGCTACTACACAAATGGATTGCAGACACAATTGACAATATCGCCCCAGAAAAACCATTCACCCCATCAAAAAAAGAGCAACAGCAAAATGGTTCACCCCACTATTAAGCACCATGAAAAAGGAAAACAAAAAGATGGAACTGGAATGGAGGAAAGAATACAACCCAGAAAAAAAAACACTGTTCCAGAAACAAATCCACGCATACAAGAAGGAAATTCAAATGGTGAAGAGAAGGCATTATGATGACAGAATCACCAGTGCCACCAACACACAAAAAGAAATGTTTAACATAATTAAAGAGAAACCAACCAGGCTGTGACAACACCCCAACCCCCTCAGAGAAACTATGCAATGACCTGGCAGATCACTTCAAGAAAAGAATCAATGACATCCGACAAACCATACAAAACATACCAACCGACCACAACATACTACCAAGTGATCCTATCACAGAACCTCAGCACAATCTCAAAAACATTCCTGAAATATCAGCAGAGGCATTCGCAATGCTGGTAAAACACAGCAAGAAAGCTCGATCACCCATGGATCCCTGTTCCCCGGACATCTACAAATCAATCCTCGCACAAGGAACGCCAGCAGAATACTATAGAAACCTTCTGAACCTATCACTAGCAACATGAACTGTACCGAGGACCTTCAAATTAGCATATATCAAACCACTTCTGAAAAACACAAGTGGCGACGTAGAAGACCTCTTCAACTACAGGCCGATCTCAAACATCCCCTACCCGGCAAAACTCCTGGAAACCTACGTATATAAATTAACCCAAGAACACGTAGAAAAACACCCCCTGCTGGACCAAGCTCAAGTCGGTTTCAGACCAGCGAGAGGAACGGAAACAGCACTACTATCCATCTGGGACGACCTCAAAACTAACGCAGACTCAAACACAACCTCAGCCCTTATCCAACTCAACCTCTCTGCAGCGTTCGACACAGTTAGTCATGACACCCAAACCAAAAGACTAGAAGACATAGGCATAACAGACACAGCACTACTCTGGACTAAATCATTCCTAGCAGACAGAACAGAATCCGTATGGATTAAACCCTTCAAATCCACTCCAAGAGTTAAAGACTGTGGAGTGTCACAAGGATCCTCACTATCACCACTGTACTTCAACATCTACCAGACTCTGGTTATCAGAATCTTCAAAAAGTACGTTATATGCTACAACTACGCAGATGATACTCAAATCATCTACAAAATCAAAGACACCCAAGCCGATCACACAACCCTAATAGAGTGTCTAAAAGAAGTTTTCAACTGGATGACTACCAACAACCTGAAAATCAACCCAGGAAAGACAGAAATCATGATCATATGCAAAGACCAAAAGAACGAAACCGCCATCCCGTGGCCAACGGAAATGGGAACCGCATCAGCACCATCTAAGGTAGTAAAAAATCTGGGAGTCCTGATGGACAACACCCTAACCTTAGAACCACAAATAAATGCAACAGTGAAGAAATGCTTTTTCCTCCTCCATGCGGCAAGAAGAATCCTACCTTTCCTCTCCTTCACGCACAAAACACTCACTATCGTCGCCCTCATCATGTCAAAAATCGACTATGCAAACAGCCTCTACCTCGGAAGACCAGAGTACCTCCTGAAGAAACTACAACGGATCCAAAATACAGCAGCCAGACTACTCCTCAAACTATCAAGAAGAGAACGCCTCACTCCTGCTCTAAAAACACTACACTGGCTCCCAGTAAAACATTGCATAACCTTCAAAACAATGTGCATAACGCACAGGGCAATCAGTGGACAAGGAGCAGAATTCCTACAAAAGAAAATAACAATCTACAAGCCGACAAGACTCCTCAGGCCAAGCAACGAAATCCGCCTGGAACCAAACCATACCTCAAGAAAAAACTTGGAGGCACCTCCTCCTAGGACTTAGCTACAAAATCATGGAACAACATCCCAAAAGAAATAAGAAACACCAAAGATCACCTAAAATTTAGGAAATTACTAAAAACCTGGCTCTTCAACACCACAGACTCAAACTGAAAACCGAAACAGAAAGGAAAAGGGATGACTAAACTAGACTAGACACGGACAACTCCCAGAACCGACTGGGAAGCTCCCACGGCACCCGGACGAGTGACGCCGGGTAGAGTGCAACACAGGTGACATCCATGGAGACAGAGTCAACAACCCCACCCTAATCCCACCCAACACCTGCACTCACGCCTTAGTTGCCACCAGGTACCACAGTGTTGTTGAATTGTCAGGATATTGGCAATCACCACGATAGCTGAGCTGTCGACATTGGCAGGTGCACTGGCCGTATGAGTGGGAAGGGAAGATAGGTAGGGCTGCGAGGCAGGCTGTGAGAAGAGGGGGCCAGATGTGAAAGGGACCTTGAAGGACAGACGGACCCATATCAGGACAGAGGCACAGGTGTGCTCCCGAAACCCATCTGGGGAGATTACAGAAGCCCACCGCCTCAAGTCAGTGTGAAAGCACCATACCAGACAGGGAAGTTGACAGTTTATTGGTTAAATACAAGTCAAGAAGGCAGAGACCCCCAACCATCTCCACAGCATTACATCAACTGAAACAGATCAAGCATAAACATTCCATATGATGTAACAGGACTACAGGTCATCACATTCTTATCTCAGCATTCCACTGATCTGACATCACTGAGATACCATCACAAAACCCCTCCCCTCCTCCCTTATCAGAACAAAATACTATATACATATATTTCTTTGAAATAATGAGAACAAAACAGAAAATATTTTGGAATACCCAAATCATACGAACAACTTATTTCCTCACCTTGGCAACTCTCGATAAATTCCAGACTTGCCCACTCTCCAATTTCACAGCACCTGAGCCACCCTAACAGGATCTGAATAAAGAGAATCCCCCTTCTTCGCAATGACCGCCTTTCTTTTTCTGACCATGTCAACTACTTCCACAATCGTCCTCCTTCTCGGGGATTTCTCATTGGTTTTCTTGACCCACTTACTTTTCCGCTCATCCATCCTTCTTTTAACTTCATCTACTACTTTATCTGTCTCTCTCGCCCGGCCTAACCAAGCTGGAGACAATATTGTGTTACCGTTCCGCCCCCTCATCAACTCAAAAGGGCTAACTCCCGTTTCAGTATTGGGAGCCATTCTCAAAGCATACATTCTTTCCTTGACCGCCACCTTTCTGTCCATACCACATGCACTACCCCTCCTGATACCTTCCATTATGCAACGGTTGACCCTCTCAATCATGCCGTTGGCTTGAGGGTAATACAGTGCAGTTCTCTTATGTTTGATACCACACTTGTACAAATACTCTTCAAAGAAACCTCCAGTGAACTGAGGACCATTATCCGTCAACACACTCCTAGGCAATCCTTCCCTTTCAAACACTTCCTCAAGAAAAGCCACTATTGACTGTCCTGTGACGTCCCTCATTATCTTAAACTCCGTCCACCTCGAGAACATATCCACTAGTGCAAATACAAATCTACCTCTACCTCTACCCATATCCACGGGTCCTAAGATATCCATGGCCAAATCCATCCAAACTCCCTTTGGACTTTCAGTTTCACTCATCGGCTGAACCACCGCAGATACATTCTTCCCTGACCTTGTACAATCAATACATCCTCCAACTACCCTCTCAATCTCACGGTCCAACCCCGGCCACCAATAATCAGCCTTAATCACCTCCTTAGTCTTATACATCCCAATATGTCCTTGATGCGCAATATCAATCAGTTTCCTCCTTCGGCAACTCGGCACAACCAACCTGTCCCACCGATATACCAAACCATCCTTCACCGATAGTTCAAACCTCACCTCCCAAAAAGCTCTTCCTTCGCCAGATAATAACCTCTTCTCTGGCCAATCTCCTCTAATGAACGACATAATGCGCTTCCACATATCATTTACAGCAAATGCATTGACCCATTCTTCTCTGTGGATTACACCTCCACCTGTGGTAAAGACCATAGACTCAATATCAGCATAACCCTCATCGCCATGCTCATCTTCATCCCTTATTCCCGACGCATGATCAGCCTGCACATTGTCCTTTCCTGCCACAACCTCTACACTAAACTTGTGACATTGCAGTCTGGTCACCCAACATGCAACCCTTCTTGATACTTTGTCCAGACCTTTACTTTGAAATATGGCTTTCAACGGCTTATGGTCTGTCCTCAGCACAAAGTCTTGACCCCACACAAAGTTTTTTAACTTTTCAATTCCCCAATGACATGCCAACGCCTCCTTTTCTAAGACAGAATAGTTAAGCTCAGCTCCCCTCAGTATGAGTGAGGCATGCAACACCACCGACTCTGACCCATCACTTCCTGCTTGTGACATTACTACTCCAATACCAGTTTCACTACCATCAACAGACAGTATAGTCTTTTTCCGAGTGTCATACATGGCCAAAGGTTTGGCCATGTCAATTTTGTACTTGACTTCGTTAAATTCTTTTTCGCACTCCAAGCTACAGTCGAACTCTGCGCCCTTCCTTAATAACGCCCTCAGCGCGGTAATACTATCAGCATAGTTTTCTATGAAGCGGTGATAAAACTCTATTGTCCCCAAGAATGAATGTAGCTCTGCCTTATTCTTGGGAGATTGCATTCTCTTTATCCTATCAACTAGTTCTCTCTTCGGCTTCAATCCTTCTTCCAATATTTGATGCCCTAAATATTCCACCACCCGAGTAGAAAAGACACACTTTTCACCTCGCAAAGTAATACCACGCGCTCTGAATATTTCTAATACCACTTCCACTTTGTTTTAGTTCCTCTTGGGTACTACCACAGATTAACACATCATCCTGGAAACACCAAACATTAGTGATCCCCTTGAATAGCCCATCCATGACTTTTTGAAAAACGGAGGAAGCTGAAATTAAACCAAATGGCATGCGCCTAAACTGGTATATACCCTTGTATATAATAAAAGCTGTCAGTTTGCGCGACTCAACATCTAAATTAATCTGATGATAGGCACTAGCCATATCCAATTTGGCAAAATAATTTAGCGTTCCCGATCCACTCAGATCCTCGGCACTGGTCTTGATGAAGTCCCGGGTCCGTCAATGGGCACCTGCACACTCCATCCCATCCTCGTCGCCATATGTGAAAGCACCATACCAGTCAGGGAAGTTGACATGTAGTTTATTGGTTAAATACAAGTCAAGAAGGCAGAGACCCCCAACCATCTCCACAGCATTACATCAACTGAAACAGATCAAGCATAAACATTCCATCTGATGTAACAGGACTACAGGTCATCACATTCTTATCTCAGCATTACACTGATCTGACATCACTGAGATACCATCACAACAGTCAGGATAGAGATGCCAACTAACCAATTGCACTAACAATTTCCCCCTCTGCATACATCTCTCAAACTCCAAACCAAACACAACCACAAACCGCCAGCACAACAAACTGCACAAACTTCACTAGATGGCAACAAAAAAACAAAAACACACATAGACTTGCACAACAGTACACGACGACTACCGGTCGCAAACACCCCAGGCCCAGCCAACGGACCCACCGGGCTGAGGCCGCCAACAGCACATCACTGGTCTCTTACACTTTTCCAGCTACCTCCCACTAAACCCCCCTCCCTTCCTCTTTCAGAGCCACCAGAGCGCCAGGGGACCACTCCGGTGGTGATAGTGCATGGTACAAATGTCCTTTAACATTAACGTTAACAACTGCTGCTTAGCTTCCATGTCCGAAACTGGCATGAGGGCATGGTGTCGCCTCCCAACCTCCTCTGGCTATCTGGAGAGAGACCCCCATTCCCAGCGGCCCATCAGATGCTGCAGGCCCTTGCTAATCACTTTCTTTCTTCAAGCAGTGCGTTAAAGTGGGGGTGATTTACAAATGATGGCCCATTTAAGAGACCATTGTTTTGGAGGAGATGTTCATAACGTTTCTGTGCTAAAGAATGCAAACAGGCATTTTCATTCTGAAGGCACACACAGCCCACCAGTAAAATGCCTAAATCGATACGCTCCACCAGGTCAATTACAATATATCAGACAAAACTGTTTTAAATTAGCTACATTATTTTCAGATGTTCATATTTAATACACAAGAAAAGAGTTTATTTTTGGTAGAATGTGAAATGTTCCTCACATCATATAGAACCCTGAATTTGTCAAACATAAACAGATACGCTATTCACACATTGCATATTGTTCTACTTCTTGAAAATTCATTTCTAAAGCTCAACGGCCATTTTTTTACATTTTGCAGAATTGCATTCTGGTTTTTTTAGTCTCCCGGTCAAGAGGGGGGAATAATGCCACAATTGTAAACTTTTTGCTTAATATATTGCTGTAATGATTTTTATGTTTGAATGGGTACCTTACTATGGTATGTGCTCTTTTGAAGTCATCTTTGTAAAGCAGGGTATTGTTGAAAGCCATATATGGGGTTGAAGAGGGGAAATGATGAGAGGGCGAGGCCTGAATATTTGCCCAGGATGTGTGCAATAGAGGTTGCAATACTAGAGACTGGTGCAGTTATGTTTCCCTGATTGTGGGGCACGAGTAAAGGATATATGTGGGTGGACAGCGTAACTTTGGGTGTTTTGGAGGACGGCAAGCTTGCTCAAGCACTTGGCTGCCAGGATTTCACCCAGGTTGTCATGTTTCCAGTGCAGACACCTACCCACAAGACGCATAAAATGATCAACAAAACACATGCTCGTATTGGGATTTTGTTTTCTAGGGAATATTTCACTACATCATGCTGGGCTAAAAAGGTGTGCACCTGTTATACTTGGCAAGCGCGCATTTAATGAAACATTTCCTCTCTCAGGTTATTTTTCAGCAAACGTACCCACACCAAGTGAAGCGCGGGAGCCGTACCTATCCCCAGTCAAAACAACGCGTTTTACAGCACATGTTGCTGCAGGAATAGGAAAGAAGACATGATTTACAGGAAAGTCTAAACATATAACATCTCCGCAAAAGTCTCCCAACCCGCTCAGTTGCCTTTGCAACTCTCTGCTATAGGATTCCCTGCTATTCTACACCCGGTTTTGGTCTTCTCACCCCCTCCAATCAAGGTTCAGGGAGTACATTAATGAGACTCCCTTCTCATTTTGTAGTGAGCAGCACTTGATAAATGTAGCTATTAATTGGTATTATTTTTTGAGAGGCAAAATTATCCTTAGCTGAAATGATAATGATAATGGTGTGTTATTTATATAGCGCCTTTATCCAAAGCGCTTTACGGAGTACATATTCACATACAATATCACGCAACCAAAATTGGCACTCATTTATCAACCTTGGAAGGATGAAAGGGTCAGTTGGCCTTGCCAGGATTTGAACCTGCGACCTGCAGATCACGCTCAGATCGCAGCAGCGAGCGCTCAACCTGCTGAGCTATCTTACCGGCGCATATTGTTAATTTGAACAATATGCTCAGATATGCATACAATAAAAATAAAAATAATCATAAAACTTCTGCAAAAACAGCAGTTCATTTCATTTAGCCAAAGACAATCACCATATTTTTTCAATGCCATCCACAGATAGTATTTTTAAACCAATGTTTCTAAAGACCTTTTGCAAACAGTGTTTCTATCAATTACATCTGGGAAGAGATGTGTTCAAGTTCCTGATTAGCAGACTGCTCTCAAATCCCAGCCTCTCCACTTACCCAAAGTGATTGCTCCTGGGCAAATCCTTTTATCACACAATGCCTTATCTGCCAAAATAAGAAGTCTGTACAAGGTATTCAGCGGCCTGCTACCTCAAACAAATGCCTCACTCCTGGTATTACCACAATGGTAAATGTTAATATTGGCAATTCATATACTTAACTGGACGCCACAGTGTATTTGCTACTACCTTACGCGTGGCAAGATGTTTTTAATTAAACTTCCCATGACACCATTGCGTGCTAAAGATTCATTCTGTGATATCACTGATGTCACTATTTTTTTTTTTTTTTTTTTATTGAAACGTCAGTCTGAAATGTCACAGCGTTATCGCTGTGGCATCAGACTTTTATTACAACATTTGTTTACAGTTGATCACAGTGATCCTCCTAAAAAAAAGACAACAGAAGAAGAAAAAAAGGAAAGGAAACATCCAGTGCCAACATTCAATCACTCATCAGCATCTTAGTTTAATCATTTGCCTCCAATTCTAATGAGTCCACAAAGTCAAGTATTGCACAGCATAGTTTCACGCAATTGCCAGCCATGGCATATGACCACCAGTCTCGAGACTCTGAGCTCGCAGGACTAAAGTTTCCAAGGTGCAGCATTCGTTTTGACGATGAGTCCACAAAGTCAACTATTGCACAGCATAGTTTCACGGAATTGCCAGCCATGGCATATGACCACCAGTCTCGAGACTCTGAGCTTGCAGGACTAATGTTTCCAAGGTGCAGCATTCGTTTTGACGATGAGTCCACAAAGTCAACTATTGCACAGCATAGTTTCACGGAATTGCCAGCCATGGCATATGACCACCAGTCTCGAGACTCTGAGCTTGCAGGACTAAAGTTTCCAAGGTGCAGCATTCGTTTTGACGATGAGTCCACAAAGTCAACTATTGCACAGCATAGTTTCACGGAATTGCCAGCCATGGCATATGACCACCAGTCTCGAGACTCTGAGCTCGCAGGACTAAAGTTTCCAAGGTGCAGCATTCGTTTTGACGATGAGTCCACAAAGTCAACTATTGCACAGCATAGTTTCACGGAATTGCCAGCCATGGCATATGACCACCAGTCTCGAGACTCTGAGCTCGCAGGACTAAAGTTTCCAAGGTGCAGCATTCGTTTTGACGATGAGTCCACAAAGTCAACTATCGCACAGCATAGTTTCACGGAATTGCCAGCCATGGCATATGACCACCAGTCTCGAGACTCTGAGCTCGCAGGACTAAAGTTTCCAAGGTTTGACGTAAGCTTTGTGCATTTTGTTAAGAGATGTTCTATGGATTCAGTTTAGTTCAGACAAAAGCGACACTTATCATCGGTTACTTTTTTTAGATGACGAAGCCGCAGCGTCGCTCTAGTATTTATAGCATTTAGGCGAATTCGCAAGAACTGTTCACGGTGATGCCTAGACGGGCAATTTATTAGGTAGCTACATGGAGCACCCAGCTTGTGTTTGCCTATTCCGGAATCCAAAGTTGAAGCCATCTTAAGCTGTAGCTCATTATTCTGTATCCAATTCGCAATTTCAAACTTTTTTTCACTGATTGCGGTCTCATTATCAGATCGATATTCAACTCAGCACAAGCTAAGATCTGTACCAGGCGATGTTTCCACTCTTCAAGAAGATTTGATTTACCTGTTCCAGGTCTTGTTGAAAAAATCTGATAAGCTGATATCACTGATGTCACTATTTATGCAAATTAGGGGGCTCACACATCTTTTGCCCCCAGGCCCCTTCAAATCCTAGGGCCGGGCTAGTGAGGCACCTCAAATACTCTGCACTTTAAAGCGTGCACCCTAAAAATGGGGGGTTATGCCCCTGGTCAGTAGAGTCAATGGACATTTATGGTAACTGGTCACTGTCAGCGCGTTTCCCCATTGTAAGTCACTCAACGTGTGGCTCTGTAGGGACGAGCAAGGAAAGGCTGCATTGCACCCACCACAGAGTGTTTTAGAAGAAACATATCCCCCATCTTATTTCTTCCACATTTCATCCATCTAAAGATGATGAAATGCAGAGCAGAACATGAAAATGAGCAGCACTGATGCTACACCGCTGTCAAGAGAAGGAAAGGGTTCAAATCCTGAATGTCACTGCACGTGGTGCTGTAGTCATAATTATGTTTTTTTACTGTAATTCTATTTATCCCAATATTCAAATCTGGAATACATTTGATGGATATTAGGCAAGATATGGTAACGGCTGAAAAGGCACAATTTTAGAAAGTTAGATGGTAAAGACTGCTCGATCAAAAATATAGGACTGCATCAAAATATAGAAGTTCGCGATGATTTTGAGCATTCAAACAATTTTGAATTGTATATTTATGCAATAAAAAAAATGCCAGGCCAGCTTTAGGTTTTGACATTGGGTCTCTCTCCTGAAAGGGGATAGCGTGTTCGTTTGACTTCCCCAGGACAAGGTTAACTCTCTTTGATGTCATCCACTTATGCCCCCGCAGACTGCCATGTCATAGGGTAGTACTTCCTGTTATAACATGTCACGGCAGTGTTGTACAAGAGAAGCCGGCCATTTGCAACGGATCTCATGTAGGTGGGTGATTTTATCCTTGACAACAGTGGCCTTCAATCTTTGACTCTCAAGCTGTTTCCGACTGCAATTCTTATCGGCTCTTGCCAGCAAAGTCAATGGTATAGGATTATTGGTTTTGTAGTCCAGAACGCACGCAGACATGCAGGGTGCAACATTACTCTGCCTTGTCACGTCCCATGTTAGCCATGGTCTCACCTGGGAAGGAAATGGAATGGAAGAGAATCCCATAGTTTTTCAAGGACATCAAACAGTTCCAAAGGAAAACCATCAGTGATGGAAGAAATTAATGACCTGGGGTCTCTTGAAGAATCGTAGGCCTTCTGCGGCCGAATGCCGTCTGGTGGAGGCAGGATAGCCTGAAACTTTCTGATTGTTAGAACAAAAACTATGCCAAATGCAGGGTCCCGTTCCAAAATGCTCCATGCAGGAATGTTAGTGCACTTATGTGCATTTAATGAGGCAGTCTCCTGACATCCCCGGCGTCTGCCCTTCAGTGGCAGCAAGACAGGTTAACAAGCTACATGTGCATTCTGCTTGGGCTCTCCACCCCTGCAACTCCCACTCCGCTTCCTGCAGACAAAGCGCTCTGGGTGTGGCACCTGAAGAGAGAGGACACTAGTTACAGCCGCCCGGAATGGACTTCTGAAGGCAGGCTTGCTTTGGGCAAATCTGATGCAGCATTTTGTCTTCATAAGGGGGATCCCTGCCCCCCCTTGGCTGAGTCATCTTTGGACTTCAAGACAAGAAGGATTCTCCTGGATCTTTGGTGAGTAGACATGCGGTTCCAGAGTTCTCTGCCATAGAGGTGAGTCTGAAGCTTCCGAGGAAAGGTAAAGGTTTTCTCCCTACCCAACTCGGGGACACATTTGGGGAGATACTGCTGCCAGTGCCCCAACATTGAGATAACCACAATCTCTTACTTTATCTTTAATATAGTGCCCAACTAGCCTTCTCCCATCCTATTCAGCCAGTGCTGCCTGCAGATGTGTATGGGACCGTGAGGCTCATTTCAATAAGATGTTGGGGGGGAGTAGCGGGGGGTGGGTCCCGGGGGGGTGGGTCCCGGGGGGGGTGGGTCCCACAGCATAAAGCTGGAAATAAACATTCTGAGGTACCTGTGAGGTGCTTAGATCAAAGGAATGCAGCAAGGGGGAAAATAGCTGCAGATTATGATGAGACAGGCAGCCAGCAGGGAGCTTTCATCTTGAAACACTAACAGGGTAATTCATAGAATTTTGCAGAAAAGTGTCGCAAGCGGCTGGCGCAGAGTGTCCGCGTGCGATTGTCTGTGCCAGGCGCGTGCGCTAAAACCGATTTCCGCGCACAGCGTATTCATGGATTTTAGGCTCCCAAACCAGCCGTGGCGCAGAGTATCGCAGCGACCCTGCAGCAGCGCCAGTAACGCCCCCAAGAACGCCCTCGCGCAAGGAAAAGCCATCAAAATCGCTAAATCATCGCAAAGGGCTGCGCTAACCCTGGACCAGTTTACAGGGCTGCCAAACAAGGAACGCAAAGCGGGTAACGTTTATATCAGGAGTACGCGGGAAGTTTTACACGCGATTAGCCAGGGTACGTGTATTACAGGGGTACGCGGGAAGTTTTACACGCGATTGGCCAGGGTACGTGTGATACAGGGGTACACGTGAAGTTTTACACGCGATTAGCCAGGGTACGTATATTACAGGGGTACGCGGGAATTATCACACGCGATTTGGCTGGGTACGTGTATTACAGGGGTACGCGGGAAGTTTTACACGTGATTTGGCTGGGTACATGTATTACAGGGGTGCGCGGGAATTATCACACGCGATTTGGCCAGGTACGTGTATTACAGGGGTGCGTGGGAATTATCACACGCGATTTGGCTGGGTACGTGTATTACAGGGGTGCACGGGAAGTTACACACGCGATTAGGCTGGGTGGGTCCTCACAGGTGTTCCCTGTACACCCTCCACGGCCCCTGCAGGCAGCCCACAAAACAGGGGACTACCCTGCACACCTGCTCATGTCCCCCAGCACCCCGACCCCCCAGCACTGTGGGCCACCCTCCACCAGGCCCCCACTCATGTCCCCTTGCACCCCCACCCCCCAGCAGTCATGGGGCAGCCTCCACCAGGCCCCCACTCATGTCCCCTTGCACCCCCACCCCCCAGCAGTCATGGGGAACCCTCCACCAGGCCCCCACTCACATCCCCTATCACCCCCACCCCCCAGCCACCAGGGGCAGCCTCCACCAGGCACCCACTCATGTCCCCTATCACCCCCACCCCCCAGCAGTGCAGGGGCAGCCTCCACCAGGCCCCCACTCTTGTCCCCTATCACCCCTACCCCCCAGCCACCATGGGCAGCCTCCACCAGGCGCCCACTCATGTCCCCTTGCACCCCCACCCCCCAGCAGTCATGGGGCAGCCTCCACCAGGCCCCCACTCATGTCCCCTTGCACCCCCACCCCCCAGCAGTCATGGGGCACCCTCCACCAGGCCCCCACTCATGTCCCCTATCACCCCCACCCCCCAGCCACCAGGGGCAGCCTCCACCAGGCACCCACTCATGTCCCCTATCAACCCCACCCCCCGGCAGTGCAGGGGCAGCCTCCACCAGGCCCCCACTCATGTCCCCTATCACCCCCACCCCCCAGCCACCATGGGCAGCCTCCACCAGGCCCCCACTCATGTCCCCTTGCACCCCCACCCCCCAGCAGTCGTGGGGCAGCCTCCACGAGGCCCCCACTCATGTCCCCTATCACCCCCACCCCCCAGCAGTGCAGGGGCAGCCTCCACCAGGCCCCCACTCATGTCTCCCACCCCCCACACCCCCCAGCACTGAGGGGCACCCTCCGCCAGGCCCCCACTCATGTCTCCCACCCACCCCACCCCCCAGCACTGTGGGGCACCCTCCACCAGGCCCCCACCCATGTCTACCACCACCCCCACCCCCCAGCAGTGCAGGGGCAGCCTCCACCAGGCCCCCACTCATGTCCCCTATCGCCCCCACCCCCCAGCCACCATGGGCAGCCTCCACCAGGCCCCCACTCATGTCCCCTATCACCCCCACCCCCCAGCCACCAGGGGCAGCCTCCACCAGGCACCCACTCATGTCCCCTATCACCCCCACCCCCCAGCAGTGCAGGGGCAGCCTCCACCAGGCCCCCACTCATGTCTCCCACCACCCCCACCCCCCAGCATCCAGGGGCAGCCTCCACCAGGCCCCCAATCATGTCTCCCACCACCCCCACCCCCCAGCAGTGCAGGGGCAGCCTCCACCACGCCCCCACTCATGTCTCCCACCACCCCCACCCCCCAGCATCCAAGGGCACCCTCCACCAGGCCCCCACTCATGTCCCCCTGCACCCCCACCCCCCCAGCAGTGCAGGGGCACCCTCCACCAGGCCCCCACTCATGTCCCCTATCACCCCCACCCCCCAGCAGTGCAGGGGCACACTCCACCAGGCCCCCACTCATGTCTCCCACCACCCCCACCGCCCAGCAGTGCAGGGGAAGCCACCACCAGGCCCCCACTCATGTCCCCTATCACCCCCACCCCCCAGCACTGAGGGGCACCCTCCACCAGGCCCCCACTCATGTCCCCTATCACCCCCACCCCCCAGCAGTGCAGGGACAGCCTCCACCAGGCCCCCACTCATGTCTCCCACCCACCCCACCCCCCAGCACTGTGGGGCACCCTCCACCAGGCCCCCACCCATGTCTACCACCACCCCACCCCCAGCACTGTGGGGCACCCTCCACCAGGCCCCCACTCATATCCCCTTGCACCCCCACCCCCCAGCAGTCATGGGGCAGACTCCACCAGGCCCCCACTCATGTCCCCTTGCACCCCCACCCCCCAGCAGTCATGGGACACCCTCCACCAGGCCCCCACTCATGTCTCCCACCACCCCACCCCCCAGCAGTGCAGGGGCAGCCTCCACCAGGCCCCCATTCATGTCTCCCACCACCCCCACCCCCCAGCATCCAGGGCCACCCTCCACCAGGCCCCCACTCATGTCTCCCACCACCCCCACCCCCCAGCATCCAGGGGCACCCTCCACCAGGCCCCCACTCATGTCCCCCTGCACCCCCACCCCCCAGCAGTGCAGGGGCAGCCTCCACCAGGCCCCCACTCATGTCTCCCACCCCCCACCCCCCCAGCACTGAGGGGCACCCTCCACCAGGCCCCCAATCATGTCTCCCACCCACCCCACCCCCCAGCACTGTGGGGCACCATCCACCAGGCCCCCACCCATGTCTACCACCACCCCCACCCCCCGGCAGTGCAGGGGCAGCCTCCACCAGGCCCCCACTCATGTCCCCTATCACCCCCACCCCCCAGCCACCATGGGCAGCCTCCACCAGGCCCCCACTCATGTCCCGTTGCACCCCACCCCCCAGCAGTCATGGGGCAGCCTCCACCAGGCCCCCACTCATGTCCCCTTGCACCCCACCCCCCAGCAGTCATGGGGCACCCTCCACCAGGCCCCCACTCATGTCCCCTATCACCCCCACCCCCCAGCCACCAGGGGCAGCCTCCACCAGGCACCCACTCATGTCCCCTATCACCCCCACCCCCCAGCAGTGCAGGAGCAGCCTCCACCAGGCCCCCACTCATGTCTCCCACCACTCAAACCCCACAGCATCCAGGGGCAGCCTCCACCAGGCCCCCACTCATGTCTCCCACCCCCCCACCCCCCAGCAGTGCAGGGGCAGCCTCCACCAGGCCCCCACTTATGTCCCCCTGCACCCCCACCCCCCAGCAGTGCAGGGGCACCCTCCACCAGGCCCCCACTCATGTCTCCCACCACCCCCACCCCCCAGCCACCAGGGGCAGCCTCCACCAGGCCCCCACTCATGTCTCCCACCACCCCCACCCCCCAGCAGTGCAGGGGCACCCTCCATCAGGCCCCCACTCATGTCCCCCTGCACCCCCGCCCCCCAGCAGTGCAGGGGCACCCTCCACCAGGCCCCCACTCATGTCCCCTATCACCCCCACCCCCCAGCAGTGCAGGGGCAGCCTCCACCAGGCCCCCACTCATGTCCCCTATCACCCCCACCCCCCAGCCACCATGGGCAGCCTCCACCAGGCCCCCACTCATGTCCCCTTGCAGCCCCACCCCCCAGCAGTCATGGGGCACCCTACACCAGGCCCCCACTCATGTCCCCTATAACCCCCACCCCCCAGCCACCAGGGGCAGCCTCCACCAAGCACCCACTCATGTCCCCTATCACCCCCACCCCCCAGCAGTGCAGGGGCAGCCTCCACCAGGCCCCCACTCATGTCTCCCACCCCCCACTCCCCCCCAGCACTGAGGGGCACACTCTACCAGGCCCCCACTCATGTCCCCTATCACCCCCACCCCCCAGCAGTGCAGGGGCAGCCTCCACCAGGCCCCCACACATGTCTCCCACCACCCCCACCCCCCAGCATCCAGGGGCAGCCTCCACCAGGCCCCCACTCATGTCTCCCACCACCCCACCCCCACCCCCCAGCACTGCAGGGGCAGCCTCCACCAGGCCCCCACTCATGTCTCCCACCACCCCCACCCCCCAGCATCCAGGTGCACCCTTCACCAGGCCCCCACTCATGTCCCCCTGCACCCCCACCCCCCAGCAGTGCAGGGGCACCCTCCACCAGGCCCCCACTCATGTCTCCCACCTCCCCCACCCCCCAGCCACCAGGGGCAGCTTCCACCAGGCCCCCACTCATGTCTCCCACCACCCCCACCCCCCAGCAGTGCAGGGGCACCCTCCATCAGGCCCCCACTCATGTCCCCCTGCACCCCCACCCCCCAGCAGTGCAGGGGCACCCTCCACCAGGCCCCCACTCATGTCCCCTATCACCCCCACCCCCCAGCAGTGCAGGGGCAGCCTCCACCAGGCCCCCACTCATGTCTCCCACCCCCCACGCCCCCCAGCACTGAGGGGCACACTCCACCAGGCCCCCACTCATGTCTCCCACCACCCCCACCGCCCAGCAGTGCAGGGGCAGCCACCACCAGGCCCCCACTCATGTCCCCTATCACCCCCACCCCCCCAGCACTGAGGGGCAGCCTCCACCAGGCCCCCACTCATGTCTCCCACCCACCCCACCCCCCAGCACTGTGGGGCACCCTCCAACAGGCCCCCACCCATGTCTACCAACACCCTACCCCCCAGCACTGTGGGGCACCCTCCACCAGGCCCCCACTCATGTCCCCTTGCACCCCCACCCCCCAGCAGTCATGGGGCAGCCTCCACCAGGCCCCCACTCATGTCCCCTTGCACCCCCACCCCCTAGCAGTCATGGGGCACCCTCCACCAGGCCCCCACTCATGTCTCCCACCCACCCCACCCCCCAGCACTGTGGGGCACCCTCCACCAGGCCCCCACTCATGTCTCCCACCACCCCCACCCCCCCAGCAGTGTGGGCCAGCCTCCACCAGGCTCCCATCCATGTCTCCCACCACCCCCACCCCCCAGCCACCAAGGGGCAGCCTCCACCAGGCCCCCACTCATGTCTCCCACCACCCCACCCCCCAGCAGTGCAGGGGCAGCCTCCACCAGGCCCCCACTCATGTCTCCCACCACCCCCACCCCCCAGCATCCAGGGCCACCCTCCACCAGGCCCCCACTCATGTCCCCCTGCACCCCCACCCCCCAGCAGTGCAGGGGCAGCCACCACCAGGCCCCCACTCGTGTCCCCTATCACCCCCACCCCCCAGCACTGAGGGGCACCCTCCACCAGGCCCCCATTCATGTCCCCTATCACCCCCACCCCCCAGCAGTGCAGGGGCAGCCTCCACCAGGCCCCCACTCATGTCTCCCACCCCCCACCCCCCCCAGCACTGAGGGGCACCCTCCACCAGGCCCCCAATCATGTCTCCCACCCACCCCACCCCCAGCACTGTGGGGCACCCTCCACCAGGCCCCCACCCATGTCTTCCACCACCCCCACCCCCCAGCAGTGCAGGGGCAGCCTCCACCAGGCCCCCACTCATGTCCCCTTGCACCCCCACCCCCCAGCAGTCATGGGGCACCCTCCACCAGGCCCCCACTCATGTCCCCTATCACCCCCACCCCCCGGCCACCAGGGGCAGCCTCCACCAGGCACCCACTCATGTCCCCTATCACCCCCACCCCCCCCAGCAGTGCAGGGGCAGCCTCCACCAGGCCCCCACTCATGTCTCCCACCACCCCCACCCCCCAGCATCCAGGGGCAGCCTCCACCAGGCCCCCACTCATGTCTCCCACCACCCCCACCCCCCAGCAGTGCAGGGGCAGCCTCCACCAGGCCCCCACTCATGTCCCCCTGCACCCCCACCCCCCAGCAGTGCAGGGGCACCCTCCACCAGGCCCCCACTCATGTCTCCCACCACCCCCACCCCCCAGCCACCAGGGGCAGCCTCCACCAGGCCCCCACTCATGTCTCCCACCACCCCCACCCCCCAGCAGTGCAGGGGCACCCTCCACCAGGCCCCCACTCATGTCCCCCTGCACCCCCACCCCCCAGCAGTGCATGGGCACCCTGCACCATGCCCCCACTCATGTCCCCTATCACCCCCACCCCCAGCAGTGCAGGGGCAGCCTCCACCAGGCCCCCACTCATGTCCCCTTGCAGCCCCACCCCCCAGCAGTCATGGGGCACCCTCCACCAGGCCCCCACTCATGTCCCCTATCACCCCCAGCAGTGCAGGGGCAGCCTCCACCAGGCCCCCACTCATGTCTCCCACCCCCCACTCCCCCCCCAGCACTGAGGGGCACACTCCACCGGGCCGCCACTCTTGTCCCCTATCACCCCCACTCCCCAGCAGTGCAGGGGCAGCCTCCACCAGGCCCCCACTCATGTCTCCCACCACCCCCACCCCCCAGCATCCAGGGGCAGCCTCCACCAGGCCCCCACTCATGTCTCCCACCACCCCCACCCCCCAGCAGTGCAGGGGCAGCCACCACCAGGCCCCCACTCATGTCTCCCACCACCCCCACCCCCCAGCATCCAGGGGCACCCTCCACCAGGCCCCCACTCATGTCCCCCTGCACCCCCACCCCCCAGCAGTGCAGGGGCACCCTCCACCAGGCCCCCACTCATGTCCCCTATCACCCCCACCCCCCAGCAGTGCAGGGGCAGCCTCCACCAGGCCCCCACTCATGTCCCCTATCACCCCCACCCCCCAGCCACCATGGGCAGCCTCCACCAGGCCCCCACTCATGTCCCCTTGCACCCCCACTCCCCAGCAGTCATGGGGCACCCTCCACCAGGCCCCCACTCATGTCCCCTATCACCCCCACCCCCCAGCCACCAGGGGCAGCCTCCACCAGGCACCCACTCATGTCCCCTATCACCCCCACCCCCCAGCAGTGCAGGGGCAGCCTCCATCAGGCTCCCACTCATGTCTCCCACCCCCCACGCCCCCCAGCACTGAGGGGCACACTCCACCAGGCCCCCACTCATGTCTCCCACCACCCCCACCGCCCAGCAGTGCAGGGGCAACCACCACCAGGCCCCCACTCATGTCCCCTATCACCCCCACCCCCCAGCACTGAGGGGCAGCCTCCACCAGGCCCCCACTCATGTCTCCCACCCACCCCACCCCCCAGCACTGTGGGGCACCCTCCACCAGGCCCCCACCCATGTCTACCAACACCCTACCCCCCAGCACTGTGGGGCACCCTCCACCAGGCCCCCACTCATGTCCCCTTGCACCCCCACCCCCCAGCAGTCATGCGGCAGCCTCCACCAGGCCCCCACTCATGTCCCCTTGCACCCCCACCCCCCAGCAGTCATGGGGCACCCTCCACCAGGCCCCCACTCATGTCTCCCACCCACCCCACCCACCAGAACTGTGGGGCACCCTCCACCAGGCCCCCACTCATGTCTCCCACAACCCCCACCCCCCCAGCAGTGTGGGGCAGCCTCCATCAGGCTCCCACCCATGTCTCCCACCACCCCCACCCCCCAGCCACCAGGGGCAGCCTCCACCAGGCCCCCACTCATGTCTCCCACCACCCCCACCCCCCAGCAGTGCAGGGGCAGCCTCCACCAGGCCCCAACTCATGTCTCCCACCACCCCCACCCCCCAGCAGTCATGGGGCACCCTCCACCAGGCCCCCACTCATGTCTCCCACCCACCCCACCCCCCAGCACTGTGGGGCACCCTCCACCAGGCTCCCACCCATGTCTCCCACCACCCCCACCCCCCAGCCACCAGGGGCAGCCTCCACCAGGCCCCCACTCATGTCTTCCACCACCCCCACCCCCCAGCAGTGCAGGGGCAGCCTCCACCAGGCCCCCACTCATGTCTCCCACCACCCCCACCGCCCAGCATCCAGGGGCACCCTCCACCAGGCCCCCACTCATGTCTCCCACCACCCCCACCCCCAGCATCCAGGGGCACCCTCCACCAGGCCCCCACTCATGTCCCCCTGCACCCCCACCCCCCAGCAGTGCAGGGGCAGCCTCCACCAGGCCCCCACTCATGTCCCCTATCACCCCCACCCCCCAGCACTGAGGGGCACCCTCCACCAGGCCCCCACTCATGTCCCCTATCACCCCCACCCCGCAGCAGTGCAGGGGAAGGTTCCACCAGGCCCCCACTCATGTCTCCCACCACCCCCACCGCCCAGCATCCAGGGGCACCCTCCACCAGGCCCCCACTCATGTCTCCCACCACCCCCACCCCCAGCATCCAGGGGCACCCTCCACCAGGCCCCCACTCATGTCCCCCTGCACCCCCACCCCCCAGCAGTGCAGGGGCAGCGTACACCAGGCCCCCACTCATGTCCCCTATCACCCCCACCCCCCAGCACTGAGGGGCACCCTCCACCAGGCCCCCACTCATGTCCCCTATCACCCCCACCCCGCAGCAGTGCAGGGGAAGGTTCCACCAGGCCCCCACTCATGTCTCCCACCCCCCACCCCTCCCAGCACTGAGGGGCACCCTCCACCAGGCCCCCACTCATGTCAATCAACCCACCCCCCCCCCCCCAGCACTGTGGGGCACCCTCCATCAGGCCCCCACCCATGTCTATCACCACCCCCACCCCCCAGCAGTGTAGGGTCAGCCTCCACCAGGCCCCCACTCATGTCCCCTATCACCCCCACCCCCCAGCAGTGCAGGGGCAGCCTCCACCAGGCCCCCACTCATGTCTCCCACCACCCCCACCCCCCAGCATCCAGGGGCAGCCTCCACCAGGCCCCCACTCATGTCTGCTACCACCCCCACCCCCCAGCAGTGCAGGGGCACCCTCCACCAGGCCCCCACTCATGTCTCCCACCACCCCCACCCCCCAGCATCCAGGGGCAGCCTCCACCAGGCCCCCACTCATGTCTGCTACCACCCCCACCCCCCAGCAGTGCAGGGGCACCCTCCACCAGGCCCCCACTCATGTCTCCCACCACCTCCACCCCCCTGCCACCATGGGCAGCCTCCGCCAGGCCCCCACTCATGTCCCCCTGCCCACAGGCCCTGACAATCCTCAAGCATGTGCCTCATGGCCAGCCACCACAGCCCAAAGACACAACCAAGTATTACATGTGCCCATGATACTACTCCAATGGAAACAATGTAAATGAACACATGTGTCTCACACACACACAATGGTTGCAAGTGAACCTGAAAACCCATATCATGACATGCATGAAAACAATGAGATGAAACCACACATTGAAGAATGGAAAAATCCAAATAATGTATTAAAAACAACAGCAATGGCAATCAAAATTAACCAAAATACACAAGTAAAATAATAACAAAATTAAGCTGGCTGTCCCTTTTCAAATTAAAATCAATAAATGATAATCCAAAAAAATATCTTCCAAAGTTCAAGTCCATGAAAAGGAAATGAAGGGAAAAAAGAAATAGAAAACCATTGCTCCATGGGAAAAAATATTCATAGTAAAAAAAATATCCAAATCCAAAGTCCAACTATGTACAAAGTATTCAGGGTCCATCATCCCAAGAGAAGAAATGAAACCTACCAAAAAACCTATCTAAAATGGAACTATATACAAAAGGTGGAGCAGTGTCCGTCGACTCCAAATAAAAATAAACTATAAAGGAAACCTATCACTAAATAACTATATACAATGGGGCCAGTCCAGCGGCTCACTTAGTGGTGTTCCGGGCCAGGGCATCATCGAACTCCTCGTCTATGTCCCAGAGGCGGTCCTGTTCCATGGCCCCGAGGGTCCGCAGGGACGCCGACATGTTCACCTTCAACTCCCTGCGGATTGCCTCGAGGCACTCGGCCCACCTCAGGGCCCTCCGCATGGAGTTCTCAGCCCTGACCATCGTGAGCCGCGCCTCCTCCGCCCGCCGCCGCTCCGCATCTATGGCGTGGCCCAACCGCTGCCACACGGAAGACACTTCCCGTCCAGGGTCCTCCTGCCCTCCGGCCGATGCCTGCCCCTCCGATATTGAAGGGCCCGAGCTATCGTGGCTCCCACCTACAGCCTTCTGCTGCTGCAGCTGCTGCTGTCCATGTTCCCTGTTCGATGGTGTCTGCAGCTGGGGTGCAGTCGTTGATGTCGCCACCCCTGCTGGATGTCCGACTCCCGACTGTGGCAGGGATCTGTTGTCCACCAGCCTGGCCGCACGGTCGGAGGCAGCTCCACAGGGCACCAAGGTGACACATGGGTGGGAAGATGGCATGGAGGACGACTGGGGCGTAGGGGGTTCTGTGGAGAAGGGGGTCGGAACAAGGTCCAGGAAACGGAGGAATCCAGCCCTGGTGAGCTGTCCCAGTGGGTCAACGCGGTCAACGAGCCATGCGAGAAGACGTGCAGACTCATCATGAAAAGACTGCAGGTCAGCTCGCATGGCCCGTTGACGCAACGCCACCCCACCCTGGACAGGCTCAACCTGGTGCAGGATAGCCACATCCGCAGGGAGAGGAAGGCCAGGTGTTGTAAGCCAATCCTCTCGCTGAGAACGGGTCTGGAGGTAGGCATCCCCGCTGGTGCAAGATGATGCAGTGACAGGAGCAGGGACAGGATTGCACACAGGCACCTCCGCGGCGGCCTGTGCTGCCTCCTGTCCCTGATCCTGCACTGCACCACTAGCACCAGTGGAATCCCCACCACTGTCGCTTGCACGGCCTCCTCCTCCACCAAACCCCCCACCAACCTGGATGACTCCGTGCCATCTTCCTCCGTTGGGCCCTGTGGGGTCCCAGCTGCCCCTTCTGCTGCCGAGGAGTCAACCTCCGCCTCTTGGACCTCCCCTTGGCAGCTGCGGCCTGGGACGCGGCGCCGGACTCCTCACTCCCGGACGAGATCACAACCTGGGAGGGGATCCGGGCCTTGCGTCTCCGGCTGGTGGTGCGACCCCTGCCGCTATGCTCCACAGCACCTTCTGTGCCCTCTTCATCAGTTGACGCTGCAGACATGGAGAAAGAAAACACAGGCATCAGGGCACTGTAAAATGGACTCATACACACATGACAGTTATACATGAGTGGCATTGGTAAACCTCAGACATGGCATCACAATCCCCAACACACATGTCATTTCAACTTGCACACATGAGCCATACCACAGCCATATTGCAACAGCCAGCACCATCCATTCACATACAACAGCATGAGCAGCCAAAGGTCATCCACACATCACATGCAACATAGGGAGTACACTACACATGCACACACAACACCAAACTTGCATGCATGTGTACACCTCCGCCAACTGTCGCAGTGTTTTGATCGACATCCATGTCACACCTGACAATCATTCCTCCACATCCTGTGCCATGCAAGCCCACACACACAAGCACCATCCATGTGTCACACATGAGACCCCTCGCATGTGTCACCCTCACGGCCTTGTACACCCCCCCTACTTGGCCACATAAAAATACATGTTCAACCTGCACACTCCTGGCACACCACCACACGCACAGCTTACAATCAGTATGCATGTACACTTACCGCTCGACTCCAGACGGGTCTGCTTCTCAAGGACCTGGATGTGGAGCGCTGGGGATATGCATTCCAGGACCTTCATCTGATCTTCCGACAAGTGGCCCCGGCGCCCCTTAGCATCCGCTGCCTTCAGGAGGCGCCGGGCCTTGTTGAGGGTCCTGGACCTGAAGTCCTCCCAGCGCTTCCTGACACGTTCGTAGTCGCGGACTGCCACCTCCTCCACGTTGATGGCAGTCACGATGTCCATCCAGATCCGAGTCCGTCCTTCCTTGTCGGCGCGCAACCTTCCGAAGAGGGCATCATACTGCCCCAGGACATGCTCCACCAGGACACCAACTTCGGTGGCAGTGAAGCTGGTGCCCCTCTGCCTCCTTGGCCGGGGGTTGCCACTGGTGCCAGATGTTGCAGTGCCCGACATGGCAACCCCAGAGGCAGGAGTGGGTGGGCAACTGGGTCCTGGGGCTGGGCTGTGGGGCGATGGAAAAGCAGTCGGGAGTCTTTGGTTCCAGCAGGGGTGGTCACAGCAACAGCACCCCTGGCTGATGTGCAGGCAGCAAATGGCAGGGCACGTGGGCAGCAGGCAGTCAGGCAGCAGCAGATGGCAGATGGGAGCGTGCGCAAGGCTCTGGGGGGGCAGTAATTCGGCCTTCTGGGCATGAGCGTGGTCTTCCGTGTGTGAACGCGTGGCCAGCTTGATACGGAGTGATTTTGCACGTGAAAATCCAACACGTCTGCGTGAAATTCGAGGAAAGGCCTTTAGAGCGTAAACGTGTCAGCACACTGTACATTCATTGGCCCAAAGGCCACCAGCGTATGCGCGTCTATGAAGTCACGTGCACGTTGAATAGGGCACACGTTGGAAATGTTGCGTGTTAAAAAAATGAAAGACACGTCCGAGTGTCAAAGCTGTAATTGGTGGAAATGGCCTTTCCTCTCCTTCCCCCAGAAGCTCACTGTCTCTAGAGCCCTGGTTCTCTCTAAGCTGGACTACTGTAACAGCCTCTATCTTAATCTGCCCGCCTCTACTCTCCGCCCTTTGCAACTCATCCAGAACAGGACTGCAAGACTTGTCCTTGGCCTCAAGCCCAGGGACCGTATCTCTCCAGGACTGAAATCACTACACTGGCTCCCAGTGACTGCGAGGATCAAGTTCAAAACCCTCTGCATTGTCCACAAGGCCGTCTGGGGCCTTGGGCCAAAATACCTCCAACTCTCTCTTCCTAAATATCTTCCTTCTCGAGCTCTTCGCTCATCCGCCTCCAACTCCCTCAGGGTCAGCCGCTTCTCCAAACAACGAGTTGGGGGCAGATCTCTTTCCACTGCAGGGGCCTCCCTCTGGAACAGCCTTCCTACCTCCCTGAAACTTGAGGAGAACCACCTCCGGTTCCGGAAGCACCTCAAAACCTTCCTCTTTGCCTCCGCTTTCTCTCCCCCTCTCCCCTGCTAATACTACTGAAACTGCACTGAATCTGCAACTGGGCCATTCACCGTTCTCGGCCCAGCCACTCTCCCCTGCACTGCCTCCACGGCAACCCCTGCACTACGGGACTGCGTCTGTATCCATACAGCCCCCCTTCCCAGCACTTGTTTGCACTTACCTCGCACTTGCCACCCGCTGGCCCTTGTTATTTATCCTGTATGCTGTATGCTTATAACCCTGTACTGCACTTTCCCCTCTCCCTTTCCCCCATGCACTTTTCCCTTCCCCTCTACCCTTGCACTTGCGCGATCTGAATGATACCTGGCCTAGTAAGATCGTTGTCTGTCTCCCCTTGCCCCCCCCCTGCCTCATCGCGCCTTGAAACACTTGTGTATAGGCGCGTTACAAATGCCATATCATATCATATCATACACGCGGAAGTGACAAAGCGTGTAATTGGTGGAAATGGCCCTACACGCAGAAGTGACAAAGCGTGAAATTGGTGGAAATGGCCTTAGCGCGTACACGCAGAAGTGACAAAGCGTGTAATTGGTGGAAATGGCCCTACACGCAGAAGTGACAAAGCATGTAATTGGTGGAAATGGCCTTAGCGCGTATACGCAGAAGTGACAAAGCGTGTAATTGATGGAAATGGCCCTACACGCAGAAGTGACAAAGCTTGTAATTGGTGGAAAAGGCCCTAGCGCGTACACGCCGCGTAAGTGACGCTGGACGTGTGGGCCTGCATAAAAGGTACGTGTAGAACACCATTTCCTTGTACGTGCTTTTCGTGGAGAGCGAGTGGGTGAATTCTGTACTTCTTGTCGTTTCACACGCGATTTACTTCACGGCGTTTCAAGTTCGTACTCCCTGTTACCTCTGACAGCTTTTTCTCTTTTTTCTCTTTTTCTGGTTTTCCTGGGCCTGTTCCCTCAAACAGTCTTCCCTTCTACTGTTGTACTGTCTCCTCAGACAGCGTACAAATCTTCTTTTGGTGGGGGTGTTGCCAACCAAACGCGCTTCTTTTTCACGCTCTTTTTCCTGGCAGACGGTGAGTCACGCACGTATCTAACATCTGTGCTTGCCCCGTGTGTAGCTTACCCCTTCAGCGGTCATTCTAGGCTGCGTGTGACACGCATACTTTCATTCTTGTGTTACTGGGTCCCACAGCGTAGTGCAGGTTTTTTTTTCCGCACACGTGGTCTAGGAGGGGTTACGTGCACGTCATCTCCCTTTTTTGGGCTTCCTGTGCGTTGCGTGACCCGTCATCTTTCCCCAGGGGTCACATTCAGCCTTGCTAGAGCACTAGGGTACAATTACCATCTGGTACCCAACCCCTTTGACCCCCAATTGCCCAGGACAATAGTTTACAGCCACTCCCATACGCACATTAACATCAGTGCCATGGTTGGGAGGCGAGGATTCCGTAAGGGTGGCAAAGGTGGACGAGCCACAAGTGGTGGCCGTGGTGGATCCGGTAGGGGACGTGGTCGTTACTTGCAGGGTGACCCTGTCCCCCCATGTGTGGAGGACCAGTCAAGGGCACCCATAATCCCCCCCCCTCCCTGGTTGAGGCTGATGTGGCTGACACCATCCATGCTCAGCCCTTGTTGGACCAGCCCATTGTGGCACCAGACCTGGCTGACTCCATGGCTGACTTCCAGATCAGCAGGCCTATGACACGTGCGCTGGTGCACGTTGATGTCATTAGGCCACGTGGATCTGGGGCAGCAAGGTCATCTGCTGCCCCAAGTAGGCAGGGTGGAGAGGCTGCAGGGGCAGCTGCGGCTCCATCCACCCCAGCTCTCACACACCCAGCCAGGACAGTGTCGGTCCTAGTCCATCCTGCTGACATTCCCCCTGACACCATTACACTTGAGCCAATGCCTGCACCAACTCCCATGCTGAGTGTGCAATCCCACACTCCTGATACAGAGTCCACCAGGGCTCCTGCCCCTAGTGTCCAGAGTGGCGCAGGACACTCAGGATCACCACCACCTTCCAAGCGGAAGAGGAAGAGTGCTCGTCCGGCACAGGCTGATGCCCCAGACACGGCTACACAGTCCGGCCCATCGAGGAAGCCCAGCTTCACGGATGCCGAACTGAATGCACTTGTCGAGTATGTGTCCGGACATGATAACGAGATGGTCATTGTTGCAGGATCCAAGACCACACCTGCACAACGCCAGGCACACTGGCAGACCGTTGCGGACATCGTAAGTGCCCTTGGAATCGTGAGGCGCACAGCCAATGATTGCTATAAGCGCTGGAATGACCTAAAGCGCAGGGCAAAGAATAAGCTGGCCTCAAGTCATGCCGCAACTCTAGTGACTGGAGGTGGGTCTCCAGTAGAAGACATGGAACTCACTCCACATGAGTCAGTCGCTGGGACCTACGTCACAGAGGAACAGATCCAAGGCGTGGGAGATCTGCCTGATTATGAGGCATTGTCTGGTGAGTGCACATGCATGTGTGTGTCATCCATGTGCATGGTGTGTGTGTGAGGGCTTCTGTTTGTGTGCCAGGTGAGGGTGTGTGCGCCTGAGTCGTTTGGGTCACCCATGTGCTTCATGCAATACATTCTCCGCAGCAGCATTTGGCCATAGCAAGTGGTGGCCGTGGTGGATCCGGTAGGGGACGTGGTCGTTACTTGCAGGGTGACCCTGTCCCCCCATGTGTACTGCCAACAGTAGACATCTAGGCCAAAAGCACGCCAGTTGCCCTTGAAGTGTCACCTTGCCACAACATTGTTGCTTATTTTTCTCTGTTCATTCAGGCAGATTGTTTGCATTCCACCACTTTTACTAGGCATTTCTCAGTCCTCTAGTCACATGTCTGACATGGCTATGGTAAAGTGGCGTGACTTTGTTACCTGGATATCATTTGTTTAGACATGTCCCAGTGCAATCGGACCATTTTGGACTGGCAGCTCCAGGTGAAAAATCAGACCTGTTTGAATTAGACAAGCTATTACATGAGGGAACTGGACTGAATGAATAAGTGCTGCCCTCCTCTCCATCTTCACTCAATAGCAATGGTACATGCCATCTGTGTGATGGCATGTGTATTTCACCTGGCAATCACAGGCCAATGTGTGATGCCACTGCCAGGCAGCATGCAGCAAATGTGTTCATCTTCCGTCTTGGTGTCATCAGTGTGTGCCATTTGCCTGCCCTTCATACGCAGTGAGGGTGCATGCATGGGAGGGTTTTAGTCATGTGGGACATGTGTCAATCAAGTACTGGTTCTGTTGCTTCTGAGCCCTCATTGTGTGCCATGGTGCTAATGCTTGTTTCCATTTGTTTTCTTTTATGTCTTTGCAGGGGAAGACGCACCTGATACTGCTGGGGTTGTGGAGATGGTGCAGACCCAGGAGGGGTCCGAGGGCCGACCGACCACCAGTGAGGGACGTGGTGTGGTGGTGGGTGAGAACCCACAACTGCTGCAGGTCGTGCTCTCAAGGGGTGTCTCTGGCTGCACCTCCCCCGAGCTGTACTCAGGTGTTGATTCGGATGATGAGACCTACGTGCCGTCGCAGGTGAGTGTTCCTGGGAGGGATTCTGTTCTGTCCCACCCACCTGCACCAGGGTCAGAACCCTCAATGGGGATGTCAGTGTTGGCAGCTACGCCTTTGGTGGTTACGGATGCAGGGTCACACTCCGCGACATCTGATCCTGTTCCTGGGCCAGCAGATCAGAGGGGGAATGCAGTCCTGCAGCCTAAGGCAGTGCCGGAACAGCAAGGCGCAGTTCGCCTTGCCCCAGACAGGTGTGGTGCCCGCCGACGTGGTGGCCGTACGCCACCTGGCAATACCGCATGGGAGCAATCCATTTACGGTATGGCAACCCAACAGGCAGCATCATCAGAGATGATGGCTCAGGCCATGGATAGGGTGGCCACTTCCATTGTCCCCCCCGAAAGGCTGATGGAGCGACTTCAGCAGGCAACCGACTCCATCTGCCAGTCACACAGGGAGGACATGTTGGCGTCCAACAGGGACAGGCGGGCGGCACTGGCGACTCTGCAGGAAGCCATCTCCATAGAGTCCCAGGGCCACAGGGAAGCCCTGAGACAGGAGCTCCTTCACCTCAGGACGACTCTTGTTGAGCTTGAGGCTTGAACACACCAAAGGACAGAACAGCAGCTGGAGCGTCTCACCCGTACGCTCTCAGCTGAGATGCAGGCAACGAGGGCGGAGGTCCGGGCATCCCGTGAGTTGTTGCATGGGGACCTGCGCACACTCATCCTCCAGAACGAGACCTACCACACCCGCATGCTTGCAGCCATGGAGGAACAGACTAGGGCCTTGCGTGGGCTGCCTCCCATAGTGCAACCACCTCCGGATGCAGCTGTACAGGGTGATAATAGCGACAGCAGTGATACTCCCACAATAGGGTAGCCATGTGGGCCATGAGCCCGTGGAGGTGTTCTTTTTTCCCAAGATCCACACAGGTGGGTTTTGGTGTGCACCCTGTCCTCGGACCTCCTGGGTGGCCTCCCCAACCCCCCCGGGCCCATTAATGGCCATTTCTGATTTTTCTTTTTTCTTTTTTTTCTTTCTTTTTTTTTATTTGAGACAATGTGTTGCCTTCCGTGGCTCCTGTGGGCATACGCTGCATTGTGGCTGGGCACATGCAGGCTTGTCATGTATTTGGTTCAGATGCTTGGGTTTTTGTCACACACACCCCTCCTGCTTCCCGTTTCCATGGGCTTGCAAAGGGTGTGCCCAAGTGGCATTGACGTACATGGTGACATTGGACTCCCACTACATGTGTGGGTAGTCTAGTCAATACTGTGTATACATTCCTAGTGCATATTGCTGTTGTGTTGTACACTGCATGTTGCATTGATGTGTAACTCATCATCCGTGTCTACCTCCTAATTTGCAGGTCCTTTCCTCATGTCTACACAAGGCCCTCTAGTTTGGAGATGGGGTCCATGTTGGCAGCAGTGCACCTACAACTCTACATGGCGGCAACACTGTACAGTTGGAAGTGGTGGGAGTGCAGGCATTTCCAGGTGGTGAGACTACTAATTCCTTACATTCGTAATGTCATGTTAATGGTAGTTTTGAGGGTCAGTGGCTGATAAGTGTTATTGCTAAATACCTGCTCAAGTGTGTTGTTGGTCCTGCAATACTGTGAGCATTTCAGGTGTCGCGAGTTTCAATTGGGGACACTGTACATTGTGACACTTGTGTCATGTTGTGGGGATTACTTTGTTTACCTGCACATAGCATGACATGGCACGGTGTGTCGTGTGGCGGTGCTGGGGATGGGTTGGGTGACATGGCACTGTCCTCATGTTGCATTTTGCAAGTGGGTATTCATTTTAGCTGCTTGAATGTGTTTTTTCACAAAACTGCATTGGTGGTGTCTGTGTAGGTAGGGATGCACACATTGTAACACTTCCAGGTGAACAATCTCAGGCTGATATGGTTTTGACGGTTGATTCTCCAGACATTCAGGATCAGTGTCAGGTTGAGTCATCATTGATTGTCAGATGGTATGTGCCAGGGCAGTGTGCACTCCACAGGGGTGTGATTTCTAGGTGAAGTAATTAGCCACTAGCTGTGTACGGGCTGCCTCCCCCCGTGCCCTTTCCCCTCCCATGCGCAGCGGCCGTGCATGTGGTTAGGGATGTGGGGCCACCCCCATGTCCACGGCCAGGCCCCGGCATGTTGCAACGTTGTGCAGGACACATGCTGCCACTATGATCCTGCACACTACTGGGGGAGCGTATAACAGCTGCCCGCCAGAACGGTCAAGGGAGCGAAAGCGTGACTTAAGCACTCCGAATGTGCGCTCCACTATGCCCCAGGTTGCAATGTGGGCTGTGTTATATCTTACCTCGGGTGGCGTGGTGGGGTTCCGAATTGGCATCATCATGTGGGGGCTGAGAGGGTAGGCACTGTCCCCTGTGGAGGTGGTGATGGGTATCATTGGTGGGGTTGTGACCTTGCTCAGTATGTGACATGCATGCATGTGCAGTGGCATTCATACTAACCGAGCAGCCATGTATCACCATGCCGCCCAGCTTCTAGGTCCCGGCTTAGGGTGGACATTCGGTAAATGAAGCTGTCGTGGGTGGACATATACTGACATGACTGGTCCTCCACACTGTAGTTGGCATATACTGAGGTGATGATTCCCTTGGCATTACATACTACCTGCACGTTGATGGAATGCCAGTGCTTGCGGTTCCTATAGATGTGCTCAGATGCCCTGGGGGGACGTAGAGCCACATGGGTGCAGTCGATGGCACCTAGCACTTTGGGGAATCGTGCCACACCGTAAAAATCCAGGGCGGCAGCATGCCTTTCTGCAGGTGTTCTGGCCAGGTATATGTGCCTGCGGACTGATGGGCGTGCAGTGATGATGTTCAAGACCTGGTGTAGGCAGCGTGACTGCGTGGCCTGTGACACCCCACCCACTATGGCACTTGTCTGCTGAAATGATCCAGTGGCTAAGAAGTGCAGTACATTGAGGACCTTCTCCAGGGGGCTGAGTGCTTGGGAGCACAGGGTGGGTGATGTGAGGTCATCCTCCCACTCACTCACCAGGTCCAGTATTATGTGTGGTGGAAACCTGTACCTCCCATACACCTGGTCATCAGGCATCCCGAAAAGGCTGGTTCTGGGTGTGAATATTCTGGCCCTGACTATCCTCCTCCTCCTCCTTTGGTAGCCCACGGCCACTGCTGCTAGGAACGGTATATTCATCCTGGCGTCTGAGCTTGTTATTTTGTTTGCGTGCAAATTCATGCGTCGCGGGTCGACATATGCCTGCTTCCTACTGGCGTACGTGTTTCTTTGCGCGTGTTGTAGGCGAGCGTGTGAAACTTCCCGTGCACCCCTGGAATACAGTACCCAGGCCAATAGCGTGTGGAAATTCCCGCGCACCCCGGTATACACGTGCGCTGATGTAATCGCGTGTGAAACTTCCAGCGCACCCCTGAAATCCAGTACCCAGGCCAATAGCGTGTGGAAATTCCCGCGCACCCCGGTATACACGTGCGCTGATGTACTCGCGTGTGTAAGTGCCCGCGCACCCCAGAAATACACGTACATAGGCCAATCGCGTGTGCGCGCACTTTTGTCCAATTACACGCGATGACACTCTGACGTGCAGTCTTTCCACGTGTGCTCCGTCATCACGTGCTATGAGGGAAACACCCGTGCGGGTCACGTCACAGACGCGCTTACGCGCTGAGGGCCTTTGGTCCAATAGAATCGCGTATGCGTGCTGACGCGCTTACGCGCTAAGGGCCTTTCCTCGAATTTCACGCTGACGTGCAGGATTTTTACGTGCCAAATCACTTCGTATCAAGCTGGCCACGCGAAAACACACGGAAGACCACGCTCCTGCCCAGAAGGCCGAATTACTGCCCCCCAGTGCCCCGAGCAGCCTCCCACGTGCCATCTGCTGCTGCTGCCTGCCTGCCTGCCTGGCTGCTGCCACCATGCCCTGCCATTTGGTGCCTGCACATCAGCCATCTGCAGGGGTCCAGTTGCTGTGTCCACCCCTGCTGGAACTGAAGACTCCCGACTGGGATAACATCGCTCCACAGCCCAGCCCCAGGACCCAGTTGCCCACCCACTCCTGCCTCTGGGGTTGCCATGTCGGGCACTTCCACATCTGGCACCAGTGGCAACCCCAGGCCAGAGGGGCAGAGGGGCACCAGCTTCACTGCCACCGAAGTTGGTGTCCTGGTGGAGCATGTCCTGGGGCAGAATGATGCCCTCTTTGGATCGTCTCGCGCCAGCAAGGAAGGACGGGAGAGGATCTGGGCCGACTGTGTGGTTGCCATCAACGCGGAGGGGGTGGCAACCCGCGACGTCCAGAAGATCAAGAAGCCCTGGGAGGACTTGAGGTCCAGGACCCTCGTGAAGTCCCGGCGCCTCGTGGAGGGGGGCCGGGGCCGCATGAGTTCCATCCAGATGAGGGTCCTGGAACGCGTACGCCCAGCGCTCCACGCCCAGATCCTTGAGAGGGAGACCCGTCTGGAGTTGAGCGGTAAGTGTCCAAGCATTGCTGTGTGAGACAGGGCATGTTGCGGTGTACTGGTTGTCTGATACTTGCCTGTATGTGTGACATAGGCCATGTATGCATCTATGTGTGCAGGGACATCATGGTAATGCATGTGCGACCAGTGATGTGTGAACCACATGGTTGTTGCATGTGTTTAAATGCCACATGGGGAGCCCTCTGCAGATTTTACACATGAGAGCATGCCAGTCTCTGTTCCTGGACATGGGTGGGGGTGAGGGATGGGTGCTGATGCCAGGTACATATATGGTAGCCATGTCTGTGTGCCTGACCTGCGTGTCTGTGACTTGTGAATGCCATGGATGCATGACACATATCTGTGACAATGCACAGATTCACTGATGCAGCCTAGTTACCCTTGTATCCGCTGTGTTTGGGGTGTATAAGGCCAGATGGATGTGACTGAGGTGAAGTGTGTGCATGTGATAGGCATGACCCATGATGCATGTGAGTTCCATATCATTGTATGTTTCAAGAGTCCATTGGACATGTATGGAAATGTCCATGGCATGCACCATGCCTGTTACTGTGTGTGTTTTGCCTGGACTGACCCATGTGTTGTGGAGGGACATGATGGAAGTGTACTTTGAAAGTGGTACTCATCTGCTATTGCTTCCTGTCTAGGGGACCATTGAACAGTACCCTGATGCTTGTGTTCTATGTCTCCCTCTACGCAGCGGCTAGTGAAGAAGAGGGTGGAGACGGCGCTGTGGAGCAAGGCGGCGGGGATGCCCCCACGGCTGCATCGGAAGGGGTGGGTGAGCCCCCACAGGGGCCTGCTACGGCGGAAGACGGTGAGGAGCCATCCAGGTTGGTGGTTTCCACAGAGGAGGAGGAGGCCGCCACTGAGGCACACATGGGGCCTGGTGGGGCATCCCTGCTGGTGCAAGTGGTGCAGTCCAGGGGCAGGGGCAGGAGGCAGCACAGGTCACCGTGGAGGGGCCTGTGCATGTCGCTGTCCCTGACCATGTGAGTGCACCACCATGCACCAGCAGGGATGCCCCGTCCCAGGCCCGTCCGCAGGTAGAGGGGATGTCCATGTCACCTGACTCCCCTCCACCAGTGTCCGTATGGAGAAGGTCCTGATTGGGGTCGCGATGCGCGCGGGTGCAATTCGTGATGACGTGCGTGCTTCCCGGGAGGAGCACGCACATCATCACGAAGAGCACCGTGCCGACGTGGCCCAATTGGGATCTTCCATGTTCGGGGGTTTCCTGCATTTGTCGGCCAATCTGGCGGCCCTCTCCTCCTCTGTGGAGGCTATACGCCGGTCGTTCTCCTTGCCGTCTTCCGGCCCAGATGCCACCAGGGCTTCCTGTGGACCTGCCCTGACCAATGCAGCCAGCTCGGTGGGGATCCCATCCCTGCCACAGTCGGGAGTCGGAGGTCCAGCAGGGGTGGACACCACAGCAACTGTACCCCAGCAGATGGAGGATGTGCCGGCATCATCAGGCAGGGCACGTGCACGACGGCGTCGGTGGATTACATCAGCCTTGATGCCGTCGTGCTGGCAGAGGCAGTTGCGTCGGAGGCAGCAGCAGAGTCAACGTGGGGGCATCATGGCTCGGGGCCATCAACATCGGAGGGGCAGGCATCGGCCGGAGGGCAGGAGGACCCAGGACAGGAAGTGTCTTCCGTGTGGCTGCGTTGGGCCAGCAGATAGGTGCGGAGCGGCGGCGGGCGGAAGAGGCGCGGCTCACGATGGTCAGGGCGGAGAACTCCATGCGGAGGGCCCTGAGGCAGGCCGAGTGCCTCGAGGCAATCCGCAGGGGGTTGGAGGAGCAAATGGCGTCGTCCCTGCGGACCCTCGGGGCCATGGAACAGGACCGCCTCCGGGACATAGACGAGGAGTTTGATGATGCCCTGGCCCGGAACACCACGGAGTGAGCCGCTGGACTTGCCCGCCGTCTTTGTATATAGTTATTTAGTTTTAGGTTTCATTTGTTTCTTCTTATGATTTGGAGTCGACGGACACTGCTCCACTTTTTGTATATAGTTGCATTTTAGTTAGGGTTTTTTGTAGGTTTCCTTTGTTCAGTTGGGCTCATGGACCCTTGGATGTTTTGTACATAGTTCTTCATTGGATTGTTTTATTTTTTTATTTTTGATTTATTCTCCATGGAGCAATGGTCTTTGCATTTATTTTTATCTCTCGGATTGATTTTATTTTTAATGTGACTTTGAACAACATTTTTTTGGGATTTGGATTTGTAGTTTTGATTTTTCTGGACGGACATGCAGCTTATCTTTTTTTCATTGCCATTGTAGTTTGTTTCATTTCATTTGCATTCAATTTTTTTTAATACAATTTTGTTTTCATACTTCACTGTGTGGTATCATCTCATTGGTTTCATGCATGTCATGTTGGGTGTTTTCCCATTCATTTGCAACCATTGTGTGTGACGGACATGGGTTCATTAGCTTTATGAACATTGGGGGTGTAACATGTAATTTCCATTTCCATGTGGGTGAATGGGTTACTTGGTAGGGCCTTTTGGCTGTGGAGGCTGACCATAACGCACATGATTGGGGATTGTGAGGACCTGGGTGCAGGGGGACATGAGTGGGGGCCTGGTGGAGGCTGCCCCTGCACTGCTGGGGGGTGGGGGTGGTGGGAGACATGAGTGGGGGCCTGGTGGAGGCTGCCCCTGGATGCTGGGGGGTGGAGGTGGTGGGAGACATGAGTGGGGGCCTGGTGGAGGGTGCCCCTGCACTGCTGGGGGGTGGGGGTGGTGGGAGACATGAGTTGGACATGAGTGGGGGCCTGGTGGGGGCTGCCCATGGTGGCTGGGGGGTGGGGGTGGTGGTAGACATGGGTGGGATCCTGGTGGAGGGTGCCCCACACTGCTGGGGGGGTGGGGGTGGTGGGAGACGTGAGTGGGGGCCTGGTGGAGGGTGCCCCTGGATGCTGGGGGGTGGGGGTGGTGGGAGACATGAGTGGGGGCCTGGTGGAGGCTGCCCCTGCACTGCTGGGGGGTGGGGTGGTGGGAGACATGAGTGGGGGCCTGGTGGAGGCTGCTCCTGGTGGCTGGGGGGTGGGGGTGGTGGGAGACATGAGTGGGGGCCTGGTGGAGGGTTCCCCTGCACTGCTGGGGGGTGGGGGTGCAGGGGGACATGAGTGGGGGCCTGGTGGAGGGTGCCCCTGCACTGCTGGGGGGTGGGGGTGGTGGGAGATATGAGTTGGACATGAGTGGGGGCCTGGTGGGGGCTGCCCATGGTGGCTGGGGGGTGGGGGTGGTGGTAGACATGGGTGGGAGCCTGGTGGAGGGTGCCCCACACTGCTGGGGAGTTGGGGGTGGTGGGAGACGTGAGTGGGGGCCTGGTGGAGGGTGCCCCTGCACTGCTGGGGGGTGGGGGTGGTGGGAGACATGAGTTGGACATGAGTGGGGGCCTGGTGGGGGCTGCCCATGGTGGCTGGGGGGTGGGGGTGGTGGTAGACATGGGTGGGAGCCTGGTGGATGGTGCCCCACACTGCTGGGGGGGTGGGGGTGGTGGGAGACGTGAGTGGGGGCCTGGTGGAGGGTGCCCCTGGATGCTGGGGGGTGGGGGTGGTGGGAGACATGAGTGGGGGCCTGGTGGAGGCTGCCCCTGCACTGCTGGGCGGTGGGGGTGGTGGGAGACATGAGTGGGGGCCTGGTGGAGGCTGCTCCTGGTGGCTGGGGGGTGGGGGTGGTGGGAGACATGAGTGGGGGCCTGGTGGAGGGTTCCCCTGCACTGCTGGGGGGTGGGAGTGCAGGGGGACATGAGTGGGGGCCTGGTGGAGGGTGCCCCTGCACTGCTGGGGGGTGGGGGTGCAGGGGGACATGAGTGGGGCCTGGTGGAGGGTGCCCCTGGATGCTGGGGGGTGGGGGTGGTGGGAGACATGAGTGGGTGCCTGGTGGAGGGTGCCCCTGGATGCTGGGGGGTGGGGGTGCAGGGGGACATGAGTGGGTGCCTGGTGGAGGGTGCCCCTGGATGCTGGGGGGTGGGGGTGGTGGGAGACATGAGTGGGGGCATGGTGGAGGGTGCCCCTGGATGCTGGGTGGTGGGGGTGCAGGGGGACATGAGTGGGGGCCTGGTGGGGGCTGCCCATGGTGGCTGGGGGGTGGGGGCGGTGGTAGACATGGGTGGGAGCCTGGTGGAGGGTGCCCCACACTGCTGGGGGTGTGGGGGTGGTGGGAGACATGAGTGGGGGCCTGGAGGAGGGTGCCCCTGGATGCTGGGGGGTGGGGGTGGTGGGAGACATGAGTGGGGGCCTGGTGGAGGCTGCCCCTGGATGCTGGGGGGTGGGGGTGGTGGGAGACATGAGTGGGGGCCTGGTGGAGGCTGCCCCTGGATGCTGGGGGGTGGAGGTGGTGGGAGACATGAGTGGGGGCCTGGTGGAGGCTGCCCCTGGATGCTGGGGGGTGGGGGTGGTGGGAGACATGAGTGGGGGCCTGGTGGAGGCTGCCCTTGCACTGCTGGGGGGTGGGGGGGTGGGAGACATGAGTGGGGGCCTGGTGGAGGGTGCCCCTGCACTGCTGGGGGGTGGGGGTGCAGGGGGACATGAGTGGAGGCCTGGTGGAGGGTGCCCCTGCACTGCTGGGGGGTGGGGGTGCAGGGGGACATGAGTGGGGGCCAGGTGGGGGCTGCCCATGGTGGCTGGGGGGTGGGGGTGGTGGTAGACATGGGTGGGAGCCTGGTGGAGGGTGCCCCACACTGCTGGGGGGGTGGGGGTGGTGGGAGACATGAGTGGGGGCCTGGTGGAGGGTGCCCCTGGATGCTGGGGGTTGGGGGTGGTGGGAGACATGAGTGGGGGCCTGGTGGAGGGTGCCCCTGGATGCTGGGGGGTGGGGGTGGTGGGAGACATGAGTGGCGGCCTGGTGGAGGCTGCCCCTGCACTGCTGGGGGGTGGGGGTGCTGGGTGACATGAGCAGGTGTGCAGGGTAGTCCCCTGTGGTGTTGGCTGCCTGCAGGGGCCGTGGAGGTTATACAGGGAATACCTGGGAGCACACAGCCAAATCGCGTGTAGAATTTCCCGCGTACCCCTGTCATACACGTACCCAGCCAAATCGCGTGTGGAAATTCACGCGCACGTACTCTGCCAAATCGCGTGTGGGACTTCCCGCGCACCCCTGAGATCCACGTACCCAGCCAAGTCGCGTGTGGAAATTCCCGCGCACGTACCCGGCCAAATCGCGTGTGGTACTTCCCGCGCACCCCTGATATCCACGTACCCTGCCAAATCGCGTGTGAGACTTCCCGCGCACCCCTGAGATCCACGTACCCAGACAAATCGCGTGTGGAAATTCCTGCGCACGTACCCGGCCAAATCGCGTGTGGAACTTCCCGCGCACCCCTGAAATCCACGTACCCTGCCAAATCGCGTGTGAGACTTCCCGCGCACCCCTGAGCTCCACGTATCCAGACAAATCGCGTGTGGAAATTCCCGCGCACGTACCTGGCCAAATCGCGTGTGGAACTTCCCGCGCACCCCTGAAATCCACGTACCCTGCCAAATCACGTGTGAGACTTCCCACGCACCCCTGAGATCCACGTACCCAGACAAATCGCGTGTGGAAAGTACCCGGCCAAATCGCGTGTGGAACTTCCCGCTCACCCCTGAAATCCACGTACCCTGCCAAATCGCGTGTGTGACTTCCCGCGAACCCCTGAGATCCACGTACCCAGACAAATCGCGTGTGGAAATTCCCGCGCACGTACCCGGACAAATCGCGTGTGGAACTTCCCGCGCACCCCTGAAATCCACGTACCCTGCCAAATCGCGTGTGAGACTTCCTGCGCACCCCGGAATACACGCACACGTTATTTTTCAGTCAGCGGGTGTCCGTGTTTGTGGGTACCCCTTTGCACGTCATTTGTCCTGGAGGGCCACAGTATAGGACATTCATCATGGCTGTATATAGGTGCTATTTGTTGGCGCACCTTTTGGCCCACATTTATTACAGGCGCAGAGACGCTACCGCCTGCTTTCTTGTGGCGGTCGTGTTTGTGCAGGTGCGCTGGTTTGACCGTGCGCTTTTTTGCCCTATTCGATTCCATGAATACGGGTTGTAGGCGAGCGTGTGGGCGTTCCGCGCACTTGCACCCTGTACTTCCCCCGTGACGCCCACAATTTGGCAAGTTGTTCCCCATTCCGAGTGTTACGCCCCGTGTTCCGCCTACTTTTGTTGTGTGCGCTGCGCTATGTGCGATTTTCGCTGTGGCCTGTGCGATTTTCGCTGTGACCTGGCGCACGCCGTTAGATGGCCTGTGCGCCAACGTGCGCCGTGCACTTTTTTAGCGCACATCCGATGGTTTTCTCGCGCACGTCCTTCCATGAATCGATGTGCGCTGCTTTTCGTGCGATTTTCGCACTTGCACTGCGATTTTCGCTATTCCACTGCGATTCGCACGTTTTTGGCCACTTGCGCCGCGCTAATTATTCCATGAATCGGCCTGTAAACGTCCAATAAAAAGCTATACATTGTCTGTGTGAGCAAGGTGCTGAAGTAGTTGGAACCACATTAAAAAGACATGGAGATAATAAGAACGTTGCTGGATGCTGCAGACCACCTGAAGGTGCCAGAAAGGTAGAGTGTGCCGTTTATACTGCAAAACACACATTTAACATCCTTTATTGAAAAAGTAGTTTGCTCTGTCATTCATATGCCAACATGTAGGCCATCGGAACAGCTTCTGGGGGGCTCACCTGATGCTCAAGGCCTGTTTCAACTGACAAGTTACAAGACCGTCATGCCTCACCCTCTATTCATCACACAATATGGCGTTAAGCCCCCGTTCCAAGGGTTGGAACGGGGTTAACAGTCCAGCAGCCCAGGTTATTGGCCCAAGTGAAGCAAGGGCAGATAACAAGGGCTCCAAGCTTTTAACCCCCATTCCCACCCTTAGAATGGGGGCTTTAGGCTATGAGCATGCAATTTACCAAAGCGGTAACCCAAGGTGCTAAAAAAAAGGATTTTCCGTCACTGAATGGGACGCCGCGCACGTCCCGTTGAATGAAGGACAATCCTTTAGAAAGATGACCGGTATGGAAAAGGGAAAGCGGGGCTCTGTACGGAGACCATCTTCCCTTTCCATGTCAGCCAGCTGGAGCCAGGAAGATGGAGCGGCTGCGGCGGCGAGTGCTACTGCAGCTGAAATAAGGTGGGAAGAGTTTGAAAGAAACAGAGGGAGGAGGGTGCGGGGAAGATGGCGGCGGGGTGAGCTGGCCGTCAGGCTGGCTGGAATGCAGGCTTGTATCAGCGGTTCAAGCCCACGTTTCTATCCACCTGATTGGCTGGCTACCCCCACCCAGGGTGCTAATATAGGAAAAAGTACCTGATTGGTGGGCTTCAACAGCCGATTATGGCAGGGACCCAAGTGATAGGCTTGAGGGACGCGAGGGACCTAATGCCGGGCCCCAGTGCCGTTGCCAGGCCAGTGAAGCCAACCACACGTCTACTAACTGTTATATTAGCACCCGGAGGAATAAAGCACTGCAAAAACACTCGTTCAGTGTACATTGTGCTACAACTTCAATTATTCTTATTTTGTCACAAAATAAAACATCATTTGCGCAAATTAAAAGCTCTTTTTAAGGATAGAGAGTGAATCTGATCCCTCCGACAAATTGTACTACTACACATAAGATCTTTCTAAAAAGAAACTGTGAGATTATATATGAGCAGGACTTGGGAGAATTTGTGACACTTTAGTATCCAGCAGACACAACATTGCAGGTCCACGTATCCTCCTGGCGAGCTACAGAAGTAGTGAATCACGTGACGAGAATTGAATACACGCAGAAAATTGAGAGATGATTGAAAATGTAACATAAAGAATTGAAGAGGTATGATCTGCAGGAATTGTGAAGTATTATCCATGAGAAATGAGGATTCAGAGAACAAGAGAAGTGAAAACATCCTACCTCTTCACATCTGCACTGCACCCTCCAACACCACTGTCAGAAAGTGCCTGAAAACACACATAACACTGCCCATCCACCTCTCCTGCTACCACTTGCCTATCCGAATCTTCCCATCCTATCCTGAAAATATTTTGTAACTTCACTTTCACTTTCCACCTGTTCAACATTTGAGACTTGTACCTTGTAAAGTGCAAACAAACAAACAGAAATTCCAATAAAATAAGAAGGATTGATGATCTTGAATATTCTTAGTTTTGGGGATTCAAGACTTACCAAGATTTGGTGTCTTAGATGACTGATGACTCAAAATGAGAATCAAGTTGTAATATAATATTGTGTTCTTTCCTGACTTTGCCCGCATGCAGAGATGGTGATAGTTGACTACACCACCCTCCAGGCGGACCAGGGGCAGGGGGCGGGGGGGCTAACAGACACCCCTGCGCCCCTGCAGAGAGACCTACCCATTCCACAGAACTCACAGTAGCTCCCGGAGCTGTGTATATGCTGAGTGGCCGCTTATCTGTACTTTTATTTTATGTTACACCACTGATGACGGTGTCCTTCTGTCGCCGCGATGCAGGAAGTGGGGGTGCGCAGGAGGCATTGGGCCTCATTACGACCCTGGCGGAGTGGGTTTACGCCAGCGTTATTCGCGGCGGACCCGTCCGCCCTACTACGAGTTCCCGTAGCGCCATGGAGCGTTTTCCGCCTGGTTTTTCCGGGCGGAGAAATCCATGGCGCTACGGGACCTTGTTGTTAATTACGCCACCGTATTTTACGGTGGCGTAATTAACGCCTTCCCCACTCCCATTATACCCTATGGGGCAAAAATGGGAATGGGGAAGGGTAAAATGGGGAATGGGGATTTACCGCCCCGCCAAGGTCGGAATGGGGCGGAAAATCCGCCAACCCCCATGGCGGTATCGGCAGCTTTCCGCCGTGCTCCATGGTGCATTTTGCACCGCGATTTCCGCCAGGGTCGTAATGAGGGCCATTGTCTGAAAGGGTCACCTTTGAAGCAGCTTCTCAGAATTTCACGCGGGAATAAGGACTGACGTCTCATGAAGGCAAGAGTAAGGGCAATGTGGGAACTGCGGGTCAGAAGTAGGGGAGAAAGAGACGGAGAGGAAAAGAGAGGGAGCGAGAAAGGGAGAGAGCGAGATAGGGAGAGGCAAAGGCAGGGGACGAGAGGGAAAATGCAAGAGAGAGGGAATGCGGTAGAGAGGAGGAGGATGGGGGGATATAGAAAGAGGGAGAGACAGAAAGAGAGAGGAGAAAGGGAGAAGGTGAGAGTGAGAGGAGTAAAGATAGAGGGGAGACACATTAAAAAAGAGTGCTGACAGGAAGAGGATGAGAAGTAGAGGGAGGGGGTGGAATGTGGACAGAGGTAGTGACAGTTCTTTAAGGCAGCCGGGGCCAGCCAGGGCCAGGCACATGTCAGTCTCCAAAAGCTGGGGCAGAGCTGGGGCCCTGCCGGCGTCCCCGGTCCCACCACAATAGTGCCTGGACACATGCGGGAGATGCGCCTGCCATTAAGTCAGGCAAGCTGACAGAAGTGCCAGCCAGCCAGCCACACAACGCTGTGCCGGGTTGGGACTTCTGTCAGTCACTGTAAATTCCTCTAGTGACCCCTCGCACAAATGGTCACCAGAGGAAGTTACTGTCCCTTTGTTTCCCCTCCCCAGGTTGCTGAGGCGTCTTTAACCACCCTCTGTGAACCAGGGGACTCCTTGACATATTTTGAGGTTTATAAAAGATGTCTTAAAAAGTACACAATTCAAGCCATCTTTTATAAATCTAGAAACATTTAAAAAAGATGGCTTGAAAAGTACGCAAACCATAAGGTATACACACTAATATATAAATGTTATATATTTGTGTGCGTACCTTATAATGGATCTTGTACTTTTCAAGCCATCTTGAAGTACACAAACCATAGTAAGGCACGCTAACAGATATATACATGTAAGCATTTATATATTTATGTGCGTACCTTACTATGTTTTGTGTACTTTTCAAGCCACCGGTTATAAACATAAAAATATATTACATATTTCTATGTTTATGAAAAATTGCTTGCATAGTACACAAACCATAGTAAGGTATGCATACAGCTATATAAATGCTTACATGCATGTATATATTTGTTTTCGTACCTTACTATGAGTTCTGTACTTTTTAGGCCACACCCATCCCACAAGCCATGCCCCAAAAGGAGGGCCCCCCCCTCGAGTTCTTACCCCACTTAAAGCCCTGGGTAGTGAGGGAGAGAGAGTAGGGTGACCAGATGTACTGGTTTTCCTGGGACAGTCCGGGGAAATCGGCCGACGGCATGGGGTCCCGAGACTTTTTTTAATTTAATGAAGCCCATTCTGGGATTGGATCGGTGGGTGGCTGCGGACCCAGTTTTTGCCGGATCCAATTAAAAAATCGGAGTCTGGCGCAGCTCTTCCCATGTGTGAAGGCTTTTCACACCCTCATTTCCTCCCCCTTGCCCTCCCGGATCGCTCTCCTCTAATGAGAGGAGTGTGCCTGGAACACACACCCCAGCAACAGGTCAGCGAAATAGAAGTAGGACTATAGTTTTATCTGAGTCCTTTTTGTGTTTTACTTTAGTCCTAAATAAATAAATAAATATGTCTCTGCCCTGTCCCTTTTTTAAATCTGGTCACCAAATAAATAAATAAATAAATAAATAAAAAAATAAATAAAAAAATATATATAAATCTCTGCCCTGTCCCTTTTTTTATCTGGTCACCCTAAGAGTGGGCGATTTGGTGATGAATGAGTAAAAGGGAGTTGAAGAGTAAGGGAGGGAGTGAGAAAGAGAGGGAGACAGGCGGGAACAAAGGGAAGACAGGGAGTAGAGAGAGGGGGCTGAGGGGAAAGGGAGGGGATGCAGAGAAAAGGAATGTGAAATAGCGGAAATGGGGGAAATAGAGAGTAAGAGGCAGAGGAGAGATACAGGGAGAGAGACAAAGGGGCAGAACCAGAGTGAAAGAGGGGGGAGAGGGAAGAAGCAAAAGTGAGAGGCAGAGAAAGATGGGGCAAACGACACGGGATAGTGAGAGGGGAGGAAGGGAGCGATATGGAGAGGGAGTGATAGCAGAGAGAGAGCGAGAGAGAGCAAGAGAAGGGGAGGGTAGAAGAGAGTGAGAAGGTGGAGAGATGGGGCGAAAGAAAGAGAGGTAGAGTGGTGGAAAGAGAGATAGATAGCTGGAGAGAGAGGGAGAGGAAGAGAGGGGGAGTAATATAGAGGGACAGAGAGAGGGAAGAAGTAGAGAGGGAGAAGAGGAAGAGAGGGAGAGAGTGGAAACGGGGAGAGAGAAAGTGGCAAGCGAGAGGGAGGGTGGGGAAAGAAGTGAGAGAGACAGAGAGGGAGAGGGGGAGGAAGAAACAGAGAGGGGAGAGATAGTGGAGATGAGGCGGAAAAGCAGAGAGTGGGAGAAGAGGAGAAGGAAAGTGAGTGAGGAAGAGATAGGAAAAGTGGGGAGAGAGAAAGAAACAGAGATGGAGAAGAAGAGGGAGAGGGGGAGGAAGAGATATGGACAGAGAGAGAGAGTGAAAGAGAGTGGGCGAGATGGGTAAGGGAGTGGGTGAGACAGGGAGGCAGAGGAGGTAGAGAGAGGGTTATGAGAGAGGAGAGAAAGAGACGTAGGGAGAGGGTGGGCGAGAGAGAAAGAGAGGGAGGAGAGAGGGGGAAGAAGAAAGAGCGGAAGAGATGGAAGAGTTGATACGTGATAGACGTGGGGAGGGAGCGAGAACGAGAGAGTGCGATAGAGGGGGAGAGAGAGGGGGAGAGAGCCAGATAGAGATTGAAATCGATAGTAAAGAGGCAGACATTCCCATATATTCTTTTATTTCACAACCCTAGCTTTAGGAAGGGCTGCCCATCAGTTGGGGTAATTTAGGGGCACACTAGATGACTAGGGCCAGATGGATCCCTCCTCTTCCCTTCAGGGGAGCAACCAGTTCCCAGGCTAGAAGGAAGTGCCGTGGGAGCAATGCTACAGAATGCTGCAGCTCGCTGGGCCCTGGGTGCCTCTAGACCCTCTCATTCTCGTAGCCTCACCAACAACAGCCGCATCAAATGTGCGCTTCTTTGCCTGGTGCAGCTCGCAATTCATGTCCTCTATGCTCCAGCTATGCTGCTGAGGGGTCCTAGAGTCCGCAGAGCTCAGGCTGGAGGCCGTGCCTTTTCAGTTCTGGCGCCTTCCTTCTGGAATTCTCTTCCTCTTCAACTTCAAGAAAATAACAATTATCTTGGCTTTCACAAAGCTCTTCACACCTATCTATTTCAGTTGTGACTGCCTTTTTTTTTCTTTTTGTGTGCCTCTATCATGGACTGCCTTAGCGCCTAGATGCCGTCGGGCCAAAGTTGGCGCTTTATAAATAGAATTACATTGCATTACTGTCGAAGCCGAGACATAAGAAGACAGCTGTATTATCTAATGACCATAAATGATTAGAGACACACACATAATACAAGGAGAACCCTTGCAACATAGCTTCAGCGGTTCCATTGAAGTCCATGGAATGACAGTTACCATGGGTGATCTCGTCATCGGGCCCGTCCAAAGGGTGTGTTCATTGAGGGGCCCGCAGAATCTTCCCTCAGCCCCAACACGTTTCAGGGTGCAGTGAATGCTCCCCTTTACTGGCAGGCACAGGAGCAGGGCCCTTGGCTAATTCTCTGCGGCTGTCTGTTTGTGGGGCACCATTGTGATCTCATCCCAGCACTTGTAAGTGGGTGAATGCAGTGCCATCGTTGAAAGCTCCCCAGTAATCCTTCTAGCCACTAGACCTGAGTCTTCAAGGTTCTGTGGACTGGCCCTGGGTCCTCTTCATCTGGAGCCTTGGGCCCTCATAGCAAAGCAGCAAGGCAGGTTCCCAATTAGTCCTTTGTTATTGCGCTGTGCAAGAGGCAGCTGCCACCCCATAAACCCCTAAGTGAGCAGGCATGGAGACAACCCTTTACAGAGTCTTTAAATCCGGACTGCCTGTCCAGAAGAATCCTGCTGACATGGCAAAGCCTTACCAGCAACTTAAAGAGCAAGGGCCCGATTCATAGAAATGAGCGCAGAAATCCCGCAAGGGCAGCGCCCTGTGAAGGACACTGCGAGAGCCTGCGCACAGAAAGAAAAGCGCGCGCAACGCGTACTCATGGAATTCATTGCGCAAAGTAACCGTATTCGCAAGTCGTGGCCACAACGCCCCGAACACGCCCACAAGCAAAGCAGAAACATCCAGAACAGCTATCTTGCAGGCTCCCCCTGGCGCAAATACATGCACCCTTCAAACAGTGCGTGGGGTACCTCATAGCTGTTGCCGACACCCCGACAACATGAGTAGGAAATATCGTAGCTCGGTCCAAACTCGGAAAATCAGCGTAAGCCCCGTAAACGTTCCTGCACATCCGCTACACTGCTTATGAGCATCCCTAAGTTAGATCGGAACCCCGTTTGCATACACGCACCCCTCGCAGAGACATGCCGAGCCTGCGTGAACTCCGTGCAAGTCCTAGAAAAGTACAGTGAATTCGATTCTATGAATCAACAAACCCCATTTTTCGCTCAAATAATTTCATGAATCGGGCCCCTAGTATATTACGCAGGGAGCGCTCCCACGCCAAAGGACGCATTACAAGTATGGTGGCACGGTAAAAATGATACATCTTTCACCTTACCACTAAGAATTGGCAGGTTTAACGTGTAGTATTACTGCAAGCGGTAAATCCACAAGAAGGTGTCCATGGGCATCGCATCACCACCACCCGTCACCCAATGGTAATGCTACTGGACCGAGTGGCAGTACCGGTACAACCGGGTTTGGTGGTAATTCTACTAATTCACTGCCAGATTACTGCCAAACTCGTGAGGAGGCCCCATGTTACTATAAAGGAGCAGCTGTATACATCTGCAGGAGACCCTGTCCCCCTACCTAGCCTGTATTGGAGACATGAAACCGTGCCTTGCCTGACACCAGCTATCGTACCAATAGCGCAGCACGAGTATTTGGAAGGAGAACCCATTAAGACAACTCTATCAAATGTACCCTCAAATTATGACAACGTGAAGGAATATGAGAAAGAGCTAAGCAAATGACTGATGATGTCATAAGAAAGTGTGCACAACGTCTCGAGATATTGACTGAAGATAATGTATGGATCCTGAAGAAACGAATGACGAAGTAAAGAACCGTGTGAACTCTCAAGTGTAAAAGAAGAAGATCACACGTGCACAAAGTGCTGCAGAAAACAAAAGTTCAATGAATGTACAGACGCTGAAACGCAAGGTAGATCAAGTCATCGTAGAACTTAGCTATGAGTAGTGAATAGAATGCAGGCAAAACCGTCATTGTACAGAAAATGGACATTGCTATCATGAATTAAGTAAGCCAGAAACCATGAAGGGAGAGTGGAAAACTGTTTTGCAGCAGAATAATAGGCGCATCTATCTGGTGGTGAGGCTGGCTGGCCTGAAGTCAAGATCCTAGAAATCAAGGTCAGCTATCTACGGTGAAGAAGAACGAGTGTGCAGAGGATGAATTTTCTCACGTTAAGGTGCAAGAAAGAACACAAAGATTGCCAAGTGTTTATTCATTTAGAGCATTTAAAAGCTGCAAAATGGACGAGATCGTGGTCTCCTGTCACGAGAGCCAAGGATGGAAATAGAGCTTGAACTTGGAGTTCCAGACACGATAGCGAGTGCCCTCACTCCTGTGCATTCCCAAAGACGAGAATGCTCTACAAGGCCAACTACAAAGACAATTTCATGGCAGAAAGCAAGGGTAATGAGACATGCTGGGCTAATTGGGTATGCGGTAGCTTCATGTCCTATCTCCCTGCACCTGGGTCTGTGCTTACCTGCTGCTAAATGAACGGAATGTTCCAGACCTGGCATATGCGTGCCAATCAATTGCATCAGTCTGTATAACGAAGGACCATATAGCTTCTAAAACCAATGAGAAACAGTGTACCAAATGTTTCTAAAGTGACATGTTTTAAGAGGTAGGCATACGCTGTGCACCTGATAAAGGACAGCCAATAACAATCCTAGCTCCTATAAAAATGTATATCTAGATTTTTCCATTGACCAGTCCCGACCCTTGATAGGTTTTTCACTTTTGCCACGCACTATGATGCATATTTTAGTATAAGAATTGTATTTTTTGTGGCAATCATTGAGAGACTGAGCGGATGTCTGTTGATGTTCGTTGTAACCGCCCTGTTTTAGATACTTGTTTACAAAACAGTAACTTGCCATCTTCTTAAGTTGGTTCGGTTATTTGGACTCATAATTATTCGGGTGTAATCCCGTTCATTACCATATGCACGTTCCAAAGGGCCATAAATTCATTACTTACACTAAAGACTTGGGGCTGGGAGGGGGAGGGGATAATCAAATTCTAGCCATGTCAATGATAATATGCCGACCCATCTCTATGCCTCGTTTCCTGCTATTGTAGGGGTCGCCGCTTCATTCAAAAAGGCTCAATTTCTGAAGCAGTGAAACAGTTCCCCTTTGCACTCTGGAGCCCAGCCCCAGCCCTAACTACAGCCTCCAGAATAATGAAATAACCCAGAATAAGACTGCGCCCAATGTTCCAAGGTGGTTTAATATATTTGTAAAAGTGCCCTTCCTGATGACACGTGTTTCGGTCTCCCTTGAGACCTTTCTCAAATCGGGGCTTGTTTCCTCTATTGCCCCTATTAGGTTAACAGAACTTGTCTGCTCATCAATATTCGGGTTTGATCCCTTGTGCCAATAATCCTGCGTTCGATCGCGTGATTCCTTTGTCTTGAAACACGTGTCATCAGGAAGGGCACTTATACAAATATATTAAAGTCTCATTCTGAGTTATTTCATTATACTCGTTTGTACATGTGGTCCTCACTTGGCTAAACCACAAACCCAGTGGGACGCGACCTACTACATTTGAAGGAGCTAAGAAAAACAGATAGAACTGGAATAAACATGTCGCCATGTTAGACTAGACCTCGTTAGCCAAGAATCTGTGAAACATTGTCTAACAACAGCCTCTATCGCAGTACCAGCAGGAGGTGAGCCCTACAGGCCACCACACCCAGAAGGAGAAGGTCTTGGCCATCCAGTGGACCATGCTGCTTGGGACACTTTCTAACAAGCACATGATCCCCTCAAAACCAGCCCAAGTCAGCACCCCGATTCACAAGAGGTCAGAACCTTATCTGGTTACATGTCAGGTAAAGGTTTGCTAACCCAAACTATGTTTCAGAACCATGTCACATTTATGGTGATGTCAAACCCGATCATTCCAAACCGAATAACCTTTCTGGAAAAAAATGATAACATGTTGCCACTCGGAATAATAAAGGTTTGCTGGTATCCGCCCACTTCTATAACATCAGCCTTCCAGTACTCACTGTACCAGGCTCACAGAAATGCAATGCCAGTCCGGAGAAGCCTGCCTTTACTGGCTGAGTGCCACCAGCCTGCTGAAAACGACACAAACATGCAAACATCAAAAGCAAACAAGGAGGGCAGATGGACTCTCTCACAGCTGGATTCTGGGTCTGGCATAATCCCAAATTCGGGGTTAGCGGGTGAGGCTGGTGAGAGCATGGGTGCTGGGTGACCCCACCTGCTATATAGTGTGTGACGCAGGGGAGGAAAAGGGAGGGGCCAAGCTGTTTAAGGAGCCCTAGAAGAATCCAAGATGGTGAGAGCACTCACTTGGCCTAGACCTCTGTTAAGAGCTAATCTAACTCCATCGCTGCGCTGTCTGCCTATTTCAAAAGGACTCCAGTATTCAGCACCATGGTGTGAGAATGTCTTTGCACCACTGGTTTACAGGTGTCCTGCCCGGCGGGTTCCTGTGCCCTGGATGAAGGTGTCAGACTTTCTCAAGTGGATCAAAGAGAGCAGCTTCCTGGGCAGAGGCCATGTTGTAGTTATGAGTAGAGCCAGGCCAGGAAGCTAAGGTATCACCCCACTACTGCGTGGCACAAAATAGTGAGGACAAACATGATGAATGTTTTACTGCACATTTCAACGTAATGGTAGCTGGGGGTGGGTTAGGGTAATAAATAATGTAGAGGCGTATAGGGGAACTGCGGGGGTGGGGCAAATATAATTGCAGCGAAATGTTACAAAAGAAAAGGAGAAATTGACATTTTTAGCTTCAGCATTTCTTTTCTCACAGTAATCACATAGATCCAAAGCTAACACAAGCTAGCCCTGTCATAACTGAGTCAACTCTGAAAGCCGATACTAATCTGGCAGCCAGGGGCTGTGGCTGTATAATTGTGTGATCACAGTATCCACCATGCCAGGAATATGAATGGCTTATATTTACAGTCTCATGTGTCACTATGCTGACTAGGGCACACAATTACTATATTCTGAACCAGCGGTGCAAACTGTTAGTAGCCCAGCTCTGTCTTTTGTGCACTGTGTTTCAGCGTCTATCAGGACCTTTGAGCCTGTCCCTCTACCACTGAAGGTCAGTTGGTGGAGATGTCAGGAAATGGTCACAGTAAAGGCACAGGTGTGCACTATGATTTTGTGAAAGTCTAATTAGCAGACCTGTCTTTCAGAAACAGAATTACTTGCATCATTTTATTGATAAAAAAACTCAAATAAATTCAGGCTATCCTATCCTCGCCAGATGACATTAGTCACACTGGGCCAGAAGAAGTGAAGTGGGGGAAGGGAGTGGGAAACAACGAAGCTTGAGTAGAGCGAATAAGAAGATGAAGCGAGTATAGACGTGTGGAAGAAGGAGGAGCTTAGAGGAGAGATTAAGAGGGTGCAAATGGCATTGAGGAAATCAGAGGAGACAAGAGAGTTGGAGAAAGAAGAGGGAGCAGGCAAGACCAGGGAGCTGAGGACAGTTGTCGAACTACTCCCTGAAAGAGGCCCCTGACCACTCAGTGCTGGTAGGGACTGTGGTAGAGTTCCATTTCAGTGTCCCAGGGATCACACCAGAGGCTTCCCGGGCCAAACGGAATTTTGACAAAGCCTTATATAGGAGCGGCACCATATGATACAATCAGACCGGCGCTAGGCCTGTGCAGCATGTGCAGCTGCACTTGGCCCCGCGCCTGTTGGGGCCCTTCGCCTAGGGTGCCGTTGACTCCCTCTTCTTGCAGGCTACAGCGTGGGCCATGCGCTCATAGTCCCTTTTCTTGCTGCAGTGCACTCTGAGCGCACGGGCGGCACACGCTGCAGCCTACATGAAGGGTGCAGCGTGGGCTGTGCGCTCAGAGTCCCTATGCTTGCTGCAGTGCACTCTGAGCGCAAGGGCGACACACGCTGCAGCCTACATGAAGGGTGCAGCGTGGGCTGTGCGCTCAGAGTCCCTATGCTTGCTGCAGTGCACTCTGAGTGCACGGGCGGCACACGCTGCAGCCTACATGAAGGGTGCAGCGTGGGCTGTGCGCTCAGAGTCCCTATGCTTGCTGCAGTGCACTCTGAGCGCACGGGCGACACACGCTGCAGCCTACATGAAGGGTGCAGCGTGGGCTGTGCGCTCAGAGTCCCTATGCTTGCTGCAGTGCACTCTGAGCGCACAGGCGACACACGCTGCAGCCTACATGAAGGGTGCAGCGTGGGCTGTGCGCTCAGAGTCCCTATGCTTGCTGCAGTGCACTCTGAGCGCACGGGCGACACACGCTGCAGCCTACATGAAGGGTGCAGCGTGGGCTGTGCGCTCAGAGTCCCTATGCTTGCTGCAGTGCACTCTGAGTGCAAGGGCGACACACGCTGCAGCCTACATGAAGGGTGCAGCGTGGGCTGTGCGCTCAGAGTCCCTATGCTTGCTGCAGTGCACTCTGAGCGCACGGGCGACACACGCTGCAGCCTACATGAAGGGTGCAGCGTGGGCTGTGCGCTCAGAGTCCCTATGCTTGCTGCAGTGCACTCTGAGCGCACGGGCGGCACACGCTGCCGCCTGCATAGAGGAAGCTTATCTTTTGTTGTGGGTCAACCTCCTCCTGCGACGCTGGCGAGACAAATGCCCCTTCCCAGTGGCCAATAGGCACTGAGGTCCTCTAAGCACTGCTGATCGCTTAAAAAGTGAGTGTCATTTACTAGTGATGGCCTATTTAAGAGACCATTGTTGTGGACAAGGCATGTTACGTGTTAAGAACTGCAAAGGGGCATTTTTTATTTTGAAAGCTCATGGAAAGCAGCAGTTAGCCTGCTAAAATCTGTGCCTTCCTCCAGCATAATTAAACATATCACACAAAACTGTTTTAGCTATTCCCCTTATTTCCACATGTTTATATTTACCATGCCAAAAAGTGTTCAAGTAGAATGTAACCTTTTCCTCACATTATACATGAAGCATGCAAGTGAGCCAGGAATATTTACCATGGATTTGACACGAGAGGTTGTCACCCAGGAGACTGGAGGGGATATTTTCTCTGGTTCTGGCCCTGTACTGATTTTCAGGGCACAAGTCGATGCATGTGGGTGTTCGCCCACTTTTTTCAATGGGTAGGTGTAACCCCGGTTCTGTGTTTTTGAGGCCAGCATTTTAAAAAAAGTTTGCTTGCTCAAGTGTTTTTCTACTAGAATTTCACACCAGATGGTTATGTTTCCAATGCAGACGCTTACCCTCAAGAACACATAAAACTGCCATACAAGCAAGCGCACGTCTCATGCTTGGATTTTGTCTTCTTTGGAATATTTCATTATCAGTTGTTGGGCTTAAAAGGTGGACACCTTGTATACTATGCCAGTGTAGTTATAAAAAATTTTCCTCATGGATTATTTATATATATATATTTGTGTTTTTACCATGTTTTCGCTCCTACCTACATACTTAGTTGTCATTATCTTGTGACGTAACTTCCTTTGATGTCACGTCCTGTGATGTCACTTCCTGTTATGTCATCAAATGCATATTAAGGGGCCCACACTAAATTTGCTGCACTTGGCCCCACACATCCTAGGCCTGGCCCTGGATACAATCGGGGCCCCTCGAGCCTGGCAGGTCGAAGGCACCATCTAGGATCTCAGCATCCCGACTAGGATGGCTACAGAGAAGAGCCTTATCCAAGGCCAGAATGAAGGGTGGGGTCTCTCCACCCCCACAGAATGTCAGTGACTTTGAATTGGCCGCCAGGAGGCGGAGCCCAGGGCAAGTGATGGATGGACACACTATGGCCATTAAGCAAGCAGGAATTGTCTCTCTGATTTCTTTGCTAAGCCCTCAGTCATTTATCCCGTTCATCCCGAGCCCTGGCCTATTGGTTTTGTACTATATCCTTTTTATACCCCACTTTATGAGTTTTGCTTTGTGTGCGATTCCCTCGACTATGAGATGGGGATAGCAGAAGTGACATCACACGACCCTTGACCTCTGATGACATGACAGGAAGTGATGTAATTTGACTCCACCCTGAACTGACATCACGGGAAGTGATGGAATCCAACCTTTCACCCCTTAACAAAACAGGAAGTGGCATCACATAGCATATTTCCGAAGTACAATACGATAAATATGGTTATGATATCACTGTAATGTACGTTTCACACAAGAATGTATCACCATATGTATCATTAATATCAGTGTGTCTAGGCCCATATTACCATATTACCGTGAATGCAAGCAGACGTCCAAGCCCAAATGATAATAATGTGTCATTATATAGCACTTGGGCTTAAGTGCTTTTTATACAACAAGTATACATACATTATCACCCGACCGGTGTTCGTACCCATTTATAGACCTCAGAAGGAGGAAAGGCTGAGTTGGCCTTGCCGGGATTCAAACCTGCAACCTGTAGATCACACACACATCGCAGCAGCGAGCTCTCAACCCACTGAGCCAACTTACCAGCAATAGCTATCTTACCAGCTATCTTACTAGCTATGGTAAAATTAGCAATTACATGTCTGAATGTTCTCAAAGTCAGAAAGCAAATTACATTGTACTGGATACCAATAAACTGGCAACTGAGATTGAACAGCAGGCCAGTTCATCTGCAGGTCTGGTGCAAAGATGGCCACATGTCAAGCTTGCGTGGATCTACTTTTCAGGCTTCAGAGGTTGGCAAAATACATACCATTGGGAGGGTTCATAACTGTATTAATGAATTTAGAGTAGCCCAGGGCAAGCAGCGCACTCACACAGCATCTCGTACTCTGGGCACTCGTTACCTCATACATGAAAACAAACATCCTGAACAGCATGCCAGGGAGATGGGAAAAATAGACACATTAAAACAAAGCATTAATTGTGGCACAATTAAATCAAGGGCCACTTGATGTGCTATGGTCACACATTTCGACAACATACGAAAGCTTTTAGGCACAAGGATTTTGTCAAGTGACCGAGGACACCGAGATGGAATGTCTTGTGATGATCGTAACAGAGACAACTGCAGAAAAAAAAAACATGGTATAACTGCCACTTGCAAACAGCAAAAGACATACAGTTTTTGTCTGCATTGCGAATTTGAGGTGTTTAAAAACAGACTAAATCAGACTAAATCAGTGACTCACTCCCTGAATTGTGCCTAAAATAAACCTTTAATGAATCTAGGAATTGTTGTATAGAATTCAAGAAAGACTATTTGTTTTTTTTTTAAGAGGCCTGAACAAGAAATCCAGCCACTCCAGAAACAAAGAGCTACATGGTTCTGGGCACAGCCCAGGAGCTTCCATCATAAAAAAAATGTTTATTTCATTTTTTTTTAGAGATGGCAAGGGAGACCTCAGGGGTCGCAGTTGTGACCGCTGGCGACCCCCAAATGACATCCCTGACTGTTGCATGAGAGTGGAGGCGAGTCTGTTTTTGCATTTCTATCTGTAGTCTGGCAGCAGGGATTTTTCAGTTGAAAAGGTCCTTGCGCCTCACGGCTCCCCAGCAACTGCCCCCATGTTGCCAGTCAGCATCCGACCCTCACTACCCTGGGGTATGCAGAAGTGTTATCACCTCCTTGCTGTTAAACAGCGGTTACTCCACATCAGCCACTTACTGATGAAGAAAGATTAATAGCTTTTCAGTGGCTGTTTAGTGTCTTCGCGCCCTGCTAGCAATCGGCAGCTATGAACCCTCGGCTGTATTTCTTTGTCTCGATAATGTGTGCACGCCACGGGTGCCGCAGGCTGTTTTCCTCTCTAAGGAGGGAAGGCGGGGTGGGGGCAGAGGGTGTCCTGAAATGACCTCACGCATCTTCAGCTGGGTTCCTCTAGCTGGGTGCTGACTGCCGGTGGGGCGCTGATTACAGAGGGTGGCTCTGCCTGACAGGCAGGAGGGCACAGGCATGGTGGCAGCTTTGTAGATGCAGCTTGCTTGAAAAGCTACGGGTGCTCGTAGGGATCACAGTGAAGGTAAAGAGACATGCACGCATTAGGGAATACGATTAGGATGCATTAAGTGGCAAAGAACTGGGCCCAGCTTGTTGCTTCTATTATATAACTGGTTCTGAGCACGCGGCATGGGGCAGCGCCTAGAGCCAGCCGTGTGAGCTATAAAAGCACCATAGCCATATTTCTCATGCGTACTTTTCTGTGTCGCTATTCATTCCGTGACACCGGGCCGTGCTTGGTGTGTAATCCCCAGTGAGCCCATGGCTGCCCGTGCGCATGGAGCACCCCTCCCCCACCCCGCCCCCGCCCCTCCTCCTGCTCATCTATGCATGGTGCCGGCCTCTGTGCCCAGCTATGCGGCAAACCACTCTGGGTCTGTGGCGGTGATGGGCGCCCGGCTAAAGTAAATATTAGCTGCGCGCAGTGCAGGTCGGCAGCGCACGCTAATTGCTTCTGTGCTGCGGGGCTTGCAAGCCAGCAGGCTCCCCAGAGCCAGGAGCCGGCCTGTGGCTTTCATTTTCTCAAATATGTCGAGAGCGAAACGTGCCCCTCCCCCACCGTGCGCCGAGCACACGATTCTCAGCACGGATAGAGCGCTGGTGAAAGTCAAGCGGGCGGACCAGCCTCCGGGGGCACCCCTCTTTATGCTTCTAGGCGCTGGTGATTTCTCAAGTCTTTATCCCAACAGCCGATTTCCTTTCCCTTCCCCGCGACAGGCTCTCTATCCTGCTGAGTGACAAGCTCCAGTTGCGTGGGGACATTCTCTTATGGTCTCAATTGATCACAAGTGACAGGCTCCATTTATCATATGTGCAAGACTCACTTCAACTCTGAGAAGCTCACTTTACCGTATGTGACAGGCTCTCTCTCCTCCAGAGCAGAGGCACGCGCCCCTTCACCACAGTGACAGGTCCTTTCTACCGTATGTGACAGGCTCTCTCTCCTCCGGAGCACAGTAAGGCGCCCCTTCACCACAGTGACAGGTCCTTTCTTCCATATGTGACAGGCTCTCTCTCCTCCAGAGCAGAGGCACGCGCCCCTTCACCACAGTGACAGGTCCTTTCTTCATATGTGGCAGGCTCTCCTCCGGAGCAGAGTAACGCGCCCCCTTCAGCACAGTGACAGGTCAGTTCTACCATATGTAACAGGCTCTCTCTCCTGCAGAGCAGAGCAATGCGCCCCTTCACCACAGTGACAGGTCCTTTCTACTATATGTGACAGGCTCTCTCTCCTCCGGAGCACAGTAACGCGCCCCCTTCACCACAGTGACAGGTCTTTTCTACCATATGTAACAGGCTCTCTCTCCTGCAGAGCAGAGCAATGCGCCCCTTCACCACAGTGACAGGTCCTTTCTACCATATGTGACAGGCTCTCTCTCCTCCAGAGCAGAGTAACGTGCCCCTTCACCACAGTGACAGGTCTTTTCTACCATATGTGACAGGCTCTCTCTCCTGCAGAGCAGAGCAATGCGCCCCTTCACCACAGTGACAGGTCCTTTCTACCATATGTGACAGGCTATCTCTCCTCCAGAGCAGAGCAACGCGCCCTTCACCACAATGACAGGTCCTTTCTACCATATGTGACAGGCTCCCTCTCCTCCAGAGCAGAGCAACGTGCTCCCTTCTCCACAGTGACAGGTCCTTTCTACCATATGTGACAGGCTCTCTCTCCTCTCTCTCCTCCAGAGCACAGTAACGCGCCCCTTCACCACAGTGTCGAGTCTTTTTCCCCATATGTGACAGGCTCTCTCTGCTCCAGAGCAGAGTAACGCGCCCCCATCACCACAGCGACAGTTCCTTTCTACCATATGTGACAGGCTCTCTCGCCTCCAGAGCAGAGTAATGCACCCCCTTCACCACAGTGACTGGTCCTTTCTACCATATGTGACAGGCTCTCTCTCCTCCCTCGCCTCCAGAGCAGAGTAACGCGCCCCCATCACCACAGTGAAAGGTCCTTTCTACCATATGTGACAGGCTCTCTCTCCTCCAGAGCAGAGCAACGCGCTCCCTTCTCCACAGTGACAGGTCCTTTCTACCATATGTGACAGGCTCTCTCTCCTCCAGAGCAGAGTAACTCGCCCCTTCTCCACAGTGACAGGTCATTTCTACCATATGTGACATGCTCACTCTCCTCTCTCTCCTCCAGAGCACAGTAACGCGCCCCTTCACCACAGTGTCGAGTCTTTTTCCCCATATGTGACAGGCTCTCTCTGCTCCAGAGCAGAGCAACGCGCTCCCTTCACCACAGTGGCAGGTCCTTTCTACCATCTGTGACAGGCTCACTCTCCTCTCTCTCCTCCAGAGCACAGTAACGCGCCCCTTCACCACAGTGTCGAGTCTTTTTCCCCATATGTGACAGGCTCTCTCTGCTCCAGAGCAGAGTAACGCGCCCCCATCACCACAGCGACAGTTCCTTTCTACCATATGTGACAGGCTCTCTCGCCTCCAGAGCAGAGTAATGTACCCCCTTCACCACAGTGACTGGTCCTTTCTACCATATGTGACAGGCTCTCTCTCCTCCCTCGCCTCCAGAGCAGAGTAACGCGCCCCCATCACCACAGTGAAAGGTCCTTTCTACCATATGTGACAGGCTCTCTCTCCTCCAGAGCAGAGCAACGCGCTCCCTTCTCCACAGTGACAGGTCCTTTCTACCATATGTGACAGGCTCTCTCTCCTCCAGAGCAGAGCAACGTGCTCCCTTCTCCACAGTGACAGGTCATTTCTACCATATGTGACAGGCTCTCTCTCCTCCAGAGCAGAGTAAGGCACCCCCTTCACCACAGTGACAGGTCCTTTCTACCATTTGTGACAGGCTCTCTCTCCTGCAGAGCAGAGTAACGCGCCCCTTCACCACAATGACAGGTCCTTTCTACCATCTGTGACAGGCTCTCTCTCCTCCAGAGCACAGCAAAGCGCCCCCTTCACCACAGTGACAGGTCCTTTCTACCATCTGTGACAGGCTCACTCTCCTCTCTCTCCTCCAGAGCACAGTAACGTGCCCCTTCACCACAGTGTCGAGTCCTTTTCCCCATATGTGACAGGCTCTCTCTGCTCCAGAGCAGAGTAACGCGCCCCCATCACCACAGTCACGGGTCTTTTTTACCATATGTGACAGGCTCTCTCTCCTCCAGAGCAGAGTAATGCGCTCCCTTCACCACAGTGACAGGTCCTTTCTACCATATGTGACAGGCTCTCTCTCCTCCAGAGCAGAGTAACGCGCTCCCTTCACCACAGTGACAGGTCCTTTCTACCATATGTGACAGGCTCTCTCTCCTCTCTCTCCTCCAGAGCAGAGTAACGTGCCCCCTTCACCACAGTGACAGGTCTTTTATACCATATGTGACATGCTCTCTCTCCTGCAGAGCAGAGTAATGCGCCCCTTCACCACAGTGAGAGGTCCTTTCTACCATATGTGACAAGCTATCTCTCCTCCAGAGCAGAGTAACGCGCCCCCTCCACCACAGTCACGGGTCTTTTTTACCATATGTAACAGGCTCTCTTTCCTCCAGAGCAGAGTAACGCGCTCCCTTCACCACAGTGACAGGTCCTTTCTACCATATGTGACAGGCTCTCTCTCCTCCAGAGCAGAGTAACGCGCCCCCTTCACCACAGTGACAGGTCTTTTCTACCATATGTGACAGGCTCTCTCTCCTCCAGAGCAGAGTAATGCGCCCCCTTCACCACAGTGACAGGTCTTTTCTACCATATGTGACAGGCTCTCTCTCCTCCAGAGCAGAGTAACGTGCCCCCTTCACCACAGTGACAGGTCGTTTCTACCATATGTGACATGCTCTCTCTCCTGCAGAGCAGAGTAATGCGCCCCTTCACCACAGTGAGAGGTCCTTTCTACCATATGTGACAGGCTATCTCTCCTGCAGAGCAACGAGCTCCCTTCACCACAGAGACAGGTCTTTTCTACCATATGTGACAGGCTCTCTCTCCTGAAAAGCAGAGTAATGCGCCCCTTCACCACAGTGACAGGTCCTTTCTACCATGTGTGACAGGCTCTCTCGCCTCTCTCTCCTCCAGAGCAGAGTAACGCAACCCCTTTACGACAGTGACATGTCCTATGCCTCTCTCTCCTCCAGAGCAGAGTAACGCGACCCCTTCACCACAGTGGCAGGTCCTTTCTACCATATGTGACAGGCTCTCTCTCCTCCAGAGCAGAGTAACGCGCCCTTCACCACAATGACAGGTCCTTTCTACCATATGTGACAGGCTCTCTCTCCTCCAGAGCAGAGCAACGTGCTCCCTTCTCCTCAGTGACAGGTCCTTTCTACCATATGTGACAGGCTCTAATTCCTCCAGAGCAGAGTAACGCGCCCCCTTCACCACAGTGACAGGTCCTTTCTACTATTTGTGACAGGCTCTCTCTCCTGCAGAGCAGAGTAACGTGCCCCTTCACCACAATGACAGGTCCTTTCTACCATATGTGACAGGCTCTCTCTCCTCCAGAGCAGAGCAACGCGCTCCCTTCACCACAGTGACAGATCCTTTCTACCATATGTGACAGGCTCTCTCTCCTCGAGAGCACAGCAAAGCGCCCCCTTCACAACAGTGACAGGTCCTTTCTACCATATGTGACAGGCTCTCTCGCCTCCAGAGCAGAGTAACGCACCCCCTTCACCTCAGTGACAGGTCCTTTCTACCATATGTGACAGGCTCTCTCTCCACTCTCGCCTCCAGAGCAGAGTAACACGCCCCCATCACCACAGAGACAGGTCCTTTCTACCAAATGTGACAGGCTCTCTCACCTCCAGAGCAGGGTAACGCATCCCCTTCACCACAATGACAGTTCCTTTCTACCATATGTGACAGGCTCTCTCTCCTCCAGAGCAGAGTAACGCGCCCCCTTCCCCACAGCGACAGGTCCTTTCTACCATATGTGACAGGCTCTCTCTCCTCCAGAGCATAGCAACGCACTCCCTTCACCACAGTGACAGGTCCTTTGTACCATATGTGACAGGCTCTCATCTCTCCTCCAGAGCAGAGTAACGCGCCCCCTTCACCACTGTGACGGGTCCTTTCTACCATATGTGACAGGCTCTCTCTCTTCATCCGGAAAAGAATAACGCGCCCCCTTCACCACAGTGACAGGTCCTTTCTACCATATGTGACAGGCTCTCTCTCCTCCAGAGCAGAGTAACGCGCCCCCTTCACCACAGTGACAGGTCCTTTCTACCATATGTGAGAGGCTCTCTCTCATCCAGAGCAGAGTAACGCGCCCCTTCACCACAGTGACAGGTCCTTTCTACCATATGTGACAGGCTCTCTCTCCTCCAGAGCAGAGTAACGCGGCTCCTTCCCCACAGTTACAGGTCCTTTCTACCATATGTGACGGGCTCTCACGCCTCCAGAGCATAGCAACGCACTCCCTTCACCACAGTGACAGGTCCTTTCTACCATATGTGACAGGCTCTCATCTCTCCTCCAGAGCAGAGTAACGCGCCCCCTTCACCACAGTGACAGGTCCTTTCTACCATATGTGACAGGCTCTCTCTCGTCGGGAGCAGAGTAACGCGCCCTCTTCCCCACAGTGACAGGTCCTTTCTACCATATGTGACAGGCTCTCTCTCCTCCAGAGCAGAGTAACGTGCCCCTTCACCACAGTGACAGGTCTTTTCTACCATATGTGACAGGCTCTCTCTCGTCGGGAGGAGAGTAACGCGCCCCCTTCACCACAGTGACAGGTCCTTTCTAACATATGGCCCCATAGGGGCCAAAATACCATCAACTCTGTCTTCCTAAATATCTTCCTTCCTGAGCCCTTCGCTCATCCGTCTCCAACTCCCTCAGGGTTAGCCGCTTCTCCAAACAACGAGTTGGTGGCAGATCTCTCTCCGCTGCAGGGGCCTCCCTCTGGAACAGCCTTCCTGCCTCCCTGAAACTTGAGGAGAACCATCTCCGGTTCCGGAAGCACCTCAAAACCTTCCTCTTCGCCTCCGCTTTCTCTCCCCCTCTCCCCTGCTAAAGTTACTGAAACTGCACTGAATCTGAAACTGGGCAACTTGCCGTTCTCGGTCCTTGGCCCAGCCACTCTCCCCTGCACTGCCTCCCTGGCACCCCCTGCACTACGGGACTGAGTCTGTATCCCACAGCCCCCCCTCCCCAGCACTTATCTGCACTTACTCGCACTGCCACTAGTTGGCCCTTGTTATTTCCTGTGTGCTATTGACCCTGTAATGCACTTTCCCCTCTCCCTTTCCCCCTTGCACTTCTCCCTTTCCCCTCTACCCTTGCACTTGCGCGATCTGATTGATATCTGGCCTAGTAGGATCGTTGTCTGTCTCCCTTTGTTTCCCCCTCGTGCCTCGTCGCGCCTTGAAACACTTGTGTATAGGCGCGTTACAAATGCCATATCATATCATATCATGTGACAGGATCTCTCTCCTCCAGAGCAGAGTAACGCAACCCCTTTACGACAGTGACATGTCCTATGCCTCTCTCTCCTCCAGAGCAGAGTAACGCGCCCCCTTCACCACAGTGACAGGTCCTTTCTACCATATGTGACAGGCTCTCACTCCTCCAGAGCAGAGTAACGAAACCCCTTTACCACAGTGACATGTCCTTTCTTCCATATGTGACAGGCTCTCTCTCCTCCAGAGCAGAGTAACGCGCCCCCTTCACCACAGTGACAGGTCCTATGCCTCTCTCTCCTCCAGAGCAGAGTAACGCGCCCCCTTCACCACAGTGACAGGTCCTTTCTACCATATGTGACAGGCTCTCACTCCTCCAGAGCAGAGTAACGAAACCCCTTTACCACAGTGACATGTCCTTTCTTCCATATGTGACAGGCTCTCTCTCCTCCAGAGCAGAGTAACGCGCCCCCTTCACCACAGTGACAGGTCCTTTCTACCATATGTGACAGGCTCTCTCTCCTCCAGAGCAGAGTAACGCGTCCCCTTCACCACAGTGACAGGTCCTTTCTACCATATCTGACCAGCTCTCTCTCCTCTCTCTTCTCCAGAGCACAGTAACGCGCCCCCTTCACCACAGTGACAGGTCCTTTCTACCATATTTGACCAGCTCTCTCTCCTCTCTCTTCTCCAGAGCAGAGTAACGCGCCCCCTTCACCACAGTGACAGGTCCTTTCTACCATATGTGTCAGGCTCGCTCTCTCTTCCAGAGCAGAGTAACACACTCCCTTCACCACAGTGACAGGTTCTTTTCACCATATGTGACAGGCTCGCTGCCATCCTTGTGACTCGCTGCCCCTCCCTCGGTGACAGACTATTTTGCCTCTGTGACAGGCTCACTGTCCTCCTTGTATTTTTATCTAATGTTGTATTTATTTTATTTGTATTGTGCACCTGGTCCTGAGGCATCTGGGCGCATTCTTCAGACAGTACAAAGTTGCATAGTAGGTACAAACATATTACTTAAACAGGTAAAAGGGTAAACACAGGGAGGTACATGAAATTATAAGCATTCAATGACATAACAGTAAGGTGCGGAAGTAAGTAGTCGGAAACAATGGACATACATTACAGCGAACGGAATACAGTGAATTACGGTGAGAGGAGAGCCTTATGTACAAGTTACATCTAAATCCGGTAAAGATTACAATGGAGAAATACATTATGAGTCAGATGCAGCAGAATCAAGCTCATGTAACCATAGTTTGGTATTGGTCTTGAATGCATGGAAGGAGGGTTCAGATCTGAGTGTGACAGGCAGAGTGTTCCACAGTTTAGCCGCAGGAACTGGGAAGCTAGATCCACCGGCTGTCTTGAGCATGAATCTAGGTATGGTTAGTTGGTGGGCTTGTGCAGATCTCAACGGTCTGCGGGAGATGTGGGCTGTGAACTTGTTTTCTTTCATATGTCATTTCCTTAGGATTCTGACATATACACCAGTCCTGAATACAGATTTTTGCTCCTACACGCGACCACTTTGGTTGCATCATTCATCAACCAATTCATCCTATTGGCAACATGGGAACTGCCCATTACTTAGGTAAGCAGCCCACTGCCTGACACCCCCACTTTCCGGCACCCCTTCTCCGCCTCTCTCTGTTTTCCTGCACCGGGGGGTTGGACCGGAACCGTATATGGCCGTCTGGGGCCTAGGTACTTTATAGTTGAAGGGGACAATGTGCCATTATTTCCCATTACCCCACAGGGACTCATCTGCATTTTGTCAGAGTGTCCCTTGTTCATAGGTTAAGTTTACATGGCACTGAGTAGTTTTTTGCAGACATGACCAGGGTCTCTGATCTGCACTGAGACGAAAGCATCTCACCTACACCTGAAACTCCTTTTTGTATATAATTGTTCATAGCTTACTACACTTGATTTTAATTGTTAGCACATACTTATTTTACTCTCTCCACAACGTCATGTATTATTTTCTTTTTTCTTTCCTCCCTTTTTTTTCAAAACAGCAGGGTCCTGCTACTTATTGCCCTGATGAAGGCGGAACACTCAATCCAACTGTGAAGATTCTATTTTCTCCACTCAGTTCTCACCGCCGAAACGCATTTTTGATTAAAGGATACTGGAGGTCCTCCACTATACACCTCATCCAGTTTGGATTTAGAACCCGGTCTTCAGTCCTCCATTTGCAAGGACACTCCTTTGTGGTGAAGCCGTTTTGGGTTCTTATTCTCCCTCTGATGCGTTGGCAGACCCAATCCCAGCTTTTCAATACTTTGAGCCTGGGATTTCATTTTCAATTAATAAGACTATTCATTGGAAACAAAAAATTATTTTCCTTTTGGTACATTTGATGTTTACAGTCTACGGTAATAATGCAGTTAGAAATATTGCATTGACTTTCAGAGTAACTTCACTGAGTATTTCTCTGTTCTTATTTGCATAGGAAAAATTGTATGCCTAAATGACAAGGAACTCTTGTTTCTATCTGGATTTGGTCCGGGTTCTTCCTTTCTCCTTTTGGTTTAATTTTTGATTTTGTTCTCTTCATTTCTTATAGGTTCAACTCGTTAATATATGGTTTAAAAGATTTTATCCACTGTCAAAAATGTGAATTACATATTTGATTCAATTATATTTATGAATTTTCCACATTAAATGTGTTTTCAATTGTTATGAATGGTTATGACTCTGTTATATACAATTGGGTGTAGTGTTCTTTATATAACCAACAAGGTTATACAGGTATTGGACCGATATGGTACTAATTCATCTATACCGGTCATGGGCCAATCCTTGACGTACCAGTACTCTTTTTTGTGAATATAAGGCTGTGAACCGGTTGGCAAGGTATGCCGGGGACACATGAGCCAGTGACTTGTGAGTTAGAGCAAGTGTTTAAAGGGAGAGTCTGTGCGCCACAGCTAACCAATTTAAATTCCGCCGAGTGTCAGATATGTGGAACTTCCTCAGTAGGTTGAGGGCAGCCCTAATGGCGTTATTCTGGGTAACCAGTAGCTTGTTAATGTTTTTTCGGCTGGTCCCTAAGTAGAGGGCATTGTAAGAGTCAATGTTAGCCCTAATAAGGGTTCTGGCCACGGTGATGCAGGGTGATGCAGGGTGATGCAGGGTGATGCAGGGTGATGCAGGGTGCTGGCCAGGGTGATGCAGGGTGATGCAGGGTGATGCAGGGTGATGCAAGCAGTGATACATTTGCAGGTTTAGGCTGAGGCAGATGCTACCGCATTGGTTTGTCTCATGAGTGACAATGTGGAGTCAAGGTAGATGGCCAACGTTTTTGTATCAGATGAGACCTTGATGGTGTTCCCATCAATAATGAAAGATTTGAAGGCAGGGTCAAGTTTATTGAATCTATGGTGTGAACCAAGGATGAGTAACTCGTGTGTTTCATCATTTAGGCAGAGCCCGTGAAGCGCCATCCTTGACTCGCTTCCTTCCCTCTGTGACAGACTATTTTGCCTCTGTGACAGGCTTGCTGTCCTCCTTGTGACTCGCTCCTTTCACTCCGTGACAGACTATTTTGCCTCTGTGGCAGGCTTGCTGTCCTCCTTGTGACTCACTCCCTTCCCTCAGTGACAGACTATTTTGCTTCTGTGACAGGCTCGCTGTCCTCCTTGTGACTCACTCTCTTCCCTCTGTGACAGACTATTTTGCCTGTGACAGGCTCACTGCCCTCCTTGTGACTCGCTCCCCCTCCCTCGATGACAGAATATTTTGCCTCTGTGACAGGCTCACTGTCCTCCTTAGGACTCGCTCCTTCCCTCTGTGACAGACTATTTTGCCACTGTGACAGGCTCACTTTACTCCTTGTGACTCGCTCCCTTCCCTCCGCAACAGACTACTTTGCCTCTGTCACAGGCTCTTTTCCACTTGTTCACACTGTATCCAGAACACTTTACCAAAAGTCACTCTGCCCTCAGTAACAGGCAAGTTAAAAGCATACCTGAAATAGCTTTTGCTCACACTAATCAATCAAAATCTGGGGTACCAGTGGTTCTGGGGTGAATATCGGTTTCTAAACCATCAGTCAGCCCCACACCTCTAATACCCCAGAATGGATCCAAATAGATTGGATTAAACAAGCATACAATTAAAATGATAAACCTCTTTGTCCAATTTTTGTAACGTGGATGGAACGGCAAGCTTATCTTACCTTAGTGAACCAATCCTGGGGACCTTACCAACATTTGTCTGTATGTGTGAGGTCATAACTAGAGTGCTTTACAGCAGGAAAGGGTAAGGTGTCCCTACAGGAACAAGGGGTACCCTAGAACCAATATGGCTGAATCCTTCTCTCAACAAGAAGAGTTGTGGGCTCACTCCCCTGTCATACTGGGTCCCACCCACCTTCTTGTCTGCTGTGATCAAAGAGTCTCTCCCACTGCCGGACCTGACCCACTTGTCAGATGTGTTACAAGACTGGAGGCAGTGTCATTGTCCGACTGCAGCCTTTGCCAGTGGTTGGCACACCATTTGAGAGGGTTGACATTGACGTTGTTGGTCCCTTAGACCCTCCCACATCCGGTGGACACGGGTTCATCCTGGTCCTGGTTGATCATTCCACCAGGTACCCTGAGGCTATACCCCTTTGAACCATTTCTGCCAAGGTGGTTGCCAGGGCTCTCCTGGGCATTCTTACCAGAGTTGGAAATAGGTGGTCTCTGACCGAGGATCCAACTTCATGTCTGGTTACATGCAGGCAATGTGGAAGGAAGGCAGAGTAACCTATAAGTTCTCCACCTCCTACCATTCCCAAACCAATGGTCTGGGTGAGAGGTTTAATAAAACTCTCAAGGGCATGCTGGGTGCTTTGAAAGAGCCCCTAAGGAGGAGATGGGATCTCCTCCTACCATGCCTGCTGGTTGCCTATAGGGAAGTGCCTCAAGGGGGTGTTGGTTTCAGCCCCATTGAGCTTCTCTTTGGACATTCCATGAGGGGGCCCCTTGCCTTAGTAAGAGGTTTGTTTGGTCACTCTGAGCCACACCCTGTTTGGTCGCTCTGAGCTAAACCATGTTTGGTCGCTCTGAGCCACACCAAATTTGGTCGCTCTGAACCACAGCATGTTTGGTCGCTCTGAGCCACACCATGTTTCGTTGCTCTGAGCCACAGCATGTTTGGTCGCTCTGAGACACAGCATGTTTGGTTGCTCATATTTGGTCGCTCTGAGCCACACCATGTTTGGTCGCTCCGAGCCACAGCATGTTTGGTCGCTCTGAGCCACACCATCTTTGGTTGCACTGAGCCACAGCATGTTTGGTCACTCTGAGCCACGCTATGTTTGGTCGCTCTGAGCCACAGCATGTTTGGTCGCTCTGAGCCACGCCATGTTTGGTCGCTCTAAGCCACACCATGTTTGGTCGCTCTGAGCCACAGCATGTTTGGTCGCTCATATTTGGTCGCTCTGAGTCACATCATGTTTTGTTGCTCTGAGCCACACCATGTTTGGTCGCTCTGAGCCACACCATGTTTGGTCGCTCATATTTGGTCGCTCTGAGCCACAGCATGTTTGGTCGCTCTGAGCCACACCATCTCTGGTTGCACTGATCCACAGCATGTTTGGTCGCTCTGAGCCACACCATGTTTGGTCGCTCATATTTGGACGCTCTGAGCCACAGCATGTTTGGTCGCTCTGAGCCACACCATCTTTGCTTGCACTGAGCCACGCCATGTTTGGTCGCTCTGAGCCACAGCATATTTGGTCGCTCTGAGTCACACCATGTTTGGTCACTCTGAGCCACAGCATGTTTGGTCGCTCTGAGCCACTGCATGTTTGGTCGCTCTGAGCCACACCATCTCTGGTTGCACTGAGCCACAGCATGTTTGGTCAATCTGAGCCACGCTATGTTTGGTCGCTCTGAGCCACAGCATGTTTGGTCGCTCATATTTGGACGCTCTGAGCCACAGCATGTTTGGTCACTCTGAGCCACACCATGTATGGTCGCTCCGAGCCACAGCATGTATGGTCGCTCCGAGCCAGAGCATGTTTGGTTGCTCTGAGCAACACCATCTTTGGTTGCACTGAGCCACGCCATGTTTGGTCGCTCTGAGCCACAGCATATTTGGTCGCTCATATTTGGTCGCTCTGAGTCACACCATGTTTAGTCGCTCTGTGACTGAAGGGGTACCTTTGACTGTGTTCCCTCCGTACCCACGTTCTCCTCACCTGGGCTTTCCGAGTCGATGGTATCTTGCAGGCCTCGACGTGCCAGGTAGTCTCTCTCTTTCCTCTGGTGCGAGGGCTTGTCACGGAGAGAAGCCACTGTGGCCGCTGGGTGTGAACAGCGGCACAGCGACCCCCTCTCCGGAATCAAACCAGAAAAAGCAGGGAAAAACCCACTAGGGGAAAAAACCCTGATAGGAGGTGCCAAGACTGTTCTCAGAAGGCCAGCAGTCCACCGATGAAGAGGAGGAAGCGAAGGATCACCAAACGCTGAAAACGTCCACTGTAGCGGTCGACCTGGAGAGAGGCGAGGGAAACAGCAGCTGGGAGGTCCGGACTGAAGGTAGAAGTCTTCCGAGAGGCACTGCGGAGGAACACGGGAGCACGGGAGAGAAAACCCCGCGATGACCAGACTCAAGAGCTAGGTGAGAGGACGAGAGGGAGAGAGAGAGAGAGAGAGAGAGAGAGAGAGAGAGAGAGAGAGAGAGAGAGAGAGAGAGAGAGAGAGAGAGAGAGAGAGAGAGCACGGCAGACGCCGCCTAAAGGGGGTCAGCGGATGGCAAAGGGAAACAAAGTATGGAGGTTACTGGTGACTGGACACCTATGAGAAGTAACCGCGTGGGGGTAAATATTAACCCCTAGTAGAATCCAAAGCGAGGTGCAGAGGAAGAGCGAAGGACCCAGAAACGAAGTAAACAACGGAGAGGGGTTGCAACGCAATGACCTGCCGGGAGGCAGGGATTTTATACTCCCGGCAGCGTTGCGTCTCGCGTTAGGAGCTGCGGCCATAAACACAAAAAAGGGACTAAAGCAACCTTCCCCCATGACCTCTCAAACTCCAACGCGGAAGTAAACGCCAGTCACGGCGATGGCCGCGACTGCGAGTGACAGTATGCCCCCCCCTAGAGTGCAACCGCCCAGGCCTACCTGGGTGCAAGCGATGGAACTTTGCCAACAGTTGAGGGGCATGTACATGGGAAGCTGGCTCCCAGGAATCCTCCGACCTTGGGAAACCCTTCCATGACAGGAGGTATTCCAACCGACCATGAAGGAATCTGGAATCACGAATGGCGGAAACTTCGTATTCCTCCTGGTCGGTTGTAGTGACAGGTAGTTTCCGGCGGAGAGACCGGTGATTGGGATCTGAATAGTAAGGTTTAAGAAGAGAGGCGTGAAAAACAGGGTGTATGCGTCTGAGAGACGGAGAGAGTTGTAGGCGATAGGCAACTGGATTGACCTTGGAGAGGATGGGAAAAGGTCCCAAGAAACGAGGAGATAGTTTAGAAGGCCTTGTCCATCTGGGAAGGAATCTGGTGGACAACCACACTTTGTCCCCCGGTTTCCATGAAGGTGTATCCCTGCGGTGTTTATCGGCCTCGGTCTTATTCCGCCGTCTGCAATCCGCCAAACTCGTTAATGCACTGTCCCTGGCCTCCTTGAGATTACTTAACACCTCTTCTGCAGTGGGAGAGTTGGAGTAACTGGGTACCTCGGGCATTAGATAACGCGGGTGAACGCCATAGGTACAATAAAAAGGTGATAGGCCAGTGGCACTGTGCTTGGAGTTGTTGTACACGAATTCCGCCGTAGGGAGTAGAGAAACCCAATTATCTTGGCACTGGGAAATAAAACATCGCAAGTACTGCTCCAAAGTTGCGTTGAGTCGCTCCGTTTGGCCGTTTGTCTGGGGGTGAAACCCTGAGGATAGGGCCCTTTCCATCCCCAATCGAGTACATAAAGCCGTCCAGAATTTGGATATGTACTGGCTTCCTCGATCGGATATCATCTTGTCGGGGAGGCCATGATGCTTAAAGATATCTCGGGCAAAGGTTTCTGCCATTTTGGTGGCCGAAGGGAGTCCTGGAAGAGGAGAGAAATGGGCTAGCTTGCTTAGAGAGTCCACTGTCACCATGATACATGTGCATGACTCGGAGTCGGGAAGCTCCACTATGAAGTCCGTGGAGATGAGACCCCACGGGCGAGTCGGCATCTCTGCTTGGGTAAGAAGTCCTAGGGGCTTCCCGGAAGCATATTTGACACTGGCACAAGTAGGGCAGGTCTTTACGTAGTTAAACACATCTCTCCTGATGTTGGGCCACTGGAACGATCTCGAGATGAGTTCCAACGTACCATTCCCGCTTCGGTGTCCACCTAGACGTGAGTCGTGACACCATTTAAGGATTTTCCGGCGCAGTGACCCCTCAGGAATATACCACTTCTTCTTGTAGAAGACCCAGCCGTCTTTGATTTGGAAAGGAGAATCAACGGAAAAAGAGAACTGGGGAGCCTCTTGCGCAACGGCAGCCTTGACCTCCTGAAGGAAAGAACTCACTGTGGCTAAGATCCGATTTCTGTGGAATAACGGCTCAGACTTGACCGCTACCGTTTCCAAGTGGGAATCTTTGCGAGACAAAGCGTCAGCCAGACGGTTGAGAGACCCAGGGATGTACGTGATCTGGAAGTCGTACTGCGAAAACAGGTAGGCCCATCTAGCTTGTCTGGAGTTAGAACATTCCATGTCCTGTAAAGCCTTGAGGTTTTTGTGGTCAGTGCGAATGAGAAACCGATGACGGGCACCCATGAGAAGGTGCCTCCATTCCTCACAAGCCAATTTCATCGCCAACAATTCTTTCTCCAAAACCGAGTAGTTGAGCTGGCTGGGAGAAAGAGTCTTAGAGAGATAGGCGACCGGATGCTCCACCTTGTTGAAAGACTGAAGCAACACTGCTCCTACAGCGATAGCGGAGGCGTCCGTCTCCAGAATAAATGGAAGAGTTTGGTTTGGATGCTGCAGAATCGGGGCAGAGCAGAAGAGGGTTTTTAGATGACAGAAACTTCTTTCTGCTTCAGTAGACCAGGAAAAAGGATAGGCCGTCTTCTTGAGTAGGCGGGTGATGGGAAACACCACCTCTGAAAAGTTCGGAATGAATCTTCGGTAGTAATTTGAAAGACCCAAGAACCTCTGAACCTCCCGGACAGAGGTCGGGGCCGGCCAGCCAAGAATCACTTGCATCTTGTCAGGATCCATGGCGATCCCTTCTTCTGATAGCACGTATCCCAGATAATGTACCGAAGGTACCGCGAAGCTGCACTTCTCCTCTTTGACCAGAAGATGGTTTTCCTTAAGACGCTCCAAAACTCGTCGTACTTGTGCTATGTGTTCTCTCATATTAGGGGAAAAAACCAAGATATCATCTAAATAGATGATGACCGAGATGGAAAGCATGTCGGAGAACATCCGGTCCATGAACCTCTGAAATACCGCAGGGGCGTTCACCAAGCCAAACGGCATTACCTTGTATTCATATAGGCCCAGAGGAGTACGAAACGCAGTTTTCCATTCGTCACCCTTGGCTATCCGCAACAAATGGTAAGCGTTTCGTAGGTCCAGTTTGGTAAAGATTCGAGCACCTTGCACTGCCTCAATAATATCCGTGATTAGGGGCATCGGATACCTGTCACGGACTGTCACTGTATTTAGACCCCTGTAGTCGATGCAAGGTCTAAGATCGGTGGAATCTCTTTTCTTTATAAAAAACAAAGGGGCTCCTGCTGGAGACTTGGAAGGTTGTATGAGACCATTCTCCATGTTGGTATCCAAGTATTTCTGAAGCACTTGTCTCTCGGTCTGAGTGAGGGCGAACATCCTTCCGAATGGCACCAAGGCATGGGGCTCCAGGTCGATAGTGCAGTCCTCTGGCCGATGGGGTGGAAGTCTGGCATGGAGGCACTCCTGAAAAACGTCTGAAAAATCTGAGCAGAAATAGGGTAAAGCATGGATACCTACATGATTATTGGGAAACACCTTGACTGGCTGAAGATCAGCCCGACCTTCCAGAGAACAACAGTTAGTAGCGCAATATGGGGAACTGAAGCTTATTTGGTTCTCGGTCCAATTAATCAGAGGATTGTGTCGTCGGAGCCAGGTAATGCCCAAGATGATGGGAAAATGAGCCGCTCTGATAATATCAAAACTCAGGACTTCCTTATGTTGGTTGATCGTCAAAGTGAGTTCCTCAGTGGTATGGGTGATAGGACCTGAGGACAAAGGCGAGCCGTCTACTCCTTCCACCTTCTGACCTTCTGCCCGGGGAATTCGACGGAGGCCCACCTTGTCAGCCCACACGGTGTCAACAAAGTTCCCTGCCGCGCCACAGTCCAACAGAGCCAGTGTCTCCTCCTGATGGTTTCCGAGGTTGAGTTGTACTGGAATGACCATTAGCCTGGAATCTTCCTTAGACTCGGAAGAGGTCACTGACAGAGAAACATAGGGACGATGGAGATTTCTTAAAGACCCTCGGTCGTTTGTCCCTACTAACGCCGAGGGTAGTCGTTTCCCGACCTCTTGTTTGACAGTTCTGTGCAGTCTCTGAGAAAATGCTGCTCTGATCCGCAGTAGGCACACAGTCCTTTCTCTCTTCTGCGACGTCTTTCAGCAGCGGACAAGGGCGCCCTGGTAGCACCGATCTGCATAGGTTCTTCCGTAATGATGTTAGTAGAGCGACCAGGGAGAACGGGTACAGAGGGGTCTGAGTTATGGCCAGGAGTCCTTTGCTTACGACGTTCAACTCGTCTCTCCTGAAGGCGATACTCGATGTGAAGAGCAGCAGAAAGTAGATCTGTGAAAGTAGGAGAACGAGGAGACCTGGCTAGCTCGTCTTTAATTTCTTCCTTCAGTCCTCTTCTGAAAATGGCATACTGGGCTGTCTCGGGCCATCCGGCCCCGGCTGCTAATGTCTTGAAAGAGGAGATGTATGATAACACGTCTAGCGAGCCTTGCCTGACATCCAACAGGTCTTCGCAGGCTGTAAAGGAGAGCTCTGGTCGTTCGAAGGTGTGCTTGAGAAGATTCTGAAACCCCGGATAGTCCTGCAGAATGGCGTTTCCGCTAGTCACCAGAGGGGTGGCCCAGGAAAGAGCGTTTCCCGTCATGTTGGTTATTAGGAAACCCACCCGGGCCTGATCTGTAGCAAAGGTACGGGGTCTGAACGTAAAGTGAACCAGGCATGCTTCGAGAAACTCCTTTACCTTCTTTGGGGAGCCATCAAATTTCCCCGAGGACAGTGCCATGGGTGGCAATTCCGAGGGAGTAGGTTCCCTAGCCGCAACCATCTGTTTAAGCAAAGCGTTCTCAGTCTTGACCCCTTGTAGCTCTTGGGACATCGCTTGGAATGCCTTCCAGAGCTCTTGGACTTGTTCGTCAGCTGACATCGTGATACTCTTTGGCGTTGCAATCTGTGACTGAAGGGGTACCTTTGACTGTGTTCCCTCCGTACCCACGTTCTCCTCACCTGGGCTTTCCGAGTCGATGGTATCTTGCAGGCCTCGACGTGCCAGGTAGTCTCTCTCTTTCCTCTGGTGCGAGGGCTTGTCACGGAGAGAAGCCACTGTGGCCGCTGGGTGTGAACAGCGGCACAGCGACCCCCTCTCCGGAATCAAACCAGAAAAAGCAGGGAAAAACCCACTAGGGGAAAAAACCCTGATAGGAGGTGCCAAGACTGTTCTCAGAAGGCCAGCAGTCCACCGATGAAGAGGAGGAAGCGAAGGATCACCAAACGCTGAAAACGTCCACTGTAGCGGTCGACCTGGAGAGAGGCGAGGGAAACAGCAGCTGGGAGGTCCGGACTGAAGGTAGAAGTCTTCCGAGAGGCACTGCGGAGGAACACGGGAGCACGGGAGAGAAAACCCCGCGATGACCAGACTCAAGAGCTAGGTGAGAGGACGAGAGGGAGAGAGAGAGAGAGAGAGAGAGAGAGAGAGAGAGAGAGAGAGAGAGAGAGAGAGAGAGAGAGAGAGAGAGAGAGAGAGAGAGAGCACGGCAGACGCCGCCTAAAGGGGGTCGGCGGATGGCAAAGGGAAACAAAGTATGGAGGTTACTGGTGACTGGACACCTATGAGAAGTAACCGCGTGGGGGTAAATATTAACCCCTAGTAGAATCCAAAGCGAGGTGCAGAGGAAGAGCGAAGGACCCAGAAACGAAGTAAACAACGGAGAGGGGTTGCAACGCAATGACCTGCCGGGAGGCAGGGATTTTATACTCCCGGCAGCGTTGCGTCTCGCGTTAGGAGCTGCGGCCATAAACACAAAAAAGGGACTAAAGCAACCTTCCCCCATGACCTCTCAAACTCCAACGCGGAAGTAAACGCCAGTCACGGCGATGGCCGCGACTGCGAGTGACACGCTCTGAGCCACAGCATGTTTGGTCGCTCTGAGCCACCGCATGTTTGGTCGCTCTGAGCCACACCATCTTTGGTTGCACTGAGCCACAACATGTTTGGTCGCTCATATTTGGACGCTCTGAGCCACAGCATGTTTGGTCGCTCTGAGCCACACCATGTATGGTCGCTCCGAGCCACAGCATGTTTGGTCACTCTGAGCCACGCTATGTTTGGTCGCTCTGAGCCACACGATGTTTGGTCGCTCTGAGCCACACCATGTTTGGTCACTCTGAGCCACACCATGTATGGTTGCTCCGAGCCACAGCATGTTTGGTCACTCTGAGCCACGCTATGTTTGGTCGCTCTGAGCCACACCATGTTTGGTCGCTCTGAGCCACACCATGTTTTGTTGCTCTGAGCCACACCATGTTTGGTCGCTCTGAGCCACGCTATGTTTGGACGCTCTGAGCCACAGCATGTTTGGACGCTCTGTGCCACAGCATGTTTGGTCGCTCTGAGCCACACCATCTCTAGTTGCACTGATCCACAGCATGTTTGGTCGCTCTGAGCCACACCATCTCTAGTTGCACTGATCCACAGCATGTTTGGTCGCTCTGAGCCACACCATGTTTGGTCGCTCATATTTGGGCGCTCTGTGCCACACCGTCTTTGGTCGCTCTGAGTCACACCATGTTTTGTTGCTCTGAGCCACACCATGTTTGGTCGCTCTGAGTCACACCATGTTTTGTTGCTCTGAGCCACACCATGTTTGGTCGCTCTGAGCCACAGCATGTTTGGTCGCTCATATTTGGTCACTCTGAGCCTCACCATGTTTGGTCGCCCTGAGCCTCACCATGTTTGGTCGCTCTGAGCCACAGCATGTTTGGTCGCTCATATTTGGTCACTCTGAGCCTCACCATGTTTGGTCACTCTGAGCCTCACCATGTTTGGTCGCCCTGAGCCTCACCATGTTTGGTCGCTCTGAGCCACAGCATGTTTGGTCGCTCATATTTGGTCACTCTGAGCCTCACCATGTTTGGTCACTCTGAGCCTCACCATGTTTGGTCGCCCTGAGCCACACCATCTCTAGTTGCACTGATCCACAGCATGTTTGGTCGCTCATATTTGGTCACTCTGAGCCTCACCATGTTTGGTCGCTCTGAGCCTCACCATGTTTGGTCGCTCTGAGCCACAGCATGTTTGGTCGCTCATATTTGGTCACTCTGAGCCTCACCATGTTTGGTCGCCCTGAGCCTCACCATGTTTGGTCGCTCTGAGCCACAGCATGTTTGGTCGCTCATATTTGGTCACTCTGAGCCTCACCATGTTTGGTCACTCTGAGCCTCACCATGTTTGGTCGCCCTGAGCCTCACCATGTTTGGTCGCTCTGAGCCACAGCATGTTTGGTCGCTCATATTTGGTCACTCTGAGCCTCACCATGTTTGGTCACTCTGAGCCTCACCATGTTTGGTCGCCCTGAGCCTCACCATGTTTGGTCGCTCTGAGCCACAGCATGTTTGGTCGCTCATATTTGGTCACTCTGAGCCTCACCATGTTTGGTCACTCTGAGCCTCACCATGTTTGGTCGCCCTGAGCCACACCATCTCTAGTTGCACTGATCCACAGCATGTTTGGTCGCTCTGAGCCACACCATGTTTGGTCGCTCTGAGCCACAGCATGTTTGGTCGCTCTGAGCCACAGCATGTTTGGTCACTCTGAGCCACAGCATGTTTGGTCACTCTGAGCCACAGCATGTTTGGTCACTCTGAGCCACCGCATGTTTGGTCGCTCTGAGCCACACCATCTCTAGTTGCACTGATCCACAGCATGTTTGGTCGCTCTGAGCCACAGCATGTTTGGTCGCTCATATTTGGACGCTCTGAGCCACAGCATGTTTGGTCGCTCTGAGCCACAGCATGTTTGGTCGCTCTGAGCCACAGCATGTTTGGTCGCTCTGAGCCACACCATGTTTGGTCACTGAACGATGCCCTTTTCAGATAGTTGCTTCAGACTGTACATTGCAGGAAATGGCCCTGGGAAGCAGAGCATACCATCTCTAATCTCTCTGAGACTGAAACTAGACCATACCATGGCCTTGTAACATAATATTTCAGTCAGGCTTTAAAATCATTTGGATTTCTCCTGATTGTCTTTACCTTCTATTTTTGCTATAGATGTTCTGTAGTTAGTAGGTTTTTTATGTGTATATGTTTATGTATTGCATCTATAGTCCTCGGATTTATATGAGACTTTGTCATTGAAAATCTTATAAATAAATGAAGAAAAAGTAGCAGTGTGCAGTGGGGCTCATTACGAGTCAGCCGTAAAACGCTGGTAATTCTGGTGTGCTGGCATTACCATTTCCAGAGGAGGGGGGGTGACTGTTGGAATTACCAGTGAATTACGAGTCCTCGGGTCCCCCCCTTCCGGAGAAGGTAATACAGGCAAGCCGGAATCACCAGCATCACCAGCCACCTAACGGTATTCCCAGCACTTTTACTGTATACAGGCAAACTCATCGGCAATCATCTGGCGGTATTACCAGCACTTTTACTGTATACCGGCAAACTCATCGCATCGGCAGCAATCTGGCGGTATTACCAGCACTTTTACTGTCTACCGGCAAACTCACCACATCGGCAGCCATCTGGCAGTATTACCAGCACTTTTACTGTATACCGGCAAACTCAGCGCATCAGCAGCCACCTGGCTGTATTACCAGCACTTTTACTGTATACCGGCAAACTCTGCGGCATCGGCAGCAATCTGGCAGTATTACCAGCACTTTTACTGTATACCGGCAAACTCTCTGGCATCGGCAGCCATCTGGCAGTATTACCAGCACGTTTACTGTATACCGGCAAACTCACCGCATCGGCAGCCACCTGGCTGTATTACCAGCACTTTTACTGTATACCGGCAAACTCATCGCATCGGCAGCAATCTGGCGGTATTACCAGCACTTTTACTGTCTACCGGCAAACTCACCGCATCGGCAGCCATCTGGCAGTGTTACCAGCACTTTTACTGTATACCGCCAAACTTGTATTGAGTGTCCTTGAGCGTTGCTTGTTTTCCTATCTTCTGCCCGCATTCCCAGTGTGCTAAGGCTGCTAGCCAGTGCTTTAAGTGGGCCAGGCACTGCCGGGGCCACGCCCCAGCAGTTTCCTAAACATGGGGATGAGCCGGTCCCACCAAAACATTGGCAGGATGCATTACCCCATTGCGGCCGCAGTCGCGACGGGAGATGCACCCGCCATTAGTTCAGGCAAGCTGACAGAAGTGTCAGCCAGCCACAGCATCGCTGTAGCTGGCTGGCACTTCCGTCAGTCACTGTAACTTCCTCTGGTGACCCCTTGCGTGAGGGGTAACCAGAGGAAGTTACTGTGCCTTTGTTTGCCCAGGTCGTTGAGACGTCTTTAACCCTCGGTGAGCCTGGGGTCTCCTCAACATATTTCGAGATTTATAAAAGATGGCTTGAAAAGTGCACAATTCAAGCCATTTTTATAAAGCTTTACCGAGGGACAGGGTGGGAATGGGATAAGAAAAAAGCCTGGACACCCAAAAAAAAGTGGCCCATCCCTCTCCTCAAAAAAGTGGCCCACCCCTCGCCTCACGACTCTTGACCTCTGATGACATCACCGGAAGTGATGTTATTTGACCCCACCCCAAAGTGACATCCCAGGAAGTGATGAAACACGACCTTTCACCCCTTGACAAAAAAGGAAGTGGCATCAAATAGCATTGTTCCTAAGTACACTGCGAAAAGTATAGTTATGATTTTACTAATGTGATATACATTTTATACAAGAATGGATCACCATATGTAATATTTGTGTATATAGATCCATATTTTCAAATTACTGTGAATGCAAGCAGATGTCCAAGGCCAAATGATAATATGTTATTTTATAGCACTTATGCATAAGCTCTTTTTTATAGTACAAATGTACATACAATATCACCCAACCTGTGTTGGTACTCATTTATCGACCTAGGAAGGATGAAAGGCTGAGATGTCCTTGCTGGGATTCAAATCTGCATATAACAAACACATTGCAGCAGCGAGTGCTCAACCCAGTGAGCTATCATATCGGTAAAATGAACAATTATTCTGTAGTGGATACCATTAAACAGGTAACTGAGATTTAACAGCAGACCAGTTCATTTGCAGGTCTCGTTAAAAGTTGGCCGCATGTCAAGCCTGCATGGATCTACTTTCAGGCTTCAGAGGTTGACAAAATATGGAAATCAGCGCACTTACAGGACATCCCATACTCAGAGCGCTTGTTACCTCATACATGTAAACAAACATCCTGAACAGCATGCCAGTGAGATGGGAAAGATAGGCATATCACAACAAAGCATTCATTGTGGCCCAATGAAGTCAATGGCCATTTGATGTGCTATGGTCAAATATTTGTACACTGTACAGAAGCTTTTAGGCACAAGCATTTTGTCAAGTGACCGAGGACACCGAGATGGAATGCCTTGTGATGATCGTAACAGAGACAAGGGCAGAAAAAAAACATGCTAGTACTGCAACTTGTGAAAGGCAAAATACATAGTCTGAAATGGATGCTTTTTCTACTCTAAAATTGGTTATCACTAATATCACTAATACATATTAATCACTAATACAACAGCACAGCCACTCCAGGGGGCACCGTGCCCCCTGGAGTGGCCACACTGTGATAGCCAGCGGCCTGGCGGTGGCCCGCCGGCCCCTCAACTTTGCATGCTGCAGCGGCATGTGAATGATGCATGCTTCATAATGTATGATGCACACGTCATGCATGCAAATCAATCATCAAAGCAGGGTAAGAGGTGTTACCCTGCTTTGATGAATTATGCCGTTGCAGGTGTTTTAAAAGAAAATATATACATATTTTTTTTCAAAATATTTTGTTTTCTAAATATTTTTTTTTTTGTCCAAACCGGCCCCGGCATGGCCAGAAACTGGCCCCCACTCCCCAGGGACGATTTTGGCCCGGCCACGGATCGAAATGCCGAGGGGCCAATCCAACCCTGCCGAGGGCCAAAGACACCTCTGGCTTTGTCCGTCGGGAAAGCTTTGTAAAAGATAGATTGAATTGTGCACTTTTCAAGCCATCTTTTATAAACATAGAAATGTTTAACAAAGATGGATTGGAAAGTACAGAAACCATAAGGTACACATATAAATATATAAATGCTATATATTTGTGTGTGCACCTTACTATGGTTTATGTAGTTTTCAAGCCATCTTGAAGTACACAAACCATCGTAAGGCACGCAAACAGATATATAAATGCTTGTGTACCTTACTATAGTTTGTGTACGTTTTGAAGGCCACGCCCATCTCGCAAGCCACGCCCCAAATGAGGGCCGTGCCTCGATTTCTTACCCCACTTAAAGCCCTGCGCAGCCTGGAGCACTTCAAAGAGTTTTTTTTACTGAAATGAAGACGGTCACAAACGCTAAAAATAAAATGCAGTTACAATAAATCACGAATCTGGCCAGTCTGCATGTTTGGCATGCCGCCGCTATATGTCACAGCGAGCATGTGAGACTCGCGCACATTTCCTGCTCATACGACCCGTTCATGCGCAAAGCAGCAACGCACAACGGCCTGCCACATTGCAAGCGCACCCTCTTCTCTAACGCAAAGTGTGGCTCCCCACCGCGTCGCAGCTGGCGCAGTGTGCTCTCTACAGTGTGAGAGGTTCCGATACGCCCAGAGCCGTCACGTATGAGCACATTCGCAGTTACTACACCGGTGTGGCGTGTGTGCATGTGTGCTGTGACTGTGGGGATCAGAGAACACCTGGGGACGTGGCTTTTGCTTGGATCGATTCTGATTCTGCCCCCTCTGGAATGAGTGTGCTAGCGCAGGAGTGATGGCAGCGTTCTGCCACAGTCCAAGGCATCTTTCTGGACTTGTCAATTTGAATAGCTCTGCTGGCGTGATGGTGTGCTTTCTCATCGCCCAGCATCCTCTAGTCCCTCCGCGGAACAGCAGGCTTACTTAATTAGACAATTAATCTAATTATCAATTAGCTGCAAATGCCAGCAGCATTTTTATGTAACTTGGCCCAGCCACTCACGAGTGCTGGAACTTCTCCGTTGCTTCTCCGCGTGGCTGTTTAACGCCTGCATGACCCTGTTGGCTACAAGTCCTCATGCAGAGGAAGGCAGAGGACCCCGGATCCGACTGATCATAAAGCCAGCAGCGACTCACTTATACACATGTCCATGACTGGAAGACTCACTGCTTCCCACTCCTGGTCTGTGGTCCCACTAAAACCGCAAACCTGCCTTCTGCTGGCTTGCCACCATGGGCACTCCCCCTACACTAGTGAAGAGGGCCAGGATGATGGGGTACTTTCCTACTCGTAGCTGGCGTTCAGTCCTTAAGTCAGGAGTGATCATTGCCGACTGAGCAGTCTAGCAGAATAGTGCCTTTCCTTGAGTACTACCTTGCAGGGCTGGTTATCCAGACAGTCACAAGCTCCAGACAGGGCTTCGGTCATGGACTGTGTGATGGGGTGCTCAAACATACCCTGACACACCAATACCTGATACAGAGTAGGGAACCTGGGATGGTGGTGCTGGGCGTTAGAATTAGGGGGGAAATGTCAACAGGCCTGAAAGGACTCACAGGCTACCTTTAAAAAAGAAAGTTCAAACTCATGTGTACAGATTCTTTTTAATTTATCAAACATTTTCTGTAGCGAATCCTGGCCAAAGGGTAGCTGAGTACTGTGCACATTTAATAAAATACAAATAGGGATCATATATGGAACAAATGATTAAAGCAAATACTAACACGTCAAATCACAGAGTAAAACTACACTTTCCCCAAAATGATTTTATTTATTCATTTATTTATTTATTTACATTCATGAAGCGCACAAGCTCAAGGGCATCAAGGCGCTATTGCGAACCAGTTACACTGAACTAGCAGAGACGGAAAGCAATGGGACACACGGCCAATATCACACAGTCATGCACAAATGCTGAGGCACGAAGGTTCCTGCTTGTCTGTGGTTTGAGGCTCGTGAACAATAGGGTCACGTAAGGCAAACACCCACGTTTTTAGGGCCTTGCGGAAGGGCCAGTTTTGGCGGTTTCTGCTCTTAGTTCTGGGGGGAGTTCCGGTATTTGGCTGCGACTGACAGGAAATAGACCCTCCTCCTCTTAACCTTCCCACCTTTGCTATTGTTAGGCGGTTTGCATGAGTTGTTCTTACTGGTCAGGTTGACATGGATCTTTCAATCTTCAGGGATTGGTATTGGGGAGCAGTGTTGTATAGGCATTTGCGAGTGATGGATAATGTTAAAAATTATCCTTTCACAAGTGGCGGCCAGTGAACTTTTTTTTCTCATAGCTGATATATGGTCTCTTAATAACATTAGAAAAATATGACAGTGACTAAGAACAATTAATTATATGTATATATACACTATACATTTTTAATGCTGCTCTGTGGAAGGCCAGAGGGTCACCGGTGATGAAGCACGCTGCCCCTAATTAACTGGCCAAGGAAACTAAGGTTTTAAATATCAGTTAGCTCCCTTCAATCCTCACGCCACCAAACCTAAACAAATCTTCAGAGGCGGCAACAGCTTAGACGTCACCAACGCCAAGTCCTTGAGCAAGTTCCAATCATGCTTCAGGCTCCAGGAGAACAATCTCCAATTCAGTAAAGAACTGAGAACTTACTCTTCTGGAGCACGCTTTCACCCAGCTTCAGGCTCCAGGAGAACAATCTCCCATTCACAAAGAAATTGAGAACGTCCTCTTCTGGAGCAAGCTCCAATCAAGCTTCAGGCTCCAGGAGAACCATCTCCCATTCAGTAAAGAACTGAGAACTTCCTCTTCTGGAGCAAGCTTCCACCAAGCTTCAGGCTCAAAGAGAGCAATCTCCCATTCAGTAAATAAATTAGAAATTTCTCTTCTGGAGCAAACTCCAATCAAGCTTCAGACTCCAGGTGAACCATCTCCAATTCAGTAAAGAACTGAGAACTTACTCTTCTGGAGCAAGCTTCCACCAAGCTTCAGGCTCAAAAAGAGCAATCTCCCATTCAGTTAATAAATTAGAAATTTCTCTTCTGGAGCAAACTCCAATCAAGCTTCAGACTCCAGGTGAACCATCTCCAATTCAGTAAAGAACTGAGAACTTACTCTTCTGGAGCATGTTTTCACCCAGCTTCAGGGTCCAGGAGAACAATCTCCCATTCACAAAGAAATTGAGAACGTCCTCTTCTGGAGCAAGTCTCCACCAAGTTTCAGGCTCCAGGATAATATGCCATTAATAAAAGAACTGAGAAATTCCTCTCAGGAGCAAGCTCCAATCAAGCTTCAGGCTCCAGGAGAACCATCTCCCATTCAGTAAAGAACTGAGAACTTCCTCTTCTGGAGCAAGCTTCCACCAAGCTTCAGGCTCCAGGAGAACAATCTCCCATTCCCAAAAAAATGGACAACTTCCTCTTCTGGAGCAAGTCTCCACCAAGCTTCAGGCTCCAGGACAACAATACGCCATTAATAAAAGAACTGAGAACTTCCTCTTCAGGAGCAAGCTCCAATCAAGCTTCAGGCTCCAGGAGAACCATCTCCAATTCAGTAAAGAACTGAGAACTTCCTCTTCTGGAGCAAGCTTCCACCAAACTTCAGGAGAACACTCTCCCATTCAGTAAAGATCTGAGAACGTTCTTTTCTGGAGCAAGCATCCACCAAGCTTCAGGCTCCAGGAGAACAATCTCCCATTTAGTAAAGAACTGAGAACTTCCTCTACTGTCTCAAGTTTACACCAATCTTCAGGCTCCAGGAGAACAATCCCACATTCAGTAAAGAACTGAGAAATTCCTCTTCTGGAGCAAGCTTCCACCAAGCTTCAGGCTCCAAGAGAACATTTTGTCATTAAGTAAAGAACTGATAACTTCCTCTTCTGGAGCAAGTTTCCACCAAGCTTCAGGCTCCAGGAGAGCAATCTCCCAGACAGTAAAGAACTGGGAACTTCCTCTTGTGGAAGGCCTTTTCGAACGACCCTGGCCCGACCTGTTGAACATTCAGCTATGAAAGCAAAAAGAAGATAGCGAGGCTCAGTACCCCAAAAGGAAATACACCAAACGCGGGTTCAAAAGATACACAGATCTTTATTCTACAGCTGAACAGTTTCAAAGGACAAAGCAACAGATAGCTATCAGGCCCTCAGTGCAACACAGCGAATACCAGCCCTGTTCGGTGTGCTCCGTGAGTGGGGCTGTACAGTAAAATAGTTGTGCCTTTTATACAGTGTATAATCTGATGTTCAGCCCACTTGCAGGTTAATGAATCTCGGATCTAGGTTTCGTGCCGAGTTCGTTCCTAATTTATGTATCTATAAAATTAGGGGTTAGCCTTAATACATTCTCCAACAAGTTACAATAGCAACAGTGTGTCTTCGGATTTCACGTTGAGCCTTCGCACATCACTTATAGAATATAGTAAAACAAGTGTTCATATAAGATGCTCAAACAGTATTGTGCACAATATATGTTCATGGATTAGCTTCGTTGGCACAGGTAATCCTCTATACACAGATCAACGAAGGACAAGGTCTCAGTACATGACCCTAACATTTGGCCTGCGGCCAGTTTACCCATTAACTTGTACACAGAGGTCAAGACGGCCATGCTACATTCAAAACGCCACTGTCCACAATCTTAGAACACAGGGTGACTTTAGAGTGAGAATCTAAAATGGCGGATGAACCTAAAATGGCGGCTAACACGGATCTAAGGTCAGGACCTTGCAACGGGGACTTCTTCGTAGAGCGACTGGGCTTAGGCCAATATATACAATAAAGGTGGCATGATATGATTTCCCGTTCGACACAGCGACTACTTGTATTGCATCCTTCTGCATCCACTGGTGACGCTCTCCCGGAAGGTCCATCAAATAGTCCCAGCCACCTGCAAGCAGAGAGAGTCTAGTGGAAGAACCTGGAAACCAAGCACTCATTCTCTGGTTTCTGATGATTTGCATCACCCAGAACTCTGAGTGGCTGCACAGCATCGGTAGTGGAAAGCTCCAGAAGCCCCTCTTTCTTCTTCCCTTTTCTGACCCTCATACACTCATACTCTTTCCCAAGAGGGTCTTCTGGTATCCCCATGTTGCACTAATTTGTACTCAATGACCTATGCTAGTCGGTCCTTCAGTAACGCAACCTTTGGCCTAGCTGTGAATGGAGAGAGTCGGAGCGCCCCCGACCCTCAACCATCCATGTAGATAAGTGGGGTACTAGCCAGTTTTACTCCCGACACATAGGGAAACACTCCCAAGAAGAAAAACAGGGAGTAAAAATGCCATCAACAAAAAAGCGAACAATCCCAGCCTCACCTGAAGAAGACCTTTAAAGTGAAAATGTCTCTTTCAAATGTCACGGAAGTATGGATTACAGAAATCCATTTGTTTCCTCTGTTGGTGAGATCCCTCTGAAGTGCATGGAGGCGGGTGGCATATCAGATATCTGGAATACAATTTTGAGTTGTAACTAGTAGGAATGGCTGCGCGCTGAGATGCGCCCTGTACTGGTGCGTGAGTTTTGATCATCACAGGGATCAGAGGTTTGAAGATGGCTACTCTGCTTTGTGGTAGAGGGTATGTGTAGGAAGCTTGGCGTTTCAGCATATGTTGCATGGTGCGAATGTGTGAGGGGTTTGTGTGCCTTTGTGTTTGCACTTGGTTCAACCTAGAGATAGGAGATAGTTTGTGTATCACAGAATGTAGTTATTCAGAGTACTCTCCACGGTTGTATTTAAGTATCCCGAGAAGAGAAGAATGCTCGCCAGAGCAACTAGTGCCAACAGGGGCGTGCCGCACAAGGCGAACACAGAACAGGGCCCAGGTGAGCACCCAGTATCCCGAGAAGAGAAGAATGCTCGCCAGAGCAACTAGTGCCAACAGAGGCGTGCCGCACAAGGCGAACACAGAACAGGTCCCAGGTGAGCACCCAGTATCCCGGGAAGAGAAGTGTGCACACCAGAGCAACTAGTGCCAATAGGGGCGTGTCGGAACAAGGCGGACACAGAACAGGGCACAGGTGAGCACCCAGTATCCCGAGAAGAGAAGAATGCTCGCCAGAGCAACTAGTGCCAACAGAGGCGTGCCGCACAAGGCAAACACAGAACAGGGCACAGGTGAGCACCCAGTATCCCGGGAAGAGAAGTGTGCACACCAGAGCAACTAGTGCCAACAGGGGCGTGCCGGAACAGGGTGGACACAGAACAGGGCACAGGTGAGCACCCAGTATCCCGGGAAGAGAAGAATGCTTGCCAGAGCAACTAGTGCCAACAAGGGCGTGCCACACCCAGTACACGCCTCTCTGAGCCAACCTGTAAATCAGATGCACAGACAGGCACAGATCGCGACGGTCCTTCCAGGTGCAGCCATTTTAGCTGAAATTCTGTCATCATGTTTTTCAAAGACTTCTTCCAATCCTGACTGAGGAAGTAGTGAAATGTCACGAAAGCTCGCAAATAAGCAAAATAAGTGACTTTGTTATTCTAATGAAGGCATTGACTGGTTGCTTTCTTTTGTATCAACACTCTATTCACATACAAACATACACATGTGAACAACATAATGATAGGCATAAACAAAATAGAAGAATAACAGTGCCACTGGCCCACCCACCCTAATGAAACAATAACTCTTTTGAAGGTTGCAAGCATGACAAATATTAACATGATTCAGTTCCCGCTAATTAACATGTCCTGTGTACCTAGCCCCACTCTTCCCCAGAAGAGAACAGCAGAGCCTCCAAAGTGGGACTTAGCAGGGCCAACCTTTTAAAGAGAAGACAAAGAGAGCAGGTTGAACTACTCTACTCGCTGGTTACTCTGTGCCCTCCCGCTGGTTACTCTGTGCCCACCCACTGGTTACTCTGTGCCTTCCCGCTGGTTACTCTGTGCCATCCCGCTGGTTACTCTGTGCCCTCCCACTGGTTACTCTGTGCCTTCCCGCTGGTTAATCTGTGCCCACCCACTGGTTACTCTGTGCCTTCCCGCTGGTTACTCTGTGCCCTCCCGCTGGTTACTCTGTGCCCTCCCGCTGGCTACTCTGTGCCCTCTCGCTGGTTACTCTGTGCCCTCCCGCTGGTTACTCTGTGCCTTCTCTGCTCCATCACTGACCAGCTGGAGAAGAGCCGGCGGAGAAGGAGGGTCTACATAGAGCTGATTAAGGCAGGTTTCTCAAGCGGCTCCAGGTCAGGCTCCAGCAGATGCCCATGTCCATGTTTTCCCTGCATTCTTGGGCTTGTCGCCCTGCATTTGAAGTGCAGGGATAACAACCCCATCCAAAAAGCCATGATCAACAAGTGCCGAACATTCTCAGTGTTGAGAACCCTCAAACCAGCTGATGCCGGACTTCTTTTGTAGGTCCCAAGGCACAGGCTTCCCAGAGAGGACAACAATGTTCCTCAAAACCCATCTTTTCAACAAACAGGCCTAAGTGCCAGGCCTTTCCTCTGCAGCGATCTTCATCTCTATGAGAAAATGTAATGGAGAGTGGTGTTGCTATATCGCTAACCCCCCGGCCCCCTCAGTGCTTGAACACGTGCAGGGATATTGATACCACGGCCCCTGCTGCAGTTGTATGTTATCCATATCTGCCATTGTGTAAATTGTCCTAGTTCGCCATTTGGGACTTTTCCCCTCTATCTAGGAAAGTCTAATCTGTGTTTTTGCATTGCTGTTGGGTTTAAATACTAGGCTTTCCCCTCTATCCTGGACCCTTGATTCCAGATTGTTGCTTTGCTGTGTGGTATAGTTTGGTGTTGTGCACTGTAGTTCTCCCTCCCTTCTGTCTGTGCACTACCTCAATGGTGCTTGCATTCTCCCACAGCCTCTCTAACTGCTATTCTATTACCTATCCTATCTCTTTGTCGAAGTCTGGAAGGAAAAGGTTCAAGAAGGATCACCTGGTCTCCATCGCTGACACCTATGTCAACGCTTCTTCCAGGCAGACTGTCACTGACATCCTCTTTGTCGTTCCCTCTCGGACCTTTGGACTCCCCATTTGGTTTCAGTGCTCTCCCCCTTCTCTCCCTCTCCCATTAAGGGTGGCACCCGTTGGGATGTACTCTTGGCATTCTTTCTTTCCTCTAGTGTCATCATTAATATCTACCTAAAAGGCGCTGTCATAGTTCAGGGCTCTCAGCCCAACCTCCTCCTTCTTGATAGGCATTTTCCGTCTCCCATCAGTTTCCTCCCTTCTCCTGCCACTACTCCTTCTGCCACCCCTATGGGCTCTCTACTACCTCCGACGGGTGTAGCACACTCCTGTACCCCTCCTCGTTAGATCTTCAAAAGTGGTAACCTGCTACACCTAGCGACCCTCAAAACTTGCTCTACCGTCAAACACTCCTCTGACATCTGCCATCTCCTTGAAGACCTCTACCTCAACATCCTCGGTCTCACAGAGACGTGGTTCATGGCCAGCTCTGTCACAGGTTTTCACACTCTCCTCCTGGAGGGCTACAAGATCCTCTCTAAGCCCAGGCCTAACCAGTCCAGGGGTAGAGTGGCCCTGATCTTCCCTGAATGGGTCCCTGTGACTATCATACCCACTCAGGCCTACTCCTCCTTCGAATGCCTCGTCTGCAGGCTTGGTGTCTCTCCTACCCTCTCACTGACTCTATCCACCCTCTACAGGCTTCCTGGCAGTCTCCCTCTTCCCTTCCGAGTGGTCTGACCTCACCTCCTCTCCTCTCACCTCCTCTCTGCTGGCCTCCACCTCCAAGCTTCTGCTCCTCAGAGACTTCAATATTCACCTTGACTCCCCTGATGCGGCCTCTGGACTCTTCCGCAACCACTGTGACTCAATTCCCCTCTCCACCCTTCCCTCCGGTCCGACGCACACAGCCGGACACACCTTGGATGCTCTCATCTCTGCAGACATCCCCATCTCCAACCCTCTCACTACTCCTTTCTCCTGGTCTGATCATGCTCTCCTGGGTCCCACGGCTAAGCCACCACCCAAACTGCCAGTCTCCCTCTCCGTCATTCGACCTATGAAGCGAGAGTCAGTTGCTGCTTTTGACTCCGCCTTCATTCCCCCTCCTACTACTGCCACTGACTCTAACTCTGAGACAGCCCTTCCTAACCTTCAACTCTCCATTTCCAACACTCTGAACATCCTTGCCCTGTCATGAGGATTCGCATGAAGGCTGCCTCCAAGTGAAACTCCTGGTTTGAATCCGACCTAACTTCGCTGAAACACAAGCGCAGAGCTGCTGAGCGTAAGTGGCAGATTTTGTGCATATCTTCTGACAAGCTCGCCGTCCGCCTGCTCCAAAGACAATACAGACTTTCCACCTGCTCGAAGAAGACAGTCTATATCCAACCCTGCATCTCTGGTGCCACTAACAACACATCTTGTCTGGAAATTGCATTGTTGTGTCCCTGTATGTTTCTAAAGTGAGAATGCTTAGAATGCAGTCCATACCTGCAGTTATTGACTGCACTCCCACAATTCCTATTGGTCCAGAGGAGGTCAGCAATGATCCTCGTGTTGTAAGGATATTGTCTTATCTCATGGTGATGTGTTATAGCACCTGTTTCTTAATCTGCACAGCACTGAGCTCTTTACACCAGCGTACAAGCCCTAGTCTCCAAGTAGTCTTAATATTTCTATAGGCTTTTCTGTTCAAAAGTAACTCATATGGACAGCGGTGAGTGGGAAATCGCTGATGTACCTACAAAGAACACTATTTTCAATCCTCAAATCATTGCAACGATCCTGAAAAGTTAACTCAGGCTGTTAATGCACCTGCGGCACAGAACACCAAGGAGCCAACCTGTTACAGGATTGATGCCTCTTAAGAACAGTGGACACCCGAAGGCTGCAGGACACAGGTTTAAATCCTGGTAAAATTACGCATTCTTAAAACATTCAAACCGTGCAAAATTAGAAAGGTATTTTTCAATGGAGGAAGAACAACTTTCCTAAAAGCGCCAAATTCTATGAAAGCCTCACTCTTGCATGTCCCTTATGTATTCCCTGACAATGGCCCCAGTGACTGTCAGTAATGCAGGGCAGACAGTGCAAGTGCAGTCTCTTTGTAGAGCCTCACTTTTGCATAAAAAAGGAGGTGGTACCTGGGGTCATTAACATATACGGCACAAGTCTTTCCTTCATAAACTCTGCATTACCTGGACGGCATAACACTTTTCAAAAACAGAAAAGTGGGAGACTTTTTATAAACACTGGTAGTGAGACTGGTACCCATGCCGTCCCCACGCCATTATTTGATCAGTATTTGCAGCTGGAAAGCACAACCGTTCCCACGCAGTCCATCCACCCACCTCTGAACGGTGGTGCTGGAAACTGAAGGGGGAATGTCTGTCCCAGAGCTTAGAATTGCACCCTGAATGTCAGCTGAAAGCTATTACGCTCGCTGTGTGGGCAATGTGCGAATGTAGTTAAAACCAGAGCACAAGGCGAACCGCGAGAGTGACGATGCCCTCAGGGCACCGCGTGTACTGCCTGAGCACATTTAATGTCCTGAATTAAAGAAGTATGTTGCTTTGTGATAAGACTTCAAACATGGTGCCAGCTACACAGTGGTCCCCTGAGGCTTGGGCCCATTTCAACTGAAAAGGTTGAAAGGCCCTCACCACGCCTGATCACAGATAAAAAGTGCTCCGATGAGGCAAATATAACATTGCTGTAATGTGGGGGGGGGCTGTATGCTGCCTCTTGGATCTCCTCCAGTATGTAATACATGTATCTGGTCTGTATGACCAGGATGAGGGCACATATTGACAGTCTCCCTGCACTGCACTTCCTCGCAGCAGACTCCTTGGTGGGCCTTGCTAAAAGAAGGAAAGACTCTGCTCTTGTCGCTGTGCCTGGTATATTGCAACCTCTGCTCTGTGTCCACGTGCTGCCTGGCGCATGCGCTCAGTGTGGCGGCAAGTGCGATGGCTGGTACGGGATAGGGTCAAGTGTACTGGGCTTGCTGCTCACCCAAACATTCAAATGCATGCATCATTGAGCCATATATATATATACATATATACCAAGTCAGCCAGCCTCATGACTCGGATGCGAGGATCACATGGCTGTAGCATCTGTCGCTCTATTGTTGCGAGCATTGTGGCATGGCCAGGCATGCACACGACATGTGAGCCCTTGTGAAGCCGTGGAGTACAGCGGCACGGACGCCATCCCTAGGGACCGACCGCGCCAGATCTGGTGGGAGGATCACCTGGTACCGAGAGGTGGGTGATAGTCAGGTCACCCCAGAAAGTTTCCGAGCTGTGAAGCCCTTATACAAGTGGGAGCTGGCAGCACACGAAGGAGAGAGTCCAAAGTAGCATTACACCTGGAGTGCGCCTGGCAAAATGGCAGATCTAAGGAACCGAGCGCAGAGGGGAAGTGCTCTGACAGGACAGTGAACTAGGTTACAACACCCACTAGTACCAACAGGGGCGTGCCGGACTAGGCGGGCACAGGTGAGCACCCAGCATCCGGTTGTTGGTCACGGGCAGACAGTGTGTACGCCCGAGCACCTAGTGCCAACAGGGGCGTGCCGGAACAAGTCAGGCACAGAACAGGGCACAGATGAGCACCCAGTATCCCGGGAAGAGAAGAATGCTCACCAGAGCAACTAGTGCCAACAGGGGCGTGCCGGAACAAGGCGGACACAGAACAGGGCACAGGTGAGCACCCAGTATCCCGGGAAGAGAAGAATGCTTGCCAGAGCAACTAGTGCCAACAAGGGCGTGCCGGAACAAGGCAGACACAGAACAGGGCCCAGGTGAGCACCCAGTATCCCGGGAAGAGAAGAATGCTCGCCAGAGCAACTAGTGCCAACAGGGGCGTGCCGGAACAAGGCAGACACAGAACAGGGCACAGGTGAGCACCCAGTATCCCGGGAAGAGAAGTATGCTCGGCAGAGTACCCAGTACCAACAGGGGTGTGCCGGAACAAGGCAGACACAGAACAGGGCACAGGTGAGCACCCAGTATCCCGGCAAGAGAAGAATACTCCCCAGAGCAACTAGTGCCAACAGGGGCGTGCCGGAACAAGGCGGACACAGAACAGGGCACAGGTGAGCACCCAGTATCCCGGGAAGAGAAGTGTGCTCGCCAGAGCAACTAGTGTCAACAGGGGCGTGCCGGAAAAAGGCGGACACAGCAGGGCACAGGTGAGCACCCAGTATCCCGGGAAGAGAAGTATGCACGCCAGAGCAACTAGTGTCAACAGGGGCGTGCCGGAACAAGGCGGACACAGAACAGGGCACAGGTGAGCACCCAGTATCCCGGGAAGAGAAGAATGCTCGCCAGAGCAACTAGTGCCAACAGGGGCGTGCCGGAACAAGGGAGATACAAAACAGGGTCCAGGCGAGCACCCAGTATCCCGGGAAGAGAAGTGTGCACGCCAGAGCAACTAGTGCCAACAGGGGCATGCCGGAACAAGGCGGACACAGAACAGGGCACAGGTGAGCACCCAGTATCCCGGGAAGAAAAGAATGCTTGCCAGAGCAACTAGTGCCAACAGGGGCGTGGCGGAACAAGGCAGACACAGAACAGGGCCCAGGTGAGCACCCAGTATCCCAAGAAGAGAAGTGTGCTCGGCAGAGCAACTAGTGCCAACAGGGGCGTGCCGGAACAAGGCAGACACAGAACAGGGCACAGGTGAGCACCCAGTATCCCGGGAAGAGAAGTGTGCACGCCAGAGCAACTAGTGCCAACAGGGGCGTGTCGGAACAAGGCGGACACAGAACAGGGCACAGGTGAGCACCCAGTATCCCGGGAAGAGAAGTATGCTCGGCAGAGTACCTAGTACCAACAGGGGCGTGCCAGAACAAGGTGGACACAGAACAGGGCACAGGTGAGCCCCCAGTATCCCGGGAAGAGAAGAAAGCTCGCCAGAGCAACTAGTGCCAACAGGGGCGTGCCGGAACAAGGCGGACAGAGAACAGGGCACAGGTGAGCACCCAGTATCCTGGGAAGAGAAGAATGCTCGCCAGAGCAACTAGTACCTACAGGGGTGTGCCGGAACAAGGCGGAGACAGAACAGTGCACAGGTGAGCACCCAGTATCCCGGGAAGAGAAGAATGCTCGCCAGAGCAACTAGTACCAACAGGGGCATGCCGGAACAAAGCGGAGAAAGAACAGGGCACAGGTGAGCACCCAGTATCCCGGGAAGAGAAGAATGCTCACCAGAGCAACTAGTGCCAACAGGGGCGTGCCGGAACAAGGCGGACACAGAACAGGGCACAGGTGAGCACCCAGTATCCCGGGAAGAGAAGTGTGCACGCCAGAGCAACTAGTGCCAAGAGGGCCGTGCCGGAACAAGGCAGGCACAGAACAGGGCACAGGTGAGCACCCAGTATCCCAGGAAGAGAAGAATGCTCGCCAGAGCAACTAGTGCCAACAAGGGCGTGCCGGAACAAGGCAGACACAGAACAGGGCCCAGGTGAGCACCCAGTATCCCGGGAAGAGAAGAATGCTCGCCAGAGCAACTAGTGCCAACAGGGGTGTGCCGGAACAAGGCGGACACAGAACAGGGCCCAGGTGAGCACCCAGTATCCTGGGAAGAGAAGAATGCTCGCCAGAGCAACTAGTACCAACAGGGGTGTGCCGGAACAAGGCGGAGACAGAACAGGGCACAGGTGAGCACCCAGTATCCCGGGAAGAGAAGAATGCTCGCCAGAGCACCTAGTACCAACAGGGGCGTGCCGGAACAAAGCGGAGACAGAACAGGGCACAGGTGAGCACCCAGTATCCCGGGAAGAGAAGAATACTCACCAGAGCAACTAGTGCCAACAGGGGCGTGCCGGAATAAGGCGGACACAGAACAGGGCACAGGTGAGCACCCAGTATCCCGGGAAGAGAAGTGTGCACGCCAGAGCAACTAGTGCAAACAGGGGCGTGCCGGAACAAGGCAGGCACAGAACAGGGCACAGGTGAGCACCCAGTATCCTGGGAAGAGAAGAATGCTTGCCAGAGCAACTAGTACCAACAGGGGTGTGCCGGAACAAGGCAGACACACAACAGGGCACAGGTGAGCACCCAGTTATCCCGGGAAGAGAAGAATGCTCGCCAGAGCAACTAGTGCCAACAGGGGCATGCCGGAACAAGGCAGACACAGAACAGGGCACAGGAGAGCACCCAGTATCCCGGGAAGAGAAGAATGCTCGCCAGAGCAACTAATGGCAACAGGGGCGTGCCGGAACAAGGCAGACACAGAACAGGGCACAGGTGAGCACCCAGTATCCCGGGAAGAGAAGAATGCTCGCCAGAGCAACTAGTACCAACAGGGGTGTGCCGGAACAAGGCAGACACAGAACAGGGCACAGGTGAGCACCCAGTATCCCGGGAAGAGAAGAATGCTTGCCAGAGCAACTAGTGCCAACAGGGGCGTGCCGGAACAACGCAGACACAGAACAGGGCACAGGTGAGCACCAAGTATCCCGGGAAGAGAAGTGTGCACGCCAGAGCAACTAGTGCCAACAGGGGCGTGCCGGAACAAGGCAGACACAGAACAGGGCCCAGGTGAGCACCCAGTATCCCGGGAAGAGAAGAATGCTCGCCAGAGCAACTAGTGCCAACAGGGGCGTGCCGGAACAAGGCGGACACAGAACAGGGCCCAGGTGAGCACCCAGTATCCCGGGAAGAGAAGAATGCTCGCCAGAGCAACTAGTGCCAAGAGGGGTGTGCCGGAACAAGGCGGACACAGAACAGGGCCCGGTGAGCACCCAGTATTCTGGGAAGAGAAGAATGCTCGCCAGAGCAACTAGTGCCAACAGGAGCGTGCCGGAACAAGGCGGACACAGAACAGGGCCCACGTGAGCACCCAGTATCCCGGGAAGAGAAGAATGCTCGCCCGAGCAACTAGTACCAACAGGGGCGTGCCGGAACAAGGCGGACACAGAACAGGGCCCAGGTGAGCACCCAGTATCCCGGGAAGAGAAGAATGCTCGCCCGAGCAACTAGTACCAACAGGGGCGTGCCGGAACAAGGCGGACAAAGAACAGGGCCCAGGTGAGCACCCAGTATCCCGGGAAGAGAAGAATGCTTGCCAGAGCAACTAGTGCCAACAGGGGCGTGCCGGAACAAGGCGGACACAGAACAGGGCCCAGGTGAGCACCCAGTATCCCGGGAAGAGAAGAATGCTCGCCAGAGCAACTAGTACCAACAGGGGCGTGCCGGAACAAGGCGGACAAAGAACAGGGCCCAGGTGAGCACCCAGTATCCCGGGAAGAGAAGAATGCTCGCCAGAGCAACTAGTGCCAAGAGGGGCGTGCCGGAACAAGGCGGACACAGAACAGGGCCCAGGTGAGCACCCAGTATCCCGGGAATAGAAGAATGCTCGCCAGAGCAACTAGTGGCAACAGGGGCGTGCCGGAACAAGGCGGACATAGAACAGGGCACAGGTGAGCACCCAGTATCCTGAGAAGAGAAGAATTTTCGCCAGAGCAACTAGTGCCAACAGGGGCGTGCCAGAACAAGGCGGACACAGAACAGGGCACAGGTGAGCACCCAGTATCCCGGGAAGAGAAGAATGCTCGCCAGAGCAACTAGTGCCAGCAGGGGCATGCCGGAACAAGGCAGACACAGAACAGGGCACAGGTGAGCACCCAGTATCCCGGGAAGAGAAGAATGCTTGCCAGAGCAACTAGTGCCAACAGGGGCGTGCCGGAATACGGCAGACACAGAACAGGGCACAGGTGAACACCCAGTATCCTGGCAAGAGAAGTGTGCACGCCAGAGCAACTAGTGCCAACAGGGGCGTGCCGGAAAAAGGCAGACACAGAACAGGGCCCAGGTGAGCACCCAGTATCCCGGGAAGAGAAGAATGCTCGGCAGAGCAACTAGTGCCAACAGGGGCGTGCCGGAACAAGGCGGACACAGAACAGGGCACAGGTGAGCACCCAGTATCCCGGGAAGAGAAGAATGCTCGCCAGAGCAACTCTTGCCAACAGGGGCGTGCCGGAACAAGGCGGACACAGAACAGGGCACAGGTGAGCACCCAGTATCCCGGGAAGAGAAGAATGCTCGCCAGAGCAACTAGTACCAACAGGGGCGTGCCGGAACAAGGCGGACAAAGAACAGGGCCCAGGTGAGCACCCAGTATCCCGGGAAGAGAAGAATGCTCGCCAGAGCAACTAGTGCCAACAGGGGCATGCCGGAACAAGGCGGACACAGAACAGGGCACAGGTGAGCACCCAGTATCCCGGGAAGAGAAGAATGCTCGCCAGAGCAACTAGTGCCAACAGGGGCGTGCCGGAACAAGGCAGGCACAGAACAGGGGACAGGTGAGCACCCAGTATCCCGGGAAGAGAAGAATGCTCGCCAGAGCAACTAGTGCCAACAGGGGTGTGCTGGAACAAGGCAGGCACAGAACAGGGCACAGGTGAGCACCCGGTATCCTGGGAAGAGAAGTGTGCTCGCCAGAGCAACTAGTGCCAACAGGGGCGTGCCGGAACAAGGCGGACACAGAACAGGGCACAGGTGAGCACCCAGTATCCCGGGAAGAGAAGAATGCTCACCAGAGCAACTAGTGCCAACAGGGGCGTGCCGGAACAAGGCGGACACAGAACAGGGCACAGGTGAGCACCCAGTATCCCGGGAAGAGAAGAATGCTCGCCAGAGCAACTAGTGCCAACAGGGGAGTGCCGGAACAAGGCAGATACAGAACAGGGCCCAGGTGAGCACCCAGTATCCCGGGAAGAGAAGTGTGCACGCCAGAGCAACTAGTGCCAACAGGGGCGTGCCGGAACAAGGCAGACACAGAACAGGGCCCAGGTGAGCACCCAGTATGCCGGGAAGAGAAGAATGCTTGCCAGAGCAACTAGTGCCAACAGGGGCGTGCCGGAACAAGGCAGACACAGAACAGGGCCCAGGTGAGCACCCAGTATCCCGGGAAGAGAAGAATGCTTGCCAGAGCAACTAGTGCCAACAGGGGCGTGCCGGAACAAGGCAGACACAGAACAGGGCCCAGGTGAGCACCCAGTATCCTGGGAAGAGAAGAATGCTTGCCAGAGCAACTAGTGCCAACAGGGGCGTGCCGGAACAAGGCAGACACAGAACAGGGCCCATGTGAGCACCCAGTATCCCGGGAAGAGAAGAATGCTTGCCAGAGCAACTAGTGCCAACAGGGGCGTCCCGGAACAAGGCGGACACAGAACAGGGCCCAGGTGAGCACCCAGTATCCCGGGAAGAGAAGAATGCTTGCCAGAGCAACTAGTGCCAACAGGGGAGTGCCGGAACAAGGCGGACACAGAACAGGGCACAGGTGAGCACCCAGTATCCCGGGAAGAGAAGAATGCTCGCCAGAGCAACTAGTGCCAACAGGGGCGTGCCGGAACAAGGCGGACACAGAACAGGGACCAGGTGAGCACCCAGTATCCCGGGAAGAGAAGAATGCTCGCCAGAGCAACTAGTGCCAACAGGGGCGGGCCGGAACAAGGCAGACACAGAACAGGGCCCAGGTGAGCACCGAGTATCCCGGGAAGAGAAGAATGCTTTCCAGAGCAACTAGTGCCAACAGGGGCGTCCCGGAACAAGGCAGACACAGAACAGGGCCCAGGCGAGCACCCAGTATCCCGGGAAGAGAAGAATGCTTGCCAGAGCAACTAGTGCCAACAGGGGCGTCCCGGAACAAGGCAGACACAGAACAGGGCCCAGGTGAGCACCCAGTATCCCGGGAAGAGAAGAATGCATGCCAGAGCAACTAGTGCCAACAGGGGCGTGCCGGAACAAGGCAGACACAGAACAGGGCCCAGGTGAGCACCCAGTATGCCGGGAAGAGAAGAATGCTTGCCAGAGCAACTAGTGCCAACAAGGGCGTGCCGGAACAAGGCAGACACAGAACAGGGCCCAGGTGAGCACCCAGTATCCCGGGAAGAGAAGAATGCTTGCCAGAGCAACTAGTGCCAACAGGGGCGTGCCGGAACAAGGCAGACACAGAACAGGGCCCAGGTGAGCACCCAGTATCCCGGGAAGAGAAGAATGCTTGCCAGAGCAACTAGTGCCAACAGGGGCGTCCCGGAACAAGACGGACACAGAACAGGGCCCAGGTGAGCACCCAGTATCCCGGGAAGAGAAGAATGCTTGCCAGAGCAACTAGTGCCAACAGGGGCGTGCCGGAACAAGGCGGACACAGAACAGGGCCCAGGTGAGCACCCAGTATCCCGGGAAGAGAAGTGTGCACGCCAGAGCAACTAGTGCCAACAGGGCCGTGCCGGAACAAGGCAGACACAGAACAGGGCCCAGGTGAGCACCCAGTATCCTGGGAAGAGAAGAATGCTCACCAGAGCAACTAGTGCCAAGAGGGGCATGCCAGAACAAGGCAGACACACAACAGGGCACAGGTGATCACCCAGTATCCCGGGAAGAGAAGAATGCTCGCCAGAGCAACTAGTGCCAACAGGGGCATGCCGGAACAAGGCAGACACAGAACAGGGCACATGTAAGCACCCAGTATCTGCTTTAATGGTCACGGGCAGAGAATTGTGCCCGTCAGAGCACCTAGTACCAACATGGGCGTGGTGGACAAGGATTTCCCAGAGCAGGGGCACAGGTGAGCAACCAGTATCCCGGGCAGAGAAGTGTGCACGCCAGAGCAACTAGCGCCAACAGGGGTGTGCGGGACAAAACAGGCACAGATCAGGGCACAGGTGAGCACCCAGTATCCCGGGCAGAGAAGTGTGCACGCCAGAGCAACTAGTGCCAACAGGGGCGTGCGGGACAAGACAGGCACAGATCAGGGCAGAGGTGAGCACGCTTTGCAGTGCTTGTGGGGTCCTTTCAAGGCGGACAGCCCAAAGCTGAGGAGAGTGTTTGCAGGAAACGGCCTTGTTCTTTTGTTCAGAGACTCTCTGGCACTTCCCACCTAGGAAGTTTGCAGGGCGCGCTGTTCCGGTTCAGGTGCTGCTGGATGGGTCCTTTGAATCCGGTATCTGCCTTCCTTCACTGGCCGAAGATGTAAGGTAGACTGTACCTTCAGCAAGGGTCCAAATTAGTCCTTCTTACTCCTTTCTAAGTCGTTGGATCTGGTAAATGAGGGGCTCAGCCCTTTTTTAAAGTCAAATGGTCCCCAATGATTGGTGCAGGCTAACCCTACCTTAAGGAACCAACCCGTGGTCCCCACCAACTATCCTCTGTTGTGTGTGAGGACCAGAGTGCTTTGCAACAGGAAAGGTAGGGGGTGACACCATGTACACCTAAGACCCACCCATCTTGTAGATCAAATTGTCTCTCTGGTTAACTGAACCCTCTGTGGCTCTTGATCAAAGTGCAAGTCTCCCTTGGAGTTCGTGATGTGAGCAGACTTCATAACTCCCTTAAATCACATACTTCTCCGTCTGAAAGGGGTCCGCTCTGCAGGGGTTGCCTATGGTACTAGTGGACCCAGACATGCCATTCACTGTCCTTGATACAGAGGGGTGGGAACTAGCTCCAAATTGGCACATTGCATATCAAAGATGTGTTAGCCCCGCCTTCCTGTTGTCTGTCCTGCAACCAAGCCCCTTTAATAGGCTTGCCTGAATTAACTCTCATCAGTATGCGCTACCACCAGCAGTTGAGATGACAGGAGGGCAGATCCACAGAGCCTTTGATGTTTTAATTAGGCTGCCCATGGCTGGAGGAAGGGGTCGCCTTCCCCCTTCTTGAGATTCTTTGATGTACCCATGGCTGTCACATTCCAGCTGAACATGACAGGGGAAGACGGCGCCTGTAGGCTGTGTCCCCCCCGGAGTATACCAGACTATGCATTTCGTGCAGTGAGCAGGGAAAATGTGTGCGGAATGGTCTCACACATTTTTGGAGGTTGATCGCCCATCACTCAGTTTCATTTTTTAAAAATCACAAAGCCCAGGCGAGCGCACACTCCCCGTTCGGATGGTCGAATTCCTCACACCTAGGTATTCAGGAGATAAAATAAAGAGCAAAAAGAATATACAAAATTGACTGAGGTGTAGGGAGAGTAGTACCGTAGAGGGAAGCAGCCTGATGCACATGCAATAGCGGCAGGAGGGATACGCTGACAGGGAAAAGAACAAATGTTATTTTTCAGGGCAGATTAAAAGAAGGAATTTCAAAATTTTGCAACATCAATGTGTGATTAATATAGATTGAGGAACGTCAGTATGGCTGAAGACCCTCGGGGGCCTTACAGTGTGTTCAAAGCTATACTCGCGAAGCAAAGTGTTTTCATCCGGGGCACGGGAGCGGTTCTTGTTGATAATCGATATACATCTGGCAGGCCTAAAGATGGGAGTCGTACCAGCCACTTTTACTCCATAAAGACAGGCAAATACACCTAACAGCGAAAAATATGGAGTAAAAATACTTCCAACAATAAATATCAAAGCAGAGAAACACAGCAGGAGCCTGCCTGTCCTCCACCCAAACAGTATATGTATACATTGGGTGGTCCTGTCCTCCCAAAATGTAATGCTGCAAGCGATTTAGAGCAGTAAATGATTTAACCTTCCTGGGTGCCCCATGTAAAGGTACAAAGATCCATATCTTGAGGTGAGAAAACAACCATTAGCAATGTTTGGTTTTTATGGTAGCCTTTTTTATTTCTTAAGTGGCTTTTTCTTATATGTTTTGTTAAAACAAGCATTCAATTAGAATCAAATGTTTAGGTGAAGAAGAAAACATAGAAAACACAGTAGAGCGCCATGATTTTAACAATACATAATTGAGTCAAAAACTGGTCTAGAACTGTATATTTAAACACAAGAAGAGGTTAACAGTGTTCACATTCAACTTTTCACATATCTGCATATACAATGTGCAGAAACTCCTTATGTTTGTAAAGGATGAACTGGAGGTGTGTACAATATTACTTCATACCAAACAAAACCTCTTAGTTACCCTGCTGTAGAATATTGTATTTGAAATCTGATTCTTTTCATACAGTCATGTATACAAATGATTGTCACTTCTGTGTTGAAGTGATGAAATAATAATGGCCAGCGGAGGCTGGTCCAAGACCGGGAGAGACTGGTCCGACGTCTGTTAGAATATAGAGAGAGTTCAGTGTGTTCCTTGACTATGGTCTTGAAACAATTTGCCACGGGGAACACCGACGTTTCGATTGATAGATATTCTCAATCTTCTTCTGGGGCCTTTATATGTTCAGGACTCTCTGTGGGGAAGAGAAGGAAAGGAGGGATCCACTTAGAGAAGGGTACCAAGTGTTTCTATAAGGGTCACAGTGTGTGGGGTGAAGGTTAAAATGGCACTGGAAAAGTGCTGATAAAAGAAAATAGCGAAGGGCTGTGGGCCCTGACAGTCTAGCAACTGACCTTTCCCCGGAAGCTGTGTGGAAACTCCTGTGCTTCCAGAGGTTGGTAGGGGTGCAGATTTTCAGAGTGAGTTCTCAAGATGTAGTCAGTGCAAATACTTTCTGGCATCCACGTGAGTGTCTGGGTGCCTGGATCGATTTAGAATTCTAAACCCTGTGGAAGAGGGGTACAACAAAATGGGGGGCGACAGTCAGTGTGCTGAGGTCGCAAGAAATACCATCAGTATGTGCTAGAAAAATGGCACCTGGGTATTACGCCATGCCATGTGGGGGAGACAAGACGTCCTCACCTGAGTAGGGAAGGGTTGGTGGCCGGCTTGTGCGAGATCGCCGTGCGCTCAGTGTCTGGCGAGTGTCCGTGATGTACTGAGATGGTGCTGTAAAGGCATCTATGTGTGCGCATGTGCGCGCGATCAGCGTGGTGTATTGGGCGCATGCGCGGAGCCTACCAGGTAGGTGTTACTGCCTCGCGCATGCGAGTACGGTCGCTTGGGGATGGCGTCCGTGGCAACCGAGGGGCTGCGGCAGCTGGAGCCTGCAGTGAGTGCGCTCCGAGCTGGTGGTGGATCCGGGTAATGGACCGGGGTCTCAAAGGTAAGTAAATGGGGTGGGAGAGTGCAGCCGATGCCTTTAGATGTGCATCTAATAATTTTTGACTCAATTATGTATTGTTAAAATCATGGCGCTCTACTGTGTTTTCTATGTTTTCTTCTTCACCTAAACATTTGATTCTAATTGAATGCTTGTTTTAACAAAACATATAAGAAAAAGCCACTTAAGAAATAAAAAAGGCTACCATAAAAACCAAACATTGCTAATGGTTGTTTTCTCACCTCATGATATGGATCTTTGTACCTTTACATGGGGCACCCAGGAAGGTGAAATCATTTACTGCTCTAAATCGCTTGCAGCATTACATTTTGGGAGCACAGGACCACCCAATGTATACATATTCTGATCTCTCAGCCCACTATATCCTGTCCGACTTTAGGGCTGTCCCTCCAGTTATAAGTACTCCACCCAGTGCCACAGATACATCTGCTTCGGTGGTGTCAGTAGAACAGCGCCACAAGGAAGGCGTTCTGGCACTACTGTTTGATCCGCAGAGGAACACTTAGGTAAAAATGCACCCCTTTATCTGTATGAATCACTAGCCACCAAGAAGTATGTGATGTTAAACGGTATCTATTTTGGAGTAAAAGATATATTTTACTTGCCTGAAAAGATCCACAATTAGATTGAGGCCTTCTTTTTATTCCCAGAAAATGTATTTCACTCCCATCTTCAAAAAATATGGAGTAGAATATTCACATTTTAAAAGGGTACCTGGAGCCCTGGTACCTGCTGTTTCAGGTCTGCAAAGATCCACAGAAGGAGGGGAAGGCAGCAAAGAGGCCATCATTTAATATGAGATCCCAGATCCAGGGGGGACAGGAGGATCAGCAGTGCAGGACCTGTTTAGGATTAATCAACCCTGGGGTTACGGAGCTCCCCATTTCATGGTAAGGCCTAAGAGCGCCCCAATTCCTTTCATTCTCTGTAATACCAGAACGGGATAAAGGAACGATGGCTCTCTCGGAACAATCGTCCTTCTGGATATAGATCACAAATCAGTATTAAGGTATTTGCCTATATTAGTAATAATGGTCAAATCGCTGTATTTAGAGTATTATGTGCAAATCTTGCGCTCTCTGGCCTAGATTCTCAAACTTTCTTTCAGACCAAGTGATGCAGAAGCACATCTTTCCACTTGCACAAAAAATGTGTGACCAATTCTCAAAGGGGGACAGAAATTCAGCTGCCATTTCCCACCCCTTTTGGGTATTTCATCAAATAAGAGGGCATTTCCGTGCGTATCCAAAATTCACAAACGGGATGAGATTGGAAAATGCACAGAAAGGTGACACATTTCCCTGCGCCAGCTGAAAACACGGACATGACGATGCACAAAGAACGACAGGGTCCTTTCTGACCCTGTCCTGCATTTTTCCTTATGTGTGACAGCCGTGGTCTTTGTTTGTTTATTTATTTATATCGCGCACCTGACCCGGAGGTAACTGGGCGCTAAGGATAGTGGTGGTTACAAGGCATAGGTTGACAATTATGTGCATTAAAAACTTTGAACATACATAGTAAAGGTTACAATGGTGAATATATACAAATGGTAAATATATACAAATGGTAAATGTATACAAATTGCGCATTATATATACATGTTGTACATTTGGTCGGATCAGACGTATGAGCCGATCACGGACGTCGATGGAATAGGACGCCGATGGAATAGGATACCTAATAGTTAGTGGTATCAGGAGCTGTTATTTTAATTTTTATTTAGTATCCAGGTAATAGCCTGACTTCTGAAATTGTTGAAGGTCTGAATGGTTTGAATATTCTGTGGAAGAGAGTTCCAGAGCTGGGCAGCTAATACTGGGAAGCTGGAGCCTCCGGCTCTTTTTAGATTAAATCTGGGCACCACCAGACATGGTGTATTGGATGATCTGGTGGTTCTATTGGATACCTTCCATGTGAATTTATCTGTGAGGTAGAGGGGGGCTTGGTGGTTAAGAGCTTTATGAGTGAGGCACATAGTTTTTAGGGCAATTTTATCCTGTATAGAGAGCCACCTGTGGTACTTTCTCGTTTCTGATATATGCTCTCTTTTAGGAATATTCAGTGCGGCTCTGAGCGCGTTGTTTTGCATAATCTGTAGTTTGTTTAAGATAGTTTTGTTCGCTCCTAGATAAAGGCTGTTGCAGTAATCAAGTTTGGATTGTATGAGCGCTCTCGCCAGCGTAAGGCAGCTAGTGGGGGATAGTAGAGGTCTACAGGCTCTGATCAACTTACCAGTGTAAGCAGTGGCCGATGATGTCATGTTGATGTGTTTAGTTAGATTAGACTGGGCATCGAAGTAGAAACCTAGAGTTTTTACATGTTTGGCAATGGGTATACTGTTCCCATCGATGACTATATTTGTGTAGTGAGGACTTAGTTTAAGGATGTTGTTAGGTGATCCGACTAGGAGTAATTCGGTCTTATCATCATTCAGGCAGAGGCCGTGTGTGGCCATCCATGCCTGAATGATGATGAAGACTTAGTTAATCCGTGCGACGTCTGTGTCATAGGTTCCTGAGAGGGGTAGGAGTATCTGGGTGTCATCTGCATAATTTGTCCAATAATGGCTTTGTAAAAATATTATACAAAGTGGGTGAAACGCATGATCCTTGAGGGACACCGCAGGTGATGGGGTCAGCAGCTGCTGAGGGTGAAAACACGCGCATGGTTCTATTTGCGAGGAAAGATTGGATCCAGGCAACAGCAGAACTGGAGAAATGGGCCGCTGAGGAAAGGTGGTTACAAAGTATGGAGTGATCCACCAGATCGAAAGCTGCAGAGAGGTCGAGTAGACCTTTCTATCTCCCAAACAGAGATAGAAATGCTTTTTTCTTTCTAAACATTTCACATTTATTGGCCCTTTAAATGTCTGTCACTGTTAAATGACCTGCAAACAACCAAGAGGGTGTTGGGAGCCTGCCATACATTAGTGTCTTGAGTGTGCTCCCAACACTAATGTGTGCAAGGGGTTGGAGCATAGCACCTTTTGTTCTGCCACACAGCTGCCAAGAAACACTCAGGTCACCTATGAGAATAGGGTGTCGGTGGCGGAGCCAAGATGGCAGCACGGTAGGCAGCAACCTGGACAGCTCGCACTGGGCTTGGAAGAATCAACAGAAATAATGGGGGTAACACAGTGTGGTAAACGCAGCAAAACACCTGCCGTATGTCGGAAGAGTGCGGGGGTTGAAGGCATTCTCTGATTTACATCTGTCTCAAAAGATCCATCTTCCTGTCTTCTTTCCTCTGCCTCATCCTTCTAAGACACAGGAACGATTCTATTGGCGGGACCAGGTGTGGTCGCTCAGCTACTATGCCTCTCGTACAAGCGAAGACCAGGAAAGATGCCCAGCTTTTTGTTGGTCATGCTCGTGCCAATGCTGGACCAAACAACCCTGTCAAGGTGGATCAAACATCGAAGAAGAATCGGTGGAGTCTGGGACAGAAGAGATGCGCCGCCATTAGCTGGGACTGAGAAGGGGAAAGCAGAAGACCCTCGCAGCCAGAAAAGGAAGACAATAGAAATAGCGCTGTGCCAATGTCAGGCTATTGAGTGGCAGGAGACTGTGGAGGCTCAGGCCCTCGGTAGCCAGAGAATAGAAGAAACAGAAGCGCTCAATAAAAGCCCGGTGTAGCACCCGAATGCCCTCCGGGGTAAGGAGAACAACGTCTTGATAAATAGGAGGGCGGTAGCTGGTACCACATACCGGGCAAATCAAGATGGCAGACTCCAGGGAGTCCCTCAGAAATAGCGTGCCACCAACAAGCGGAAACTCTTACACTCTGGGTTAACTGACTGGAATAATATACACAGGCTGGCCACAGTGAAGGATGGCAATACTCATGTATGTCGCGGAATCAAGAAAGAAAACTAAAGCATACCTTAGGCAGCTTTCTCCACCCAGAGGGGAACGATCAGAAAGGCTAGTCTAGAGCAGACAGGCCTGGTGAGTCGGCAGCAGAAGGGTCCCTGGCTGTGTTTAGAAAGTAGGGCCTGGCATCATACATGGAAGTCCTGAAGAAAGGCCTACCCTCGAAAATTCACCCCATGGATTTGAAGTGCTGTAATCTCTGGAAAATGAACAGCGGGAGGTCCGATCATTGGGGGAAAGAGTTCAGGCTGAGGAAGACCCAATTATTGAACTCGCAACTGAGATCCCAACTGGAAAGTGGCATGCTGGCAATGCAGGCGATCACCAAAGAACTTCTGAGGAAGTGCGAAGATCAGGAAAATAGGTCCTGCCGGGACAATCTGAGATTGAAAGGGGTGAAGGAGGAAATGGAAGCCTAAGATCTCTGGGGATTCTTACAGGACTCTGTTGACCTCCTCTTCCCAGTGGGACATTGCTTAGATATATCAATAGACAGAGGATAAAGGGCGGCCCGAAGATGCAGTACCAACGATGACAGGTGACGAAACATTCTTATTAAGTTCCATTGTTATGCAACAAAGAATACAACACTCTTCATACTTAAAAACAAATGTTTCATTGATTATAAATGGGGGAAAGTGATGATTTTTCAAGACATCCCCTCCTGGGCTTTGATGAAAAGGAAAGAATTTGGTACAGTGACGGCATATGTCCAGATCAACAAAATCCCACACAGGAGGATCTTCCCACGTGGACTTGCATTCGCATATAAGGGGGCACCGCGCAGAATCTCCTCGGTCAAGGAAAGGGTGCTCATTGTTAGGTATCGTACATGGAAGCCCCGAGACCGTACCCCCAGACCCAGAGCAAAAGGGAAGAGAGACAAGAGGGAAATGGAACTGGGCTATAAAGTTAAGGAAATAGAACATGGAGACATATTTGTATTACTACCAGAACGCTGTGGTAAAAACACATGTATGGAAAGGATGTAATACCATGGACAGAACTCACTTGGCAATGAAGGGATTCACTTGAGAAGCGTGCTATGCACTAGAGTGAGCGGAGGTGATTATTTTAATGAAAAAACTCATCAACCTTTTAGGAGGGGTTTACACAAATATATATTTGGGGTGTTATGTTTGAGAAGAGCAAAATAATTAAAGGGGATGGTGGCTTAGGGGCAGGAAGATAACATTTGAAGAGTTTTTTTCGTTAACAAATCTGCGGTAAAAAACCCTGTGAAAAAACATCCCGCGATTAAATACCATGGAAACGCACTAGTTATGGAACCATGGTCTGTGGCAGTCAAGAAAAGTCATATGATTCAGGGCGCCCGGGTTGGGGAGCAGGAATACAAACTGAGTCTCTTTGCGGACGATGCCTTGCTCTATAGATCACTAGACATAGGCATTCTATCCCAAACCTGCTTCAGGGTCTCTCCATATATGGCAAGATGTTGGGGTTTCAAATACATCTGGACAAATCGGCTGTCTTCCCGGTGGGGTTGCTAGAGGCTGATGACCTGATGTATAGCCGAGGGTTACTGTTCCGGGTCGAGGACCCTGAGCGACTATTTCAGAACAAGGGCTGCAGTGAAATGAGAGATAAATACATGGGAAAGTTTATATCTCTCACGGATGGCGAGGATGAATTGGATTAAAATGATGATACTCCCTAAATGTCTATTCTTATTCCAGATGCTGCCCACAACGGTACCTTCTTTGTTACTATCTGAGGTTAAGAGGGTATTGTTGAAATTTCGATGGGGGAGCCAAACCGAGGATTGTTTATAAAACCCTCATCCTTCCAAAAGGGAGATGGGATTTTCCTGTTTTTGTATTGTATTATAAGGTGGCACAACTGAGAGGTATGGTTGACCACCTGAATCAGAAGACAACAAAACAATGGGTCGCACTGGAGAATGCAATTCTGGGACCGGTTGTGTTGAGTGAATGGTTGTGGGTTCCACGTGTTGAACTCCCGAGAAGGAGTATTGAACACCCAGTCCTGGGAGTGCTGTGGTCCATTTGGAAGGAGGGGAGTTCTACTAGATGGCTTGCATTGTGGCCTTCGCCCCTGAGCTGTATTTGGCCCCCTCTGCCCACGCTGAGATATCTTATTGCAGAACCCCTCCATTTTCAGTTTTGGTATGAGGGGAGCTTGGAGAGAGCAGGACAGCTCTGGGTGGATGGCAGATGTCCGTCCCCCAAACTGTTAGGGGAACACCTTCAGATTGGCACTGTTCATGTTTCTTTTCGAGAGCTGCAATGGAAATTAGATTTCTCTGACCCGAGATGGGGGGACAGTGTCAGCAGAGTGCTGACGTCCTTTGAGAAAACCTTGCTTCTAGGGTTGAATGCATGAGGTATAATAGCCAGGCTCTACAAGGAGCTTCTACTGGCCGAACCATTCAGCCGATTACCCGGTAGAGATCAAAGGTCTATAGATCTGGAAATGGATACCGCAAACGGGCTTTGGCCTACAATATGTCGGAAGGCGTTGCACTCCACAGTATCCCTGGTGTACAGAATGCAAGCCATCAAGCTGCTACACAGATGGCATTACACCCCAAATGAATTGGTCAGAATGTATCCGGGAGTGAACTCTAGCTGTTGGAAATGAGGGCAGGCAGAGGGTGATTATGATCATATGTGGTGGAAATGTAGTCACATGCAACTGTTTTGGTAGTAAGTCCTGTCATGGATAAGGGGCCTAGATGGGATTGCGAGGGCATTCTCACCGCTGCCTGCTACTATTACTGGGAGTGAGTGGTCAAGACGATAAAGGTTCTGCCCTTACACATATGGCGCAAGTCCTTCTAGTGGTGGCTAGGACTTGTGTGGCGGAGCTATGGAAGGGAATCACTGTCCCAACCAAAACTGAAAGGCTTCAGAGTGTGAGGGAATATACCATATGGAGCATCTCCACACCTTCCTGATGAAAAAAGAAAAAAGGATGGACCCAGAGAAGAACTGACTTCCCTTCTTTCCCACATATGGGAGGTAGCCCCTTAGATGAGCCGTCTGGAGGGGATTGCGCTAGTGTTGACCTTGGCCGAGTCATGACCGCCGTAGTTTGATAGCGTGGAAAGAGGTGGGAGAGGGAGGGGAACAGAGGGGGGAAGGGTGGTTTGCTAGAGGTTAGCATAGAAATGTTTTCTAGCCTGTTGCTTCCTCACTCCCTGTAAACGATTGGTTCGGTTTTGATAATGGAAAACTGTGATAAACATTGATTTTCAAAAACAAAATCTTTGCCAAGAATTCGGCTCAAGGTTTGAAGAAATCCTCCCTGATGTTATGCATAAAGAATAATCTGGTAGGTGGAGGCGTCAGCTAAGGGTGCCCATGTATTATTTATTTTAATCATGGAACCTTTCGCAAGGTGGATGAGAGCAAATCAGGATATCAAGGGCACTGGGTTGGAAGGTCTCTAATCCAAACGGTCATTATTCACAGCCGATGTACTTATTTCTGCCTCAGAACCCCTTGACACCCTACCAAAGGTGCATGAACAAATGCCTGCAGTTTCAAGATTTAAAATCAGTGTCCCCAATTATGAATTCATGGGCTTAGGTTTCTCAATGAAATGCAGGAAAGAATTTCAGAGAAGTTGAACTTTAGGCGGCCGAGAGACCAATGAAGTTCTTTGGGATAGAATTAAACAGTAACACAAGAGAACTGTATAGAATAAAATACCCACACGTGCCAGATGTAATCAGGCCGGACCCTACTAGATGGAAGCAGGCCTCAATATCCTGGTTTGGTGATAACAATGAATGCATATCCCACCCTTCTCAAGCTCGTCCAAGCATTCCGCATTAAAATAGTAATGCAAGACCTTCTAAAACTGGAGCAGATCTTACTACGTTCCTCTGGCAAGGGCAACACCCTGAATGGCACAGAGATTAGTCGCCCTTAGTGCTACTGGAGGGCGGCTGGGATGTTCCCGCCTGGTTGGATTCTATCTGGCTTCACAGCTAAGAATATTGCCAATCTGCCAAGCAGTGGTGGGGTATGGATGGAGCGGTCACTGGTATGGACCTCTTGAAGCTTATATGGCTCCCCAAGCAACACCTATATCAGCCTGGGGACGGCTTCTGTCCTTGAGGTGTGAGCTTGAGAAGCACCTAAGAGAGGTCTTGTGAAACGTCCCCCCAACCCCCTCCACACCATTGTTAAGAAGCCCCGGTTGTTGCTTCTAGTCTAGACACAAGAAGCTCTGCCAGTTGGCGGGAGGGGGGATGCAATTGCCTGAAAGACTTTACAACAAAGAACATCAAATCATTTCCATATTGTGAACAAGGGTTTGGCCTGCAGGAAACTAAGAGAATTGAATATCGGCAAATAAGGGGGAGGGATGCATGGGAGGTGGCAGTCAAAGCAGGAAACAGAGAGGGCGGGGAGACGAGAGTCAAGGGTCCCTGTTGGATGAAAGATTACGCCTGTGAGAACGAGCCATGTATGCAAGAGTCTCTCAAAGTGCATCTGTGCTGGTTGGAGAAATAGACCCACACCATTGGTTCCCTTGCATGTTTGCATACAGTTACACTAGTTGGTTGCCATGCTGTTGCTTGTTCTGTCAGTTGCATTGCATATAGTTTCACCCAGTTGCTGTTCATTGTGCGGCGCAGGTGTGCTGGAGGCTTGGCTCTAAAGGGGATGTTGTGGGCTGGAATGCGCTGAAGGAGGGCCCGTGGAGAGACGGTGTTTGGCGGTGGGTGTTTCTGCATGCTGCTCCCAAAACGCACTAAGTGGAACACCTATGCACCTTACCTGCGCGAGAGCCTCGTCACCTCTCTGTGTCCTTCTTTCTGTGACGTGTTTTGGTCTCTACTGTCCCTCTCTCTACCTTCTCGCTTCTTCCCTGTCTTTTTCTCCCCAGTCATGCACTGTCTTTCGCATCTCTCTCTGCTCTTTCTTTCTCTGTCTCTCCCATGCCCCCATGGCACTCTATGACATTGTAGGTGCCTGCCTCTCTCACCCTGTCTCTCTCTGTTCCCTCTTTCTCTCCCATGCCCCCACGGCCCCCTCTGGGCCACTCTACGGCATTGTAGGTGTCTGCCTCTCTCACCCTGTCTCTCTCTGTTCTCTCTTTCTCTCCCATGCTCCCATGCCCCTCTCTGGGCCACTCTATGGTATTGTAGGTGTCTGCCTCTCTCACCCTGTCTCTCTCTGTTCCCTCTTTCTCCCCCATGCCCCCACGCCCCTCTCGGTGCCCCTCTCTGGCATTGTAGGTGTCCGCCTCTCTCACATTGTCCCTCTCTGTTCTCTCTGTCTCTCCCATGCCCCCACGCCCCTCTCTGGGCCACTCTACGGCATTGTAGGTGTGTGCCTCTCCCATCCTGTCTCTCTCTGTTCTCTGTTTCTCTCCCATGCCCCCATGCCCCTCTCTGGGCCACTCTATGGCATTGTAGGTGTCTGCCTCTCTCACCCTGTCTCTCTCTGTTCCCTCTTTATCTCCCATTCCCCCATGCCCCTCTCTAGGCCTCTCTCTGGCATTGGAGGTGTCCGCCTCTCTCACCCTGTCTCTCTCTGTTCCCTCTTTCTCTCCCATGCCGCCATGCCCCTCTCAGGGCCACTCTATGGCATTGCAGGTGTGTGCCTTTCTCACCCTGTCTCTCTCTGTTCTCTTTCTCTCCCATGCCCCTCTCTGGGCCACTCTATGGCATTGTAGGTGTGTGCCTCTCTCACCCTGTCTCTCCCATGCCCCTCTCTGTGCCACTATATGGCATTGTAGGTATGTGCCTCTCGCATCCTGTCTCTCCCATGCCCCCATGCCCCCCTCTGGGCCACTCTATGGCATTGTAGGTGTCTACATCTCTCACCCTGTCTCTCTCTGTTCTCTCTTTCTCTCCCATGCCCCCATGCCCCTCTCTGGGCCACTCAATGGCGTAGTAGGTGTGTGCCTCTCTCACCCTGTCTCGCTTTGCTCTTTCTTTCTCTGTCTCTCCCATGCCCCCATGCCCCCCTCTGGCATTGTAGGTGTGTGCCTCTCTCATCCCGTCTCTCTCTGTTCTCTCTTTCTCTCCCATGGCCCCATGCCCCTCTCTGGGCCACTCTATGGCATTGTAGGTGTCTGCCTCTCTCATCCTGTCTCTCTCTGTCCTCTGTTTCTCTCCCATGCCCCCATGCCACTCACTGGGCCCCTCTCTGGCATTGTAGGTGTGTGCCTCTCTCACCCTGTCTCTCCCATGCCCCCATGCCCCCCTCTGGCATTGTAGGTGTCTGCCTCTCTCCCCCTGTCTCTCTCTGTTCTCTATGTCTCTCCCATGCCCCCATGCCCCTCTCTGGGCCACTCTATGGCATTGTAGGTGTCTGCCTCTCTCATCCTGTCTCTCTCTGTCCTCTGTTTCTCTCCCATGCCCCCATGCCACTCACTGGGCCCCTCTCTGGCATTGTAGGTGTGTGCCTCTCTCACCCTGTCTCTCCCATGCCCCCATGCCCCCCTCTGGCATTGTAGGTGTCTGCCTCTCTCCCCGTCTCTCTCTGTTCTCTCTGTCTCTCCCATGCCCCCATGCTCCTCTCTGGGCCACTCTATGGCATTGTAGGTGTGTGCCTCTCTCATCCTGACTCTCTCTGCTCTTTCTTTCTCTGTCTCTTCCATGCCTCCATGCCCCTCTCTGGGCCGCACTATGGCATTGCAGCTGTCTGCCTCTCTCACCCTGTCTCTCTCTGTTCTCTTCGTCTCTCCCATGCCCCTCTCTCGGCCACTCTATGGCATTGTAGGTGTGTGCCTCTCTCATCTTGTCTCCCTCTGCTCTTTCTTTCTCTGTCTCTCCCATGCCCCATGCCACTCTATGACATTGTAGGTGTGTGCCTCTCTCACCCTATCTCTCTCTGTTCTCTCTTTCTCTCCCATGCCCCCATGCCCCTCTCTGGCATTGTAGGTGTCTGCCTCTCTCACCCTGTCTCTCTCTGTTCTCGCTTTCTCTCCCATGCCCCTCACTGGGCCACTCTATGGCATTGTAGATGTCTGCCTCTCTCACACTGTCCCTCTCTGTTCTCTCTGTCTCTCCCATGCCCCCATGCCCCTCTCTGGGCCACTCTACGGCATTGTAGGTGTGTGCCTCTCCCATCCTGTCTCTCTCTGTTCCCTCTTTCTCTCCCATGCCCCCACGCCCCCCTCTGGGCCACTCTACGGCATTGTAGGTGTCTGCCTCTCTCACCCTGTCTCTCTCTGTTCTCTCTTTCTCTCCCATGCTCCCATGCCCCTCTCTGGGCCACTCTATGGTATTGTAGGTGTCTGCCTCTCTCACCCTGTCTCTCTCTGTTCACTCTTTCTCCCCCATGCCCCCACGCCCCTCTCGGTGCCCCTCTCTGGCATTGTAGGTGGCCGCCTCTCTCACACTGTCCCTCTCTGTTCTCTCTGTCTCTCCCATGCCCCCACGCCCCTCTCTGGGCCACTCTACGGCATTGTAGGTGTGTGCCTCTCCCATCCTGTCTCTCTCTGTTCTCTGTTTCTCTCCCATGCCCCCCTCTGGGCCACTCTATGGCATTGTAGGTGTCTGCCTCTCTCATCCTGTCTCTCTCTGTTCTCTGTTTCTCTCCCATGCCCCCATGCCCCTCTCTGGGCCACTCTATGGCATTGTAGGTGTCTGCCTCTCTCACCCTGTCTCTCTCTGTTCCCTCTTTATCTCCCATTCCCCCATGCCCCTCTCTAGGCCTCTCTCTGGCATTGGAGGTGTCCGCCTCTCTCACCCTGTCTCTCTCTGTTCCCTCTTTCTCTCCCATGCCGCCATGCCCCTCACAGGGCCACTCTATGGCATTGCAGGTGTGTGCCTTTCTCACCCTGTCTCTCTCTGTTCTCTTTCTCTCCCATGCCCCTCTCTGGGCCACTCTATGGCATTGTAGGTGTGTGCCTCTCTCACCCTGTCTCTCCCATGCCCCTCTCTGTGCCACTATATGGCATTGTAGGTGTGTGCCTCTCGCACCCTGTCTCTCCCATGCCCCCATGCCCCCCTCTGGGCCACTCTATGGCATTGTAGGTGTCTACATCTCTCACCCTGTCTCTCTCTGTTCTCTCTTTCTCTCCCATGCCCCCATGCCCCTCTCTGGGCCACTCAATGGCGTAGTAGGTGTGTGCCTCTCTCACCCTGTCTCGCTTTGCTCTTTCTTTCTCTGTCTCTCCCATGCCCCCATGCCCCCCTCTGGTATTGTAGGTGTGTGCCTCTCTCATCCCGTCTCTCTCTGTTCTCTCTTTCTCTCCCATGGCCCCATGCCCCTCTCTGGGCCACTCTATGGCATTGTAGGTGTCTGCCTCTCTCATCCTGTCTCTCTCTGTTCTCTGTTTCTCTCCCATGCCCCCATGCCACTCACTGGGCCCCTCTCTGGCATTGTAGGTGTGTGCCTCTCTCACCCTGTCTCTCCCATGCCCCCATGCCCCCCTCTGGCATTGTAGGTGTCTGCCTCTCTCCCCCTGTCTCTCTCTGTTCTCTATGTCTCTCCCATGCCCCCATGCCCCTCTCTGGGCCACTCTATGGCATTGTAGGTGTCTGCCTCTCTCTCCCCGTCTCTCTCTGTTCTCTCTGTCTCTCCCATGCCCCCATGCTCCTCTCTGGGCCACTCTATGGCATTGTAGGTGTGTGCCTCTCTCATCCTGACTCTCTCTGCTCTTTCTTTCTCTGTCTCTTCCATGCCTCCATGCCCCTCTCTGGGCCACTCTATGGCATTGCAGCTGTCTGCCTCTCTCACCCTGTCTCTCTCTGTTCTCTTCGTCTCTCCCATGCCCCTCTCTCGGCCACTCTATGGCATTGTAGGTGTGTGCCTCTCTCATCCTGTCTCCCTCTGCTCTTTCTTTCTCTATCTCTCCCATGCCCCCATGCCCCTCTCTGGGCCACTCTATGGCATTGTAGGTGTGTGCCTCTCTCATCCTTTCTCTCTCTGCTCTTTCTTTATCTGTCTCTCTCATGCCCCCATGCCCCCCTCTGGCATTGTAGTTATGTGCCTCTCTCACTCTGTCTCTCTCTGTTCTCTCCTTCTCTCCCATGCCCCCATGCCCCTCTCTGGGCCACTCTATGGCATTGTAGGTGTCTGCCTCTCTCTCCCCGTCTCTCTCTGTTCTCTCTGTCTCTCCCATGCCCCCATGCTCCTCTCTGGGCCACTCTATGGCATTGTAGGTGTGTGCCTCTCTCATCCTGACTCTCTCTGCTCTTTCTTTCTCTGTCTCTTCCATGCCTCCATGCACCTCTCTGGGCCACTCTATGGCATTGCAGCTGTCTGCCTCTCTCACCCTGTCTCTCTCTGTTCTCTTCGTCTCTCCCATGCCCCTCTCTCGGCCACTCTATGGCATTGTAGGTGTGTGCCTCTCTCATCTTGTCTCCCTCTGCTCTTTCTTTCTCTGTCTCTCCCATGCCCCATGCCACTCTATGACATTGTAGGTGTGTGCCTCTCTCACCCTATCTCTCTCTGTTCTCTCTTTCACTCCCATGCCCCCATGCCCCTCTCTGGCATTGTAGGTGTCTGCCTCTCTCACCCTGTCTCTCTCTGTTCTCGCTTTCTCTCCCATGCCCCTCACTGGGCCACTCTATGGCATTGTAGATGTCTGCCTCTCTCACACTGTCCCTCTCTGTTCTCTCTGTCTCTCCCATGCCCCCACGCCCCTCTCTGGGCCACTCTACGGCATTGTAGGTGTGTGCCTCTCCCATCCTGTCTCTCTCTGTTCCCTCTTTCTCTCCCATGCCCCCACGCCCCCCTCTGGGCCACTCTACGGCATTGTAGGTGTCTGCCTCTCTCACCCTGTCTCTCTCTGTTCTCTCTTTCTCTCCCATGCTCCCATGCCCCTCTCTGGGCCACTCTATGGTATTGTAGGTGTCTGCCTCTCTCACCCTGTCTCTCTCTGTTCACTCTTTCTCCCCCATGCCCCCACGCCCCTCTCGGTGCCCCTCTCTGGCATTGTAGGTGTCCGCCTCTCTCACACTGTCCCTCTCTGTTCTCTCTGTCTCTCCCATGCCCCCACGCCCCTCTCTGGGCCACTCTACGGCATTGTAGGTGTGTGCCTCTCCCATCCTGTCTCTCTCTGTTCTCTGTTTCTCTCCCATGCCCCCATGCCCCTCTCTGGGCCACTCTATGGCATTGTAGGTGTCTGCCTCTCTCATCCTGTCTCTCTCTGTTCTCTGTTTCTCTCCCATGCCCCCATGCCCCTCTCTGGGCCACTCTATGGCATTGTAGGTGTCTGCCTCTCTCACCCTGTCTCTCTCTGTTCCCTCTTTATCTCCCATTCCCCCATGCCCCTCTCTAGGCCTCTCTCTGGCATTGGAGGTGTCCGCCTCTCTCACCCTGTCTCTCTCTGTTCCCTCTTTCTCTCCCATGCCGCCATGCCCCTCTCAGGGCCACTCTATGGCATTGCAGGTGTGTGCCTTTCTCACCCTGTCTCTCTCTGTTCTCTTTCTCTCCCATGCCCCTCTCTGGGCCACTCTATGGCATTGTAGGTGTGTGCCTCTCTCACCCTGTCTCTCCCATGCCCCTCTCTGTGCCACTATATGGCATTGTAGGTGTGTGCCTCTCGCACCCTGTCTCTCCCATGCCCCCATGCCCCCCTCTGGACCACTCTATGGCATTGTAGGTGTCTACATCTCTCACCCTGTCTCTCTCTGTTCTCTCTTTCTCTCCCATGCCCCCATGCCCCTCTCTGGGCCACTCAATGGCGTAGTAGGTGTGTGCCTCTCTCACCCTGTCTCGCTTTGCTCTTTCTTTCTCTGTCTCTCCCATGCCCCCATGCCCCCCTCTGGCATTGTAGGTGTGTGCCTCTCTCATCCCGTCTCTCTCTGTTCTCTCTTTCTCTCCCATGGCCCCATGCCCCTCTCTGGGCCACTCTATGGCATTGTAGGTGTCTGCCTCTCTCATCCTGTCTCTCTCTGTTCTCTGTTTCTCTCCCATGCCCCCATGCCACTCACTGGGCCCCTATCTGGCATTGTAGGTGTGTGCCTCTCTCACCCTGTCTCTCCCATGCCCCCATGCCCCCATGCCCCCCTCTGGCATTGTAGGTGTCTGCCTCTCTCCCCCTGTCTCTCTCTGTTCTCTATGTCTCTCCCATGCCCCCATGCCCCTCTCTGGGCCACTCTATGGCATTGTAGGTGTCTGCCTCTCTCTCCCCGTCTCTCTCTGTTCTCTCTGTCTCTCCCATGCCCCCATGCTCCTCTCTGGGCCACTCTATGGCATTGTAGGTGTGTGCCTCTCTCATCCTGACTCTCTCTGCTCTTTCTTTCTCTGTCTCTTCCATGCCTCCATGCCCCTCTCTGGGCCACTCTATGGCATTGCAGCTGTCTGCCTCTCTCACCCTGTCTCTCTCTGTTCTCTTCGTCTCTCCCATGCCCCTCTCTCGGCCACTCTATGGCATTGTAGGTGTGTGCCTCTCTCATCCTGTCTCCCTCTGCTCTTTCTTTCTCTATCTCTCCCATGCCCCCATGCCCCTCTCTGGGCCACTCTATGGCATTGTAGGTGTGTGCCTCTCTCATCCTTTCTCTCTCTGCTCTTTCTTTATCTGTCTCTCTCATGCCCCCATGCCCCCCTCTGGCATTGTAGTTATGTGCCTCTCTCACTCTGTCTCTCTCTGTTCTCTCCTTCTCTCCCATGCCCCCATGCCCCTCTCTGGGCCACTCTATGGCATTGTAGGTGTCGGCCTCTCTCACCCTGTCTCTCTCTGTTCTCTCTTTCTCTCCCATGCCCCCATGCCCCTCTCTGGGCCACTCTATGGCATTGCAGGTGTGTGCCTCTCTCACCCGGTCTATCTCTGCTCTTTCTTTCTCTGTCCCTCCCATGCCCCCATGCCCCTCTCTGGACCACTCTATGGCATTGTAGGTGTCGGCCTCTCTCACCCTGTCTCTCTCTGTTCTCTCCTTCTCTCCCATGCCCCCATGCCCCTCTCTGGGCCACTCTATGGCATTGTAGGTGTCGGCCTCTCTCACCCTGTCTCTCTCTGTTCTCTCTTTCTCTCCCATGCCCCCATGCCCCTCTCTGGGCCACTCTATGGCATTGCAGGTGTGTGCCTCTCTCACCCGGTCTATCTCTGCTCTTTCTTTCTCTGTCCCTCCCATGCCCCCATGCCCCTCTCTGGACCACTCTATGGCATTGTAGGTGTCTGCCTCTCTCATCCTGTCTCTCTCTGTTCTCTGTTTCTCTCCCATGCCCCCATGCCCCTCTCTGGGCCACTCTATGGCATTGTAGGTGTCTGCCTCTCTCACCCTGTCTCTCTCTGTTCCCTCTTTATCTCCCATTCCCCCATGCCCCTCTCTAGGCCTCTCTCTGGCATTGGAGGTGTCCGCCTCTCTCACCCTGTCTCTCTCTGTTCCCTCTTTCTCTCCCATGCCGCCATGCCCCTCACAGGGCCACTCTATGGCATTGCAGGTGTGTGCCTTTCTCACCCTGTCTCTCTCTGTTCTCTTTCTCTCCCATGCCCCTCTCTGGGCCACTCTATGGCATTGTAGGTGTGTGCCTCTCTCACCCTGTCTCTCCCATGCCCCTCTCTGTGCCACTATATGGCATTGTAGGTGTGTGCCTCTCGCACCCTGTCTCTCCCATGCCCCCATGCCCCCCTCTGGGCCACTCTATGGCATTGTAGGTGTCTACATCTCTCACCCTGTCTCTCTCTGTTCTCTCTTTCTCTCCCATGCCCCCATGCCCCTCTCTGGGCCACTCAATGGCGTAGTAGGTGTGTGCCTCTCTCACCCTGTCTCGCTTTGCTCTTTCTTTCTCTGTCTCTCCCATGCCCCCATGCCCCCCTCTGGTATTGTAGGTGTGTGCCTCTCTCATCCCGTCTCTCTCTGTTCTCTCTTTCTCTCCCATGGCCCCATGCCCCTCTCTGGGCCACTCTATGGCATTGTAGGTGTCTGCCTCTCTCATCCTGTCTCTCTCTGTTCTCTGTTTCTCTCCCATGCCCCCATGCCACTCACTGGGCCCCTCTCTGGCATTGTAGGTGTGTGCCTCTCTCACCCTGTCTCTCCCATGCCCCCATGCCCCCCTCTGGCATTGTAGGTGTCTGCCTCTCTCCCCCTGTCTCTCTCTGTTCTCTATGTCTCTCCCATGCCCCCATGCCCCTCTCTGGGCCACTCTATGGCATTGTAGGTGTCTGCCTCTCTCTCCCCGTCTCTCTCTGTTCTCTCTGTCTCTCCCATGCCCCCATGCTCCTCTCTGGGCCACTCTATGGCATTGTAGGTGTGTGCCTCTCTCATCCTGACTCTCTCTGCTCTTTCTTTCTCTGTCTCTTCCATGCCTCCATGCCCCTCTCTGGGCCACTCTATGGCATTGCAGCTGTCTGCCTCTCTCACCCTGTCTCTCTCTGTTCTCTTCGTCTCTCCCATGCCCCTCTCTCGGCCACTCTATGGCATTGTAGGTGTGTGCCTCTCTCATCCTGTCTCCCTCTGCTCTTTCTTTCTCTATCTCTCCCATGCCCCCATGCCCCTCTCTGGGCCACTCTATGGCATTGTAGGTGTGTGCCTCTCTCATCCTTTCTCTCTCTGCTCTTTCTTTATCTGTCTCTCTCATGCCCCCATGCCCCCCTCTGGCATTGTAGTTATGTGCCTCTCTCACTCTGTCTCTCTCTGTTCTCTCCTTCTCTCCCATGCCCCCATGCCCCTCTCTGGGCCACTCTATGGCATTGTAGGTGTCTGCCTCTCTCTCCCCGTCTCTCTCTGTTCTCTCTGTCTCTCCCATGCCCCCATGCTCCTCTCTGGGCCACTCTATGGCATTGTAGGTGTGTGCCTCTCTCATCCTGACTCTCTCTGCTCTTTCTTTCTCTGTCTCTTCCATGCCTCCATGCACCTCTCTGGGCCACTCTATGGCATTGCAGCTGTCTGCCTCTCTCACCCTGTCTCTCTCTGTTCTCTTCGTCTCTCCCATGCCCCTCTCTCGGCCACTCTATGGCATTGTAGGTGTGTGCCTCTCTCATCTTGTCTCCCTCTGCTCTTTCTTTCTCTGTCTCTCCCATGCCCCATGCCACTCTATGACATTGTAGGTGTGTGCCTCTCTCACCCTATCTCTCTCTGTTCTCTCTTTCACTCCCATGCCCCCATGCCCCTCTCTGGCATTGTAGGTGTCTGCCTCTCTCACCCTGTCTCTCTCTGTTCTCGCTTTCTCTCCCATGCCCCTCACTGGGCCACTCTATGGCATTGTAGATGTCTGCCTCTCTCACACTGTCCCTCTCTGTTCTCTCTGTCTCTCCCATGCCCCCACGCCCCTCTCTGGGCCACTCTACGGCATTGTAGGTGTGTGCCTCTCCCATCCTGTCTCTCTCTGTTCCCTCTTTCTCTCCCATGCCCCCACGCCCCCCTCTGGGCCACTCTACGGCATTGTAGGTGTCTGCCTCTCTCACCCTGTCTCTCTCTGTTCTCTCTTTCTCTCCCATGCTCCCATGCCCCTCTCTGGGCCACTCTATGGTATTGTAGGTGTCTGCCTCTCTCACCCTGTCTCTCTCTGTTCACTCTTTCTCCCCCATGCCCCCACGCCCCTCTCGGTGCCCCTCTCTGGCATTGTAGGTGTCCGCCTCTCTCACACTGTCCCTCTCTGTTCTCTCTGTCTCTCCCATGCCCCCACGCCCCTCTCTGGGCCACTCTACGGCATTGTAGGTGTGTGCCTCTCCCATCCTGTCTCTCTCTGTTCTCTGTTTCTCTCCCATGCCCCCATGCCCCTCTCTGGGCCACTCTATGGCATTGTAGGTGTCTGCCTCTCTCATCCTGTCTCTCTCTGTTCTCTGTTTCTCTCCCATGCCCCCATGCCCCTCTCTGGGCCACTCTATGGCATTGTAGGTGTCTGCCTCTCTCACCCTGTCTCTCTCTGTTCCCTCTTTATCTCCCATTCCCCCATGCCCCTCTCTAGGCCTCTCTCTGGCATTGGAGGTGTCCGCCTCTCTCACCCTGTCTCTCTCTGTTCCCTCTTTCTCTCCCATGCCGCCATGCCCCTCTCAGGGCCACTCTATGGCATTGCAGGTGTGTGCCTTTCTCACCCTGTCTCTCTCTGTTCTCTTTCTCTCCCATGCCCCTCTCTGGGCCACTCTATGGCATTGTAGGTGTGTGCCTCTCTCACCCTGTCTCTCCCATGCCCCTCTCTGTGCCACTATATGGCATTGTAGGTGTGTGCCTCTCGCACCCTGTCTCTCCCATGCCCCCATGCCCCCCTCTGGGCCACTCTATGGCATTGTAGGTGTCTACATCTCTCACCCTGTCTCTCTCTGTTCTCTCTTTCTCTCCCATGCCCCCATGCCCCTCTCTGGGCCACTCAATGGCGTAGTAGGTGTGTGCCTCTCTCACCCTGTCTCGCTTTGCTCTTTCTTTCTCTGTCTCTCCCATGCCCCCATGCCCCCCTCTGGCATTGTAGGTGTGTGCCTCTCTCATCCCGTCTCTCTCTGTTCTCTCTTTCTCTCCCATGGCCCCATGCCCCTCTCTGGGCCACTCTATGGCATTGTAGGTGTCTGCCTCTCTCATCCTGTCTCTCTCTGTTCTCTGTTTCTCTCCCATGCCCCCATGCCACTCACTGGGCCCCTATCTGGCATTGTAGGTGTGTGCCTCTCTCACCCTGTCTCTCCCATGCCCCCATGCCCCCATGCCCCCCTCTGGCATTGTAGGTGTCTGCCTCTCTCCCCCTGTCTCTCTCTGTTCTCTATGTCTCTCCCATGCCCCCATGCCCCTCTCTGGGCCACTCTATGGCATTGTAGGTGTCTGCCTCTCTCTCCCCGTCTCTCTCTGTTCTCTCTGTCTCTCCCATGCCCCCATGCTCCTCTCTGGGCCACTCTATGGCATTGTAGGTGTGTGCCTCTCTCATCCTGACTCTCTCTGCTCTTTCTTTCTCTGTCTCTTCCATGCCTCCATGCCCCTCTCTGGGCCACTCTATGGCATTGCAGCTGTCTGCCTCTCTCACCCTGTCTCTCTCTGTTCTCTTCGTCTCTCCCATGCCCCTCTCTCGGCCACTCTATGGCATTGTAGGTGTGTGCCTCTCTCATCCTGTCTCCCTCTGCTCTTTCTTTCTCTATCTCTCCCATGCCCCCATGCCCCTCTCTGGGCCACTCTATGGCATTGTAGGTGTGTGCCTCTCTCATCCTTTCTCTCTCTGCTCTTTCTTTATCTGTCTCTCTCATGCCCCCATGCCCCCCTCTGGCATTGTAGTTATGTGCCTCTCTCACTCTGTCTCTCTCTGTTCTCTCCTTCTCTCCCATGCCCCCATGCCCCTCTCTGGGCCACTCTATGGCATTGTAGGTGTCGGCCTCTCTCACCCTGTCTCTCTCTGTTCTCTCTTTCTCTCCCATGCCCCCATGCCCCTCTCTGGGCCACTCTATGGCATTGCAGGTGTGTGCCTCTCTCACCCGGTCTATCTCTGCTCTTTCTTTCTCTGTCCCTCCCATGCCCCCATGCCCCTCTCTGGACCACTCTATGGCATTGTAGGTGTCTGTCTCTCTCACCCTGTCTCTCTCTGTTCTCTCTTTCTCTGTCTCTCCCATGCCCCCATGCCCCTCTCTGGGCCACTCTATGGCATTGTAGGTGTCTGTCTCTCTCACCCTGTCTCTCTCTGTTCTCTCTTTCTCTGTCTCTCCCAGGCCCCCATGCCCCTCTCTGGACCACTCTATGGCATTGTAGGTGTCTTTCTCTCTCACCCTGTCTCTCTCTGTTCTCTCTTTCTCTGTCTCTCCCGTGCCCCCATGCCACTCTACGGCATTGTAGGTGTCTGCCTCTCTCACCCTGTCTCTCTCTGTTCTCTCTTTCTCTGTCTCTCCCATGCCCCCATGCCCCTCTCTGGGCCACTTTATGGCATTGTAGGTGTGTGCTTCTCTCACCCTGTCTCTCCCATGCCCCTCTCTGGGCCACTCTATGGCATTGTAGCTGTGTGCCTCTCTCACCCTGTCACTCTCTGTTCTCTCTGTCTCTCCCATGCCCCCATGCCCTTCTCTGGGCCACTCTATGGCATTGCAGGTGTCTGCCTCTCTCACCCTGTCTCTCTCTGCTCTTTCTTTCTCTGTCTCTCCCATGCCCCCATGCCCCTCTCTGGGCCACTTTATGGCATTGTAGGTGTGTGCCTCTCTCACCCTGTGTCTCCCATGCCCCTCTCCGGGCCACTCTATGGCATTGTAGGTGTGTGCCTATCACACCCTGTCCCTCTCTGTTCTCTCTGTCTCTCCCATGCCGCCATGCCCCTCTCTGGGCCACTCTATGGCATTGCAGGTGTCTGCCTCTCTCACCCTGTCTCTCTCTGTTCTCTCTTTCTCTCCCATGCCGCCATGCCCCGCTCTGGGCCACTCTATAGCATTGCAGGTGTGTGCCTCTCTCACCCTGTCTCTCTCTGTTCTCTCTTTCTCTCCCATGTCCCTCTCTGGGCCACTCTATGCCATTGTAGTGTGTGCCTCTCTCACCCTGTCTCTCCCATGCCCCTCTCTGTGCCACTATATGGCATTGTAGGTGTGTGCCTCTCGCACCCTGTCTCTCCCATGCCCCCATGCCCCCCTCTGGGCCACTCCATGGCATTGTAGGTGTCTACATCTCTCACCCTGTCTCTCTCTGTTCTCTCTTTCTCTCCCATGCCCACATGCCCCTCTCTGGGCCACTCAATGGCATAGTAGGTGTGTGCCTCTCTCACCCTGTCTCTCTTTGCTCTTTCTTTCTCTGTCTCTCCCATGCCCCCATGCCCCCCTCTGGCATTGTAGGTGTGTGCCTCTCTCATCCTGTCTCTCTCAGTTCTCTCTTTCTCTCCCATGGCCCCATACCCCTCTCTGGGCCACTCTATGGCATTGTAGGTGTCTGCCTCCCTCACCCTGTCTCTCTCTGTTCTCTCTTTCTCTCCCATGCCCCCATGTCACTCTCTGGCATTGTAGGTGTCTGCCTCTCTCACCCTGTCTCTCTCTGTTCTCTCTGTCTCTCCCATGCCCCCATGCCCCTCTCTGGGCCACTCTATGGCATTGTAGGTGTCTGCCTCTCTCACCCCGTCTCTCTCTGTTCTCTCTGTCTCTCCCATGCCCCCATGCTCCTCTCTGGGCCACTCTATGGCATTGCAGCTGTCTGCCTCTCTCACCCTGTCTCTCTCTGTTCTCTCTGTCTCTCCCATGCCCCTCTCTCGGCCACTCTATGGCATTGTAGGTGTGTGCCTCTCTCATCCTGTCTCTCTCTGCTCTTTCTTTATCTGTCTCTCTCATGCCCCCATGCCCCCCTCTGGCATTGTAGTTCTGTGCCTCTCTCACTCTGTCTCTCTCTGTTCTCTCCTTCTCTCCCATGCCCCCATGCCCCTCTCTGGGCCACTCTATGGCATTGTAGGTGTCTGCCTCTCTCACCCTGTCTCTCTCTGCTCTCTCCTTCTCTCCCATGCCCCCATGCCCCTCTCTGGGCCACTCTATGGCATTTTAGGTGTCTGCCTCTCTCACCCTGTCTCTCTCTGCTCTCTCTTTCTCTCCCATGCCCCCATGCTCCTCTCTGGGCCACTCTATGGCATTGTAGGTGTCTGCCTCTCTCACCCTGTCTCTCTCTGCTCTCTCTTTCTCTCCCATGCCCCCATGCTCCTCTCTGGGCCACTCTATGGCATTGTAGGTGTGTGCCTCTCTCATCCTGTCGCTCTCTGCTCTTTCATTCTCTGTCTCTCCCAGGCCCCATGCCCCTCTCTGGGCCGCTCTATGGCATTGCAGGTGTCTGCCTCTCTCACCCTGTCTCTCTCTGCTCTCTCTTTCTCTCCCATGCCCCCATGCTCCTCTCTGGGCCACTCTATGGCATTGTAGGTGTGTGCCTCTCTCATCCTGTCGCTCTCTGCTCTTTCATTCTCTGTCTCTCCCAGGCCCCATGCCCCTCTCTGGGCCGCTCTATGGCATTGCAGGTGTCTGCCTCTCTCACCCTGTCTCTCTCTGCTCTCTCTTTCTCTCCCATGCCCCCATGCTCCTCTCTGGGCCACTCTATGGCATTGTAGGTGTGTGCCTCTCTCATCCTGTCGCTCTCTGCTCTTTCATTCTCTGTCTCTCCCATGCCCCATGCCACTCTATGGCATTGTAGGTGTCTGCCTCTCTCACCCTGTCTCTCTCTGCTCTCTCTTTCTCTCCCATGCCCCCATGCTCCTCTCTGGGCCACTCTATGGCATTGTAGGTGTGTGCCTCTCTCATCCTGTCTCTCTCTGCTCTTTCTTTATCTGTCTCTCTCATGCCCCATTGCCCCCCTCTGGCATTGTAGTTCTGTGCCTCTCTCACTCTGTCTCTCTCTGTTCTCTCCTTCTCTCCCATGCCCCCATGCCCCTCTCTGGGCCACTCTATGGCATTGCAGCTGTCTGCCTCTCTCACCCTGTCTCTCTCTGTTCTCTCTGTCTCTCCCATGCCCCTCTCTCGGCCACTCTATGGCATTGTAGGTGTGTGCCTCTCTCATCCTGTCTCTCTCTGCTCTTTCTTTATCTGTCTCTCTCATGCCCCCATGCCCCCCTCTGGCATTGTAGTTCTGTGCCTCTCTCACTCTGTCTCTCTCTGTTCTCTCCTTCTCTCCCATGCCCCCATGCCCCTCCCTGGGCCACTCTATGGCATTGTAGGTGTCTGCCTCTCTCACCCTGTCTCTCTCTGCTCTCTCTTTCTCTCCCAGGCCCCATGCCCCTCTCTGGGCCGCTCTATGGCATTGCAGGTGTCTGCCTCTCTCACCCTGTCTCTCTCTGTTCTCTCTTTCTCTCCCATGCCCCCATGCCCCTCTCTGGGCCACTCTATGGCATTGTAGGTGTCTGCCTCTCTCACCCTGTCTCTCTCTGCTCTCTCTTTCTCTCCCATGCCCCCATGCTCCTCTCTGGGCCACTCTATGGCATTGTAGGTGTGTGCCTCTCTCATCCTGTCGCTCTCTGCTCTTTCATTCTCTGTCTCTCCCATGCCCCATGCCACTCTATGACATTGTAGGTGTGTGCCTCTCTCATCCTGTCTCTCTCTGCTCCTTCTTTCTCTGTCCCTCCCATGCCCCCATGCCCCTCTGTGGGCCACTCTATGGCATTGCAGGTGGCTGCCTCTCTCACCCTGTCTCTCTCTGTTCTCTCTTTCTCTCCCATGCCCCCATGCCCACATGCCCCTCTTTGGGCCACTCTATGGCATTGTAGGTGTGTGCCTCTCTCACCCTATCTCTCTCGGTTCTCTCATTCTCTCCAATGCCCCCATGCCCTTCTCTGGCATTGTAGGTGTCTGCCTCTCTCACCCTGTCTCTCTCTGTACTCTCTGTCTCTCCCATGACCCCATGCCCCTCTCTGGGCCACTCTATGGCATTGTAGATGTCTGCCTCTCTCACCCTGTCTCTCTCTGTACTCTCTGTCTCTCCCATGACCCCATGCCCCTCTCTGGGCCACTCTATGGCATTGTAGATGTCTGCCTCTCTCACCCTGTCTGTCTCTGTTCTCTCTTTCTCTCCAATGCCCCCATGCCCCTCGCTGGCATTGTAGGTGTCTGCCTCTCTCACCCTGTCTCTCTCTGTTCTCGCTTTCTCTCCCATGCCCCTCACTGGGCCACTCTATGGCATTGTAGATGTCTGCCTCTCTCACCCTGTCTCTCTCTGTTCTCTCTGTCTCTCCCATGGCCCCATTCCCCTCTCTGGGCCACTCTATGGCATTGTAGGTGTGGGCCTGTCTCTCTCTGCTCTTTCTTTCTCTGTCTCTCCCATGCCCCCATGCCCCCCTCTGGCATTGTAGGTGTCTGCCTCTCTCACCCTGTCTCTCTCTGTTCTCTCTTTCTCTCCCATGCCCCCATGCCCCTCTATGGAACACTCTATGGCATTGTAGGTGTCTGCCTCTCTCACCCTGTCTCTCCCATGCCCCTCTCTGGGCCACTCAATGGCATTGTAGGTGTGTGCCTCTCTCACCCTGTCCCTCTCTGTTCTCTCTGTCTCTCCCATTCCCCCATGCCCCTCTCTGGGTCACTCTATGGCATTGTAGGTGTCTGCCTCTCTCACCCTGTCTCTCTCTGCTCTCTCTTTCTCCCCCATGCCCCAATGCTCCTCTCTGGGCCACTCTATGGCATTGTAGGTGTCTGCCTCTCTCACCCTGTCTCTCTCTGTTCTCGCTTTCTCTCCCATGCCCCTCTCTGGGCCACTCAATGGCATTGTAGGTGTGTGCCTCTCTCACCCTGTCCCTCTCTGTTCTCTCTGTCTCTCCCATTGCCTCATGCCCCTCTCTGGGTCACTCTATGGCATTGTAGGTGTCTGCCTCTCTCACCCTGTCTCTCTCTGCTCTCTCTTTCTCCCCCATGCCCCAATGCTCCTCTCTGGGCCACTCTATGGCATTGTAGGTGTGTGCCTCTCTCATCCTGTCTCTCTGTTCTCTCTTTCCCCCCATGCCCCCATGCCCCTCTCTGGCATTGTAGGTGTCTGCCTCTCTCACCCTGTCTCTCTCTGTTCTCTCTGTCTCTCCCATGCCCCCATGCCCCTCTCTGGGCCACTCTATGGCATTGAAGATGTCTGCCTCTCTCACCCTGTCTCTCTCTGTTCTCTCTGTCCCTCCCATGCCCCCATGCCCCTCTCCGGGCCACTCTATGGCATTATAGGTGTCTGCCTCTCTCACCCTGTCTCTCTCTGTTCTCTCTTTCTCTCCCATCCCCCCATGCCCCTCTCTGGCATTGTAGGTGCCTGCCTCTCTCACCCTGTCTCTCTCTGTTCTCTCTTTCTTTCCTACGCCCCCATGCCCCTCTTTGGGCCACTCTATGGCATTGTAGGTGTCTGCCTCTCTCACCCTGTCTCTCTCTGCTCTCTATTTCTCTCCCATGCCCCAATGCTCCTCTCTGGGCCACTCTATGGCATTGTAGGTGTGTGCCTCTCTCACCCTGTCTCTCTCTGTTCTCTCTTTCTCTCCCATCCCCCCATGCCCCTCTCTGGCATTGTAGGTGCCTGCCTCTCTCACCCTGTCTCTCTCTGTTCTCTCTTTCTTTCCTACGCCCCCATGCCCCTCTTTGGGCCACTCTATGGCATTGTAGGTGTCTGCCTCTCTCACCCTGTCTCTCTCTGCTCTCTATTTCTCTCCCATGCCCCAATGCTCCTCTCTGGGCCACTCTATGGCATTGTAGGTGTGTGCCTCTCTCATCCTGTCTCTCTCTGCTCTTTCATTCTCTGTCTCTCCCATGCCCCATGCCACTCTATGACATTGTAGGTGTGTGCCTCGCTCATCCTGTCTCTCTCTGCTCTTTCTTTCTCTGTGTCTCCCATGCCCCCATGCCCCTCTCTGGGCCACTCTATGGCATTGCAGGTGTCTGCCTCTCTCACCCTGTCTCTCACTGTTCTCTCTTTCTCTCCCATGCCCCAATGCCCTCTCTGGGCCACTCTATGGCATTGTAGTTGTGTGCCTCTCTCATCCTGTCTCTCTCTGCTCTTTCATTCTCTGTCTCTCCCATGCCCCATGCCACTCTATGACATTGTAGGTGTGTGCCTCGCTCATCCTGTCTCTCTCTGCTCTTTCTTTCTCTGTGTCTCCCATGCCCCCATGCCCCTCTCTGGGCCACTCTATGGCATTGCAGGTGTCTGCCTCTCTCACCCTGTCTCTCACTGTTCTCTCTTTCTCTCCCATGCCCCCATGCCCCTCTCTGGGCCACTCTATGGCATTGTAGGTGTCTGCCTCTCTCACCCTGTCTCTCTCTGCTCTCTCTTTCCCTCCCATGCCCCCATGCTTCTCTCTGGGACACTCTATGGCATTGTCGGTGTGTGCCTCTCTCAACCTGTCGCTCTCTGCTCTTTCATTCTCTGTCTCTCCCATGCCACTCTATGACATTGTAGGTGTGTGCCTCTCTCACCCTATCTCTCTCTGTTCTCTCTTTCTCTCCCATGCCCCCATGCCCCTCTCTGGCATTGCAGGTGTCTGCCTCTCTCACCCTGTCTCTCTCTGTTCTCTCTTTCTCTCCCATGCCCCCATGCCCCTCTTTGGGCCACTCTATGGCATTGTAGGTGCGTGCCTCTCTCACCCTATCTCTCTCTGTTCTCTCTTTCTCTCCAATGCCCCCATGCCCCTCTCTGGCATTGTAGGTGTCTGCCTCTCTCACCCTGTCTCTCTCATTTCTCGCTTTCTCTCCCATGCCCCCATGCCCCTCACAGGGCCACTCTATGGCATTGTAGATGTCTGCCTCTCTCACCCTGTCTCTTCTGTTCTCTCTGTTTCTCTCATGCCCCCACACCCCTCTCTGGGCCACTCTATGGCATTGTAGGTGTGTGCTTCTCTCATCCTGTCTCTCTCTGCTCTTTCTTTCTCTGTCTCTCCCATGCCCCCATGCCCCCCTCTGGCATTGTAGGTGTCTGCCTCTCTCACCCTGTCTCTCTCTGTTCTCGCTTTCTCTCCCACGCCCCCATGCCCCTCACTGGGCCCCTCTCTGGCATTGTAGGTGTCTGCCTCTCTCACCCTGTCTCTCTCTGTTCTCTCTTTCTTTCCCATGCCCCCATGCCCCTCTTTGGGCCACTCTATGGCATTGTAGGTGTCTGCCTCTCTCACCCTGTCTCTCTGTGCTCTCTATTTCTCTCCCATGCCCCAATGCTCCTCTCTGGGCCACTCTATGGCATTGTAGGTGTGTGCCTCTCTCATCCTGTCTCTCTCTGCTCTTTCATTCTCTGTCTCTCCCATGCCCCATGCCACTCTATGACATTGTAGGTGTGTGCCTCGCTCATCCTTTCTCTCTCTGCTCTTTCTTTCTCTGTGTCTCCCATGCCCCCATGCCCCTCTCTGGGCCACTCTATGGCATTGCAGGTGTCTGCCTCTCTCACCCTGTCTCTCACTGTTCTCTCTTTCTCTCCCATGCCCCAATGCTCCTCTCTGGGCCACTCTATGGCATTGTAGTTGTGTGCCTCTCTCATCCTGTCTCTCTCTGCTCTTTCATTCTCTGTCTCTCCCATGCCCCATGCCACTCTATGACATTGTAGGTGTGTGCCTCGCTCATCCTGTCTCTCTCTGCTCTTTCTTTCTCTGTGTCTCCCATGCCCCCATGCCCCTCTCTGGGCCACTCTATGGCATTGCAGGTGTCTGCCTCTCTCACCCTGTCTCTCACTGTTCTCTCTTTCTCTCCCATGCCCCCATGCCCCTCTCTGGGCCACTCTATGGCATTGTAGGTGTCTGCCTCTCTCACCCTGTCTCTCTCTGCTCTCTCTTTCCCTCCCATGCCCCCATGCTCCTCTCTGGGACACTCTATGGCATTGTCGGTGTGTGCCTCTCTCAACCTGTCGCTCTATGCTCTTTCATTCTCTGTCTCTTCCATGCCACTCTATGACTTTGTAGGTGTGTGCCTCTCTCACCCTATCTCTCTCTGTTCTCTCTTTCTCTCCCATGCCCCCATGCCCCTCTCTGGCATTGCAGGTGTCTGCCTCTCTCACCCTGTCTCTCTCTGTTCTCTCTTTCTCTCCCATGCCCCCATGCCCCTCTTTGGGCCACTCTATGGCATTGTAGGTGCGTGCCTCTCTCACCCTATCTCTCTCTGTTCTCTCTTTCTCTCCAATGCCCCATGCCCCTCTCTGGCATTGTAGGTGTCTGCCTCTCTCACCCTGTCTCTCTCATTTCTCGCTTTCTCTCCCATGCCCCCATGCCCCTCACAGGGCCACTCTATGGCATTGTAGGTGTCTGCCTCTCTCACCCTGTCTCTCTCTGTACTCTCTGTCTCTCCCATGACCCCATGCCCCTCTCTGGGCCACTCTATGGCATTGTAGATGTCTGCCTCTCTCACCCTGTCTCTCTCTGTACTCTCTGTCTCTCCCATGACCCCATGCCCCTCTCTGGGCCACTCTATGGCATTGTAGATGTCTGCCTCTCTCACCCTGTCTGTCTCTGTTCTCTCTTTCTCTCCAATGCCCCCATGCCCCTCGCTGGCATTGTAGGTGTCTGCCTCTCTCACCCTGTCTCTCTCTGTTCTCGCTTTCTCTCCCATGCCCCTCACTGGGCCACTCTATGGCATTGTAGATGTCTGCCTCTCTCACCCTGTCTCTCTCTGTTCTCTCTGTCTCTCCCATGGCCCCATTCCCCTCTCTGGGCCACTCTATGGCATTGTAGGTGTGGGCCTGTCTCTCTCTGCTCTTTCTTTCTCTGTCTCTCCCATGCCCCCATGCCCCCCTCTGGCATTGTAGGTGTCTGCCTCTCTCACCCTGTCTCTCTCTGTTCTCTCTTTCTCTCCCATGCCCCCATGCCCCTCTATGGAACACTCTATGGCATTGTAGGTGTCTGCCTCTCTCACCCTGTCTCTCCCATGCCCCTCTCTGGGCCACTCAATGGCATTGTAGGTGTGTGCCTCTCTCACCCTGTCCCTCTCTGTTCTCTCTGTCTCTCCCATTCCCCCATGCCCCTCTCTGGGTCACTCTATGGCATTGTAGGTGTCTGCCTCTCTCACCCTGTCTCTCTCTGCTCTCTCTTTCTCCCCCATGCCCCAATGCTCCTCTCTGGGCCACTCTATGGCATTGTAGGTGTGTGCCTCTCTCATCCTGTCGCTCTCTGCTCTTTCATTCTCTGTCTCTCCCATGCCCCTCTCTGGGCCACTCAATGGCATTGTAGGTGTGTGCCTCTCTCACCCTGTCCCTCTCTGTTCTCTCTGTCTCTCCCATTGCCTCATGCCCCTCTCTGGGTCACTCTATGGCATTGTAGGTGTCTGCCTCTCTCACCCTGTCTCTCTCTGCTCTCTCTTTCTCCCCCATGCCCCAATGCTCCTCTCTGGGCCACTCTATGGCATTGTAGGTGTGTGCCTCTCTCATCCTGTCTCTCTGTTCTCTCTTTCCCCCCATGCCCCCATGCCCCTCTCTGGCATTGTAGGTGTCTGCCTCTCTCACCCTGTCTCTCTCTGTTCTCGCTTTCTGTCCCATGCCCCCATGCCCCTCTCTGGGCCACTCTATGGCATTGAAGATGTCTGCCTCTCTCACCCTGTCTCTCTCTGTTCTCTCTGTCCCTCCCATGCCCCCCTGCCCCTCTCCGGGCCACTCTATGGCATTGTAGGTGTGTGCCTCTCTCATCCTGTCTCTCTCTGCTCTTTCTTTCTCTGTCTCTCCCATGCCCCCATGCCCCCCTCTGCCATTGTAGGTGTCTGCCTCTCTCACCCTGTCTCTCTCTGTTCTCTCTGTCTCTCCCATGCCCCGCTCTAGGCAACTCTAGGGCATTGTAGGTGTGTGCCTCTCTCACCCTGTCTCTCTCTGCTCTTTCTTTCTCTGTCTCTCCCATGCCCCCATGCCCCCCTCTGTCATTGTAGGTGTCTGCCTCTCTCACCCTGTCTCTCTCTGTTCTCTCTGTCTCTCCCATGCCCCCATGCTCCTCTCTGGGCCACTCTATGGCATTGTAGGTTTGTGCCTCTCTCACCCTGTCTCTCTCTGTTCTCTCTTTCTCTCCCATCCCCCCATGCCCCTCTCTGGCATTGTAGGTGCCTGCCTCTCTCACCCTGTCTCTCTCTGTTCTCTCTTTCTTTCCTACGCCCCCATGCCCCTCTTTGGGCCACTCTATGGCATTGTAGGTGTCTGCCTCTCTCACCCTGTCTCTCTCTGCTCTCTATTTCTCTCCCATGCCCCAATGCTCCTCTCTGGGCCACTCTATGGCATTGTAGGTGTGTGCCTCTCTCATCCTGTCTCTCTCTGCTCTTTCATTCTCTGTCTCTCCCATGCCCCATGCCACTCTATGACATTGTAGGTGTGTGCCTCGCTCATCCTGTCTCTCTCTGCTCTTTCTTTCTCTGTGTCTCCCATGCCCCCATGCCCCTCTCTGGGCCACTCTATGGCATTGCAGGTGTCTGCCTCTCTCACCCTGTCTCTCACTGTTCTCTCTTTCTCTCCCATGCCCCAATGCCCTCTCTGGGCCACTCTATGGCATTGTAGTTGTGTGCCTCTCTCATCCTGTCTCTCTCTGCTCTTTCATTCTCTGTCTCTCCCATGCCCCATGCCACTCTATGACATTGTAGGTGTGTGCCTCGCTCATCCTGTCTCTCTCTGCTCTTTCTTTCTCTGTGTCTCCCATGCCCCCATGCCCCTCTCTGGGCCACTCTATGGCATTGCAGGTGTCTGCCTCTCTCACCCTGTCTCTCACTGTTCTCTCTTTCTCTCCCATGCCCCCATGCCCCTCTCTGGGCCACTCTATGGCATTGTAGGTGTCTGCCTCTCTCACCCTGTCTCTCTCTGCTCTCTCTTTCCCTCCCATGCCCCCATGCTTCTCTCTGGGACACTCTATGGCATTGTCGGTGTGTGCCTCTCTCAACCTGTCGCTCTCTGCTCTTTCATTCTCTGTCTCTCCCATGCCACTCTATGACATTGTAGGTGTGTGCCTCTCTCACCCTATCTCTCTCTGTTCTCTCTTTCTCTCCCATGCCCCCATGCCCCTCTCTGGCATTGCAGGTGTCTGCCTCTCTCACCCTGTCTCTCTCTGTTCTCTCTTTCTCTCCCATGCCCCCATGCCCCTCTTTGGGCCACTCTATGGCATTGTAGGTGCGTGCCTCTCTCACCCTATCTCTCTCTGTTCTCTCTTTCTCTCCAATGCCCCCATGCCCCTCTCTGGCATTGTAGGTGTCTGCCTCTCTCACCCTGTCTCTCTCATTTCTCGCTTTCTCTCCCATGCCCCCATGCCCCTCACAGGGCCACTCTATGGCATTGTAGATGTCTGCCTCTCTCACCCTGTCTCTTCTGTTCTCTCTGTTTCTCTCATGCCCCCACACCCCTCTCTGGGCCACTCTATGGCATTGTAGGTGTGTGCTTCTCTCATCCTGTCTCTCTCTGCTCTTTCTTTCTCTGTCTCTCCCATGCCCCCATGCCCCCCTCTGGCATTGTAGGTGTCTGCCTCTCTCACCCTGTCTCTCTCTGTTCTCGCTTTCTCTCCCACGCCCCCATGCCCCTCACTGGGCCCCTCTCTGGCATTGTAGGTGTCTGCCTCTCTCACCCTGTCTCTCTCTGTTCTCTCTTTCTTTCCCATGCCCCCATGCCCCTCTTTGGGCCACTCTATGGCATTGTAGGTGTCTGCCTCTCTCACCCTGTCTCTCTGTGCTCTCTATTTCTCTCCCATGCCCCAATGCTCCTCTCTGGGCCACTCTATGGCATTGTAGGTGTGTGCCTCTCTCATCCTGTCTCTCTCTGCTCTTTCATTCTCTGTCTCTCCCATGCCCCATGCCACTCTATGACATTGTAGGTGTGTGCCTCGCTCATCCTTTCTCTCTCTGCTCTTTCTTTCTCTGTGTCTCCCATGCCCCCATGCCCCTCTCTGGGCCACTCTATGGCATTGCAGGTGTCTGCCTCTCTCACCCTGTCTCTCACTGTTCTCTCTTTCTCTCCCATGCCCCAATGCTCCTCTCTGGGCCACTCTATGGCATTGTAGTTGTGTGCCTCTCTCATCCTGTCTCTCTCTGCTCTTTCATTCTCTGTCTCTCCCATGCCCCATGCCACTCTATGACATTGTAGGTGTGTGCCTCGCTCATCCTGTCTCTCTCTGCTCTTTCTTTCTCTGTGTCTCCCATGCCCCCATGCCCCTCTCTGGGCCACTCTATGGCATTGCAGGTGTCTGCCTCTCTCACCCTGTCTCTCACTGTTCTCTCTTTCTCTCCCATGCCCCCATGCCCCTCTCTGGGCCACTCTATGGCATTGTAGGTGTCTGCCTCTCTCACCCTGTCTCTCTCTGCTCTCTCTTTCCCTCCCATGCCCCCATGCTCCTCTCTGGGACACTCTATGGCATTGTCGGTGTGTGCCTCTCTCAACCTGTCGCTCTATGCTCTTTCATTCTCTGTCTCTTCCATGCCACTCTATGACTTTGTAGGTGTGTGCCTCTCTCACCCTATCTCTCTCTGTTCTCTCTTTCTCTCCCATGCCCCCATGCCCCTCTCTGGCATTGCAGGTGTCTGCCTCTCTCACCCTGTCTCTCTCTGTTCTCTCTTTCTCTCCCATGCCCCCATGCCCCTCTTTGGGCCACTCTATGGCATTGTAGGTGCGTGCCTCTCTCACCCTATCTCTCTCTGTTCTCTCTTTCTCTCCAATGCCCCATGCCCCTCTCTGGCATTGTAGGTGTCTGCCTCTCTCACCCTGTCTCTCTCATTTCTCGCTTTCTCTCCCATGCCCCCATGCCCCTCACAGGGCCACTCTATGGCATTGTAGATGTCTGCCTCTCTCACCCTGTCTCTTCTGTTCTCTCTGTTTCTCTCATGCCCCCACACCCCTCTCTGGGCCACTCTATGGCATTGTAGGTGTGTGCTTCTCTCATCCTGTCTCTCTCTGCTCTTTCTTTCTCTGTCTCTCCCATGCCCCCATCCCCCCTCTGGCATTGTAGGTGTCTGCCTCTCTCACCCTGTCTCTCTCTGTTCTCGCTTTCTCTCCCACGCCCCCATGCCCCTCACTGGGCCACTCTATGGCATTGAAGATGTCTGCCTCTCTCACCCTGTCTCTCTCTGTTCTCTCTGTCTCTCCCATGCCCCCATGCCCCTCTCCGGGCCACTCTATGGCATTGTAGGTGTGTGCCTCTCTCATCCTGTCTCTCTCTGCTCTTTCTTTCTCTGTCTCTCCCATGCCCCCATGCCACCCTCTGGCATTGTAGGTGTCTGCCTCTCTCACCCTGTCCCTCTCTGTTCTCTCTGTCTCTCCCATGCCCCCATGCTCCTCTCTGGGCCACTCTATGGCATTGTAGGTGTGTGCCTCTCTCACCCTGTCTCTCTATGTTCTCGCTTTCTCTCCCATGCCCCTCACTGGGCCACTCTATGGCATTGTAGATGTCTGCCTCTCTCACCCTGCCTCTCTCTGTTCTCTCTGTCTCTCCCATGCCCCATACCCCTCTCTATGCCACTCTATGGCATTGTAGGTGTGTGCCTCTCTTATCCTGTCTCTCTCTGCTCTTTCTTTCTCTGTCTCTCCCATGCCCCCATGCCCCCCTCTGGCATTGTAGGTGTCTGCCTCTCTCACCCTGTCCCTCTCTGTTCTCTCTGTCTCTCCCATGCCCCCATGCTCCTCTCTGGGCCACTCTATGGCATTGTAGGTGTGTGCCTCTCTCACCCTGTCTCTCTATGTTCTCGCTTTCTCTCCCATGCCCCTCACTGGGCCACTCTATGGCATTGTAGATGTCTGCCTCTCTCACCCTGCCTCTCTCTGTTCTCTCTGTCTCTCCCATGCCCCATACCCCTCTCTAGGCCACTCTATGGCATTGTAGGTGTGTGCCTCTCTCACCCTGTCTCTCTCTGTTCTCTATTTCTCTCCCATGCCCCCATGCCCCTCTCTGGCATTGTAGGTGTCTGCCTCTCTCACCCTGTCTTTCTCTGTTCTCTCTTTCTCTCCCATGCCCCCATGCCCCTCTTTGGGCCACTCTATGGCATTGTAGGTGTGTGCTTCTCTCACCCTATCTCCCTCTGTTCTCTCTTTCTCTCCCATGCCCCCATGCCCCTCTCTGGGCCACTCTATGGCATTGTAGGTGTCTGCCTCTCTCACCCTGTCTCTCTCTGCTCTCTCTTTCCCTCCCATGCCCCCATGCTCCTCTCTGGGCCACTGTATGGCATTGTCGGTGTGTGCCTCTCTCATCCTGTCGCTCTCTGCGCTTTCATTCTCTGTCTCTCCCATGCCCCATGCCACTCTATGACATTGTAGGTGTGTGCCTCTCTCACCCTATCTCTCTCTGTTCTCTCTTTCTCTCCCATGCCCCCATGCCCCTCTCTGGCATTGTAGGTGTCTGCCTCTCTCACCCTGTCTCTCTCTGTTCTCGCTTTCTCTCCCATGCCCCTCACTGGGCCACTCTATGGCATTGTAGATGTCTGCCTCTCTCACCCTGTCTCTCTCTGTTCTCTCTGTCTCTCCCATGCCCCCATGCCCCTCTCTAGGCCACTCTATGGCATTGTAGGTGTGTGCCTCTCTCATCCTGTCTCTCTCTGCTCTTTCTTTCTTTCTTTGTCTCTCCCATGCCCCCATGCCCCCCTCTGGCATTGTAGGTGTCTGTCTCTCTCACCCTGTCTCTCTCTGTTCTCTCTGTCTCTCCCATGCCCCCATGCTCCTCTCTGGGCCATTCTCTGGCATTGTAGGTGTATGCCTCTCTCACACTGTCTCTCTCTGCCCTCGCTTTCTCTCCCATGCCCCTCTCTGGGCCCTTCTATGACATTGTAGGTGTCTGCCTCTCTCACCCTGTCTCTCTCTGCCCTCGCTTTCTCTCCCATGCCCCTCTCTGGGCCCTTCTATGACATTGTAGGTGGCTGCCTCTCTGACGCTGTCTCTCTCTGTTCTCGCTCTCTCTCCCATGCCCCCATGCCCCCCTCTGGCATTGTAGGTGTCTGCCTCTCTCACCCTGTCTCTCTCTGTTCTCTCTGTCTCTCCCTTGCCCCCACCCCCCCTCTGGCATTGTAGGTGTCTGCCTCTCTCACCCTGTCTCTCTCTGTTCTCGCTTTCTCTCCCATGCCCCTCTCTGGGCCCTTCTATGACATTGTAGGTATGTGACTCTCTCTCCCTGCCTCTCCCTCGTGTCTGTTCTTTTCCCTAACTGTCTCTTTGTGTGTCATCTCGTTTCCTTCGCATTCTCTCTCTCTCTTCTTCTCTGACTCTCTCGCTCTCTCCCTTGCCCTCTCGCTAGCTCTCTCCAGCCCCTCACTCCCCTCAGGCAAGCTGTGAAGGAAGGGAGGGGCGATGGGGGGGGGGCGTGATGGGGGGATCCAGCTCTGCAGCAGCAGATATGCGAGGCACGCGCTGTGCTCTGAGCCTCTGATGCAAGGGTGCCTGGGAGTGTGGTGCTGGCGGGGTGCCTGCGTGCGCATGCCCAGTGCCCATCTCGTGGTCGTGCCCAGCCCCGAAGTGCAGACATCCTTAGCGAATTACAGATATAGGAATGGATGCCTACCTACTGGGGCACTGAGGGGTCGACAGCCCTCTCAAATCACCCCCCCCCGCAATACAGAAACTATACCAGGGTCCTGACTCCGCCACTCCACGCCCCACCAGTGGGGTTTACAGCTGTGCAAGCAAGACTTAAAGAAACACAGTGTATAGGAATACTGCTTACACGACCACCATCCCCTGGGCCTTCACTCAGTGTGCCCCACAGCATGCTGCTTTATGCACCCTCCCCTTTCTTTTTTTATTTTAATAATTTTTATTAAGTTATGTAGTATACAATCATAAAGTCATAACTTAATCACCCACTATTCGCACCTTTCATGGGATAATGGAAAGACTAAAGCCACCCGTCCCAACCGGGGTCCTGGGCACACAGCCGTCCCGGCAGCAAATTAACGTTACTGCCGCTTAAATCCAGAAGACACACGCCGATCACTGCTGAGCTGGGCCATGTGGATGCTGGGGGATGGGTGCTGTGTCCCCAGCAGGCTACTGAAATAAAGAACAGCAACATAGCGTCCTTAAAATAGCTCAACCGGGTGCGCAATGCGAGAAGAACCTACAGAGCCACGGTTCGAAACCTCCGAAAGGGGGCAGCAAAAAAAACAATGGTTGAACAGGAGCTCAACTGACACAAAGTAAGCGACCACTGGCTGACTGTTGGAAAAAGGCGAGGAACGTTGTACCCTTTAGTACCAGCCCACCTCGACCTCTGGCGGCAGCCATGCAATGGGGCCCAACAAGAGGAGGACTGCAGTAAGAACATCCTTGGAAGCTCACACCTTTCCAGGTCTTTCCCAAGATTTTATGGGTGATTTGTAAGTAAGGCCTCAACCCCCGATCTCCACCCGCCTCGGAAAACACATGTTCTGTGTAGCAGAGCCGCCAAAGAGGTTGCACATTACTCCCCGGCAGAGAAGCCATATGGAGGTTACACATTACTCCCCAGCAGAGAATCCATATAGAGGTTGCACATTACTCCCCAGCAGAGAAGCCATATAGAGGTTGCACATTACTCCCCAGCAGAGAAGCCATATAGAGGTTGCACATTACTCCCCAGCAGAGAATCCATATAGAGGTTGCACATTACTCCCCAGCAGAGAATCCATATAGAGGTTGCACATTACTCCCCAGCAGAGAAGCCATATAGAGGTTGCACATTACTCCCCAGCAGAGAAGCCATATAGAGGATGCAGGTTGCACATTACTCCCCAGCAGAGAAGCCATATAGAGGTTGCAGGTTGCACATTACTCCCCAGCAGAGAAGCCATATAGAGTTTGCACATTACTCCCCAGCAGAGAAGCCATATAGAGGTTGCAGGTTGCACATTACTCCCCTGCAGAGAAGCCATATAGAGGTTGCACATTACTCCCCAGCAGAGAAGCCATATAAAGGTTGCACATTACTCCCCAGCAGAGAAGCCATATAGAGGTTGCACATTACTCCCCAGCAGAGAATCCATATAGAGGTTGCACATTACTCCCCAGCAGAGAATCCATATAGAGGTTGCACATTACTCCCCAGCAGAGAATCCATATAGAGGTTGCACATTACTCCCCAGCAGAGAAGCCATATAGAGGTTGCACATTACTCCCCAGCAGAGAAGCCATATAGAGGTTGCAGGTTGCACATTACTCCCCAGCAGAGAAGCCATATAGAGGTTGCAGGTTGCACATTACTCCCCAGCAGAGAAGCCATATAGAGTTTGCACATTACTCCCCAGCAGAGAAGCCATATAGAGGTTGCAGGTTGCACATTACTCCCCTGCAGAGAAGCCATATAGAGGTTGCACATTACTCCCCAGCAGAGAAGCCATATAAAGGTTGCACATTACTCCCCAGCAGAGAAGCCATATAGAGGTTGCACATTACTCCCCAGCAGAGTATCCATATAGAGGTTGCACATTACTCCCCAGCAGAGAATCCATATAGAGGTTGCACATTACTCCCCAGCAGAGAAGCCATATAGAGGTTGCACATTACTCCCCAGCAGAGAAGCCATATAGAGGTTGCAGGTTGCACATTACTCCCCAGCAGAGAAGCCATATAGAGGTTGCAGGTTGCACATTACTCCCCAGCAGAGAAGCCATATAGAGTTTGCACATTACTCCCCGGCAGAGAAGCCATATAGAGGTTGCAGGTTGCACATTACTCCCCAGCAGAGAAGCCATATAGAGTTTGCACATTACTCCCCAGCAGAGAAGCCATATAGAGGTTGCAGGTTGCACATTACTCCCCTGCAGAGAAGCCATATAGAGGTTGCACATTACCTCCAACAGATAATCCATATAGAGGTTGCACATTACTCCCCAGCAGAGAAGCCATATAGAGGTTGCACATTACTCCCCAGCAGAGAAGCCATATAGAGGTTGCACATTACTCCCCAGCAGAGAAGCCATATAGAGGTTGCACATTACTCCCCAGCAGAGAAGCCATATAGAGGTTGCACATTACTCCCCAGCAGAGATGCCATATAGAGGTTGCACATTACTCCCCAGCAGAGAAGCCATATAGAGGTTGCACATTACTCCCCAGCAGAGAATCCATATAGAGGTTGCACATTACTCTCCAGCAGAGAAGCCATATAGAGGTTGCACATTACTCCCCAGCAGTGAAGCCATATAGAGGTTGCACATTACTCCCCAGCAGAGAATCCATATAGAGGTTGCACATTATTCCCCAGCAGAGAAGCCATATAGAGGTTGCACATTACCTCCAACAGAGAATCCATATAGAGGTTGCACATTACTCCCCAGCAGAGAAGCCATATAGAGGTTGCACATTACTCCCCAGCAGAGAAGCCATATAGAGGTTGCACATTACTCCCCAGCAGAGAAGCCATATAGAGGTTGCACATTACTCCCCAGCAGAGAAGCCATATAGAGGTTGAACATTACTCCCCAGCAGAGAAGCGATATAGAGGTTGCACATTACTCCCCAGCAGAGAATCCATATAGAGGTTGCACATTACTCCCCAGCAGTGAAGCCATATAGAGGTTGCACATTACTCCCCAGCAGAGAATCCATATAGAGGTTGCACATTATTCCCCAGCAGAGAAGCCATATAGAGGTTGCACATTACCTCCAACAGAGAATCCATATAGAGGTTGCACATTACTCCCCAGCAGAGAAGCCATATAGAGGTTGCACATTACTCCCCAGCAGAGAAGCCATATAGAGGTTGCACATTACTCCCCAGCAGAGAAGCCATATAGAGGTTGCACATTACTCCCCAGCAGAGAGGCCATATAGAGGTTGCACATTACTCCCCAGCAGAGAAGCCATATAGAGGTTGCACATTACTCCCCAGCAGAGAAGCCATATAGAGGTTGCACATTACTCCCCAGCAGAGAAGCCATATAGAGGTTGCACATTACTCCCCAGCAGAGAAGCCATATAGAGGTTGCACATTACTCCCCAGCAGAGAATCCATATAGAGGTTGCACATTACTCTCCAGCAGAGAAGCCATATAGAGGTTGCACATTACTCCCCAGCAGTGAAGCCATATAGAGGTTGCACATTACTCCCCAGCAGAGAATCCATATAGAGGTTGCACATTATTCCCCAGCAGAGAAGCCATATAGAGGTTGCACATTACCTCCAACAGAGAATCCATATAGAGGTTGCACATTACTCCCCAGCAGAGAAGCCATATAGAGGTTGCACATTACTCCCCAGCAGAGAAGCCATATAGAGGTTGCACATAACTCCCCAGCAGAGAATCCATATAGAGGTTGCACATTACTCCCCAGAAGAGAATCCATATTTGTTGCGTGTCATTTGTAAGTACCCCGCTGTCATGTACACACCTTTGTGGTGCTGATTATCGTATCTTGTGAAAGGGGTGGAAAGTCAAGGTGATTGCAGAGTGGGTGGCAGTGATGTCAGGGAAGCAGCATGACAATGCACGCCTGCGCCCCCCCCCCCGGGAAGCAGCAGTGACATTGCACACCTGTCCCCTATCCCCCCACCCCCGTGGGAAGCAGCAGTGACATTGCACGCCTGTTTGCCCCGTGGGAAGCAGAGTGACATTGCACACCTGTTCGCACCGTGGGAAGCAGCAGTGACATTGCACACCTGTCCCCCCACCCCCCGTAGGCAGCAGCATTGACAATGCACACCTGTTCACCCCGTGGGAAGCAGCAGTGACATTGCACACCTGTTCACCCCGTGGGAAGCAGCAGTGACATTGCACACCTGTTCCCTCCTGTGGGAAGCAGCACTGACATTGCACACCTGTTCGCCCTGTGGGAAGCAGCAGTGACATTGCACACCCATTTGCCCCGTGGGAAGCAGCAGTGAAATTGCACACCTGTTCGCCCTGTGGGAAGCAGCAGTGACATTGCACACCTGTTTGCCCCGTGGGAAGCAGCAGTGACATTGCACACCTGTTCGTCCCGTGGGAAGCAGCAGTGCCATTGCACACCTGTTTGCCCCGTGGGAAGCAGCAGTGACATTGCACACCTGTTCGCCCTGTGGGAAGCAGCAGTGACATTGCACACCTGTTCCCCCCAAGGGAAGCAGCACTGACCTTGCACACCTGTTCCTCCCTGTGGGAAGCAGCACTGACATTGGACACCTGTTCCTCCCTGTGGGAAGCAGCAGTGACATTGCACACCTGTTTGCCCCGTGGGAAGTAGCATTGACATTGAACACCTGTCCCCCCCTATGGGAAGTAGCACTGACATTGCACACCTGCAGCACTGACCTTGCACACCTGTTCGTCCCATGGGAAGCAGCAGTGACATTCCACACCTGTTCGCCCCGTGGGAAGCAGCACTGACATTGCACACTTGATCCCCCCTGTGGGAAGCAGCACTGACATTGCACATCTGTTCGCCCCGTGGGAAGGAGCAGTGACATTGCACGCATGTTTCCCCCCTGTGGGAACCAGCAGTGACATTGCACATCTGTTCGCCCCGTGGGAAGCAGCAGTGACATTGGCCCTCATTACGACCCTGGCGGAAATCGAAAAACGATGGCGGAAATGCAATACCGCCATCGAATAGCGCTCGGTGCGATCATGACCCGTCACCGTAAAGTACGATGCCATTAGCGACACCGTAGTGAACGCCAACGCTAACTGCACCAAGTACGCGCACGCGCGCCATGCCAAACCGTAATCACCACCATGGCGCAACGGTACGCGAATTCTGACCCTAGCGGACATGCACCTAACGCCATCAAGCATGGCGGAAAGTACCATTCCGCCATGGTGAGAAGTACGGCATCGCGAACCAACCGTAAACGGCCCTACTGAGTGCCTGTACACCACTCCCTGGCCACATTGCACAACTCCTCGTAGGTGCAATGAAGTCACACAATGCAACCAGTGAAATGTACAAGTCACCCATGCATGCCAACGAACAAATGAATCTAGGGGCTCCAAGTGCCTTGTGAGTGGCCATCCATATTTGCCATGGCACCATTGCCGCACTGATGCAGCACAGGCATGTGAAGGGCCAAGTCCAGCAACATGAACAGAAAAATGAGACAAACAAAAACAGGCTCCCTCATCGACTGACACCAGTGTAAGGCAACATTCAAAGCAGTATCCTGAGTGACACTGCACCAGCCCTGTACTCCTGCCAGTAAACAAACCAACCATCAGCATAAGCATGCACCACACAAGTTGGCAGAGTGACTGAGCAGCCAGGCTCATCTCAAGAGGGGCCAATGGGAGCTGCAGGGCACAGATGGCACGAATACAGAAGCCATTCAAATGGACATGACCTCAGTCTCCCTCCAAGAAACGCACGCAAACACAGGCACCTGTGACCAGCCATATTCTGATAATCACATCATTCCACCAATCCACCTGGCTGACCGGCATCTGTTACACAAAAGCTAATCCCCCGCCCCTGAGCATGACATCATTAAAACAGTCATAATGGCAGCCCCTATCCCTGACCTCACTGGGCTTCGTAGGCAAACGCGCCCAGTACAGTACCACGCAACTATACTCCGAAGCTGGAACCCAATGCAGATCTCCACACAATACATCGCTCCACAAATAGGAATATGCTACATCACTTGCAAAGAAGAACGCTACACGGTTCATATCAGAATAGAAATTTAATGCACAACAAAATCACCAAGCCCATACAGCCATTAGGTCATGAACTCCAAAATATATTTCATCATTGTGGCCTGCATCCGCAATAAATGAACAGCTTCTTCTTGTGTGACGCCCTGTTCCTTCATGGCACACAGGGGCTACATTCACGTTCAAAAAGGCAACATGGAAGCGCCTAGAACCGCAGGGCCGTCCCATTAGGTAGGCACTAGTCCAGCTGAAAGGCCGAAATGTTGCTCCTAGCCACTAGTACTGCGTAAGGGCATGTGGCCCATTGGCGATCGTCCCATAAGATCGTAATGGTGCTCCGCTGATTAACACGAAGCAGCAGGTGTCGGGAGTAAAATCCATCTGCAGGAGTGGCATACAGATGGCAGTGGCAAAAGGGGAGGAGATACCTGTCACCCAAATGAAATGAAAAAGAATAGTATGGGCATCAGAACTTCATTTGAATTACTCACTTCAATGATCACACTAAATCCACAGCCATATGCATGCTAGCCCACTCCAAAGGATTATACCCACCCAAAAACCACTTGCGAATCATAACTATATATATCGAGGTGAATACACTATTACAAACGAGTGTTTTTGTGCATGCGTCTGTTAAAACTGAATCCATTAGATGGGATTAGTAACGTGCATAGACACAAGTGTCTGAAGGCGCGTCGAGACAGGGAGGGTTCAACAAGGCCAGATAGACGATGGTCCCACTATGGCAGCTCTGCATCACATAGCGCAGGGGAGGTGGACAGATTCCAAAAAGCCCTGTACATGGCAAACTCCGTATTAAATCATCTGTCCATGCATCCATACATCATTCCCTCATCCCGTAATGAAAACGCCTGATTTCATACTCACATAACATGTGAAATTTCCATTGAGTCTGTGCGTAATGCAGTCTGCAAAATCCACTGTGCTCCAGCCCGTAATTCCAGTGTTGTGAAGTAACATGTATTTGGGAACGTCCGGCCTCATCGTCCACTACGCTATTGCGCATCCCATACTATTCATATCAATCATTGCATTCTCCCCATGGCCCCTGTCCCAAGGACATTGAACAATAGAACGTTATATTTGCAGTCAGACCTGTGGGCATCTCCTCGCCGCTAGCTGAAAACCGAAAGCGCTGTCCTTCGAATTCCTCATTTGCAACATCACGTCGAAAAGGCATCTGTGACCGCTTGAAATCACAAATTCATCCATCTAGTGCGGCAGTGTGTGAAAATGGCAACTGGCTTCACTCACAAATGGGACGCCCCGCCCGTCGGTGAACCTCGGTACAGTGCTGCATGAGGGTCCACCGTTAATCGAGTACTACATTCCACTGACCCTTCACAACTTTGTTCGCGACTGCAAAGATAGTATGTGAAACAATGGGACCATAGCAGAATGAACATATGAACCAATATTTCACTGCCATCGGGAACAAATACATGATTGTAATAGCAAGATGCCATTCGTCGAATTGCAGCGTTGTGTGCGGGACATGCTCGCCCAAAGGGGATAGCAGCTTGCACAGGTGGAATGAATCACCACAGGTGGAGGCAATACAGCCTGAAAACACATAATTTGCACACCCAACCCCCTCCCACAACCACACCCACTCCGAAATGCTACCGGCAGGACTAGCGATGTTGGCCCTGGGGGACCTGATAGCACTGCAAGTACTCCAACTTCAAGAAGAAGACGAACACCAACTACAACAACAACCGGCCGCACAGAGGAGACGCAGGAGGAGGAGGAGGGCAAGGCAGGGCCAGCAAGGGCCGCCAGCACAGCCACTACCACCACGCAGGCAACCCGCAATCCCACGCCTCCGAGCACATCCGTTCAACCTCACTGATGAGCAGATCCACACCCTCTACCGTTTGGACCGGGACACCATAACCGCCATTGTGGACATGACACAGGCTGACCTTGTCAGCATGATAGATAGCCCAACCGCCATCCCACCCCTACTGAAGGTGGTGTCTGTACTTCACTTCCTGGCCACAGGCACCTACCAGCACACAGTCGGACAGTTGCATGGCATTTCACAGCCACTGTTCTCACGGACACTATTGCAAGTGCTCGATGCCCTCCTGAGGCACGCAGACGACTACATCTCTCTACCACGCTTGGAGCAGGAAATTACGAACACAAAAGTGGGATTCCATGCACTTGCCGGCATACCGGGTTGCATTGGTGCCATCGACTGCACCCATGTGGAATTGGTCGTCCCACATGCCATGGAGGACCAGTACCGCAACCGAAAACAATTTCATTCTCTGAATGTACAAATGGTGTGTGACTCCAACAGGATCATTACACATTGTTGTGCACGATTTCCTGGATCAACCCATGATTCTATGGTCTTGAGGAACTCTACAATACCACGCTACATGGAGCGACACGCAGGGAACAGATCCTGGCTACTCGGTGAGTCTCATTTCAAGCATGATAATGTGGGGTATGTGATGCGGCAATGACCTGGCAGGAAGGGGGGGGGGTGCGTACGTAGCAATGTCATTCCACAAACATCCTTTATTGTCCACATACAGGTGATGCCGGGTATCCACTGAAGAGATGGCTCCTTACACCACTCCGGAACCCACAGGACCAGCATGAGGAGGACTACAACCATGCCCACTCACGTACCCGTGTAGTCATAGAACACGCATTCGGCATACTGAAGACTCGTTTCCGCTGCCTCAGCAGGTCTGGCGGGGCACTCCTGTACCGCCATGAGAAGGTTGCAAAGATGGTCATGGCATGTGTCATGCTACACAACATGTGCGTACGTAGAAATGTGCCCATGCCCCCTGACGCAGAACTGCAAGCACCTGAAGATGGTCATGATGAGGGTGGGGATGTGGCAGCACCTCAAGGAGTCTGCGAGGCACAGGAGGGCCGTGACATTCGTCAGCATATCATAGATGCATGCTTCTAGCACTCACGCCTGGTGGCTGATACATGGACACAGGACTTGTGGCACTCTGTGTGTCTGGAACATGCACAATATGGACTGTACGCCTATTATGGCCTCGTACACAAAGATCAATGTCCACACATCTCATTGGATGATCGTGCATTGTTTATGGCATATGTGAAATTATGTTACACACCCCATCGACCCGCCACCCAAGTGAGCCCAACACACCCCCTCCACCCTCCTACCTCCCCCCCGAACACCAGTGTCCAAAGATGCTCATTGTCAGTGGGCAGTCGCTATTGCAAGCCCCCTCTCCGGGTATCAGGGGCACCCCTGCCTGTGGAGCGCAGGTTCCTCCCAGATCTACTTTGGGGGCTGCCCTGGACGGAACTTGCAACGGATGATGTCTCTGCCTGCTCACGTCCATGCATGTCCCTAAGGGTTTGTGAGAGCTCAGTGAGCACACGGCGCACAGCGGCAAGTTCAGCACATACGTCTTTGGACGTCGCACGCAGTTCCCCCCTCAGGCTCTCGGTGCTTCTCTCCATTTGTACTCTCAGGCTCTCGGTGCTTCTCTCCACTTGTGCCCTTAGTGTCTCTGTGCTTCTCTCCATTTCTGCCCTAAGTGTCTCAGTTGATGTTTCTATGGCTGCCTTAGTACCCCCACATTCATCAGCATGGTCCTTGAGGAGCGTGGCCAGTTGCTGCTGTTGCACGATCACCTGTCGAGGGACTGTTGCCTCTGCTGGGCCATGGCCATTTGCGGTGGGGTCACAGAGGGGCTGGTCACCTCATGTTGCCTTGCCACAGGGCTTGTGGGGGATGGCCAGTCGTCGTCTTGTGGGTGCCCCTGCGTGGTATCCTCATGGTGTACGGGATGGAACAAACAGGGGGATTGAGACAGGTCATGGATGGATCCTAGATCGACATCCCCGTTTTCTGTGTCGGAGCATGCTGCCATTAATGCAGTGTCACCTATGGTGCTGCTGCCACCAGAAGCAGTGCCTTCTGTGGCATCCATTGGGGGGACCTGTGGTGGTGCTGTTGTGGGCATGCTGGCTGCTGGGGTGCCTGTTGATGTTCCCTCCTGTGTGCTGCCACTTGATTTGTGCTGCTGCCGTGTCTTGATCCGTGCAGCTGAGGTGGAGAGTCTTTGGCCGTTGGTCTTGGCCCTCTTTGCATGTGTGCTGGTAGGGGTGTCGTGGAGCTCGTCGTTTGAATCGGACCCTGTGGTGGAGTAAAGGAGGGCGAGCGTTATTAATGGGTCTGTGGAAATTGGAATGGCAATGTATCACATGCATTGGGGTGGTACCTGAGGGTGATTTGGGTTGGGGCCTTGGAGGTGGTTTCATTTTTGTGTGGATTGAGGATGCAGTTGTTTTGCAGCCTGCAGTTAGGGTGTGCCTGCTGCACGTGTAGAGGGTGTTTTTAGGATTTTTAATTATTTATGTATTTAATGTGACTTTTAAAGTGCGCTATCAGGCCTATGTATGTGGACGTTCTCCTGGACATGTGTTTCTGTTGCACTATGTGGACACGTGGTGCTTCACATGATTGGACATTGTGGATTTAGCATTGTTTTATTTGGCCCACCTACCTGATTCTTCGGATGTCTGCACTCCTTTCTCCATCCCTCCGACTCCCTCTATACTCTCCATTCCAATGGTGGAGGCACAGATTTCTTCCCAGGGGGTCAACTTGATGGGTGATTCCGATCATCCCCCGGTAGCTGTGGCAATGTTACGGTTGGCGGATAGTATGCTCCGTACGCGTATCCGCAGGTCGTCCCATCGCTTTCTGCATTGCTGTGGGTTGCGGGGTGCGGTCCCCACCGCACTTACCGCTGTGCCACCAGGGCCCATATGGCCTTCTTGTTCGCAAGTGCCGTCCTGGTCATTTGCGTCGAGAAGACGACGGCAGCATTCTCCTGGAGGGTCTCTGTGAGCACGGTGAGTTCCTCACGGGAGAAGTGGACCTGCCGCTTGCGGTCGCACGCTTTTTTCGCTACTTTTCCCATTTTTATTGGTTTCACTAGGGTGGATGACGGGTTGGGATGAGTCTCAGGGTAGTATTTTTAATGGTTGTGTGGAAATAGTGTTTTTATAGGTGTACGGCGTGCTGTTTCCCGTTCCGGGACCATGTTTTTACTTCCGTTTCCGTATATTTCCGGTCACCGTACGGTGACCGCTATGATGGGTGGCGGAATTGCACCTAGGGCGCCGTACGGCGGCGGTGAGGGCCGTTTTGGGGACATTTCCGCCATCGCGGACTTTGCACTTCCGCCATGGCGTAGTGCTCGTGCCCGATGGGTCGGAATTAGACGCACTTTGCTCCGTCGTGCAATGGCGGAAACGCTATTTACGCTATGGCGGTCAGGTCAGTCACTTTCCGCCAGGGTCGTAATGAGGGCCATTGACACGTGTTCGCCCTGTGGGAAGCAGCAGTGACTTTGCACACCTGTTCCCCTCGGTGGGAAGCAGCACTGACATTGCACGCCTGTTCGCCCCAAGGGATGCAGCACTGACATTGCACACCTGTTCCCTCCTGTGGGAAGCAGCACTGACATTGCACATCTGTTCACCCCGTGGGAAGCAGCAGTGACATTGCACACCTCCCCCCCCCTGTGGGAAGCAGCAGTGACATTGCACATCTGTTCGCCCCGTGGTGTAGTAGCAGTGACATTGCACACATGTTCCCCCCTGTGGGAAGCAGCAGTGACATTGCACGCCTGTACGCCACGTGGGAAGAAGCAGTGACATTGCACGCCTGCCCTCCCCCCCCCCCCGGGAAGCAGCAGTGACATTGCACGCCTGTTCACCCCGTGGGAAGCAGCAGTGACATCGCACACCTGTTCCCCCCGGTGGGAAGCAGCAGTGACATTGCACACCTGTCCCCCCACCCCCCGCAGGCAGCAGCAGTGACATTGCACACCTGTTCGCACCGTGGGAAGCAGCAGTGACATTGCACACCTGTTCACCCCGTGGGAAGCATCAGTGACATTGCACACCTGTTTGCCCTGTGGGAAGCAGCAGTGGCATTGCACACCTGTTCGCACCGTGGGAAGCAGCGGTGACATTGCACACCTGTCCCCTATCCCCCAACCCCCGTGGGAAGCAGCAGTGACATTGCACGCCTGTTTGCCCCGTGGGAAGCAGCGGTGACATTGCACACCTGTCCCCCCACCCCCCGCGTAGGCAGCAGGAGTGACATTGCACACCTGTTCGCACCGTGGGAAGCAGCAGTGACATTGCACACCTGTTCACCCCGTGGGAAGCATCAGTGACATTGCACACCTGTTTGCCCTGTGGGAAGCAGCAGTGACATTGCACACCTGTTTGCCCCGTGGGAAGCAGCGGTGACATTGCACACCTGTCCCCCCACCCCCCGCGTAGGCAGCAGGAGTGACATTGCACGCCTGTTTGCCCCGTGGGATGCAGCAGTGACATTGCACAATAGTTCTCCCCCCGTGGGAAGCAGCACTGACATTGCACACCTGTCCCCTATCCCCCAACCCCCGTGGGATGCAGCAGTGACTTTACACACCTGTTCGTCCCAAGGGAAGCAGCAGTGACATTGCACGCCTGTTCATCCCAAGGGAAGCAGCAGTGACAGTGCGCACCTGTTCGCCCCAAGGGAAGCCGCAGTGACATTTCACGCCTGTTCATCCCAAGGGAAGCAGCAGTGACAGTGCACACCTGTTCACCCCGTGGGAAGCAGCAGTGACCTTGCACGCCTGTTCACCCCGTGGGAAGCAGCAGTGACCTTGCACGCCTGTTGGCCCCAAGGGAAGCAGCAGTGCCATTGCACACCTGTTCATCCCAAGGGAAGCAGCAGTGACAGTGCACACCTGTTCGCCCCAAGGGAAGCAGCACTGCCATTGCACACCTGTTCGCCCCGTGGGACGCAATGTCACGTGTTCATTGACCCCGATGAATTCGCAGGCAGCGTCACCATAAGACCTCTGCCTTTGATTACATCACAAGTATTCCAGAAGAACTGGAATGCGCGCATGGTTGAGAAAATAACAAATAGTGTGTCTCTTTTAAGTTCCAACTATAATTACATTCAGGTGCTGCCTTGATATGCCATGGGTTGAGTCATAATATGACAGGAGGATGTTTGGCAGAATCACCATTGGCCAGGAGTACTGCCACCTTATGCCAATGGTGTCCTGGCACGCCAGGTCATGTTACATGCTAACTGCAGACCCTCAGTCACAGTTACTGGCAATGCTGTCACGCCTGCGATAGCCTCACGAGCCATCATCTGTGTGACTCAGCCTTGCACATCCAGTTGCCGGGGTCAAAAGCCGAACCCCACCGAAATGGCCAATATCGAAGTTCAACACCTGTTAATGTTTAATTATCATTGCCGAGTCACCACTGTGAAGGTGAACCCTGGCACACCGAGGTGCTTCTATCATATGCCAACCGCCGTTTCAAATACCCCACCATTGGCATCCAATACCAGTTTACGCCGCATGCGCCTGGTATATTCAGCATATGTATTGAGGAGCCTCATGTCCGCTAGCTGGCAACTGTGTGAAGCCCCGGCTCGAATGCCCCAGTACAGCTGTTCATTGCCTGTACCCCTCACATTCAAGTTACAGACTCCGGGTGAAATGCATCACCGAGACTTCCTACTCCAACCTGGTGTCCGTCAACACACTGGTGCAACTTCTTGTGCCTCAACTAGTCCATGCTACTTAATCAGTCACCCTGTGCTATCAACTTCCTTCAGCGGAGGCGCCATTTCCCGCGCGCGGCAGTTCTCCCCTCCGCGCCCCGTACAAGCTCTGATGTCTGGAAGGAGGACTAAAGCCGATGTCTTGATTGATCAAGTTGCCCACAGTAGTCTTTGTGCCTGGAGCCTGGCTTGATCTACGCTGCAGGGCACCGCACAATGAGTGTACTGCTAGGATACTGCTGGGATACTGTTAGGATACTGCTAGCATACTGTTAGGATACTCAAAGGATACTGTTAGGATGGTCAAAGGGTACTGTTACGGTATGTTACCGGAAATCATCAAGGTAGGTACCCTGATATGATGTGTAGTGTACCTAGTGCATGGTGATTGTTGTCATTGGTAGAATATGTGGGTTAAGTTGGATTCTAGAGTGAGTTGGGCAAGATTAAGCGAGCAGACGGAGTGAAGGACCGTCCGTGACTGTGCTGGTGGACTTTATGAAGATCTGGATTACGAAGAAACCTACTTTTTCATTATTTCCCCTGTCCTCTGTATACTTCAATTTGGTGACAAATGCGCGAAGGTTCTAGAGAAAAAAGTGTAACATGACAAGGAACCTGAAGGGGAAAATTAAGATGTTGAGGCAGTCTCGACCAGCAAGCTGTCCACGTGACCGAAAGCTACAAGTGCCACTACCAAATCACAATCATCTAGAATTACCTGCTCCCTGAAAAGGTGTTATCGGTGCAGTTCTGTAGTCCATTTCAGCAACAGCCCTTCCTGTCTAGTCCTAGAAGTAAAATGCACCAGGTGCAAAAGAAAGGGGCATATGTCAAAATGCCGCAAATTTCACACCATAAACATGATAGCTGAATGGTATAATCACTCAGAAGAAGTCGTTTTCGCAGTGGATGGCGAAGAAGATGAGGAACTAGATGACCCAAGGATCTAATAACAATCGATAGTTGTCAGGTCGGGATGATGATAGATTCAGGTTCAGAATACACCCTCATTCCAAAGATAATATTTGACAAGATATTTCCAAACAGGCCTTTAATGGAAGTTGATATAAAACCTGGAGCATATGGAGGTGCCAACATCAATGCATTGGGTTGGTTTAAAGGAAGCTTCCAATTCAAAGGGAGAACAGAATCGGGAAAAGTATATGTCACTGATTAGGATCAGTTCTCTTACTAAGTTGGCTGCAACAGAAGAAGTCAAAAATTAAATTGGATCCCAATGATGAAGAATGTGTGCTACTTTGGGATGGTGAAGGATTGCACTCCCAATTGTTCAATGAGAAGGTAAGCTGTTTGAATGGCTTTGTACACAATATCTGTCTGGTGCATGGACCGAGGCATGGTGTCCATAAGATCATGTCCATTCCTATGGCCATAAGAGATCAGGTGAAGGAAGAACTACTACAATTGGGGCAAGATGGCATAATTCGGAGAATTTAATCTTCGGAATGGGTGTCACCTCTAGTTGTGGTAGCAAAGCCCAATAACAAGCTGAGGCTCTGCATAGACTTTTGTGCTCTCAATCGATACGTTATACCGGATCATCATCCCCTCCCCAATATAACATAAACTCTGGCCCCCTTAGGGAGGCATGGCTGATGTCGTCCCTTGATCTTATGTAAGTGTCTCACCAGATAACACTACATCAAGAGTCAAAGGAGCTGATGGCCTTTATAGCCTTTATAACACCAGAAGTCTTTTCCAGTTTGTAACAATGCAGTTTGGGCTGGTGTCAACAGCATCTGTTTTTCAGAGAATCGTGCATGATTTATTCAAGGACAAAGAAAGGGTGATATGGTTCCAGGACAATATACTAGGGTTTGGGTCTGAATAACAAACACGTGATCAGAGACTGAACAAGGTGAGGAGGATGCTGTCAAAAAGGGGCCTGACACTGAGTACGGATGAGTGCACATTCGGTCGGATAGAAATCGAATACTTGCATCATAGAGTGTCGGCAAATGGAGATGGCGCGAAGATGAGGTTGTTTGATAACAGGAAAAGTGTGGCAAAACCACATTATTTTCTGGGCATGGGCAAGTAATACTCAAAATGTATACCTAATTTTGCTGAAAAAACAGTAACTCTGTGGCTGCTCCTTAAGAATCGAGCCCCGTATGAATGGACTGTGCTGTTTGCTGAGGAGTTCAAGAATATTAAATTAGCATTGGAATGTACACCTTCTCTAAAGAACTTTAAGGTGGGCGGGAAGACCATCATTTCTACAGTAGCCAACAACACAGGATTGCGGGTTGCTTTCGTACAAATGGAAGGGAATGGGGAGCATGCCATAGCTTTTGCGATCTGTTTACTTAAGGGTGCAGAACTAAACTACTTCTGAAAAAGAGCTGTTGGCGATTAAGTGGTCTGTTGAAAGATTTAGATATTTCCTGCGGGGCTCCAGTCTTACTGTACGAAGAGATGATAATCCACTGAGAGAGACTCTGCAAATGAAAGGGATAGACAGAGGGTCGTCAAGAATAAGATGGATGGTGGTGACACTGCAAGAATATCGATTTGATGTCGAATACGTACCTGGGAAGAAAAATATTCCAGTGGTTTTCATCACGTTTGGCCATGTGTGAAGGAGATGAGAATTCAAAGAGTGAGGAAGAATGTGTTTTAAGCATTAAACAAGAAATTGTCTCAAAGTAAGAGCGGTCTAACAACATGAGCATGGATGTTTTACTTAGCAAGGTCAGGCGTGAACTGGAGGAAAATGGGTTGGTCATGAAGAATAATGTTGTAGGAACAGAGTTAGAAGGTTTGCGGATAGTGAGAGATGAGTTGCAAGTGAAGGGAGAGTATGTGATGAGAGGAGGCAGGATCATACGTCTGTGTGCGGTGAGAAAAAGAATACAGTTGCCCATGAAGGTCATCAGGGCATTACAGAAACTAAACAAGCAGTACGTGCAGAGTATTGGTGGCCAAGGTGCGACTGGGTAGTAGAAAGGGTTGTGAGAATCTGTGTGTCGTGTATCTTGAGCGAGAAACGTTTGGTCCCGGTGCCTCGGGTGCCTTGTGAAGAGGTGGTTATTGACATCGTGGGACCAATTTTCAGCAAAGGAATACACAAATATTGCATTGTGTTGATTGACCTTTTGTTGCAGTGGGTTAAGGAGAAAATCACCCAGTGCATAACCACAAAATAAGTTATTGACTTCATGTAACAAGTGTTCAAGCATGAGGGGTATCCGTTTGAAGAGGTTTCGGATAATGGGGTCCAGTCTAGATCCAAAGAGATGAGTGAGTACCTGACTTAGAATGATATTGAGCATACATTCACAGCAATCTGTCACCCCCAAGGCAATGGGGTACCTGAAAGCTTTAATAAGGTGACAAAGGACCGCACAAGGTGGGCATGGGCCAATGTTGAGGATTGGGAGAAATTTGCGATGAACAGAATTGAGGGCCATCGCTTCTCAGTGCATCAGTCAACAGGGAAGTCACCCTTTAAACTGAGCATGAGAAGAAAACCCAATTGTAAGTTGTGTCTGCTGTGGATGAAAAGGGCGAGGTGGACATGGCAGAGTGTGGAGGAAGCCAGGTCATGTGCCAGGGAGAGGCAGATTTCCAACAAGACCAGGTATGATGAGGGAATAGCTGTCAAGAAGTGTAACATACAAGGTGATGTGGTAAGAATTAAGCTGCCTGTGCCTCTGAGTGGGAGGCTTTTGAAGTGGTCAGCGCCTTTCAAGGTAAAAAGGTCTTTCCACAATTCGGTTATGATGGATGATGGAAGGCCTGGTCCTTGAATAGGATTCTGAAGGTGAACGGTTTTGGGGAGGACCATGAAATTCTCCAGAGTGGACAGAGGTCATGGAGAATGGGTCAGAAGGTCAGTCGGACAAGTGAGGCAACCTACGAAGTTTAAAGACTATGTAGTAGGCCTTTGTGAGAATGGGTTGTAGTTGACCCCATCGGTGTGTAGTGTGTTCTCTTGACTTTTCTTTCGTGTTATGTGTTTTCACTGTTTTTTTTTTGTTTTCTGTGAGTAGGGGGAGGTGTGTAGTGTGCTAGGTGCATGGTGATTGTTGCCATGGGTAGAAGGTGTGGGTTCAAGTTGGATTCTAGAGTCAGCGGGGAGAGACCGAGTGAGAACCATCTGTGAGTGCGTTGGCGGGCTTTATGAAGATCTGGATTATCAATACAACTACTTGTTCATACATTTCCCATGTCCGCTGCATACTTCACTACCCAAATGCTGTCATGGTTCCACAAGAATTGGGAATGTGCTTGAAAGCTACATTGGTGGAGTGGAATCTTGTAATGTTACTGTACAGCATGCTTTGATGGAGCTGTGAAGCACTCCACTGAAATCATGCTGTTTGTCCTTGCACATGACTTACATGCACTCTGCCAGAAACCTGGCTTCTCAGGGAAGGCAATTCAATGTTACACTAATTAGCCCCCCTGTGATAAATCAACTTCCGGGGCACCCGTCGACAAGGGATGAATATCAGTTTCTAAACCATTGATCAGCGCCACAGCGCTAGTAAACCAGAAGGGATCTGAACAGATTGGAATATAAGTGAATTATAAACCTCCTTGTCCAATTTTGGCAGCATAGACGGAACGGCAGACTTATCTCTGCAAGGTTCTGGATCGTTGATTAGTTGCAACCAGCGAAAATACAATATTATCCAATGATAAAAGGGGTTATCCAGTCATGGTTGTATACAAATATCTACTTCATTATTGCCACAACAGACAGTTCTAGCTCACTACCAATATGACCCAGCCTGTGAAGGAACACAGAGGACAGACAGTTTCATGAAGGAAAGGGATGCATTCTGGATACTGACAGGAAGGTAGTTAGTAAAGTAATCAGTCTTACTGTTCAAGGATATTCGGTTCCAGCACCAAGGGGGCAAAGGGTCGTAACTGTCTCTAGGGGGCCTTCAGAGAAGGACCAGGGGGGGCAGAATCACAATGTACCTGGTGCGAAAGAAGTTCTTGGTGCTCGACTGCGTCAAGTCGGTTCCAGGGCGCTTTGCAGCCCTTGAGACAGAGTTAGTGGTGTGAGACAGCTGGGAGTATCAGGCGGCAGGCAGATCGGTAAACCAGGCTGGACGGACATCTGCAGGCTGGCCGGCGCAGCGGCTCAGGGCCAAGAATATTTGTCTCTGTGCTTGTTGGCGGATCTGGAATGCTGGTCGAGGTGTCTCGGAAAGGCTCTAATGACTGAGGCATGACAACAGTCAGCGGTGCAGCCGGATGCAGTTTGAGCACTCGACCGTCTCAAAAATGTAGCACTCCTAGTTTCTTTGCAGGGCTTGTATCGTCGTTTCAAGGTGGAGGGGCTAAAGATCAGGAGAGTCATTGCAGGCAACGGCCTTATCCTTTGTCCAGAGGCTCGCCAGCACTTCCCACCTAGGAAGCTTTCTGGCAGAACCTAGCAGGGCATGCTGTGTGCTGGATGGGTACCAGTTCTGGAGCTGCTGGACGGGTTCTCTGAGTCTGGTATCTCCCTATGTTTCCTGCAAGATGTTTAGGGGGGGCTATTGCTTCCTTCTTGGAACTCCGGGCCTTCCTTCACTGGCAGAAGCTATAAGGTAGGATGTACCATCAGCCTGGGTCCAAATGAGTACTTCTTCTTACTCCTTTCAAAGTCATCGGATGATCTGTCAAGTGAGGGGTTCAGCCCTCTCTTAAAGCCAAATGTACCCCCAGTGATTGATATAGGCTAAACCCACCTTAATGAACCCATCCTGGGTGCCCACCAACACTCTTCTGTTATGCATGAAGTCAGGACCAGAGTGCTCTGCAACAGACAGACAAGGGGTGACAACATATACCTAATTCCCACCCATCTTCCTGTCTGTTGTAGATCAAAGTGTCTCTCTGCTTAACCGAGCCCTCTGACTCTTGATTAAAGTGCAGGTCTCCCTTGAAGTTTGAGATGGGAGCCGACTTCCTGTCTTCCCTAAATCATATCCTCTGTCCCTCTGAAAGGGGTCTGCTCGGAAGGGACACCTGCAGTAAATGCTGGACCTAGACAGGCCATCCACTGCCCTTCATACAGAGAGGTGGGAACTAGCTTCACATTGTATACCAAAGGGGTATTAGCCCTGCCTTACTGTTGTCTGTCCGGCAACCATGCCCCCTCAGCAGGCTTGCCCAAATTATCTCTCATTAGTATGCACTGCCACCAGCCGGATTAGACAAAAGGGATTCAGATCCATGGAGCCTTTGATATTTAAATTAGACTGCCCATGGTTGGAGGAAGGTGTGCCTTCCCCCTTCTTGAGATGCGTTGACGTACCTGTGGCTGTCACATTGCAGCTGAATATGACAGGGGAAAATGGCACCTGTAAGCTGTGTCTTCCTGAAGTACACATGACTATGCGTTTCGTGCGGGAAGTAGATGCAATGTGTGCGGAATAGCCTCACACATTTCTCTGAGGTTGGTCTCCCATCATTCATTTTCATTTATCAAAAAAATCAAAAAACCACAGCGAGAGCACTCTCCCCGTGCATATGGTCGAATTCCTCACGGTCACTTGATGCCAAGACTTCTAATGGACAAAACATGAACCTAACTGGCATTACCAAGCACGATAGGTAACAACTATAAGACAGGGAAAAGGAGGCGGGAATATTTTCACCAAATCTGAAATTCTTATTGCCTTGAATCCGTATCTAATTGTCATGAACCACCGCTTGCGTCCATTCTGGACTTCATGGTCCCTGACCCATAGAAGACTGAATTCCGTAATCCTACCAACATGGCCGTGCAGTGCGGTATGCAGCTTGCCTGTCTTTACGTGCTATGTTCAACATTTTACAAAGCTGACACGCCACCACGGCTCTGCACATCTCAACGCTATGGCTCTCTGTAGCCCGGCGTTTGATGCCTGCCGAGTCCTTATTCCCGATTCCTTGACACTTCTTCCTTTCCCTTCCCTTTCTCGGACCTACCTTCGAGTTTTCTTCCTGGATCCTCGCCCGTGCTCGCGTCACGGCGTTCCGTGCCTCTAAGCTCTGACATTGTTTTCCTTCCTGGTTCCTGGCTTCTGGACATCTGAACGCCTCCTCGGCAGGACTGCTATCCTCACGCTGGAACCCGAAGACCAGCACACAGGTTTATATAAGTCCCGGTCGATGCGGAAGAGATCACCCAAGAAGGTCACAAGCAAGCAAAAACAGGTGAGGAGGGGAGAGACTTGTGACAGATTGAGACGACTAAAAAACAATATGAATACAGAGATTTAAGCCACGGTTCAAGACCTCATGTGAGGTATGCAGGAATTAACCACTGAAGTCCAGAACCTTAAGGCAGAGAATGCTGCTTTAAAGCAGCTTGTCTTGTCTCGTGACTCAGCAGCTAAAGAAAGTGTCTTATTGGGAGGAGTAGTGGACAAATATGATGGCTCTTCAAAGAACCTTCGTGCCTTCCTTGATTCATGTTTGGTGCATTTCAGCTTCAAGCCCTACTACTTTTCCACCCCAAGAGCAAAGGTGGGGTTTATGATCTCACACCTCACTGGTAACGCCTTGACCTGGGCAACCCCCTTAGTCAATTCGGGCGATGCCCTCCTGGATGATTATGATGGGTTCGTGGAAGCCCTGAAAGCCATGTTTGACCGTCCAGAGCTTGTTTACAGCATTCAAGAATGATTACTAGAATTTCAACAAGGATCCCAGGATATGCTTACCTATGTGACCTGCTTTAAACAACTTGTGAAAGAGGCTGATTGGTCACAAGAAGCCAGCTTCACCCTCTTCCAAAGAGGCCTAAACGAGGAAATAAAGGACGAGTTAGCCAGAGTAGCTCGTCCAAGCTCCTTCCAGGCCCTTACGGACCTTTCCCTACAAATCGACTTTCGAATCCAGGAAAGAAAGGCAGAGAAAAGAAAGTCCAAGACAACATCCCAAAAGGCTCCAACAGACCATCCATACAGACCAGAGCCAGCAGCTTCTCCAAGCCCGGATCCAAAACCCATGCAACTGGGGGCCTTCTGTGAACCCATTACTCCACAAGAAAGGATGCGCCGGATTCACACTGGTCTGTGCATGTATTGCGCCTCCGATAAACATCTCGTGAGAGAGTGCCCTATTGCTCCTCCACGGCGTTTGGGGAACGCCAGCTCCTGAACCTAGATGGGGCACAGTTTCGGGAGAGAGATGTCTGCTCCACATCAATTCCTTCCTTGATCTCTCCTGGACAAAATAATCTTGTGATTCTACAGGCTTTCCTATCGCCTTCTAAAAAAGAATCCTACCCTATCCTGGCATTAGTGGACTGCAGAGCCATGGGCATATTCATAGATCATGATTGGGTCACTACTCACCACATTCCATGTGAAATACGAGAGACTATGCAACCTGTTGAAGCTATCGACGGGAGACCCCTATCTTCAGGACCCATAACCCTTCAAACCAAGGAGCTTCTTCTTTCTATAAACCGCCACCAAGAGAGGATTAAATTTCATATCATAAGATCTGTCCACTATCGCATGGTTCTAGGCATGCCCTGGTTACAGAAGCACAACCCCTACATCAACTGGGCAGCAGGCTCCTTATTTCCTGGTTCAGAATATTGTATGTCCCACTGTTTGTCCCCAAACACTTTACCAAGTTCTTCTGAAGACTCTCAAGAAACTTAGCAGATCCCGGTCACCCTCTCTAACGTTATCCGGATTCCCAGGGCCTACCAGGCATACACAGATGTATTCCCAACAGCAATTGTTCAAGCTCTACAACCCCACAGACCTGAGGATTGTGTCATTGACACTGAACCTTTAGCTGTGATTCCCTTCGGAAAAATGTTTATTCTGTCAGAACCTGAAAAAAGAGCCCTCCGGAAATACCTGGACCCCAACTTGAAAATGGAACTATTCAACCATCCAAGTCCCCAGTGAGCGCTTCCGTCTTCTTCGTCCCTAAGAAGGATTTCAAGGAGCTTAGGCCATGTTTGGATTACCGTGGCCTTAACCAATGCACTCTCAAGGACCGTTACCCATTGCCTCTCATCTCGGATGTCCTGGAAGCAGTTAGAGGTGCAGTCATCTTCACGAAATTAGATCTCACGGGTGCTTACCATCTTATTCGTATAAAGGAAGGTGATGAATGGAAAACAGCCTTTATAACACCCTTTGGTAATTTTGAATACTTGGTCATGCCCTTTGGACTTGCTAATGCCCCTGCAATTTTCCAACGTTTCATGGACCGGGTCTTTTCTGATATGTTGTTCCTCTTCGTTATCGTATACTTAGATGACATACTGATCTACTCCAAGGCCCATCTGAAACATGAAGAGCACGTAAGGGCGGTCTTACAACGTTCACGAGAACATAAGCTCCTGGCCAAACCCGAGAAATGTCTTTTCCGTGTATCAACTGTTCACTATCTCGGATTCGTTCTTAGCCCAAAAGGGATTGGAATGGACTCATCCAAGGTTGACTCCATTTTATCTTGCCCTGTTCCAACCACTGTTAAACAAATTCAATCCTTCCTGGGGCTTGCTAATTTCTATAGGAAATTTATACCCGCATTTTCCAAGATTGTGTACCCCATTGTCTCATTATTAAAGAAAGATACCCCCTTTCAGTGGACCTCAGCCCAAGATTCGGCATTTCAACGGTTGAAGTCAGAGTTCAACAGGCTCCCATCCTAGCTCAACCCGACACTGACCGACCCTTCATTGTTGAAACCGATGACTCCAACTACGCCATCGGGACAGTCCTGAAACAAGAACTTGGTGACAAGTTAGAGCACCCCATTGCTTATCTCTCCCATACCTTGACTCCCAGTGAAACCCATTATTCAGTCCTGGAGAAGGAATTGTTAGCTATTCGTCAAGCCTTCACTGATTGGCGTCATCTCCTTCTGGGAGCCAAACATCCGGTACAAGTCCATACGGACCATCTGAATCTTCAAGTCCTACAATCCCTGGAATGTAGAAACAGTCACCAAGCCTGTTGGGCCTTCTTTTTTTCCCAATACCAACTTCAAATCCATCATTTTCCTGGGACACATAACATTATCGCCGATGCCTTATCCAGACGTCTTGATTACAAACCCCTTGAGGACCAAAGCCTTCCTAAGATGTTTCCCAACACCATATTTGTTGCTCAAGCAATTATTCTCCTGGAGGATATTCGAGTACAGACTCAGTCCTCTGAACCCTGGAAGGAGTTTCAGAGAAACAATCGGTGGAATCTCAAGACTAGAGATGGATATCTATTCAAGGACAATCGACTGGTCATCCCTACACCTGGATTAAGACAAAAGATCACAAGCCTATGCCATGATACTCTCCATTCAGGACACCGTGGCATCACCAACACCCTCCATCTTATACAAAGGCAGTTTTGGTGGCCAAGGATGAAGGATGATGTCCAGACCCATGTCCAAACTTGTGCAGTCTGCAATCAGAACAAACATGACAATAAAAGACCCGCAGGTCTCCTACACCAACCAGCTCTACCAACAAGACCCTGGGAAATCATTGCCACGTATTTTATCATGGAATTACCTTCTTCCAGAGGCTACACAACAATAATGGTTACCATTGATTTATTCACACATATGGCTCATTTTACTCCTATATACAAACTGCCATCCTCATCTGAACTTGCTGGGATTTTTCTAGAACACATTTTCCGGCTTCATGGACTACCTTCCAAAATCATTTCTGACAGAGGACCCCAGTACATATCCCAGTTCTGGAAACAGCTATGTCGTATTTTAGGAATTCAACGTGCATTGTCTTCATGATATCATCCACAGACCAATGGAGCTACCGAACGAGTAAACCAAACCCTGGAACAGTATCTCTGTTGCTTCGCGACCAAGGTCCAGGATGATTGGTCACTCTTAATACCTGTGGCCGAATTTGCATACAACAATTTGGATCATTCTCCTATCAAGACCAGTCCTTTCTTCTGTAGTCAAGGATTTCATCCTTCAGTTCTACCATCCATTCCCCCACATCCTACCCCAGTTCCTGCGGTTGACTCATGGATTGAAACACTAATCAATGTACACAAAGAAGCAAAGGAACACCTAGAAAAGGCCCAAAGAGATGTTAAACAATATGCAGACTCCAAAAGAAGGCCTGGGCCATCCTATTCAATAGGTGATAAGGACAGTCTTGCATACTTCTCTGTTGAAACCATTTGTTCAGCCCTCTCGAACTGCTCCAAGATCTACTCCAGTGATTGTTGATGATCAACTCGAATATGAGGTCTCCAGAATTTGTGACTCTAGGTAACAACGTGGTCAACTACAGTATTTGGTCGAGTGGAAAGGGTATCCTCCCAGGGATCGCACTTGGGAGCCCGTTTCAAACATGAATGCCCCCCGGCTGATACGAAGATACCATCTCATCCATCCAGGCAAACCCGGAGGAGCTGGGCTTCAGAGGAGGCATACTGTCATGAACCACCGCTTGCATCCATTCTGGACTTCATGGTCCCTGACCCATAGAAGACTGATTTCCGTAATCCTACCAACATGGCCGTGCAGTGCGGAACGCAGTTTGCCAGCCTTTACGCGCTACGTTCAACATTCTACAAAGCTGACATGCCCCCGTATCTCAGCGCGTCTCAACGCTACCGCTCTGTGTAGCCTGACGTTTGATGCCGGAGTCAGCTCGGGGTTTCCTGCCGAGTCCTGATTCCCGATTCCTTGACACTTCTTCCTTTCCCTTTCCTTGCTCGGACCTACCTTCGAGTTTTCTTCCTGGATCCTCACCGCGCTCGGGTCACGCCGTTCCATGCCGCCGAGCTCGGACATTGTTTTCCTTCATGGTTCCTGGCTCCTGGACATCTGAACGCCTCCTCGGCAGGACTGCTATCCTCACGCTGGAACCCGAAGACCAGAACAAGGGTCTATATAAGTCCCGGTCCATGCAGAAGAGGTCACCCAAGAAAGTCACAAGCAAGGAAAAACAGGTGAGAAGGGGAGAGACTTGTGACACTAATTCTTCTATTAAATGGCAGATTTTAATGTCAACAGTCGTAAAACTACGTTAATCGTTTCTCCATAATTAATAGAAGAAAATGTTCGAGAATTCCTAATTATTTATGTCATTTTCACAGAATATCAATCCCTGAATTTAATTGAAACACCATCAAATCAATGGCACAAATGCGGTGACATGGCTACAGGTTCATGCACGTGCTACCAGGTAATCCCAAGCGAGTGGAATCGATGCATATGGGGTAACTGCAAGCGATAAAAGTACATCCTGTTGCACAAGCGTTTCCACGGGCACATCAAAACAAGGCCTGCCTCCAGGCGCTCCAATACTGTGCGGGGGAGGTTTCTCAGGAGAGAGAGAGAGCCCGCACCACAGCCGAGATATAATGTTCCCAGGTCTGTTCTGCAAATGGCCGGAGGTAATTTTCTCCCAGGCTAGTGGGTAAAGAAACGTTACGCTGGTTCTCACGGGGAGCGATGCCTTACACAGAAGCAGGGCCGCCGCTCTTTGAACCACGACGCCCACGTGGGTGCCTCGGGTGCCTGCTCTGGAGCTGGGCGCCAGTGCGGTCTATTTTTAGCCACTGCCAGAGAGCAACTGCCATTGGCCCGAGGGGGTCTCTAATATAAACTGCTCTGATGTTGCTAGTGGTGGAAATGGAAAGAATGGGGAGGGGGATCCCACAAGGGCTGGGGGGTTGGAGTGGGGGGGGGGAGTTTGGAGGAGGGGGCGGCTGCCATTTGAACTCCGATCAAAGGAAATATTCAAAATAATATTTTAAACATGACGCAATTTCTTTTATTGCTTGAAAACTACACAAACCATAGTACGCGTACCTTATTATAGATTGTGTACTTTTCAAACCATCACAGTATGTTCCGTCCACGTTCAAATGTATTTTGACATCCCGAACTACAGAATTCTTTTGGGAAAGGAAACGATCACCGAGCCCACGAAGCTGGGGGCTCCGTGATTAGTGTGTTTTGCAAATAGGACTGTTTTGTGCGCACAGTGCACTTTCTGCACTTTCTGCACTTTCTGAACTTCCTGCACTTTCTGCACTTCCTGCACTTCCTGCACTCCCTGCACTTTCTGCACTTCCTGCACTTTCTGCACTTTCTGCACTTCCTGCACTCCCTGCACTTTCTGCTAGGCATGTGATGCCGGATCTCGGATCTGGCGAGAGCTGGCCCATTGGCCGGCGCTGGATGTTGTGACTATTTTTCTTGGGGGCTGATGAGATGTACAGGAAAAAAGAACACATCGCCTTGACGAGAAAGGTTGTACATGAGGATGTGTGCAAGGTCTGAGGGTCAGTGTTTGAAATGTTGTTTAAGATAGTGCGTGAAGTGAGCTTCTAATGGGGCTCCCAGCCACTCACTTGGCTCACCTAAAAGCTGTCCACCACGCTACAGCAAGTCTTATTACAGATGCACAGTCCACCACGCTGCAGCACGTCTTATTACAGATGCACAGTCCACCACGCTACAGCACGTCTTATTACAGATGCACAGTCCACCACGCTACAGCACTTCTTATTACAGATGCGCACAGAAAGGTCCCGAATCACCCCCATCCTACACGAACTACATTGTCTTCCACTCCAAGCCAGGATGCTGTTCAAGACTGCATGTATCATCTACAAAGCAGTCACGAGCAATCACGAGTAGCACGCCAGCTCAGGTCATCCGCAAAGAGAGGACCCGCAAACAATCCTTCTCTTGTCATGCACCCACCCTCTGGAGCTCGCTCTTGGTATAGGCTCGGAATGACCCCACAAATCATTTCACAAATCTCTCAAGAAGTGCGTTTTTCAGCAAGCCCTGACCAAGGAATAATGGCAATGGATGTGTTGTGTTCCGACTAGCGTTGCATGCAGTAATAACTCAATATAACAGATTAAATGACGCAGATACAATAAGACACGTGAGCCGGTCAAGTAGCTTCTTATCTCTTTAATCATCGGTGTGAAACTGGCTTCCTGCCTACCGTGGGGCGCAGCCCACAACAAGAGAACAACAATAGAAATGGGACTTAGCTCCCATTCAAACAGGGTCATAAACATGGATGAGGACACAACATCTCTCCCTCACTTAAGAGAGAACTTAGCTCATTTATTCTATCCACCTGGTTGGTCTGCGTACTGTCCGTTTTGAGGGGCTTCGCCTCAGTGTCACTGATCTGTCCATCTGGGTGTCGCTGTCATTGGCATCCTGATGTTCCACTCTGTATTCAGATTCTGGATCTGAGGATTCGTCTGTGGCTGTGGCGGTTGAGGTTTCACGAGGTGAATTTCCTTCGAATACTTTGAAGAACGAGGAGTTCCTCGTGACAGTTCTGTGCGGGCTTGCTGCCGTTATCATGGACCCGCTTGTGTGGGTGACTGTCAGGGGTTCCGGTCTGAAGGCAGGAGTGCTCTTGGTGTTTTTCCTGTCGTACCAATACCACATCTCCTACTTGAATCTGGCATGGTTTGGTTTGTCTCTTCTGGTCGAAGTAGGTTTTCATTTTGTCCTTGCTCACCTTGTCACTAGCTCGTGCATCTTCGACAACGGTGGTGGGTGGACAAGCATGTAGTTTCTTGCGGAATTCGGGGGATCCGCACCCAGCAATGGCTTGCGATTTGAGGGCCTCCTCTGTAGAGTATCTGTCAAAGTCGCAGTATTTGGCTCTTTTCCTCAATCCCATGACGAAATTATCCATGCTTTCACTTTTATCTTGTATGGTCGTATGAAATATGTGTCTCTCATAGTCGACGTTTCTTAACGGTGCAAAATATGTATTCAATGAGTCAATAATGCCTTGGAATGAGTCAGTGCTAGAGTCAGGCATTTCAAATACTATGTCACGTACCGTAGGGCCCAATGAATGCAGCAGGATGGCTCTTAGACGCCGTTTCTCCCTCACCCCAGAGGCGTCGATGTATATCTGTAGTTCTTTTAGCCATCTGGCCCATCTGGGAGCCAGGCTGTTCGTGTCAGACATGTCGAAGTGTGGCACGGCTTGCATTTGAAGTGATTCAGAGGTACCTTCCTCTCTGTTGCTGGTAGGCCTTGGGGTGGAGCTGGTCTGGGGGCTTTGAGTACTGCTGTCTGTGGTATCTTCCGACATGGTTGTAATCACGATGTTGTCTGAGTATGCCTCTCCTTGGAGATCAGCGCAGCCTGAGTCGTCTGTGGGGAGCGATTTCTCTGGCAGCGTTTGCGTGACACTGAGCGTTTTCTCCGTGGCTGAAGTCCTTGAAGTTCACCGTGCAGAGGTCACGGATGCGGCCCTTGCACCTCACTGTAGCACGGTCTAGTGGGTTCGGATGAGCGTGATAACTCAGTTGAAGATCCTCGACGCCATTGTTGTGTTCCGACTAGCGTTGCATGCAGTAATAACTCAATATAACAGATTAAATGACGCAGGTACAATAAGACACGGGAGCCGGTCAAGTAGCTTCTTATCTCTTTAATCATCGGAGCGAAACTGGCGCCTGAGGCAGTGACCCCGCCTCTTCCTGCCTACCGTGGGTCGCGGCCCACAACAAGAGAACAACAATAGAAATGGGACTTAGCTCCCATTCAAACAGGGTCATAAACATGGATGAGGACACAACAGGATGTATGGACAGACTCAAAGAACATAACTTATATTACTGCCCTTTCTGATAAAAGATACCAGCCCACACGCTGGCTACCCACACCCTATAAAGCACTCCACTACACTTGAGCTAGGTCCGCATATAAGAAGTCTGAAGTTTCAGTGGGTGAGGCAATGTCAAAGTTCTAAGTATCAGTGTGTGACTTCAGAAGGTCGGTGTCTCCGAGCTCTGGCAGTGTGTGAGGCAACACGCAGGGCTGAGGTTCATTGTTTGAGGTTGCAGGGCCAGGTTTAAGCCTGAGGCAGTATTTGAGGTTTGAGGGTGAGGATGTAGGTCTATGGCAATGTGCAACGTCTGAGGTTGAGTGTGCGATAAGGCCGGGTGACAGATTCGGAGGGGAGTGGAGAAAGCAGTGGGTGAGATCTTTGGGCACTGGTTGACATAGTGTGTGAGGTCTGAGTGTGAGTATGTTACTCAGCCCGTGAGTCTGAGGGTGAGTGTGTGTGGTCTAAAGGGTGAGACAGTGTGTAAGGTGAGTTGTAAGGTGGTGTGAGAGGTCTAAAGGTATATGGATGAGGCAGAGTGCAAGGCCACATTATAAGTGAGTGAGGTGTTGGTTGAGTTCCATGCATAAGAGAGTGAGGCAATGCAAGGTCGCATGGTGAATATGTGAGTCAGAGTGAGGTCAGAAGGTGAGGGGGTGATATAGTGTGCAATGTCTGACAGTCCGTGTATGAGACAGCAAAGGAGGTCGTTCATGAGGTAGTGTGTGAGTGAGTGAAGCAGAGGGTAGGTCCTAGAGATCAGTGTGTGACGTCTGAGCATGAGGGTGTGTGGCAGTATGCAGGGTTTGGGGGTCAGTGTTTAAGAATGTGTACAAGGTTTAAAGCTGAGTGCGTGACACCAGGCGTGGTTTTGAGGATTACTGGGGTAGTGTGTGGGGACTGTACTGGAAGCAGTGTGTAAAGACTCGAGGTCAGTGCTTCAAGAAGTACATGAGGGCTAGTGGGGACTAGTTTGGGGTCTGAGCATCAGTGGATGAATAGTGGAGCATCAGAAGTAAGCAGATGAGGGCTTTAGGGGCGGGCCACATGCAACCAGTGTGTACTGTAAGGCTTTCCCCTCTTGCCTGGTGGAATGATAAACAATAGCGTTCATCAGTGTGTGCTCGGACACACACATTACCCTCGAAAGCAAGGGGTGCGGCATCCAGGATAACACACAACACAAAGAAATGTAAGCAGAGACTTTCAGTGCTCTTGATCAGGGCTTACAATCTGCCCAGACATCCAATGATTTGATAGGTTATTTATAGCGAGCTGAATACCCATAGGTTTCCAAGCGCGGACCCAGGAATCAAACCTGTGTTGCTCCGTGTTGTCTTGCTTCCAATGCGAGCACGTTGCCGCTGACCTATCCCCCCCAGATGAATCTTCCCTATTATTATGTATGATAGGTTATGATATGATGGGTTATTTATAACGAGCTGAATACCCAGAGGTTTCAAGCGCGGACCCGGGATCGAGCCTGTGTTGCTCCATGTTGTCTTGCTTCCAAGGCGAGCACGTTGCCCCTGAGCTATCCTCCTGAGATGAATCTTCCCTATTATTATGTATGATAGGTCATGATCTCGTTATGATGAATCTCCCGGGAGCTGCGAAGGAGGCGAAAGTGAAAGGGCTCTCATGCCCTTTCACTTTCGCTGCCTCCAGCCTTTGACCTCTCACCCTCTCCCATTTAGATCAATTGTAACCCTACTTAATGACTACATAATGCCTGTTCATATCACAGCACGTAAAGAGGAGAGACACGTGCCACCTGTATTTCCGACTCTGTTGTGCTACCCTGTGCATTACTTTGTCTCCAGCTTTGTTTTTTCTTTATTTTAATGACAATAGAGATGTGTGACGTTTGCACACGCCTCAGGAATCGCATCCTCCAAGAAGCTAATGTCCCAGTTTGGAATTCGATGATCCTGCATTTCATCCTTTACAGGGAGACAAGAGGAGTGTGTTTATGGAGGGCAAGGACTGCCATAACATGACCCCCTTAAGGCGGGAGTGCGAGCAAGGGAGGTCTGTTGTGGGGTGAGGCATGGCCAGTGCAGGGCCTCCCCACCAGCAAGAAAGACACGGAGCCGAGGTTGCTCGGGTGCCCCTTTCCACTTGCCTCCTACCACCTCCTTTTATTAACTTGTAACACGTGGCCTACAACGTCACTGGACCCTCAAAGAGGCATACGCCACAGTCCTCCCTTTGCAGTGTTCCACAAACAGAGCTGTGCATCACGCCACTGCAGTGTTAACAAAAACAGAGCTGTGTATCACACCAATTCAGTGTTCCCAAAACAGAGCTGTGGATGATCACACATTACAGTGTTCCCAAAACAGAGCTGTGCATAATCACACATTACAGTGTTCCCGAGACAGAACTGTGCATCACACCACCGTAATATTCCCAAAACAGAGCTGTGCATCACACCAATACAGTGTTCCCAAAACAGAGCTGTGCATCACACCTATACAGTGTGCCCGAAACACAGCTGTGCATCAAACATTACAGTGTTCCCAAAGCAAAGCTGTGCATCACACCAGTGCAAGGTTCCCAAAAGGAGAGTTGTGCATCACACATTACAGTGTTCCAAAACACAGCTGTGCATCACAACACTGCAGTGTTCCCAAAATAGAGCTGTGCATCACACCAATACAGTGTTCCCAAAACAGAGCTGCGCATTACACCAACAGAATGTTCCCAAAACAGGGCTGTGCACGATCACACATTACAGTGTTCCCGATGCAGAGCTGTGCATCACACCACTGCAGTGTTCCCAAACCAGAGCTGTGCATCGCACCAATGCAGTGCTCCCAAAACAGAGCTGTGCATCACACCAATAGTGTTCCAAAAACAGAGCTATGCATCACACCAATGCAGTGTTCCAAAAACAGAGATGTGCATCACACATGAGAGTGTTCCCGAAACAGAGCGGTTCATGACACCAGTGCATTGTTCCCAAAAGGAGAGTTGTGGATCACACATTACAGAATTCCCAAAACAGAGCTGTGCATCACACCACTGCTGTGTTCCTAAAACAGAACTGTGCATCACACCAATACAGTGTTCCCAAAACAGAGCTGTGCATCACACATTATAGTGTTCAAGAAACACAGCTGTGCATCACACTAGTGCAGTGTTCCCAAAAGGAGAGCTGTGCATCACACATTACAGTGTTCCCGAAACAGAGCGGTTCATGACACCAGTGCAGTGTTCCCAAAAGGAGAGTTGTGGATCACACATTACAGTGTTCCGAAAACAGAGCTATGCATCACACCACTGCAGTGTTCCGAAAACAGAGCTGTGCATCACACCAATACAGTGTTCCCAAAACAGAGCTGTGCATCACACATTACAGTGTTCCAGAAACACAGCTGTGCATGAAACCACTGCAGTGTTCCCAAAACAGAGCTGTGCATCACACATTATAGTGTTCCAGAAACACAGCTGTGCATCACACCACTGCAGGGTTCCTAAAACAGAGATGTGCATCACACCAATACAGTGTTCCCAAAACAGAGCTGTGCATTACACATTACAGTGTTCCAGAAAAACACCTGAGCATCACACTACTGCAGTCTTCCGAAAACAGAGCTGTGCATCGCACCAATACAGTGTTCCAAAACAGAGCTGTGCATGATCACATTTTACAGCGTTCCTGAAACAGATCTGTGCACCACACCACTGCAGTGTTCCCAAACTAGAGCTGTGCATCATACCAGTGCAGTGTTCCCAAAAGGAGAGCTGTGCATCACACATTACAGTGTTCCTGAAACAGAGCTCTGCATCACACTAGTGTTAAAATTGATATAGTAAAACAGAACTGTGCATCACACTAATACAGTGTTCCCAAAACAGAGCTGTGCATCACACATTATAGTGTTCAAGAAACACAGCTGTGCATCACACTAGTGCAGTGTTCCCAAAAGGAGAGCTGTGCATCACACATTACAGTGTTCCCGAAACAGAGCGGTTCATGACACCAGTGCAGTGTTCCCAAAAGGAGAGTTGTGGATCACACATTACAGTGTTCCGAAAACAGAGCTATGCATCACACCACTGCAGTGTTCCGAAAACAGAGCTGTGCATCACACCAATACAGTGTTCCCAAAACAGAGCTGTGCATCACACATTACAGTGTTCCAGAAACACAGCTGTGCATGAAACCACTGCAGTGTTCTCAAAACAGAGCTGTGCATCACACATTATAGTGTTCCAGAAACACAGCTGTGCATCACACCACTGCAGGGTTCCTAAAACAGAGATGTGCATCACACCAATACAGTGTTCCAAAAACAGAGCTGTGCATTACACATTACAGTGTTCCAGAAAAACAGCTGAGCATCACACTACTGCAGTCTTCCGAAAACAGAGCTGTGCATCGCACCAATACAGTGTTCCAAAACAGAGCTGTGCATGATCACATTTTACAGCGTTCCTGAAACAGATCTGTGCACCACACCACTGCAGTGTTCCCAAACTAGAGCTGTGCATCATACCAGTGCAGTGTTCCCAAAAGGAGAGCTGTGCATCACACATTACAGTGTTCCTGAAACAGAGCTCTGCATCACACTAGTGTTAAAATTGATATAGTAAAACAGAACTGTGCATCACACCAATACAGTGTTCCCAAAACAGAGCTGTGCATCACACATTATAGTGTTCAAGAAACACAGCTGTGCATCACACTAGTGCAGTGTTCCCAAAAGGAGAGCTGTGCATCACACATTACAGTGTTCCCGAAACAGAGCGGTTCATGACACCAGTGCAGTGTTCCCAAAAGGAGAGTTGTGGATCACACATTACAGTGTTCCGAAAACAGAGCTATGCATCACACCACTGCAGTGTTCCGAAAACAGAGCTGTGCATCACACCAATACAGTGTTCCCAAAACAGAGCTGTGCATCACACATTACAGTGTTCCAGAAACACAGCTGTGCATGAAACCACTGCAGTGTTCCCAAAACAGAGCTGTGCATCACACATTATAGTGTTCCAGAAACACAGCTGTGCATCACACCACTGCAGGGTTCCTAAAACAGAGATGTGCATCACACCAATACAGTGTTCCCAAAACAGAGCTGTGCATTACACATTACAGTGTTCCAGAAAAACAGCTGAGCATCACAATACTGCAGTCTTCCGAAAACAGAGCTGTGCATCGCACCAATACAGTGTTCCAAAACAGAGCTGTGCATGATCACATTTTACAGCGTTCCTGAAACAGATCTGTGCACCACACCACTGCAGTGTTCCCAAACTAGAGCTGTGCATCATACCAGTGCAGTGTTCCCAAAAGGAGAGCTGTGCATCACACATTACAGTGTTCCTGAAACAGAGCTCTGCATCAGACTAGTGTTAAAATTGATATAGTATTGTTTCGTCCTCATTGTATATGATGGCCTATGCCCAGTCGCACTGCGAGAAAATCCGCATTACAAGGTCGTAACCTTAAGTTAATCGAGCCTCCATTTTAGGTCAAAGCCGCCATTTTAGTTATTCGCACAAAGTCACCCCGTGGCCTAAAATGGCCGACCTGTATTCTCTTGTTCTAACTTAACCTTTTCAACCTCTGTAGGAGAGTTCATGTCCAACCTGCCTGCAGGCTACATGTTAGGGTGATGTAGACCTTGTCCTTTGTTGACCTCAGGATCAGGGGATTACTTGAATCGGTGATGTTATCCTACAAGTATATAAGAACAATAACACTGTTACCATGTTATGCAAAACATCTGTTTGACCTGCATTAAAGCAATGTGTAAAGAGTGTAAAGTTAAACCCAGAAAATAATAGTGCTTGTTAGTAAATGTATTAAAAGGTAAAACCGCATGCACGAGATATGTAAATTAGGAACAAACCTGGCGCAACCCTAGCCCAGTACATGATTAACTTGTAAGAGGCTGGACATCGTTATAACGAAACTGTATAAATACGCTGATGTCCAGCTAGCAATTCCTGTTCACTGCTCACATTGAACCCTGCTGGTGGTCTCTGTGATGTATTGACGGCCAAATAGCTATTTGTGTACTTTGTTTTGTGAACTGTACAGAATTGCAATAAAGATTCTGGGAATCTTTACAAGCCCGTGTTGGTGTATTTCTCTTTGCATGGTGTAAAAGCCGTAATATTGTATTTTCTGATTCCACACTAGTGCAGTGTTCCCAAAAGCAGAGCTGTGCATCACACATTACAGTGTTCGCAAAACAGAGCTGCGCCTCATGGAACCGGCAGGGATTTTACGTGAATGTTATTTGAGTGGGGCTCGCGTTGCCATAATTGTTAGTGAAACCATGGCTGGATTTCCTTGGCGTCTACGGGACCCTGCAATCATCAGCGTGTCACTGCCAGAGATCAAAAACCCTGAGATGTATGCTTCGCCACAGCCACACAAGACTCCGCCCATTTGCACTTGGCTCCGCCCACATCGCAAAAAGGTAAGCTCGGTTGGAATGTGATTGTCAGAAATGTGCAGTTCATTGTGAAATATGCACATTTCATTAAATTGGCTTTTCATGACCAACCAAATTGCATTCCCTCGACATGAGCCCTGGCAAACTGGGCAAAAATATAGAAAGCAAAATGAAACCAAAATAAACACGGAATACTGCTTCCAATCAGGTGTCATCATGCACCATGCCAGCGGATTGGAAGCAGTAGTACCGCGTTCCCTTGAAGGCAAACCTGGCAAAAAAGTGTTACAGTCACTGCCGCAGAGACAAAGCCACACTCGGGTATGGAGTCAGAAACTGCCGCGAAAACCCGGCGGAGACCCGGAGAAAAGGCTAAATAAAAACCCGGAGGTTGCAACCCGCAGGTATGCAGAGGATGTTCATTGCAGGTGCAGCAGCTTGAGGGCCATGGCATTCACGGTGGTTACAGGACACCTCTGTGTACCGTGGCACAGCAGGTGCCACGCCATGCCATTTTCCACGATGCGTCAGGATTGCGCTGCGCGGGTTTCCCTCGCGCAGAGCCAGAGTCCACGCAAGCTGCTGATTTATGTTACGGCGCAGTACAGAGTACGGGTACAGCCACTGGTCACCCATCCGGGGTGGCACGCTCTCTTTGGACTAACGTCCTAGAGCCCTGTCCCCTCCCCGCCCACCTCAGTGACTGAGCCATGGTCCTGTGCTTCCTGCAGCCCCCCAGCCTCCCTCACTCCCCGCCTTGGTGACCTAGCCAGGGCTCTAGGCCTCCTGCCCCCCATCCCCTGACCCCATCCCGCCCCTCCCTGCCTCAGTGACCTAGTCAGGTTCTCTGCCACCTGCCTACGCCCCTCCCCGGCCCCACCCCACCTCAGTGACCTAACCAGTGTGGTGTGGTGTGGTGAACCCTCCAGTGTGTATTGCCCCTTTAAGGGGATGTGTCCCCCCCCCTTGCATTGCCGTTTTAAGATGGGCCATGACTTCATCATGGCCCAAGCTAATAAAAGGGAGCTCTGCAGGCAGTGACGGGCACGTGCGTTAGAACGGCTGCAGACTCCAGAAGAGCAACTCCCGAGTCAGTGTCTCAATACTATGTAGGCTGCAGGCCTTGATGCCGTGGGACCCTCGTGCCAGGACGGTGGCAGAGGTCCGCATGGTCAGGGGCCTGGCAGGCTGTGCCCCCACAACCCCCAAAGGTGATGGTGTCCCAAAGTACCATGGGGCCTGCCGGATGTCCAGGGCAGGCCCCCAACCCCCACAGGCACTGGGCCTGTGGAGTGTCAGTATTCATGGCACTCAAGGAGGGGGGGGCACCGGATGTCCATGGTAAGCCCCCACCACAACCAGGGTCCTGTGCTTCCTGCAGCCCCCCCCCGCCTCCCTCCTTCCCCGCTCCACCTCAGTGACCTAGCCAGGGTTCTATGCCTCCTTCCCCCCACGCCCCTGCCCCCTCCCTGCCCCGGTGACCTAGCCAGGGTTCTATGCCTCCTGCATCCTACTCCCCTGGCCCCACTCTCCTGCCCCATCCCCGCCCCTCCACACCTCAGTGACCTAGCCAGGGTTCTGTCCCGCCTGCCTCCACCCTCCCTGCCCTGGTGACCTAGCCAGGGTTCTATACCCTTTGCCCCCCCGTCGCCTCCCCCCTCCATGCCTCAGTGACCTAGCCAGGGTTAGGGTTGCTCCCTCCCTCCATCCCCTGCCACCTCCCCGCCCCCCTCCCTGCACCTAGCCAGGGTTCTATGCCTCCTGCCCCCCACTCCCCTACCCCCTCCCTGCCCCGGTGACCTAGCCAGGGTTCTATGCTTCCTGCTCCCCTGGTCCACTGCCCCCTCCACGCCCCGCCTCTGTGACCTAGCCAGGGTTCTATGCTTCCTGGCCCCCACTCCCCTGCCCCCTCCCTGCCCCGGTGACCTAGCCAGGGTTCTATGCTTCCTGCTCCCCTGGTCCACTGCCCCCTCCACCCACGTCCCACCTCTGTGACCTAGCAAAGGTTCTATGCCTCCTGCCCCTCACCCCCCTGCATCTTCCCCACCCCTCCTCGCCTCAGTGACCTAGCCAGGGTTCTGCGCCTCTTGGGCCCCCATCGCCTCCCCCCTCCCCACCTCAGTGACCTAGCCAGGGTTCTATGCCTCCTGCTTCCTCCGTGCCCTGCCCCCTCCCCGGCCCTCCTCGCCTCGGTGACCTAGCCAGGGTTCTGTGCCACCTGCCTCCCCCCCTCCCCGCCTCCGTGACCTGGCCAGGGTTCTGTGCCGCCTGACTCCCCCCCTCCCCACCTCAGTGAGCTAGCCAGGGTTCTGTCCCGCCTGCCTCCCCCCTCCCTGCCCTGGTGACCTAGCCAGGGTTCTATTCCTCCTGCCCCCGCCCCGTCTCAGTGACCTAGCCAGGGTTCTGTGCCTCCCCCTTCCCGCTCCGGTGACCTAGCCAGGGTTCTATGCCTCTTGGGCCCCCATCGCCTCCCCCCTCCCCACCTCAGTGACCTAGCCAGGTTTTATGCCTCTTGGGCCGCCCATGGCCTCCACCCTCTCCATCTCAGTGACCTAGCCAGGGTTCTATGACTCCTGCCCCTTCCCCCCCTCCCCGCTTCAGTGACCTAGCTAGGGTTCTGTGCGGCCTGCTCCCGGCCCCTGCCTCCTCCCTGCCCCTCCCCGCCTCAGTGACCTAGCCAGGGTTCTAAGCCTCCTGCCCCCGCCCCGGTGACCTAGCCAGGGTTCTTCGCTCCAGTGCTCTCCGTCCATCTCCTGCTCTGACTCCCGTAATCTCTCTACGGCTCGCGTTCAACTTCCCACGTGCACTCCCTCTTTCATCTCACCCACCCCCCGCCACCCCAACGCTGCCTCTTCTTCCTCCTTGCTCCTTATTACAAACTTATTTTCTTTCTCTTTCTTTCAGGGCTATCACTCCTCACACTCCTGAAGACTATCCTGTTCTACCCCTATATCCCTCCATTGGGGTCTCTTTCATCTTTCAGACACCCTGTCCCTTATTTCTATTGCCTGCCGCCCCCTCTGTCTCTTGCCTGCCGCCCCCTCTGTCTCTTGCCTGCCACCCCCTCTGTCTCTTGCCTGCCGCCCCCTCTGTCTCTTGCCTGCCGCCCACTCTGTCTCTTGCCTGCCGCCCCTCTGTCTCTTGCCTGCTGCCCCCTTTGTCTCTTGCCTGCCGCCTGCTCTGTCTCTTGCCTGCCGCCCGCTCTGTCTCTTGCCTGCCGCCCGCCCTGTCTCTTGCCTGCCACCCGCTCTGTTTCTTGCTTGCCGCCCGCTCTGTCTCTTGCCTGCCGCCCACTCTGTCTCTTGCCTGCCGCCCGCTCTGTCTCTTGCCTGCTGCCCGCTGTCTCTTGCTTTCCGCCCACTCTGTCTCTTGCCTGCTGCCCGCTCTGTCTCTTGCCTCTCTACACTTCCCTATCTGTCTTTTCATGTCTATCACTCCTCACACTCCTGAAGACTATCCTGTTCTACCCCTCTATCCCTCCAGTGTGGTCTCTTTCATCTTTCAGACACCCTGTCCCTTATTTCTATTACCTGCCGCCCCCTCTATCTCTTGCCTGCCGCCCCCTCTGTCTCTTGCCTGCTGCCCCCTTTGTCTCTTGCCTGCCGCCTGCTCTGTCTCTTGCCTGCCGCCTGCTCTGTCTCTTGCCTGCCGCCCGCTCTGTCTCTTGCCTGCTGCCCGCTCTGTCTCTTGCCTGCCGCCCGCTCTGTCTCTTGCCTGCCATCACTCTGTCTCTTGCCTGCTGCCCGCTCTGTCTCTTGCCTGCCGCCCGCCCTGTCTCTTGCCTGCCGCCCGCCCTGTCTCTTGCCTGCCGCCCGCTCTGTCTCTTGCCTGCCGCCCGCTCTGTCTCTTGCCTGCCGCCCACTCTGTCTCTTGCCTGCCGCCCGCTCTGTCTCTTGCCTGCCGCCCACTCTGTCTCTTGCCTGCCGCCCACTCTGTCTCTTGCCTGCCGCCCCCTCTGTCTCTTGCCTGCCGCCCGCTCTGTCTCTTGCCTACCGCCCACTCTGTCTCTTGCCTGCCGCCCGCTCTGTCTCTTGCCTCTCTACACTTCCCATTCTGTCTTTTCTCGTCTATCACTCCTCACACTCCTGAAGACTATCCTGTTCTACCCTTCTATCCCTCCAGTGTGGTCTCTTTCATCTTTCAGACACCCTGTCCCTTATTTCTATTGCCTGCCGCCCCCTCTGTCTCTTGCCTGCTGCCCCCTCTGTCTCTTGCCTGCCGCCCCCTCTGTCTCTTGCCTGCCGCCCGCTCTGTCTCTTGCCTGCCGCCTGCTCTGTCTCTTGCCTGCCGTCCGCTCTGTCACTTGCCTGCCGCCCGTTCTGTCTCTTGCCTGCCGCCCCCTCTGTCTCTTGCCTGCCGCCCCCTCTGTCTCTTGCCTGCCGGCTGCTCTGTCTCTTGCCTGCCGCCCGCTCTGTATCTTGCCTGCTGCCCGCTCTGTCTCTTGCCTGCCGCCCGCTCTGTATCTTGCCTGCCGCCCGCTCTGTCTCTTGCCTGCCTGGTCTGTCTCTTGCCTGCCGCCCGTTCTGTCTCTTGCCTGCCGCCCATTCTGTCTCTTGCCTGCCGCCCATTCTGTCTCTTGCCTGCCGCCCACTCTGTCTCTTGTCTGCCTGCTCTGTCTCTTGCCTGCCGCCCGTTCTGTCTCTTGCCTGCCGCCCGCTCTGTATCTTGCCTGCCGCCCACTCTGTCTCTTGCCTGCCTGCTCTGTCTCTTGCCTGCCGCCCGTTCTGTCTCTTGCCTGCTCTTTTTCCCCCAATCCTCTCTCTCCTCACAATTAGTAGTCCTTTCTTCTCCTGTTCTCTTTGTCAATCTCGATTTCCCTCTTACTTGCACTCTGTCTCTAGTCCGCTCCCCGGGAGATCTGTCCCTCCCTCCTCCTGTTCTGCATCCCTCCCTTCCTCTTATCCCTCTTCCTTTCACTTGTTCTCTTCTTTGTTTACCCGTCTCCCACTTTCTGTGCCCTTCTGTTCCCTCGCACCCTTTTGTGTTTCCTGTGATCTTTCTCTTCTCCATCGCCAGTTCTTTTATTCTCTCTCTCTCTCTCTCTCTCTCTCTCTCTCTCTCTCTCTCTCTCTCGCTCTCTCTCTCTCTCTCCATCGTTCATGCTCTCTCGCGCTCCCACTCTTTCTCTCTCTCCATCTTTCTCTCTCTCCCTCTCTTTATTCCCCTCTTTCTCACTTTCTCTCCCACTCTCACTCCTCCTCTCTCTTGGTCTCACTCCCTCTCTCTTTTCCTCTCTCTTTCAAGCACTCTCACTCTTACTCTCTCTCCCTCTCTGTATTTCTCTCTCTCTCCCCCACCCTCGCTCTCTTGGTCACATTCCTTCTCTCTCTCTCTTTTACTCTCTTTTTCTCTTTCTCTATCGTGCTCTCTCCCTCTCTGTCCCTCTCTTGCTCTCTCACCCTCTCTGCACATATCACTCTCTTCCTCTTTCTCTCTCGCTCCCTCTCTTTCTCTCTCTCCCACTCTCTCCCCCTCTCTCTCCCTCTCTCGCTCTTTGCTCTCTTTCTCTTTCTGGCTCTCTCCCCCTCTTCCGCTCTCTCTTTCTCTCTCTCTCTGTCTCTCTCTATCTCTTTATGTCCCTCTCTCTCCTTTTCTCTCTCTCCCCCTCTCTTTCTGTCTTGTGCACTCTCTTCTCTGTCTCTCCTCTCCCTGTCTCTACCTTTATCCCCCTAGCTTGCTCTCTCTCTCTCTCTCTCTCGTTAGACCCCCTCTCCACTCCTCTCGCTCTCCCCCTCTCTCGCCCCTCCTCCTCTTCTATTTTTCTAACTTGCTCTCTCACTCTTTCTCTTTCTTGATCTATCCATCTGTTTCTCTCTTTCTCTCCCTCTCTCCCCCTCTCTAGATTTCTCACTCTCATTCTTTGTCCCTGTTTCTCCCTCTCTTTCTCTCTCCTGCTCTCTCTTCTCTCTAGCTCTTTTTCTTTATGCCTCTCTCCTTCTGTCTCCCCCACTCCCTCTCCCCTCCCGTCTCTATCTCCCTCTCTTTATCTTTCGTGCTCTCTCGTCCCTCTGCCTCTCGCTCTCCCTGTCTCTCTCTAGCTTTCTCTCTCCCTCTCGTTATGGCCCCTCCCCCCTCCTCTCTCTCCCTCTCGCTCACTCTCTCTCTGTACCTCTCTGTCCCTCTCTTCCCCCCTCACTTTCTCTCTTGTGCTCTCTCTTCCCTCTCCCTGTCTCTCCCTTTCTCTCCCCTCCTCTCTCTCTCTCCCTCTCGCTCACTCTCTCTCTGTACCTCTCTCCCTCTCTTTCTCTCTCGTGCTCTCTCTTCTCTCTCTCTTCTCCCGCTCTCCCTCTCTCCCTTTCTCCCTTTCTCTCTCTAGCTTTCTCTCTCCCTCTCGTTATGGCCCATCCCCCCTCCTCTCTCTCTCTCCCACTCGCTCACTCTCTCTCTGTCCCTCTCTTCCCCCCTCACTTTCTCTCTTGTGCTCTCTCTTCCCTCTCCCTGTCTCTCCCTTTCTCTCCCCTCCTCTCTCTCTCTCCCTCTCGCTCACTCTCTCTCTGTACCTCTCTCCCTCTCTTTCTCTCTCGTGCTCTCTCTTCTCTCTCTCTTCTCCCGCTCTCCCTCTCTCCCTTTCTCCCTTTCTCTCTCTAGCTTTCTCTCTCCCTCTCGTTATGGCCCATCCCCCCTCCTCTCTCTCTCTCCCACTCGCTCACTCTCTCTCTGTCCCTCTCTTCCCCCCTCACTTTCTCTCTTGTGCTCTCTCTTCCCTCTCCCTGTCTCTCCCTTTCTCTCCCCTCCTCTCTCTCCCTCTCGCTCACTCTCTCTCTGTACCTCTCTCCCTCTCTTTCTCTCTCGTGCTCTCTCCTCTCTCTATCTTCTCCAGCTCTCCCTCTCTCCCTTTCTCCCTTTCTCTCTCTAGCTTTCTCTCTCTTTCACTCTCTCTTCATGTTCCCCTCTCCCCTCCTCTCCCTCACCCCCCTCTTGCTCGCTCTATCTCTCTATCTCTCTGTCACTCTCGTCCCCCCCACTTTCTCTCTTGTGCTCTCTCTTCCCTCTCCCTGTCTCTCCCTTTCTCTCCCCTTCTCTCCCCCTCTCCCTCCCTCCTCTCTCTCCCTCTCGCTCACTCTCTCTCTGTACCTCTCTGTCCCTCTCTTCCCCCCTCACTTTCTCTCTTGTGCTCTCTCTTCCCTCTCCCTGTCTCTCCCTTTCTCTCCCCTCCTCTCTCTCTCTCCCTCTCGCTCACTCTCTCTCTGTACCTCTCTCCCTCTCTTTCTCTCTCGTGCTCTCTCTTCTCTCTCTCTTCTCCCGCTCTCCCTCTCTCCCTTTCTCCCTTTCTCTCTCTAGCTTTCTCTCTCCCTCTCGTTATGGCCCATCCCCCTCCTCTCTCTCTCTCCCACTCGCTCACTCTCTCTCTGTCCCTCTCTTCCCCCCTCACTTTCTCTCTTGTGCTCTCTCTTCCCTCTCCCTGTCTCTCCCTTTCTCTCCCCTCCTCTCCCTCCTTCTCGCTCACTCTCTCTCTGTACCTCTCTCCCTCTCTTTCTCTCTCGTGCTCTCTCCTCTCTCTATCTTCTCCAGCTCTCCCTCTCTCCCTTTCTCCCTTTCTCTCTCTAGCTTTCTCTCTCTTTCACTCTCTCTTCATGTTCCCCTCTCCCCTCCTCTCCCTCACCCCCCTCTTGCTCGCTCTATCTCTCTATCTCTCTGTCACTCTCGTCCCCCCTCACTTTCTCTCTTGTGCTCTCTCTTCCCTCTCCCTGTCTCTCCCTTTCTCTCCCCTTCTCTCCCCCTCTCCCTCCCCCCCTCTCTCTCTCCCTCTCGCTCACTCTCTCACTCTCCTTGTCTCTCTCTCTTCCCCTCTCTTTCTCCATCCTGCTCTCTCATCACTTTATGGCCCCCACCCTCTCTCTCTCTCTCCCTCTTCCGCCCTCTTTCTCTATCTCCCCCTCTCTCCTCCTCCCCCCTCGCTCACTCTCTCTCGCTGTGTCCCTCTCTCTCCTTGTCTCTCCTTTCTCTCTCTGGCTTTCTCTCTCTCGTTATGACCCGCTCCCCCCCCTCCCACTCTCTCCCTCTCGCTCTCTCTGTCCCTCTCTCTTTCCCTCTCTTTCTCTCTCGTGCTCTCTCTTCTCTCTCTCCCTGTCTCTCCCTTTCTCTATCTTTTTCTCTCTCTCTCGTTATGGCCCCCTCCCCCCTCCTCTCTCTCTCACTCCCTCTCCCCCTTTCTCTGCCTCTCTCCCTGTCGCTCACTCACTCTCTCACTCTCCTTGTCCCTCTCTCTTCCCCTCTCTTTCTCTCTCCTGCGCTCTCGTCACTTTATGTCCCCCTCCTTCTCTCTCTCTCCCTCTCCCCCCTCTCTCTCTATCCCCCCTCTCCCCTCCTCGCTCTCTCCCCCCTCGCTCACTCTCTCTCGCTGTCTCTCCTTTCTCTCTCTAGCTTTCTCTCTCTCGTTATGACCCCCTTGCCCCCCCACTCTCTCTCTCTCCCTCTCGCTCTCTCTCTCTGTCCCTCTCTCTCCCCCTCACTTTCTCTCTCCTGCTCACTCGTCACTTTATGTCCCCTTCCTTCTCTCTCTCTCTTCCCCCCCTCTCTCTCTATCCCCCCCTCTCCACTTCTCGCTCTCACTCGAGAGTATATAGACAGTGGGTAGGAGTAGGCAAGGGGCAAGAAGGGGCCAGCAACAGCTGTCAGCAAAGTTTGCAGAGTGCAACTTTGATGTGCAGGCATGAAAGCGCCCAGAGGAGCGGCAAACCAGCTCCAGTGCCCGCTCTTTCAGGACCTTTAACGATGACTTCAAAAGGGAGGGCACAGCATGGATGAAAAAGAGGGTGCCCAAAGGCCAGTGCCTTCACTGTTACTGGGTGAACTGGGTTGTGCTGCACGCCTGAACAGGGGCCCCTGTCATATCTAAGGGTAGCCAGCTTATTCATTGGTCAATATGCTTGGAAGAGGCGAGTGCATTTCCCATGGGATGAGAAAGCACTGCAGAAAGCAGCAGCAAAGCGCCAGAGCAGCAATCTAGCAGAATGCGCCAAGAGGCGACCGCGCTGCACAGTGTCTCTCTCTCTCACTCTCTCGGAAGATGATAATAGCTGCTGAGGGAGTTCTTGGCCAACCTTAAAGTCTCTACACTGGCTCCCGGCGACTGCAAGGATCACATTCAGGACACTTTTTTATCATCCACAAGGCTGTCTGGGACCTGGGACCGCCCTACATCCAGCTTTCCCTACCTAAACACACCCCAGACAGAATCCTTTGGTTTTCTGGCTCCAATTCTCTGCAGGTCAAACGTTTCTCCAAGCAGAGAGAGGGAGGTAGATCCCTCTCCTCGGCTGGCGCCTCCCTCTGGAACAGCCTCCCTCTCTCCATCAGACTTGAGCCAGATCTTAAGCTCCGGAAACTTCTCAAGACCTTACTTTTCTCCTCTTCCTTCACTCTCCCGCTCCCGTGCTAAGCTCTCCTCCTGCCACTGCGACTGGGGCCTGGTCCCTTCAGAGGCACGCAGGGACCAGACCACTCCCTTACCAGTCCTTTCCAGCATCCTTTGCCAGCACTTGCCCTCAGGGTCCCTTTCCTGGGCTATCCCAACCCAGTCCTCCTATCCACTGCACTTTTTTCTCCTCCCTCTTTCCCCTGGCACTAGCCACCCTGGCCTGAATAGCACTTGCCTGCCCCCTGAAGGGATCCCTCCACTATTGCACTCCTTCCTCTCCCCCTTTCCCTCATCATCTTCTCAAGCACTTCCACGGTAGGATTGTCACAAGGCTAATATAACCGTTACTTTGTTCTTGTTGCTGTTTTCTAATGATATTCCATGTCCCTCCCCCGCCTCTTGTCTTGTGGCGCCTGGAAACACTTGTGTATAGGTGCCATGCAAATGTCCAGTAAAGGTCGAGAAAAGGACAAAGTGCTAGACAGGTGCCCCTGAAATGAAAGACAGCAGATGAGACAGGCGGTGGTTTGGTCCACTAGTGTTGCCAACAGTTAGGTCAAGGGAGGAAGGACTTAAGGGAGAACTAGCAAGTCAGGACATATAGAGAATGGGCAGGAGGTGGGGACCTCCGGGGGGTACAACATAATGTCCCCCTGGAAAAAGAAAAAAGGCGAAGTTTAACAAAGGATAGATTTGTCGAAGGATCTATACAATGAAACATTTTGCAGCCTGGTGCTCGGGGAGAAAGGGAATTTGTAAACAGGGACGTCGATTATGATGTATATCACGTATGGCATTGTACTGTCACATCTTTTTGGTTCTATTTCAAGCAAGTGAAGGTTTAGGGTAATTTTGGGGGCTCTCATTTACCCCTTGTGCAAACCCTCAAGTTGCATATATTTAGCTTTCAAATTCACGATGGTCACACTCTTGACCACCCTCAGGAGAAAGCTACAAGAGGATCTGGCCAAAGGCAGTTGTATCACGTCACCAGGACAGGGGTCTCCTTTTACATGGCAGTCTGAGCACACAGCGGGTATTCATGAATTGATGAAGGGCACAGTGATTGGTGTGCTCAGATAATGCACAGAAGTGGGTGCCAGGGACCCAGACCCTGTCAGGAGGCCAATACTCCAGAGGGTTGCTTACCACACTGTGCAATGGTGTACAACAGAGCCTGGGCGCACCATCTCGGTCACCACACACTCGGCGAAAAGGAATCACTGCACTTATTGGGCAAATATATCATCAATTTATTATTTATTTAGTGGATTTTGGTTCAAAAAACCTTTAGCACCTTACACACACAATAATGTAGTATTATACAATTACGTGAAATTACCTTTGTTCAGAATAAAAAATAAATATTACGTGTGCAAATACCCTAAAAACAACAATTTCCTTATTTCATACAATCCCAATTCAAAACAGTCTTGAACAAGTTCATCACTGCAAAACACAGTGACTATTTATGTGAATTTAAAATACAGGCCCTTACATAAACAAGATTACCATTCATTTCATCATAATTTTCAGTAGAAAATAATTTGCTTCTAAAAGATAATAGTGATGGGCATTCCAAAATGAAACATGCTAAGTTTTCAATGCTTCTTTTACAGAGCGTCCAGAGTCTTTGATCCCATGGGATCCGTGTCCTTGCCCCAACCACTTCATTTGTGAGATATAAATGAAATATCAACCTTAAATATTCTGATCTAAGAACACCAGATGATGCCTCCGAAGATAAGCAGGTAAAGTCTTAAAACCTCGAATATCGTAAATAATATGCTCCAAAATCCTCAAGACCGACAAAACATCTCACACTAATTCATTTCAAACATTGTTTGCTTCACATTATCTCGGTTGGTGACCAAATCTTCCGGCATCACTTGGATCCTCTGACATAGAATGTTGCACTCTTGTATGCAATTCACTAGTACTGGACGTTTAAACATCACGGCACAGCGCTGCATATCATAGTACAATGAGCAACGAGGCGGCCTCAAGATCATAGCATATAGTTGAAGCTTTTGCCAGGCAACACAAGTATCCAATGAAATCGGTCCTAACTCTTGTTGCATGGTACAAATAGAAGCACATTGAAATCGTCTTGCAACTTAAATGTGGGACAAGCACTATCGGTAGTGACTACCATGGCTGGGGTTATGACCCTGTAGAGCCTGGAAGTGGAAAGTTTTCATTTGTTTTTTCTTTTTTCTTGTTTTAATTGTTTTGGACTTTTGTGACTTCTAGTATTCTTATGTTCTCCTCCATTTATTTCTCTCTATCTCTCTCTCTTCATTTACTTCTGCTTTTATTTTGTTCCAGGGGCTATTCTTCAACGGGTGATGATGATTCTGAGTTTTCTTTTAAGGGTCAATTGAGTTTTATTTTGTATGTTATGTTTCGTAGTGTAGAGATATTGTAAAAGGTTTCTTTTTTAACCAAATACATCCAAATAAATTAAAAAAATTAAAAATGTTCATTGAGGAAGGTTCAAGCTTGCAGCCTCTAATCTGTCCCATACTATCTTACCCTCAATCGAATTAGCACCATAAATATGTTTAGGGATAATTTTCTGATTATAAAACATCAATAATAGTCTAATAGAAAATTTCCCAAATCTTTTATCCAACGCGCGCATCTGGCTAGTAACAAAATCCACTTGCTTCTTCACGCAGGAAACATTTTTCTGTTTGTTTAAAAACGCAGAAAATATAACGCCCACATATTTAAACTCATCGACCTGGGCCAGCTCTGAGCCATTTAGCAAAGATTTAAATTTGGCACATTTCACCACCTTTGGTCTAGATCTAATCAACAATACTTTAGTTTTTGTTGAGTTAAGTGTTAGATCTAAGTCTTTCAAGTATGAACTGACGGCCACTAGACTTCTTTGATGCCCTATGGCTGTTTGGTCGACAATCACTATATCGTCTGCATACAACAAATATTGCATAGGAAATGGACTTAGTCAAGTAGGGTAACTATTAAGATTCTTAAAAGCCATGCGTAAATCATGGATATAAAAAAATTAAAAGAAAAGGGGCTAATACACATCCCTGTCTCAGACCACGATTGGTCTCAATCCAATCACTAAATGAACCCTTGTTATTGAATCTGATACGTATACGCGTACTATTATAAAGGGCGATTAAAATATTCGACAAGGTAAAAGGGCAATTTTCAGTTTGCACCTAGGCCAAAGCTTAATTCTATTTACACAATCAAATGCCTTGGGGAAGTCTAAAAAGTAAGAAAGAGAAGTTTAGTCGGTACACTTGCCTGGGAAGTTAATAATTGTAAAATAAAAGAATATTGAGCAGTTCCCACTCCTTTTTTAAAACCTGCTTGGAATTTGTCCATGACCCCTCGTGAAAAGCCCACAATTCTTAATTGGCCAAAAGGATTCTAGAGAGAATCTTACTACTGGCACCCAAAAGTTAAATGAACCGGTAGTTTTTTTGGGTTACCCCTCTCACCCTTTTTAATAATTAGCACTATGTGGGCATCCTTCCAGGAATATGGTAAAAGACGATTGAGCATAATATTATTGAACAGTTTAAATAAAAAGCCCCCCATAAAGGGGAGTTAGATTTAAATGTACTATTGGGTAGGCCATCAGGGCCGGGAGCCCTTGACAAATTACACTTCAGTATCATGTCAAGAATGTTATCCAGATCAAACGTCAGACACCAGTCAGCAGTCAGTTCACAAATCATATTGTCAGAAACAATTCCGAAATATAGAGTATAAAGTGCTCAATCCAAACAATTTCATCAATCATAATAGATTGAGCAGCAAGTTGAGTGCCCATATTCTCTATTAAAGACCAACACAGATTGCAGTCTTTTTTGCAAAATCGTACTCAACATGCTTTCTGAATCTTTCTGAAACATTTATGGATTATGGCTACATAGCCAATATTTAAAAGACTGTTTTAGCTTACAAGCCTTGATCAGGTGATTGTCCTTCTTTGACTGAGTTAGAGCCTTGAGACCATGACGTAATTCTTTCTTCTTTTCTTGTATCTATCGATCAAAACTCAGTTTCCATGAACAGGATCTATGCCATCATTCAAAACTGGATGGTCACTAACAGTCTGTGTCTCAACGACGATTAAACCGAGATACTTATTGTTGGTCGCCCCACCTGTCTGAAAACGCTCCACACCTGACTATTCTTCCTTTACCATTGACGATACACTGATCCCTGTACTCAAACAGGACAAAACACTGGGGTGTATTTAGACTCCAACCTTACCATGACGAAACAAACACATCAGTGCCCTTGCACCCTCCACGGCCTACACAGCCAAACTCATTGTGCTGAGCTGCCAATTTCTTACCCCACAAAACTACCTCACCCTAGCTCGAGCTCTCATACTATCGAAACTGGACTACTGTAACATACGTCTACTAGGAACTACTAGCACCAACCTGGCTAAATTGCAACTGCTACAAAACAAATCCCTACGGGCAGACTTTGGATTAAAATAAAATGAAATGGTCATATCTCGCACATTAGGAGGGAAGCATATTATTTACCTATCCAAGCCAGAATCCTATTTAAATTGCTTAATATCACTCACAAATGTATCACCATTGATGCCCCTGCATACCTTAACTACTGCGTCAACCAAAGAAATCCAACTAGATCCCTCAGATCGGGCTCTAGCACAAACCTATTTGATCAAAGGTTCAAGAGCATCAGGGCAGTGGGTACCAGCTTCCCAGTAGCTGCTACCAACATCTGGAACTCCCTACCTCCTCAGATAAGAAATGAGCCCTCCCATCAGCGCTTCAAGAGTCTTACCAAAACTTGGCTCTTCAAAGCCTTCTAACTAGCAATGTCCTCACTAGGCCACCTTGAGCCCCCACACGATCATTGTTGCCTGAAATCTGCTCTGCCTTTGTAATTCTACTGATCTGTGATGCCTGTACTGTTTCTAACCTTGCTACTAATCCTGCCGTACTGCAACTTCCTCTGTAACCAGACATACTTCCTATTTAACTAACACTGTGATACCACCGGGTTTGGGCATTTAACAAATGCTATAAATAAATAAATAAAATAAATATACGTGAACATGCACTTTGGAAATTACACTGTTTGTAGGATCTAGCCTAAAGCTCCAAAAAGGAATCACTGCACTTATTGGGCAAATACATCATGATATGACTAGAGGGGAGGTGTTGTTAGAGAGTGGAAGGTAAATGTGGGTGGCGGGAGGGTACCAACCATGCATAGCAGAGTTACTGAGGAGGCAATATTTCTAGGCTGATGGTAGCCACAATAGGTAAACATCGGCGATGGATACCAAGGCTGCAGTAACCGCAAAAACGGTCGAAACTCTAGGAAGGGTGCGAGAGTGAAATTGTCATTATGATTAGGGTATTTATTGAGCGGGGACATAGTCTCGGGAAGCAACAGAGCACTTTACAATCATAGAGGGAAGAACATGGTGAAGGAAGCAGAGAAACAAGGGGTTGGGGAGCTAACAATAGGCAGGGTGGGCAGTTTGTCAACAATAGATCTACATGCAACCAGGGTGGAAACTGTGGGGGTCAGATCACCCAATCTTAGGTAGGGTGGGGGATTGACAGTGTTTGGACCTACGTGTTAGAGAGGGTCTTGAGCTTCTTGCAGACTGCAGGGTGACAGACTAGTTAGTGATACAGCAGGACTTGAAGATGATACAGATGTCAGATAACGGTATATTCTCCCCAACCTCCTCCTCACCTTGACCTTCAGATGAACTGTCCTTGGAACTTGTTGGAGTCTTCCTACGAGTCTTCCTGTTGTCAAACTGGATATTAAATTATGCCTCCTATTGTAACGATTGTATGTATATTGGCCTACACCAAGTTGCTTAAAACTGTACATGAATAACTCTCTATGGCAAGGTCTTGACCTTAGAAATTGATGTAAGCCGCCATCTTGAATCAAGCCGCCATTTTAGGTTCTCTTGCTGTGTAAAAGTCACCCTGTACATCAAAATGGTGGACAATGCCATTCCGAACAGAATCTGGTCGTCATGACCTCGTACAGCTAATGTATAACTTGCCTACAGGCCACTTGTTAGGGTTGTGAACTGAGACCTTGTCCTTCTGTTGACCTGTGTGTAAATGGATTACCTGTATCAATGGAACTGATCTATGCGCATACTGATGTATATATTAAAAGTTGACCTGGCAGAGACCCTAGACCAGTAATACATTCATGGAATGGTTAACCCGCGGAGGGCTTGGACAAAAGACTGGAGAAATGTATAAAAGCCTGATTGTCCCAATGTATAGTCTCTCACTGAATACATCGAACCCCGTTGAAGTTCGTTGTGTTGTACTGAGGGCCTATAGCTATCCGATCTGTCATTGACTTTATCACTGCTTGAGCTTAAAATAAAGTACTTTGTATGTTCCTTTGTAACTGCTGTTTGGTGTGTTTCCTTTGGGCTTCCCGGCCTCATATTATTTTTCTGTTTTCACAGTTGGCACCCGAATAGGGACCCTCAAGATTGATGCCGGACCATTGAAGGTTGACGCATGCTATCGGACCGGGATTGGACGGTGTGATACTACGGGCTCGACTGAACGAGACGCGACACCTCTACAGAGCTGCACGATCTGATCCTTGGACGATAGCCATGCTGTCTGAGACGGCATCTTGACGAGGGTCCACTTTTGAGGCAGGCAGATTTGACGAAATCACCAAACACAAGGTAAAATTTGTTAGGTAAGTTCTTTGATAAACCGTACGGTCCTCCTTAGGTTTGGCCAAGTGAGTAGTGACCCGACTCTTAATTTAACCCTGACAATTTGAATTTGGCGTATTGTATCTGCAGACACAATTATTGACCAGGTAGCACCAAGTATTTGAGAAATGCCTGGGAAATTGTCTAGCTGCTTTAGGGCATTATTTCGAAGCGATCAACAATCTTTGGAATTTAGCCGCCCGGCACCACAGGAGGGGTCGCCGGCATTTTCTATGTATTGTAAGCATGGCATTGGAAGTGTAGTATTTCATGATCTTTGGCACAGACAAACCAGACATGCCTCCAAACTTCAGTGGCCAATCAATGGTAGTTTTGAGATCCCTCGTATTGAATACTTAGAGTCAGTTTTGTTAAAGAAAAAGGCCAGACCCGCAGCATTTGATGTTCTGCAGAATTGGAAAAGAGAAGTGTTGCAGCAGCTTAAGAGTAGGGTAAAACATGCGTGCCATCATAAAACGAACGCTGAAAAGGCGTTGTTATATGATCAGGACAAACAGTTTGAGTCGGTTAGGAATATGGATAGGGTTTTCTCACTCGGTATTCAGAAAATCTATCCTTCTAAAGACCTTCATGTTTCCGACGAGTTTCTCGACAAATTGTTAAACGAGCGAAGGCCTGGTGCCTCTGCACTACCTCCGTATGATCCTCTTCCTGTTGCTTTGCCTCTTCCTGCTGTTATTCCTGCTCTCCCTGCTCAACCTGTTGTTCCTATTCTTCCGGCTGTTGTTCCTCCGCCTGCTCCACCACCTCTTCCCATTGCATCAGTAATAACACCTCAATTGAATCTGCCTGCACCTCCACTCCCGAGTGGTTCCGTACCAACTATAGTTGATCGGGGTGCGGGGTCGAAGGTTGTTACTCGTAATACTGTCCCTACAGATAAGAAGCGGGATTTGTTTGCATGGGCTGAGCATTGTAGGGAGAGAGATGATCGAGCTAATGTTTTTGCCACACTGTCTAATATGGATAATTTTCCTGAGAAGAATCTTTTCATTGAAGGTTTAGGGATTCACTTATGCATAATGTGGGGTAAATTAAATAATGGAGATCTCCCACAAGGGCTCAGGGATCTGAATACTTTAGCACTTTCAAGAGACACTGTGGAGAAAGTACATGAGCATGTCGAGAGGTTATTTGAGTATAGGAGAGATTTCGAAAAGTTACGGAATGAGGATGACGAAGAGGAGAGTATGTATGTACAGAAACGATTCCTTCCGTGTCGTAAATCGGCATCTGAGGAAGCGCGAATTTGTACAAAAGATGCAATTAGATGGATTTCGGATTTATCGATAACTCCAGTTGAAGTATATGACATTTACAGTCAATATACGCTAGTAATGCAGAGGAAGGTGATTCAGGTAATGGTAGAGTACCTGCAGGATGAATGTGTGAGGAAAAAGGTTAGTTGTCCCACAGAGTTACTGGGTATTTATAAGAGAGCTTTTTCACTTGACACTTCTTCGACTGCTTTAGCGCTCGACTTAGCTCTGTTGCTTAGTAAGCGTTCGGAGTTGCCTATATCTCAGTTGCCTATGAGAGAGGTACCTCCGACATTTGTCCCAAAAGTTGAGATTCCCGCTAATGTTGCAGCAGGTACATCCGCTGTGGACATTCCCGCACATTATGCATCGCAGTTTGTTCATGTCCCGTTTTCGCGACAGGAAGTGAACACTATTAGGCAGTCTATTCTCGACATTAGGAAAAATCCGACAGGATTCTATAAAGAGACAGAGTCCGTCTTGCAGTCCTCAGTGTTCACCCTAGGCGATATTGACTTGTTATTCCCTGTGCTCCTGACCGTAGATTTGTGGAAGCAGGTTAGAACAATAGATGATGCACCTGGGTTGGGAGATACAACTACCAACCCAGGCTTGACGGGGAAAGGCCAGCTGGCGAGAGAACGCCTCAGGTGATACTCACTTTGCCTGACAGAATCATTGCAAAATTAAAAACTATAATTCCCGAAAAAAGAATTATTTGGGACAAGCTTATAGCCTGTGTCCAAGGAAAATCTGAGGGTGTCACCGAGTTCTTTAATCGGTTCGAACAAGTATTCTCGGACTTCAGTGGACAGGATTTAGGCACAGAGTCTGGGAAAAGGTTATTTGTGGACACATTCGTGCATGGATTGCTGCCTGACATCCAGTCACAAATTATGTCTTCCGAGAGTGCTTTGCAGGCGAAATCCCAATCAGAAGTACTGCACATGGCTCAGTACTACGAGAACCGTGTCAATAATGAAAAAGATAGAGTAGAGAAGAGAAAAGGAGACTTAAAGACTAAAGTATTGTTACAACAAATTGTTAGTGGCCCCAGAGGGGGTAGTTCGCAGATTAGAGGTCAGTATGTTCCACAAGGGAACGTGTCCTTGGGTCCTGTGAACAATAACCAGTGTGCCTATTGTCGCCAGGAGGGTCATTGGCATGCACAATGCCCCGTCCTTCGAGAGAGGTCGAATAACACATTTGGGAGTATGGGTAGACGACCCAGAGGTCGCCCCGGGGTGGGGGGCCCTGGAAGAGGTGAGTATTCGCAGGGTCCTCAGCAACCTTTTTCACAGGACAATCAGACTTCGAGTGTGGATACTAGAAACATATTCGAGAACCCTTCTGCTGCTTACCTCTCTGAGGAACTTCCTTTTGACGATATTCTGTTTCGTTAGGATTGCCCGAAGCAGGGTTTGGAACCTACACCTATTCCCGTTAGTCAGAAAGTTCCCTATGTTGAAATGGTAGTGGGAAAAAGGAAACATCAGTTCTTGATAGACACTGGAGCACAGAAGTGCTCCATTGATCATTCTCGGGTTCCAAACATTCCACTGTCAGGGCAAACCAATGTCTCCGTAGGGTTTTCTGGCACACCAGTCATTTGTCCGGTTTCTTCGCCGGTACCTATTTCTTTGGGTTCCTTTACGGACCACTGTCCATTTCTTTTGACTTTGAATTGTGGAGAAAATTTGTTGGGGTTGAATCTGTTGAAGGAATTAAAAGCGGTGATTCTTTGTTCTTCTGATGGAGTGCGTTTGACGATTTCACCACAGCAATTTTCTGTTTCACAATTTTTGACTAGACCTTTGCCACCAGAATTCAGTAATGTCCCGGAGTGTTTGTGGGTGGTTGACGACAATAATGTCAGTGTTTTACATATTAAGCCTGTTAGAATAGTCTTTAAACATTGTATTAAGCTGCACGCATCCCGCAGTATAAGATCTCGGTTGAAGGTGAGCAAGCTTTGAAGAGCATTGTTTCTGATTTTGTGCATCGTGGGGTGATTGAGGAGATTGCAGGAAGTTTGTGCAATAGTCCGATTTTACCCGTGTACAAAAAAGGCGATAATGCCATTCTGTTTCGTTTTATAATTGATTTGCGTGCCATCAATAGAGTTGTCGCTCTGCAATTTCCAATTGTGCCTGATGTGACGACGATATTAACTATGATTCCAGCTACGGCTACTCACTTCAGTGTTGTGGACCTGAAGAATGCTTTCTTCAGTATTCCTATACACAAGGACAGTAGATATTTGTTCGCGTTCACCTTAGGGGGACGCTCGTTCACATTTACTCGTGCACCTCAACGTTACACCGAGAGTCCTAGCATTTATAGTAGGGCCTTGAAAGAACAGCTTGATACTCTTGAATTACCCCCTACTTGTACGCTGCTTCAGTACGTTGACGACTTGCTTTCAGCAGCAGATTCTGAGAGCTCTTGTAAAGAAGGCACTGTATTGTTGCTCATCCATCTAGCTAAGCATGGTCACAAAGCTTTGCTTAAAAAGTTTCAATATTGTTGCCAGGAGGTCGCCTATTTAGACTACCTCCTGTCAAAGGAGGAAAGAAGATTGACACCTGAAAGAATAAAACACATTTCTGGCATGTCTGTCCCAAATACACAGAAGGAAGTCAGAGCCTTAATAGGTATGGCTTCTTACTGTAGGTTATGGATCCCGAACTTTTCACTAGTGATAAAACCGATGTTGGCTTTGACAAAGAAGGGCATTTCTTTGCCATTGCCATGGAAATCGGAACATCAACAATCATTTGAGCTTCTCAAGACTGCATTATGCTCTGCACCAGATTTGGGTACACCAAATTACAACAAGGCCTTTGTGTTGTTTGTGCATGAAAGTGATGGATGTGCTTTGGCTGTATTAACGCAGGAACATGGAGGGAAGAATAGGCCGTGCGGTTACTACACTTCCGCCCTTGATCCTGTTGCATGCGCTTTGCCAAGATGTTTTCGAGCTGTCGCTGCTGCTGCCACGTCTCTAAAGCAGAGTGAGGGAATGGTCCTAGGCCATGATCTAACCCTAATGGTGCCTCACTCTGTAGATGTTCTATTGAACAAAACCCAAACGCAACACCTCACTTCCGCACGATTGACGAGATATGAATTGATCTTGTTTGCTCCCCACATCCAAATTAAGAGGTGTTGTGTTCTTAATCCGGCTGAACTCCTACCTTTGCCGCAAAATACTGTTTGCGGTGATGATGAGTCACGTGACTGCCTGTATACTACTGAACAAGAAACAAAGGGCAGAATTGATCTTAAGGACACTCCTTTGGATAATGCGCAAGGGGAGCTATTTTGTGATGGCTCCTGCTTCAAACTTCCGGATAGTACATCCACAGCTGCATATGCAGTCACTAGATTAAGTACGGTTGTAGAGACCAAGCGAATTACGCATAACTCCGCGCAGGCCGCAGAGATTATAGTATTAACCCGAGCTTGTTAGCTTTCTGAAGGGCTAACGGTGAATATATATACTGACAGTCAGTATGCTTTTGGGGTGGCTCACAACTTTGGGAGACTTTGGTCAGAGAGAGGGTTTCTAACTTCACATGGGACCAAGATTCTGCATGGCCCCCTGATAGTACAATTGCTCTCGGCGCTCGCGCTCACTAGTCAGTTAGCAATCATGAAATGCGCAGCACACCACAAGATCACAGATGTAGGAAAAGGGAATGCTTTCGCTGATCAGATAGCCAGACAAACTGCCACAGATCTTCGCACAGAAATGTATGCTCTAAGAGAAACTAGGGATGTCTATGTAATGGACGAGGATATTGTGTCTGTGCGGGATATCCAAGCTGATGCCACAACGGAAGAATCTAAGAAATGGGCTGAAGGCTTGGGGAAATTAGATGATGATGGGTGTTGGGTGGACAAAGTTGAAGGGAAATGGTTGCTTCCTAATGCCTACATAGTCATGATGGTTACTATGGCACACGGTCCCACAGATGTGTGTGCTCAGCAGATCACGAAAATGTTAGAGAAAGTCTGGGTAAATGATAAGATTTCAAAAATTGCTCAGCATTATGTCCAAAATTGCATGATTTGCCTACAGCACAATGTGGGGAAGGGGACAGTAACTCCAAGGGGTAGCTTTGGGCCTCCTTCTGTCCCGTTTGAAGTGATTCATTTTGATTTTATTGAGATGGAGCGGTGCAATAGCTTAAAATATGTCCTTGTGGTCATTTATGCCTTTAGTAAATGGGTTGAGGCTTTCCCTGTCAAAGGTGCTACAGCCATGACCACTGCGAAAATTATGATAAAGGAGTATTTTCCGTGATTTTGGTTGCCAAGAGTCATTTGGTCGGACAATTCTGTTGCTGCTGTAATTTTACAGATATGTACGGCACTACATATTGATAAGCGATTTCATTCGGCTAGACATCCTCAAAGTGCCGGGTTGGTAGAGAGACATAACGGTATCCTAAAGAACAAGCTCGCTAAGACGTGTGCCGGCACCAAACTAAAATGGTTGGACGCCTTACCGATTGTGTTACTAGCCATGCGCACTACCCCTCAAACTAAGACTGGGCTCTCTCCATTTGAGGTGGTGATGGGGAGAACTGCCAATATTTGGGGTCTTCCGAAACCTAAAGCACTGAGGAGTGTTGAGAATGTATTGCTTTCAGACTACTGTAACCAGTTGACTAAAAATCTGTATTTCATTTATCATCAGGTACGATCAGCTTTACCTGTAAGCTACGAGGGCCCAGATTACAACATCGGCCTGGAAGCTGGGTCCTGGGAGAGCATACGAGCGGTCCTCTTGCCTCGCACCTCGCTGGTGGGGACCATTCCAGGTTTTGTTGGTCACCCAAACGGTAGTGCGGGTGGCTGGAAAGAAGAATTGGATGCACGCGACGCATGACAAGAAATTTCCTCACCCAACGCTGCACGTTACAGAAGAAGCAGAACCCCTCGCTAACGCTGCAATCGATGATCCTGAAGCAGCAAATAGCACTGTGAGTGAGTCGGAGAATCTCTCTGAGCCCATGGAGCTTGGGGAACCTTCCATTTTGTCTCCACACTCTTTGGAAAAGTCATTTCTGGAAACCATTGCTCCGAATTCTGCAACTTCCGTTGCCCCTGATACGTTGCTTCCCTCAGGAAGTGACGTTACCTTATTTCCGGATCAAACAGTACCGGGAACTACCAGATATAATCTTCTGTGGAGAAAATAGACCTACAGCGCAGTTCACTGTGCATTCAAAGAAGGAAAGGATCATCGAGGGCTTGCTTTTGCCCAAATTTGAGAAAGGGGATTCTGTTGGCTAGGGTTGGGGAAGGACTAAGAAGCTGCGCGACCGGGGGGTCATCAGCAACGAACATTGGGGTTTCCATCCGAAGACTACGATGCCTGCCACCGCTACTGCTCGTATTGGACTTGTAAATAAGGGGGTGACCAACTTGGACAATGAACAATGTGCCTGGGCCCCGATAACGTATTGCTGTGTTTTGATGATAATAATTGGGGTTCTTATAGTAACTGCTTTAGGATTCTGGAACGTCGAGGAGATTTATCCTCTAGACCCTCTTTTGCCAACTGAAATTGTACTTACTGTTTTTACTCCTTTTGTACATTTGCATACTCTGTCACCTAGGGACTCTCAGCATAGACAGAAGTTTCACAACAATACTTTGATGTTGATTATGAATTCGACACATGCCATTTTTAATAAAACCAATTGCTGGGTCTGCTCGCATTTACCGCAACATGGGGATAAGGGGCTAGGTTGGTATATTCATCCCTTACCTTTGACGACTGCTTGTTATGCCTCTCTTAGAGCACTGTTCTTTGGCCGATGGAATGATAGCATCTCGGGGAATTTTGATGGAGCTAATTTAAATAGTTTTGAAAAACGTGTTCTGTCTCCCCTGGGATGCTCGCTTTTCGCAAATAGGAGTACGTTCAATTTTGCTTCTATTAGGCCTTCTGATAGACTATCTCGTCCTTTCCAATCTTTGATTTCCTTTAAAATAGCTCAGATAGGCAATAAGGATGCGTGCCTCCTTCTTACTCTGTTAACCATAGCCCCGATTCAGTTTCTTTCTGCATACAGAGGAATGGCACCCGGTCAATGGGAGATTTTAAAGGTTGTGCCAACGTTGCACATTTGACTGGGGAAAACAGACCTTTGTATGTAGGCGAACCTGTCTATTTCGTTTGCGGTAATGTAGTATTTCCATGTTTGCCCAGGGATTGGCAGGGAACCTGTTATTTAGGGATCCTGTTACCTGGGGTGTTCATAGCAAGCACTTTGGAAGTTTCAAAGGCTCGTCCACGACGGGGTGAGAATGGTGATACTCCCGCACAAATCCTGGGAGATATAGCAAAATCAGTTGTACCATTTTTGAGGCAGATAGCAAATTCCGAAGATATAAGGAGACTAGCGAGAGTCCTGGAGAGAACCATCAACCGGACCACAGATATACTCTATAACATGACATTAGAGTAGAAAGCGATAAGCTAAGTAGCACTCCAGAACCGGATGGCATTGGATGTCATTTTGGCTGAACGTGGTGGAGTATGTAAATTAGTGGGTCCGCTTGCTGTGTTTTCGCACCAGATTCCTCCCCAACCATTTTCAAAGCAATTCAGAATCTGCACGTCCTTAGCTCAGAAGTGCATGTTCCGAGGGTAACTGGAATCTTAGTGCTTGGTTTTGGGATTTCTTGCGATCTTGGGGTTGGAAGGTGCTTTCAGTCTTGCTGATCATTTTGGGAATTCTGCTATTCCTTTGTTGTTTTATCCAATGTCTGCCTAGTATATGTTCGATGCTAGGGGGATGTTGTGCTCAGGCGATAGGTACGATAGGACATAAAGTATATGCCCCGGATAAAACTTCCGAGGAGTATGTGTTAAAAGAGATCTTAGTGAACGACCTAAAGGCCATAGATATCTCTGACAGTGATCCAGGGTGTATGGACGATGACGTATGGAGTTACTTGCAAGGAGATCAGAAGTAGTCTTAGCACTTGGCATAGGCCAAAAGGAGGGTTTGTCAAACTGGATATTAAATTATGCCTCCTATTGTAACGATTGTATGTATATTGGCCCACGTCAAGTTGCTTAAAACTGTATGTGAATAACTCTCTACGGCAAGGTCTTGACCTTAGAAATTGATGTAAGCCGCCATCTTGAATCAAGCAGCCATTTTAAGTTCTATTGTTGTGTAAAAGTCAGCCTGTACATCAAAATGGTGGACAATGCCATTCCGAACAGAATCTGGTCGTCATGACCTCCGTACAGCTAATGTATAACTTGCCTACAGGCCACTTGTTAGGGTCGTGAACTGAGACCTTGTCCTTCTGTTGACCTGTGTGTAAATGGATTACCTGTATCAATGGAACTGATCTATGCGCATACTGATGTATATATTAAAAGTTGACCTGGCAGAGACCCTAGACCAGTAATACATTCATGGAATGGTTAACCCGCGAAGGGGTTGCACAAAAGGCTGGAGAAATGTGTAAAAGCCTGATTGTCCCAATGTATAGTCTCCCACTGAATATATCGAACCCCGTTGAAGTTCGTTGTGTTGTACTGAGGGCCGATAGCTATCCGATCTGTCATTGACTTTGTCACTGCTTGAGCTTAAAATAAAGTACTTTGTATGTTCCTTTGTAACCGGTGTTTGGTGTGTTTCCTTTGGGCTTCCCGGCCTCATATTATTTTTCTGTTTCACAGTGTGATCTGATGACTGTCCTTCCTTTGTCGCCTTCTTCTTCTTGTCATGCAGATAGGGCCTAGCTGCCTCAGATGCAAGTTGACAGGGAGTGAAAGCTGCCTAAGGTGAACCCCGAGGAGCTAAACCCCAAAGAATCAGGGAAAAAAGCCTCTGGGCAATAAAAAACCCTGTATTGTCTTCAAGCTGAATTTTGTTCTAGGTTGCATAACCTGGAGTCCAATCCGCAAGAAAGACTAGGAACTGATTCAAAGAGCAAATTGAATGTAGGCAGGAAGTTAAGATCTGAATACAGGAAGATGGTGGAAACCGGAGAAATACTGGTCGGGAACTGCAGTGACCCAAACTTGTTCTGTAGAATTGTTACCCTCGGTAATAAGAGGAAGGTTTCCTGGAGACTTTGAGGATAGTTGTGCAAACCCAAATAGATCAGAATAAGCCAAGAAAGGATACTGTGAGATAGCGTGACAATGATAGAGAGAATATGAGTCTGCGGTAGTCACTGGGAAGAAAGGAAACCCCCATACCGGAGAAGAATCGGAATACCCTAGCGTGAAAATAAAGTAAGTAAAGCTAGAGAGTAGCGGAAGCGGTGAAAGGGAGGCAAGACAACAGACCGCGACCGGTACTAGAACCGAGAGCATAGAAGGCAAGAACTGGAAAGTAAGTAAACGTAGCAAAACAGGGTCTAAGGATAGCCCGGCACGGCAAAGGGAGAAAGCGGAATAGGAAGAGGCTAGAGAGCACAGAACGACAGCAAGGAACCAGGATAAATATACGAAGGAAAGGCAAGCTAACAAGGATAGAAAACTGAAAGCAAGCGGAGGAAAACCACCGACAAAAGTAGTCTGGAAGGGAAAGAATTCAAGGAGAATACAGAGCGAAGGAAACTCGGCAGAGTTTACGAGCATTTAAAGCGTTAAATAGAAAACAGATACAACGCGCCGAGAGGGGGCGTGGCTAGGATTTATACCCTAGTCCGACATATTGGATGAGGACTAGACCGTGCTGATAGTTCCATGAGTCCTTTGATGAGTTATGCTGTAGGGGTCCCAGGGTAGTTGCCGGAAGGCCTTCCCAAAGGACATTGCCACCATCCATGAGAGAGAGGACCAAGGATTGGAAAGCAGGTCTGAGGTTGTTTCCGGGGATAAAGGGCTTGATTTTCTGCGGGAGAGAAAGTTGGCACCAAGCCGTTTGTGTCAGCTAAGTGCTGTTTGAAGGAGAGGTGTCTGTCGACGTCAAACCCAAGGGACTTTGCGCAGGTGGCCATTAAGGATATGAAGCCCTCGAGAATTATAGCTAAGAGCCAGGCATTGATGTCTTGGTGTTCTGTGTTTTTGGTCAGCAGTAGGAATTCAGTCTTGGATGGGTTGACATCAACCATTGGATCAATGAGAAGTAGGCCATGACCCTGTGGATGCCTTCGACAGAGGATATCTTGAGGTAGAGCTGTGTGTCATCTGCATATTGTTGGATGTGGATGTTCTGTGGAACCAGGAGGGTTACAAGTGGTTCCATGTACAGGTTCAAACTCACGGGGAAGAGGATGGGTCATTGTGGGACTCCACAGTAGATGGCTAGAGTTGGTAATTTGGGGGGATCTATTTGTAGAAACTGGTGGTGATTAGCACAGTAAGATTGAACCAGCTGATGACGATCTTGCTGATCCCCGTACAGCAATGTATATTGTTGCCGAGTGCCTCATGGTGTTCTTTGTCAGATGCTGTGGTAAAGGAAAAGTAGGAGTCAAGGGTGGTCATCTTCAAGGATTTTAAGGGCATTTTCGATCACCTTGATGGTAGCCGTTTCTGTGCTAGATCTGGAACTGAAGCCAGATTGGTAGGACTGAAGGAGATTGTTGAATCTGATGTGTTGGAGGAGTTGGGTGACTACTGCTTTCTCATGGATCTTACCTAGGAAGGAAAGATGGCTGATAGGGCAGTAGTTGCTGAGGTTGTCAGGGTTCAGGGTCGGTTTCTTGAGAAGCGGGAGGATTTTCCCGGTCTTGAGGGTTGAAGCGAAGGTGCATTGATTTAAGGAGCTGTTGATGATTGTCAGGTAAGTGGAGGGTTTCAAACAGAAGGAACTTGAGTACAGAGGCAGGGAGGATATCATCCACGTAGGATGAGGCCTTGATGGATGCTAGTGTGGAAGTGAGGTCTTCCATAGTGAATGATCATTGCTGTTTCAGAAGTTGGGATAGTGTGTCACCAGTTGTGGCTTTGTTGTCTATGTGTTGGCGGATCATGCTGATCTTATTGATGAAGAAAGAGTCGATGGCAGTGGAGTTTTCGATGGAGTGCGGTACGAGTGGGTGAAGCAGAGGGTTGATGCAGTGCTAGATGGCTTTGAAGAAAGGTCAATTGTTAATGGTCATGCCAAAAAAACATAGTTGTGTTCTTGACCCAGAATAACATTTGTCCGGTAGCGAGGTATTGGTTAACCAAAAGTAATTAAAATACTAGAAGTGACCCTTGGAATTACTTGGGCCATCTGTTTAAGGACAGCCTGTTTTACTTTGAAACCATGCAATCCCAGGATTGCCTATCAGCTAGTTCAAGTAGAGTGAAACTGTTGTCTGCTTTGCACCATGGCTGTTTGGTCTCAATTGTTAGATATGCTTGTCTCCACAGGCGTGTTTAGTAAAGGCTAATCCCATTAGGAAAGGTAATAGGTTCATTCCTAGTGTGATAACATTCTGTAACAAGGTTTGTCGTTGCCCATCTTGTTTCTTAGCAATGCAGCACACCTACTCATATGCCTGAATTCAAGAACTTCCACCATGTTTCATTGTTTTATTTGTTAAAATTGTTTTAAGGGCTAGTAGTAACAATCCTGATTAGTAACACAAACTAGTAGCAACATGTTTTTACTGTTTGGTTAGAGAAAGGTAAGGAATGGTAGTATCATGTTGCTGTTGTTTTGGGATAATTTGTAGAAAAGGGTCACATGTTGAAGTGATGATAGCGGGAACCTGTCTTCCTATTGGAGAGTGAGAACTGTTGGCATTGCCAGTGCTTGTTTGCAAGGTAAGAATGGTGTCATGTTTAAACCATTGATAAACTGGCAGAGGGCGGGGCTGCAGAGGCAGCTCAGTGGGTGAGTGCAAACTCTCAGGCAACGCTTTCTTATGGTCTCCAAGAGATAGGATGCCTGGGAGCCTTGCACTTCCGGAAGCCTCTGTCAGGAACTGAAGAGAACGGCTCCTTGATGGAGGCGGGCACAGTCAGTTCCCCGCGCTGTGCTTATCCCCCAGTTAGCCTCTTCTGAGTGGCTATGAAAGATATGCTGGCGGAGTGCCCTGACAGTGGGAGGGGGAGTCTCTGCTTTCCAGGGAGAGAGGAGGGAAGACCTCCTCTCCATGGCCTTCCTTGTAAAGCTGGAGGGTCAAAGTTTCAATGACCAATCCTGACTGGACGGCTGCCATGGAGGAAATAAACAGCAAAGCCAGGGTCTGCATCCTTGCACAAGTGTACACACCGATGTATAGTAATACCCTGGGCCCCATTTAACCCAAGGTCAAACGGGCCCAGTGCATGTGAGAGCAGTGGCAGATTTAATGCAAAGGGCCCCGTGACCAGCACCTGACAGGGGCCCTAGGTGGGCGGGTCATGGAGGCAGAGCTTTAGGTGGGCGGAGTTAATTGTGGTCACAGTGCACAATGGCAACCTTTAGGGACAAAAGCAATTTTTTATTAAGTTGTCTTCATTACAGTTACCTAGGGGTCTGACTAACTGGAAACAGCTGGGCCTCCTCAGCAGGCTTTGCTATTAATGATATATATTGTAAACCTAGATAACATACGAGTCCTTGTAGCAGAAAAGTGATGTCATTCTGTGTGTGCGGGCGTTGTTGCTGCAGCCATGCATTGCAAAATATTTAGTACAGGGGGGTAGTCCAGACCTCAAACATTTACACTACAGTGATTTGCTGTAAAAACAAATATAACACATCTCCATATATAATACATCTTCATAAGTATGCACTCTAGGAGGAAAAACGTACAAATCCAAATTCTGGAAAGACTGGATAAACCAGTTGTAAAGACCTTTATTTATTTAGGTCGCATATTTCAGCATAGATAATTCAATTTTGCTGGCTGAAAGGCTTACATATAAATGGTGAACAATAAACATAGTCCCCAACTTGCTAAGTTTTGTAAAGCGAGGACCCAAATGTTTAACACAGAAGTCACTAAATGCAACCTGTGTACTTGAAGTTGTACAGAAATCTAAAGAAACTTTTTAAGGCATTCTGCCAACATATCAAAAAACAAACACATTCATAAGATGAGTATAGTGTATTAACTCCACACTATTATACTGTTACTCTGTTGTGTTATCTGTGTGTTGTATTACACGATATTACTTCATATTTGTCAACACTTTTGCAACCATTACTTTGTACAATGCAATTTTTGCTTCAAGAAATCTAAAAATAGGGTCTGCTAAAGGATCTCCGCAAGGGTATTGATAGGTCCTGGAGAAGCTGCCAGAAGGTGCTAGACCTGGCTGGGCCATTTGCCAAGATTATGGACCTTGCAGAGAAGGCAAAGGATAACGGGGAAGAAGTGGACCCCGAAGCTCTCGCCAGCTGGGCTCAGAGTGCAGTCTGCCTCCTCGGAAATGCGAATTGTGCCATCGCTTCAGAAAGAAGAAGGGGCCTTCTACTGAAAATAGACTCAAAACTTAGCGATTTAGCATCGTATGAAGCAGGAGAAGGAGCCCAGGGACTCCTGTTTGGGGAGACCTTTGGGAAGGAGATGGGACGCTTTGTCGGAACATACGCTTCGCTGGAGAAGTCACAAGCATCTATCCACAAGATATTCCCAAGTAAAGTTTTTGGCGGGAACGGCCACTTCAGGGGTCGAGCAGCCGGTCGCAGTCAAGGAGGAAGAAGACCCCAGAATCCCAGAGCACAATACTGGGAGAACAAAGGCCAAGACACCTTCTTCCCGTCCAGAGGGAGATTCCCGAGAGGCCGCAGGTCCAGAGGAACAGGACGAGGTCAAGGATTTACGCCAGGTGAGAGCGATTCATTATCCTCCCATAGGGGGGAGGATGCACATGTTTTTAGAGAATTGGCACGCGCTTTCAAGAGATTCCTCGATATTGCAGACCGCCATAGGTTTGCAGCTAGATTTCATAGAAGAACCAGTACAGCTGGGCAGACCTCAGAGCCAGAGATTAGCACAAGCAGAACAAGCATGCCTAGACAGCGAGTTAGCCCAGTTAGTGTACAAAGAGGCGATAGAGAGATGCGAGACAATCCCAAGGTTTGTGAGCAACATGTTCCTGGTACACAGGAAAGAGAAGGTACGCCCGGTTATAAATCTGAAAGAGCTGAACGGGTGGATCATAATAATAATAATAATAATTTGGCATTTATAAAGCGCTACAAACCCTGAGGTATCTGAGCGCTGCTTATTATTACCCACGGTGTGTGGTGCTCATTTATCGACCTCGGAAGGATGAAAGGCTGAGTTTGGCCCCGCCGGGATTCAAACCTGCATTAGCAGGCTCTGCACGGATGTCAAAGCGAGCGCTCTACTCGCTGTGCCACATATACCGACATTTCAAGATGGAGGGCATCCACCAGCTCAGGGACTCCCTGAGAGAGGGAGACTGGTTGACGCGCCTAGATTTGAAGGACGCATACCTTACGGTCCCAGTACTCAAGGAGTACAGACCATTCCTAGCTTTTCGGTGGCAAAGACAGTTCTGCCAATTCAGGTCAATGCCATTCGGGCTTCATCAGCACCCTGACGTTCACGAAGCTGATGAAGCCGGTAGCGGCAGCGATCAGAGAGAAGGGCGTCAGGCTGATCATTTACCTGGACAATCTCTTACTCTTGGCAGAAGATCGGGAGGTACTAGTGTACCAGACAAAATGGGTGCAGGACCTTCTGGGATCACTGGGATTCCTAGTGAATACAGAGAAATCCGATACCAAGCCAGCGCAGAGATTAGACTTCCTAGGGTTTGTGCTAGATACCAAGAAGGCGACATTAGAGCTTCCGGCTCGGAAGCTAAAAGATATCAAGAGAGAGATCAGAGCATGCTTAGAAAAGCAGCAATTATCACTCAGAACCTTGGCGAGAATAGTGGGGTTACTAGCAGCATCTATTCAAGCCATATTCCCAGGCACCCTGCACTACCGAGCACTGCAGAGGTTGAAGATAAAGCACCTTCAACAGGGACTGAAGTATCATCAGCTAGTACCGCTAGATCAGGAGTCCATTACGGAGCTGGAGTGGTGGTTAAAGAATATGGATGCCTGGAATGGGCGAGCCATATTAGGAGACAAGCCGGATCTGATCATAGAATCGGACGCCAGCCGGAAGGGCTGGGGCACCAGATGCTGATCTCTACAGATCGGAGGCAAGTGGAGCGAAGAAGAGCTTTGCCTCCACATAAACTGCCTGGAGCTCCTAACGGGATCCTTCGCGATCAAGGCATTCACAAGAGAAAGAGTAAAATCTTGCGTCCTGCTGAAGATGGACAACATATCGGCAGTGCGATACATCAACCACCTAGGCGGTACGAGGTCCAAGATGCTAGCAGAGCTAGCGAAGGACTTGTGGCATTTCTGCCTGCGATCAGAGACATCAGTGACAGCAGAGTATCTGCCAGGTACACTGAACGCAGTAGCAGATTGGAACTCTCGTTATCTGACAGACTCCAACGACTGGAGACTGGATCCAGCAGTGTTCAGAATCTGAACACGAGATGGGGACCATTACGCATGGACCTCTTCGCCTCCCGGCTCAATGGTCAGACAAGCCTTTACTTCAGCTGGAGACTAGATCCGGGAGCACAAGGAACCAATGCCTTCCTGCAGGAGTAGACAGGAGGCCCTCATTACGGTTTTCCTCCTTTCGTGATGTTGAGCAGAGTTCTAGCGAAATGTCGGAGGGAGAAAGCGGAGCTGGTGTTAGTAGTGCCTTTGTGGAGATCACAGGTGTGGTTTCCAACGCTAATGGAGCTAGTGACGGACATACCCAGAGTGCTTCCCGAAGGAGAGCGACTGCTCACAGACCCAGCTGGGTCATATCATCCTCTGAGAGTGAGAGGGACACTCCCGCTAGCCGCGTGCAGGATATCAGGAAACGCTGGACACTGCCAGGAATTTTGGCGCAGGCTGCAGAGCTTATCGCTGAATCCTCGGCTCCATCCACAAGGAGCAGCTATGACGCAGCTTGGGCAAAATGGACAAGCTGGTGTAAGAACCGAAATGTTCATCCCGTTTCAGCATCTGTAGTGGAGATACTGAATTTTTTAGCAAACTTGTTGCAGAACGGGAGAGCTTTCCGTACGATAGGTGTGTACAGATCGGCAATCTCAGCAGGTCATATGCCAATAGAAAGAGCCCCAGCAGGAGAACACCCTGCAGTAGAGAGCCTCGTCAGAGGTGCGAGATTCAGAGTGCCACCAGAGCCCAGGTATAGTACAACGTGGGACTTGTCAGAAGTATTACGCTTCCTATCAGATTGGCCAAAGGATAAGTACCTCTCCCTCAAGCAGCTATCAGGTAAACTAGCTATGCTACCATGTCTGATATCCTGCAAATGAGTATCGGATGTGAGAGCTCTGGAGATTAACAGACGGTCCTTTGGACCGGAAGGAGTGACATTCTCGATAGTCAGGAGGACCAAGACAGGGACTACTACGGTCCATTATCCCTATTTCCTGAGTAATACGAAATGGTGCGTTGCACGATGCTTTAAGGAGTACGAGAATAGGACGGCGGAGAATAGGGCGGTAGGCACCATACAGCTACTAATAGCGCTTAGGAAGCCTTTTCACGCAGTTGCTACGGCGACCATCGTGACATGGGTCAAGGAGATTATGCAAGCAGCAGGTGTGAATGTGAGCATGTATGGGGCTCATTCAATGAGAGGAGCAATGGCCTCGAGAGCCGTGACAGCAGGAGTATCATTAAGTGAAATCATGCTAGCAGCAGACTGGTCGAGTGATCGTACGTTTAAAGAATTCTATTTTAAACCAGCAGAGAGTGTTGCAGGAATGGTGTTGGGGAAGCTTTGAACAAGCATAATGCTCACCTCCAGTCTTGTCATAGAATGAAGATTATCCCTGCTAGCTGCGCAGGGAGTATTAATTCTATTAAAGACTAGGAGGCGAGCATTAAATTCCCACCCGGGTATTGTACTGTCTATAATTGCATTGTATTATGTTAGCAAGTACACTACATAGACACCACCCTAAAATCTCCTATTGTACTGTCTCATAGGGGAAGATCAGAAGAATAACTGAAGACAGAGCAGTAACAGAGCACTTCAGGAGGCCGGAGGTTCACCGGCAGTTCGGCTTCCAAGTTCAAGAAAGACTTTGCATCGTTAGCGAGGATCAGTTATGGAAGTTGTGAACTTTTCAGAGCAAGTAAAAGCAGAGGAGGAGTCCAAGCACAGGAAGTGGGTTGTGACTGGCTGAGAGGGCATGGACTACAGAGACTCATGGATTTTGTAGTTTTTGAAAGGAAAGAGTTCTGTTGAACACTTTGCAAGTTTTATATAAGTTTGTTGGACTGTTGAAGAGTAGTAAATAAATGAAGTTGAAGCATAATGCTCGCCTCCTAGGCTTTAATAGAATGAATACTCCCTGCGCAGTTAGCAGGGGTAATCTTCATTACAGAGCCCTTTACAATATTTTGTATCTGTGTGTACTTTAGATGCAAAACAGATCAATGTGGACTGTGTTAAAAAATAAACAGGAAGATAATTGATGTTTGTGACAACAGTGTGATGAGCTGCTTGTGATGGCTGCAGGACCAGATGCTGTATCTATTACTTCATAAATTAGATTTATTTCCTGAAAGATGATAGAATGCTGTGACACTCCCCAACCATACCACACCCCTATGTGCCCGATTTACAAAACATTTCCAATGGGATTTTTCCATTGAAAGTGCTTTTGTAAATCAGGCCATATGGCACCTTCTAAGGTAGGGCTGTGCTCCGTAAACTTCCTAAATAAAGGAAAAGTAAAACCAACAAAAAAACAACACAGAACAACGTGCTGATGTGGATTGTCGTAATATTTAAAAACCTTAGCATTGCAGCATGTATTTTGAAGGAGATACTGACATGTATAACAAGGCCCTAACCCTGAGACAACTAACTTGCAAAACACGCCACTAGAACTGCGTTGTTTTTTTTCAGTGACCAAACCCATCTTCATTTTGCACCAACCTTGTTTGGCTTTGTTTATGGTGTGAAAGCTGTCACATAAAAGCCTGCTATGTTCCCTCAGGGCTGACAAACAGTGTTAAGATCCACAATGAGCCAGAAGGCGATGGCAAGTGAGCAGAGAACTCGCCACCACAAAGCAGTACCTCCACAGCAGAAAGGGCCCTGTGCTGTGTGGAAGGGGCGGGCCCTAGCACAGGGGCCCGCTCGCCATTTGTCTGGCTGATTACCGTTAGATCCGCCTCTGTGTGAGAGTCTGCAGAGTGGAAGACCACACTTCCAGACATCGCTGACGTCTGCTGAGTGTGCTCTCAAGTCATGATGTGAGGCCTGTGGGCAGGGCTTTAAGTGGGCTGGGGCTATCTGGGGCACATCCCCGGCAGTCTACCACAACCTCTGTTGATCCAGGACCTCCTCCACTTCCACCAACCCAATGGCAACTTTAATTTTCCGTGCCACCACCGGGATTGACACCCAACCCTGCCTGTGAGAAGCAAGCATCTCAACCACTGTACTATTTGGTAAATGCTGGACTTTGGTTGCTTCATTCAATAGACTTCTTGAAAGCCCGTTATAGGCTTAATGTGGCAAGCAGTGTATTGAAGAAATAAAACCAACCCAGCGCCTACAGAACAGCACAGTGAAGTGCCATTCGTAGGTGCTGGATTTCTTTTGTTTCATTCTATAGACTGTTTGAAAGCCCTTAACGGGCTTTAGGTGGCAAGCAGTTCATTGAAGAAAACAAAATCAATCCCGCACCTACCAAATAGCACCGTGCTGTGCCATTCGTAGGTGCTGGATTTCTTTTGTTTTGTTCTATTGACTGCTTGCCACATAAAGCCCGTAATGGGGCTTTATGTGGCAAGCTGTCTATTCAATGAAACAAAACCATGCCAGCACTTACCAAATAGCACAGTGCAATGTAACACTGGCTTGTTTCCCGCAGGGCTTGAGTTTGAATCGCCAACACAAAAAAAGAAAAGATAGCAGTTTTTTTTTGGCTGGCTGTTGTGGGGCTGAGTGGTGGGCAATGCGTGCACGTTAGTTGTCGAGCCGTTGACAAATATCAATAAAATGTGTGTTTAGGCAGCTAAGCAAATAGTATGCTTTGCTTGGATCAGATTGTAAAAGTTGTACATTGATATACATAAGAGGCCATCTTGTAACATGTATTTTGGGGATTTAATTTTCAATCAAGGGTATTTGCGAGACCCCACCCAGCACTATTTAGGCCACGCCCCCAATCCAAATGCTGTGAAGTTTTAGAGCCCCGCCCCCTCGATTTCTCATCCCACTTAAGGCAATGCCTGTGTGAGTAGTGCTTACTTTGCTGAGCCCTTTACATTGGATCCAGTAACTTAGCTCAGAGGGTTGAGAGGCTGTTGATGTGATCTATGTGCAATTTTGAGGTCGCAGGTTCGAATCCCGGCAAGGCCGACTCAGTCTTTCATCCTTCAAAAGTCTAAAAATGTGTGCCAATTTTTGATATTGTATGTAATATGTTCGCTGTAAATCACTTTGGGGAAAGTGCTGTATAATTAACACGTGATTATCTGCATGTATGTGACTGGGCCTACGATAAACCTGATTTGTCCAGGAAAAGAAACCCATGGTTTGTGAACCACATCACACCTCGTGAGGAACCGGCTATTGCGAAAGCCCTCAGCATATCTGGAGAGCACTGTGGGGGTTGCGTGGCACATCCTCGAGGTCACCTTTGGGGGTCACGGGCCCCTGGATACACACGTGAATGAACTGGAGGATAACGAACCATACTTCCTTCTCGGAAGGGTTAGGGGATGGATTTGCAAACAGATTTGAAATCGTCTTAAATTTAATTTGACTCTAAAACTGTAGGTTGAGTAAATTACCATGGACTGACAATGATGTGTTCTTTATATGGCGCCTTAATCCAAAGCACTTTACAGAACTCATATTTACATACAATATCACCCAACCGAAATTGGTACTCATTTATCGACCTCGGAAGGATGCAAGGCTGAGGTGGTCTTGCGGGGATTAGAACCTGTGAGCTGCAGATCACACTCAGATCGCAGCAGCGAGCACGCAACCCGCTGAGCTATCTTACCCGCTACCTGATACTTCCCAAAAGTAGACTCTTACATATTGTGAAGAGATGAATTGGCTTCTTTGTTGGGGGAGGAGTGGCTGGATGGACCAGGCCTAAAAGACATCCCTCCAGTTGCTTGTGAGGCGGATGGAAGCACTTTAGGAACCGTGGCCAGGCTTTGACAGCCTCCTTCTTGTTCCTTGAAAGGGCTGCGCAAGGCCAGAGGTAGGGGCGGCCCACCACCCTGTGAGACGGGGCTGGAGGTAGGGAAGAGAGACAAACACTGGAGGGATGAGGGGGTCCTTTGAGCCATCAAAGAGCCCCGTGCTGTTGAGTTATGGGGGTGATGAATACTGTAGCCTCAAAAGAGGGACTGGGATGAACAGCTGGGTGGGGACATTCGCTAGGGAAGGGCTAAGAATGGTTATGGTCCCTACCCAGAGTGTTAGTATCAGAGGACTATAAGCTTCCGTGCTGGGGAGCTCTCTCTGGGAGTCACTGACTCAGAGAGGACTGTCTCTTTACTTGACACCAGTGTAGAGGAGCCAACTCTCACTTACCCCGGAAACAATAGGATAGAAAATGGCCAGGGACCTGGCTGTCTTGCAGGGAAGGTGCTGCCAAGCATCTTGTCATGAGGCTGTAAGTGCCAGTGGGTGCCAGCGGGTGCCTGGGACGTCAGCTGAATGTTGATTCAGTGACAGTGAGAAGATTCTAGAAGGCTCAGAGCCAGTGCCTGGAGCAGTACTGAAGGGGCTGTGGGCATGCACAAGAGACTTCAACCTTTTACATGTGCAAGGGGATGATCACCATAGAAGCCCCCCTTAACAGCTGAAAAGAGACCGCCTCAGTGGGAAGCAGCTTGGGGGTGGTTGGTTCTCGTGCATCGTGAGAGGAAGTATTTCCCACCTGGTAGCATGGGCAGGGCTTTTTTGACTTTTTGGAAAGTAGACTTTGGGCAAGCTACGCCGAGACCAGAAGATAAGGCCATGTTCACACCCCCTTTTCCTCTCAGGCATAGTGATCCTTTGTACGTCCGGGTTCAAATGACTAATTGAATGGCAGATAGTAGGAGTGATGAGAGATGTTGGGCTAATTGGGTGGGGAGGTATGGTCAAGTCCATCCCTCCAGCACCTGGGGAACCAGCTTGCGTGATGCTAGCGAGTGGAATATTTCAGAAGGGTACACGCATGCCAACCAATTATAGAGGGCCACATAGCAAAGAGCCCCATAGTTTGAAAGCCAATTAAACGTTGTGTATTTTTATGACACGGAAGATGACTTGCACTAGGGGTGGGCATAGCTGTCCATCTGACCTAAGAGATCCAATCACAATCGCATACTCCATAGAAAGTATACTTAGATGTTCCCTTTAAGCATATCACAAACCCCCGTAGTTTTGCTTATTTTGTCATGTAGTATGACGTCAGTGATGACAAGTTCTTGCTATAAAGTGTATTTTTTCATGTGAATCGTTGAGAGACTCGAGCGAATGTCCATTGATGTTCATTGTACTCCCTGTTTTAGATACTTGTTAATAAAACAGCTTAAAGTTTTGCCAGCTTCTTATTGATGTATGAGTACGATCTACATCCCCATCCATCCCAGATAGCGCTACATCGTCTTAAAGGGCCTTCCAGTTCACTTACTAAGCCCACCTAGAAATATATGCTTATGATATCAGTCTAATGTGATATACATTACATACAAGAATGGATCACCATATGCATTGTTAATATCAGGGCGTATAGGCCCATATTACCAAATTACTGTAAGCAAGCAGACGTCCAAGGCCAAATGACAATGATGTGTTATTATTTAGCACTTATGCTTAAGCGCTTTAGTTTATATAGAACAAATATACATACAATATTATCCAACCTGTGTTGGTACTCATATATCAACTTCAGAAGGGTGATAGGCTGAATTGCCGTTGCCGGGATTCAAAGCTGCAACCTGATCACATACACATTGCAGAAGCAAGCATTCAACCCACTGAACTATCTTAGCAGCAATAGTAAAATGAGCAATTTCATGTCTGGATGTTCTCAAAGTGTGAAAGCAAATTACACTCTAGTGGATGCCATTAAACTGGTAACTGAGATTTAACAGCAGGTCAGTTCATCTGCAGGTCTGGTGCAAAGTTGTCCACATGTTAACCCCGCGTGGATCTACTTTTCAGGCTTGAGGTTGGCAAAATACATAACATTGGGAGGGTTCATAACTGTGTATTAAAGAATTTATAGTAGTGCAGGGAAAGCAGTGCACTCACACGGCATCTCGTACTCTGGGCACTCGTTAACTCCTACATGCAAACAAACATCCTGAACAGCATGCCATGGAGATAGGAAAGGTAGACACATTACAACAAAGCATTCATTGTAGCACAATAAAATCAAGGGCCACTTGATGTGCTATGGTGAAACATTTCTACACTGTACACAAGCTTTTAAGCACAAGGATTTTGTCAAGTGACCAAGGACACTGAGATGGAATGTCTTTTGATGATTGAAACAGAGACAGCGGCAGGAAAAAAAATGCTAAAATTGCAACTTGAGAAAAGCAACATACATAGTTTGACAAGGATGTCCATTCTACTCTAAATGCTTTAGGGACGTTTTTGTCTGCTTTGTGAATTTGAGGTGTTTAAGAACAGACTAAATCAGTGGTGAAGACGGACATAGTGACAACTATAGTCAAACAGGTCCGCCCTCCCCCGTTCTCAGTAAGTCTGGAAGAACTCTCAGATAAAATCCGCAAACTTAAAGCCTCTCGTGCACCGGGACCTAATGCTCTTTCGAATTCTGTCATGAAAAATAATCCTACTTTCTGGGCGAACTTACTGAAAATTCTGATTGAAAAGGTCCTCAAAGAAGGGAGAATCCCTGAGTCCTGGCAGACTGCAATATTAGTGCCTGTATTTAAAAAGGGGAATAGATCGGATCCGGGAAATTATAGACTACTGTCTATGCTAGACTGTTCCGGTAAAATGTTCGCTTCCTTGTTACTGCAGAAACTACAAACTTGGGCAGAGGGCAAGGGGTGTTGGACCGCTTTCAGAGTGGATTCAGAACTGGATATTCAACCACTCACAATTTACTTGTTATGAATAGCTTGAGAGATAAAGCACTTCAAACAAATAATCCTCCCTTGTACGTATTATACATTGACTTCAAGGCGGCTTTCGACGTATTCAATAGAGAGAAACTGTGGTTGAAGCTGAGGGGAATGGCGTGTCCTGAGGGGTTGCTCCACTACCTACAGCTTCTACATTGTAATACCACAGTGCAGCTCAGACTGGACGGGGGAGGATCAATCACTAGGCCCATAAAACAACAAAGGGGGGTAAAGCAGGGATGTGTGACTGCTCCAACATTGTACAACTTGTTTGTATCAGACATCCCAGAATGTATTCGAGCTACTCATAACTGTCCTCCTAAATTGGGCACACAGCATTGCTTGGTTATGGCGTACGCGGATGATCTGGTTATTTTTCGACCATACATTCAGTCGATTATTACGATCAGCTGAGCGGTTATGGGAATACGCGGAATTAAATGATTTACTAATAAATCACGATAAAACTGAAGTAATTCTATATGCGTATGGGAACACCAACCGCCCAGTATGAATGTTGGGCGCCACAAAATACAATACACCCATACATATAGATATCTGGGGGTAGAATTTGACTCAACAAGAAATTCTGATACTTGCTGCCAAAACCGTAAAATAAAAGCGGCCCAATTAACCGCCATGATTTGTCAATTTTCTCGAAATCAGAGCGGCTTCTCTATTTGGGCGGCGCGCCAGTTATACATTCAATGCTTGGTGCCCATGGTAATTTATGGATTAGAGGCTCTGGTCAGTACCAATAATGATTGGCTCCAGATAATAGAGGGCAAGTTCTGGCGGAAGCTCTTGGGACTGCCGCAAGGGATACCGATGGGAATCCTTAGACTGGAGCTTGGCCTGTTCTCGTTGAAATCTATGGTGCTGAAGAAGAAGGCAGAACTTTATTTCAAAATACATACCAACCCTACTAATTTGTTGTTGGCATCCATGAGAGAGGATATTGGAGGGCACACACAGGCTAAGTTTGCTGTTGAAATGACTGCATTATTCAAGACAATAGGATGGACGCCCAAGTGGATTAAAGATTTTGATCTTCTGAAATTTCAGAAGGGGGAGCGCGTGAAGTTATGGGACTGGCATAACAACTATGAACACCTGGCGGGCTTGAGTAGCTATGGATTTATTTCATACTTACTTTACACAAATAAGCAACCCCAAGGGTACTTAAATGTATGCCCGTCAGATGGCCTTAGACGCTTCCTACTACTGTTACGCATTAACCATCTCCCAGTGCTAGCAGTGATTGGTCCTGAACGAGCAATACCTAAAACTGATCGGACCTGCAGGATTTGTAATAACAGGACAACACCTGAAACTGCCAGACATATTCTCCGGCTGAGCCCAATGATGGGCCAAATATACATTAAGCATTATGGCAAATACGTCCATAATTTGGACTACATTAAGGAAGATGAGTTTTGGTATATGTGTATTAATACCCTGGATGCAAGTCTTCCTCTGGAATTGTATAGAGTGTGGAGTATGGCTAGCAAAAGTTTGAGTGATAGTAATCTATTAGTCCCACAGTGTCCATGAATGGGTGTCTCTGACACAAACGACTTTATCCTCCCCATTCTAAAAGTTGAGTATCTTTCCCTTTCTAATCAGAGCTTTGTGTATGGACAGCACATGTACCCTTCTCTCTTTATGTATGGTGGATATTCATTTATCGGTTTAATCTTTGAAGGGGTGAACGATTTACATGGAATAAGAAATGTGCACATTTATATTATCAGCTTATCTGGATGATTATGTTTTAAGATGATTTAAGACGAATATGATTTTTAAGGAATAATTAATTGTATGTTTTGTTTTATGGATTTGTGTGTAAAGGTTTTGTTTGTAAAACTATATCACATTAAATAAATAAAATCAGTGACTCACCCCCTGGAGTGCGCCTGAAATAAACCTTTAATGAGTCTAGCAATTATGGCATAGAATTCCAGAAAGACACATGAGCTGTTATTCCTATTCATTCTTATTTAGGGTCACTGCTCAGTTTTACCCCTGTGGACCCCCCTGTTTTTTTGAAGAGGCCTGAACAAGAAAGCCAGCCACTCCAGAAACAAAGAGCCACATGGCACTGGCCACAGCACAGGAGCTTCAACAACAAAAGAACAACAAGAACATATTTTTTTAGTTAAAGGTTTAAATGAGACCACAGGGGTAGCAAGGGAGACAGACCTCATTGGATGCAGTTGCGACCCCTGGTGACCCCAAAGCGTATCCCTGGTAAACCTTGCACTTGGCCCACCACGCCAAAGAGAAGACTATGGTTTCCATTTGGGCCTGTCAGTTTGTCTCGACAAGAACACCGCCCCTTCCTCAAAAGTGGGGTTTCTTTGTGATTAACACCCAGAATCGCCCTGCTTGCCATGTGAGCCAGGCTTGTGTCGATGCAAAAGGGGCATTTTAGAGACTCTCAATCCAAGTCACAAAGAGCTGCACTGGAGCAAACGGGGCGATGCAGAGAGCACATCAGATGTGCTGTTGCTACTATATACCTGAATCACAAAGCCTAAAACAGCAGCGAATCTGGGGCTGCCGGCATCACACCTGCGGTGCCCACGCGGACATGTGGTTCAGAAAGAACTGCTCAGGGGCATCTCCGAGTTCCTCGTGCATATAAGGATCTGCTCTTATTTTGCACTTTGTGAATCAGGTATTCGCACCCGGGAAGGGTGCTCAGCCTATCAGGTGGATGGAACAGTGGGCCCGGACTCACTGTGTTCCGCTTGCTGTTTACAGCCACCCAAAGCCCTTCTGCGGGTGGTGCCATCTTGACTGTGGGGAAACAATAGGGAGCCTTTCCCTGTGGCCTCCCCATGTCCCCACCCTCCCCCACCCCACAAACAAACGTAACCCTTTCCCATCGCCTCCCTCCCCACTTACCTACTGGTCCGGAACTTTGTGCTCTGGTCCCGATGCAACTCCTGGCCACGGCTGCCACCATAGACATGGATGGAAAAGGGGCTATGTCCTGTTTCCTATGGCAGTAGCGATCTATTTTTGTGGGGGGAGAACGGGCTCTCGCAATACGCACGGAGCCGATATGGCGGGGAAAATAAATTACACCATTCGCATCCCTGATAAACCCCGGGGTGTGACGGCCCATCACCCACAAGTTGGGGCCAGACATAGCCAGGAATGGCCTACAGCCCTCACTGAAGGCTGGCGGGCTGTTACCGGCCATGACCGCACACCGACGTGAGGGTGATTGCCATATGAGGAAGCAGAAGCAAATATGGGATGCTCTGGACATCCCTGTATTTTCTCTGGGGTAAATGTTTGTGAAACGAGCCCTGTTTCTTCGGTTACATGTCATTTCATCGCGGGAGGTTTTTTCGCTGGGTTTTTTACCGTGATTTTTTTAACGAAAATACCCATACTATTTTTTTTTTTATTATTTTTGGAGTGGTTTCCTCCCTAAGCCCCCCATTACATTGAATAGTTTATGTATTCACAAACACCCACACCATATATATATATATATATATATATATATATATATATATATATTTGTCTAAACCCCCTAAAAAATGCAGGTTTTTTTCATTAAAAAATTAGCGCTAAAAAACCCACACAAAAAACATCCCGTGATTAAAGGACGTCGTACCGTTACTTCATGCTGAAAGTTCTCACTGACTTTGTAAAAGGCAACTAACAGAAATATTTTTGGGACTTTGTCTTGCCTTTTACATAACATAGGTAATGTGTTCCTTTGGGATATTTACATAAGTTCTCCTGCTTGAACCCGGATTTTTATTTTATTTTGGCTATTTATTGAAGTGGAGCTTAGCTTCCTGCAGCATCAGAGCACTGTACAGCAGTAGGGGTTACAGGTATACGTTAAATGGTCACAGAGGTGAACAGTCCATACAACATAGCATTTATTACTGCCATACCATTTAGGGTAGCATGGGAATCGTTAGCATTAACAGTTGGTGGTAAACCTGTAACATGGATTATATGGTGTGTGAGGGTGGAACGCAGGGCTTGTCAGAAGGGATACAATTATCGTCCAATAACAAATGCTCGATTCTTATTCAAGGTTCTGGACAGGGTTGCCTATCTCCAGTTCAAGGACTTTATTGGTTGGTCGTCCTTCAGGTTTTCGGGCCAAGCATGGCACAGAGACAGCTTTTCTCGATCTCAAGGCTAAAATCTCGGGAATTGTTGAGCATGGTCATACTGCCCTCTTAATGTTACGTGACCTGTCAGCAGCCTTCGTCTACTTGATCATACCTTGCTAGTCAGTAGGTTTGTTGAGACTGCAAACTGTTCAAGTTGCGCTGCGGGTTGGATAGAGTCCTTTCTGGTTCAGCGCTCTGCCAGAGTTTTTGTGAGCAATTTTAAAGCATGCCTATTCTGTTACTGTGTGGGGTCCACATGGCTCTTGTCTCTCGCCGACAATTTACTGTACAGGAGCAGGTTGATGCCTCTTCTGTAGTCCCCGCCCCTTCACCACTCTACTATTGACGTTGCAGACGAAGAGCTACAATTAAGAATTCATGCACAAGTTTATGTGACATGCCGATACTGCGTCGATTGTACGAAAGATGATATGCACTCAGACAGCTATTCAGAAGACACCCTCACGTTGAGGCAATGGAAAGAAGTTACCAAGAAGGATGTCAATTGCCAAAGTGCCAGGAAGCGGTTATGGGAATGATGGACGAACTCTGAACAATAGTCTGTTGACAGCAATATGATGTCATAAAGAAGATATATAAGCCTATGCTGAAACGATATGAAAGCACTCTAGACTGAAGATGTAACAGAAGCACTAAGAGAAACATGTACCGAAAGGTGAAGTTATCATGAGAGTAAGAAGATGAAGTAACTTGTCGACCGATAACTGTAAATACGCTGAAACGGCCTGTATTAAAGAAGCGACCCACCTACCTCAAATTGCGAGCCTGGGATTGTAAATTGAAGAATTAATGAAGAAGCTTTTTTCACGTGCAGAGTAAGGGTGTCCATTGGCCTGAAGTCAAGGAAGCTATTTCAAGAGATGGGTGCAAGGCACAAGGGGCGTCAAAAGAACAGACCATGTGCGCAAGACATATATCTGCTAAGATTAAGACAGTAAGGACATTTGCTGATGCCAAGTATTGGACAACCACGAAAACAAAAGTCTGTGTAAGGTGGAATGAGCAAGTCTCTAAAGGCCAGAGGGGCTATTGTCTCCCTGTTCAATAAAATCAAATGGCAGTAATTGAGAGGCTGAAAAGGAAAACATTGTCGTCTCCTAACACGTGATGAAGAACTCCAAACAAGGGCTATTCATTAGAGCTTTGAGTTAAGATAGTGGTATGATCACACTCCCTCATATGTCCCAGAACAGTGAGCAGAATACGAGGTCAACTACAAATGATAGACCTTGGATAAGCATCAGGTTGATGACATATGATGGACTAATTAGAAAAACAGAGAACAGGTTGATGCAGCTGGAACACCTATGTTTCGTTCTGTTCATGTGCTGCTAAAACAAGCCGAAAGTACAAGGTTGTATAGGATTGCCAACCAATAACCAATCAAAAGGGGCCTGCCATGCACTTTTGTGTACAATGTTGCAGTTAATAACCCGCTGCCATCTTTTCTGCTATAATCAGTAAGTGACATGTGTAGAAGTAGTTCGAAGTGTGTCCTACAGACAAGGGGCAGCCAAGGAGATATTAACACATATGTTAAATGTTAAATGTTAAATGTTAAAGGTATTCGTCACCAACGGAATTGGTCCCCAGGCGCTCTGGCAGATTTGTAAATGATAAGGTGGGATGGGTTAGTAAGGTGAAGAGGGAGTAGGATAGTGAGAGGAGTGGTGTTCTGTTGGCAGCTTCAACTCGGTGTACACCGGGTGCTGAGATTTGGTGCGGGTATTGGATCGGTGTCAGTCCGCGTGTGCTGTTCCTCCGGCATATGTGTTGTTGCAGTGTTGTGAAGTGCGTGCGGCTTGTTGTGCGAGAGATGGTTGTGTGAGTTTTTTGAGTGAGATAAGTATGCAGAGTTTGAGCTTATATCGGTTAGTGTGTTACCTTTAGCATGTTAAATAACATTCACAGCTTTGTCTAAGTGGGGCACTAGTTGACCTTCACAATCCTATCTAGATGTGGTGCAGGTTAATGTTTAGAATTCTATCTGGGAGTGGGCATGCTAACATTCACAATCTTATCTAGATGCGGCGCAGGCTAGTGTTCACAGTTCTAAGTATGGCGCATGCTAACATACCCAATCTTATCTAGATGCGGCGCAGGCTAGTGTTCACAGTTCTAAGTGTGGCACATGCTAACTTTCAAGCTCCATCTAGGCTCGGGCATGCTATCCTTCAATCAAAATCCTGTCTGGATGCTGCGCCTGCTAATGGTCACAATTCTATCTGAGGGTAGACATGCTAATGTTCACAATTCTATCTGAGGGTGGACATGCTAATAGTCACAATTCTATCCAAGTGTGGACATGCTAATGTTCACAATTCTATCTGAGGGTGGACATGCTAATAGTCACAATTCTATCTGAGGGTGGACATGCTAATAGTCACAATTCTATCCAAGTGTGGACATGCTAATATTCACAATTCTATCTGAAGGTGGACATGCTAATATTCACAATTCTATCCAAGTGTGGACATGCTAATATTCACAATTATATCTGAGGGTGGACATGCTAATATTCGCAATTCTATCCAAGTGTGGACATGCTAATATTCACAATTCTATCTGAGGGTGGACATGCTAATAGTCACAATTCTATCCAAGTGTGGACATGCTAATGTTCACAATTCTATCTGAGGGTGGACATGCTAATAGTCACAATTCTATCTGAGGGTGGACATGCTAATAGTCACAATTCTATCCAAGTGTGGACATGCTAATATTCACAATTCTATCTGAGGGTGGACATGCTAATATTCACAATTCTATCCAAGTGTGGACATGCTAATATTCACAATTCTATCTGAGGGTGGACATGCTAATATTCACAATTCTATCCAAGTGTGGACATGCTAATATTCACAATTATATCTGAGGGTGGACATGCTAATATTCACAATTCTATCCAAGTGTGGACATGCTAATAGTCACAATTCTATCTGAGGGTGGACATGCTAATAGTCACAATTCTATCTGAGGGTGGACATGCTAATAGTCACAATTCTATCTGAGGGTGGACATGCTAATAGTCACAATTCTATCTGAGGGTGGACATGCTAATATTCACAATTCTATCTGAGGGTGGACATGCTAATAGTCACAATTCTATCCAAGTGTGGACATGCTAATGTTCACAATTCTATCTGAGGGTGGACATGCTAATAGTCACAATTCTATCTGAGGGTGGACATGCTAATAGTCACAATTCTATCCAAGTGTGGACATGCTAATATTCACAATTCTATCTGAGGGTGGACATGCTAATATTCACAATTCTATCCAAGTGTGGACATGCTAATATTCACAATTATATCTGAGGGTGGACATGCTAATATTCACAATTCTATCTGAGGGTGGACATGCTAATATTCACAATTCTATCTGAGGGTGGACATGCTAATAGTCACAATTCTATCTGAGGGTGGACATGCTAATAGTCACAATTCTATCCAAGTGTGGACATGCTAATATTCACAATTCTATCTGAGGGTGGACATGCTAATATTCACAATTCTATCCAAGTGTGGACATGCTAATATTCACAATTATATCTGAGGGTGGACATGCTAATATTCACAATTCTATCCAAGTGTGGACATGCTAATAGTCACAATTCTATCTGAGGGTGGACATGCTAATAGTCACAATTCTATCCGAGGGTGGACATGCTAATAGTCACAATTCTATCTGAGGGTGGACATGCTAATAGTCACAATTCTATCCGAGGGTGGACATGCTAATATTCACAATTCTATCTGAGGGTGGACATGCTAATAGTCACAATTCTATCTGAGGGTGGACATGCTAATATTCACAATTCTATCTGAGGGTGGACATGCTAATATTCACAATTCTATCTGAGGGTGGACATGCTAATAGTCACAATTCTATCTGAGGGTGGACATGCTAATATTCACAATTCTATCTGAGGGTGGACATGCTACCATTCAAAGTCCCATCTGGACGCGACGCAGGCTAATATTCACAATTCTATCTGAGGGTGGACATGCTAATATTCACAATTCTATCTGAGGGTGGACATGCTAATAGTCACAATTCTATCTGAGGGTGGACATGCTAATAGTCACAATTCTATCCAAGTGTGGACATGCTAACATTCAAAGTCCCATCTGAACGCGACGCAGGCTAATATTCACAATTCTATCACAAGTCTATAAGTAGACACGTTCCATGAATCCAATCCCTCCCGGCGTTAGGTTTTTATGAAATGCCACAGGAAAGGGACACCACGGGAATCAATGGGCCATGAATATAACTGGAGTGGGCGCACATCATTGTTTTCCAAGCATACATTTTACACTTTCATAGAAAAAAAGTGAATTCCAAACTCAAAAATGCTGCTTGCTTTCACTAGTTCACTAGTTTTCTAAGAATTGTGTTTTTTTGGCACTCTGAAATTTGTGTGCCCCTGCCTTTGTGTTTGATCACAGGTTATATTTATAAAGATGTTATATGCGTGTGAAACTGGTTAATCACAAATACATGCTTCGGTTGTGCTGACAGCAGTTTTTAGGAAATTAAACTGTGGGTTCGTGTGTGCCAACTTTTGATTTTAACTACAGGGTCAGAAACACAACAGCAATAATATAAGAAAGCGACCAACCCATCCCCTGGCCAAACACATTTTATAGCACTTGCTTTATTAATAAGGGATTGCAAAAAGTCATACGATTAACAACCAGTTTATCTCAGCAACTGTCTCTGAACCTGCGGAGCTATCCAGGTAGCATTCTACTGTGGAGCCTGTCTATGGATCCCTTAATGCACTATTAATCACTGTGTCACCAACAGTACTTTGGGTGCCCCACTGCCACGGGAAGTGATCATTTAAAAACTATTATTTGGAACATTTCCTTTCAGCAGAGTCCAACTGCCAGCTCCGCCTCCTCGGACTTCTGCCCCTCCTCCAAACCCACCCCCGCCCGACCCTTGTGGGATTCCGCTTTAAATCGTTTCCATTTGCACCAGTGATCATTGTTTGTGGCAGTGGGCGGGAGAGCCTGCCTCCTGGGGAATCACACACGACATGAACTGATGGGTAGAACTGTCGGGCACAGTGCAATAAGCAGCCATGTTTTATCTTACCGAGCAGTCCACATTTTTACAAAGACTGGTGCTGCCGGTGTAGGCGGCCTCCCGGTGGGAAGTAGTGTCATCAGGAGAGCTGTTTTGAACATTTGTAGTTTGGGGTTGTTTCACTACAAGTTAGGGATATGGTAGGGTGGCGGTGAGGAGTTGGAATGAAATTCTGTTCATCGCTTTCATGTAGGTAAAACAACTCATGGCATTACATTGCTTGGTATTTGGCACATCATAATCTCTTTCCGTGACCGCCATGACTGATCCGTCTACTGAATCACGTGCCACGTGCCACGTGCCACAGCTGCCTCACTTGCACCCTACTGACCTGGAATGTCCGGGGTCTAAATTATTAGGTGAGTAAGGCTTGCAAGATACAAACCTACGTGGAATGGCAGGGCCTTAAAATCACACTATGTCAGGAATCAAACATGATGGGTTGCAGTAAGTTGTCCTTTGTGAAAAGCTGAGTGGCGTAGGCCGCCCCAAAAGTTTTAACAAAGGACAAATTACTGGAACCCATCAAGTTCGATACCTGACATAGTGCGATCTTACTTCTCCAATCTGGTACATATTTTACTCCTCTAATCTGGTACATATTTTACTCCTCTAATCTGGTACATATTTTACTCCTCTAATCCTTGAAGGGCAGTCACTTGGATCCATACATCACTCCCATTGAAAATATACGGTAATGAGGTAGACCCAAATGGTCGCTATGTGATTCTTTTGGGTAGTACGGCGGGGGTGCGGATAACATTAGTTAATGTATGCATGCCCAGTATTGATGGACCTCTCTTTTTCAAAGGCATTGCATGCAGATGTGTGAAATAACTGGTGTCCCACTTTTTTTTTGGACTGGAGACTTTAACACAATTTTAGACACATCCAAGGAAAGGTCCACCACAGCCCCCAGACCACTTTCCACTGCGGCACGCGAGATCCACCGCAGTGTGGACCAGTTTTTATTGGTAGACCTGTGGCCTAAGCCGAACCCCACCGTATCCAAATTCTCCAACTATTCCTATGTTATGTACTCAAGAACAGACTTGCTACTTACCTCACCAGGGATGGTTCGTGAAACTGTAGGTTGTGAGATGCCACCCAGAATGCTTTTGGGCCACTCTCCAATGAAATGGTTCTTTGCATTGCAGCACAGACCTGTACAATGTCTGCTCTGGCACATAAAGCCAACATTTGGGAATCGCTTAAGGGGTACATTAGAGGAATCTCCATTGGCTTAGAAAGTGGTGTCCTGGAGCCTAACTGAGGGGAAACTTCGTCCCTTGAGTTTGAAATTAAAGCTCTTGGGGAGTGTGCTGTGAACACTAATGACAAAACTTTGCTTTTCCCCTTGAAGTCCAAATTGGACCGGTTTAGATTGGTTGCGGACCGAGAGGTCAAATTCGTTGGTACATGCTACAAGCCGGCAAATACAGCCGGGCCGAGCGCTGGCCTGGTTGATCTGAAGTGGCGAGAGACAAGATGGATGTATCAGGCTTGAGGGACTCGCTGGGTAATTTACAGACAAGTAGTTATGGGATAATGGCAGTACTTCTTCAATATTTCACAAAAGCTTAACAGAGCTTCAAAATATAGATCCACTCATGACATTCATCAATACTTGGACGAGACACTTATGCCCAGGTTAAATTGTGGAAATAAACACCCCAGTAAATATCTTGGAAATCCGGGAACCCATCACTTCACTCCCTCAAAATCCCCTGGAGTAGATGGCTTAAGCACAGAATTGCACAAAGAATATGCTCCTAACTTGTCTCCTTTCTTTTTTAATTTTATTTTTGTAATCATTTTTATTTATAAAAACCGCATGCTTCCAATAAATATGAATATCAATAACATCATATAACTTCAAGAATTAAAATATAAAAATATACATTGTTAAAATATTATGTAATAGAAACTACCATAAAATCATCATAACAACCTTAAGCAAACATGGTCCTACCATATCAGTGGCTCCTTTCTTATCTAAGGTCTGGGAGAAAACACTAGAATTTCGTCAACTACCTGTATCGATGAATGAAGCCCTCATTACGCTGACACGAAAGTCCAATCAAGACCCAGAATTATGCAGTTCATACAGGCCGACATCACTGCTTAATCGGAGATCCACCACATTGACCCTGCATAGGCTCTTTGAAGTATTGTCGCCGATCGATCCCAAAACCAGTGCGGTGACTGCCTTGCTAGATGCCGAGAATGCATTCGATTCCCTGTCCTGGGATTTTCTTTTTGCTACTCTTGAGAAACTGGGCACCACGGTTATCGTCAAAAGTGCATTGGTCTGCTCTGCCCGCACCCTCTGCAGAATTAGTTCCCTGGGTCGTTGTTCAGAGACATCCCATCTAGGCAGGGGCACCCAGCAAGGATGCCCTCTATCGCCTCTTTTTTGCTATTGCAATGGAACCTCGGGCCATTAGGATTAGACATCACCATATTCATAGGGGCCTCGCGCTGGGAGGCCAGAGAAAAATGATCTCCCTCTACGTTGATGATGTAATATACGTCAAAGACCCTCACATTAATCTGCTCTCCCTTACTCAAGAAATAAGGAACTCATTATTTTGGGCTATGCATTAATCGGCCCAAGTCCATTCGTTTCCCGCTAACGTTTGACACCTTGAAATCTGATGATCTCGGTGTCTACAGATGGGAGCCATAAAAGCTGTCGTACTTAGGCTTATTGATTCGTAGAGACCATTCAACACTGTTCCTGAAAAACCAGGTCCCCCTTCTAAATTACTTGATGATTAAAATAACCAGCTGGTGTGCTCACCCATCATCTACATGAGAATTTCATTTGGACAAAATGTTAATGCTTCCTAAATATTAACATTCCAGTTTACCCAGGAAAGTCCTTCTTCAAGCGCCTGAGATCAACTCTGATACAATTAGCTTGGAGCCTCGGTAACAGTAGCGTACGGTGAGAGAAAATGAGTCGCTCCTTTGAGCAGGGTGGACCCATGGCCCCGATATGGAATTATATTATCTTGCTGCCCAGACTCACTTTGCCACTTATGTGATGCCGGGATCCCAACACACCCTCATGGCAGGATAGAACTCACCTCAGCGAGACCGCACCCCCTTCAGAATGTGTTGTGTCGATGTACAGTTCATGCCTGGAGTAGGATTTATAAAAGACTGAGTCTTGCCCTCCCCTTTTGTAACTGGTTATTTATAACGCACTTAATACCCAGAGGTTTCGAAACACAGACCCGGGGATCGAACCTGTCTTGCTTCCAAGGCAAGTGTGTTGCCCTTGAGCTATCCTCCTGAGGTGGGGTGGTGGGGTATCAAAGACATAAAGCTGACCTGCGATGGCTGGATCAACGAGACCTGGGCACATGTGAGTATTCATTACCTGGGCGAAATGTATCCTCAGGGAAAATTCATCTCTAGGAAACAATTTGCTGATAAGGTGGGAGGGGATATCCGCCTACTTTTTCAATACTTCCACATGTGCAGGGCTTTTCACAAATGAAGATCCACATTCCCAATGTCGGCGGTAGGAAGGTTGTCACCACAAACTCATTCAGGATCTATCGCCCCCCCTGTCCACACTCGCCAAACATAGATCGGAGAATGATATCGGACACCCCATTGAGAACGCTGGCCTCATCACAAGTATGGCAGTGCAGGAAAATTCAGGGGTAATTCCATTACTGCCACGCTACCGCTGCATTCACACATTGCCATACTACAAGTTTGGTGGAGAGGGGGAGGATCTTAGCTGGAGGGCAATGTGCCACCTTCTGCCAAAAAACAGCACAATTGGCAGAATTACCACCAGTGGTAATTCTGCCGAAATCCCCACAGAGTCCTATGGACTCCAAATAATGGGGACTAACACTGCCTAACACCACTTGTAATCCAGTGGTAAATCTGCTGGACTAAGTGGTGGTAACAGTAATTCCATTTGGTGGTATCTCAGCGGATTTACCGCTGAGATACCACCAAACTCGTAATGAGGCCCAGTGTGTGAAAGTCCATATGAGCCTTTACACCTATGCCTGGACTTGTGCCATGACTAGACGCCTTAACTTTTACAGACCAAGAAGCAGACTCGAGGGCAAAATACAAAGAAATAATTGACACATGACCACTGAAGTAATGATTGGTTGTTGCAATAATTGGAGGGAGGCTGGGGGTGCAGACAAACTACCTGCACCTGGCTGGCTATTCTGCACGCTGCTAACCTACTGGAAAAGTATGGGTGGGGTTGATGCCCACCCAATCACAGTGGACCTTGTAATCTAGGGTCCTATGGTTAGTAGAACCAATGGAACGTTGTACTTTTATTGACGTCTACAGTAGCCATTTTGAAGGAAGGGCTTAGATGCCACTCCTGACATTGTTTATCCAATCGCCTCACTTCATTACCATATACAGATATAGTACCTATATTAAAGTTACCTTCCTAGAACCAATCAAGTTGCATGCTAGGTTTTGAGATATTACACCTCAGTGATGACGAATTTTCGGTATAAATGATGTGTTTTTTCTGAAAATAGTTGAAGCGAGAAGGAAAATCGAGGGGGTGCGGATAACATTAGTTAATGCATGCATGCCCAGTGTTAATGGCCCTAACTTTTTCAAAGGCATTGCATGCAGATACGTGAAATAACTTCGGTCTCACTTTTTTTTGGGCTGGAGACGTCCATAGATCAATTCCATTACTGCCACGCTACCGCTGCATTCACACATCGCCACACTACGAGTTTGGTGGCGAGGGGGAGGATCTTAGCTGGAGGGCAATCTGCCACCTTCTGCCAAAAAACAGCACAATTGGCAGAATTACCACCAGTGGTAATTCTGCTGAAATCCCCATGGAGTCCTATGGACTCCAAATAATGGGGAATAACACTGCCTAACACCATTTGTAATCTGGAGGTAATTCTGCTGCACTAAGTGGTGGGAACAGTAATTCCATTTGGTGGTATCTTGGCGGATTTACCGCCAAGATGCCACCAAACTCGTAATGAGGCCCAGTGTGTGAAAGTCCATATGAGCCTTTACATGTAGAGTCTCTATCAATGGCAAACATAAATTAATTCCATTAATTCCACAAATTTAATTCAAAATCCTGCACCAGGGCTATATTGCCCAAGTCCGGCAGCTAAATTCGACCCCCAGTCACCTGTTGAATGCCTCAAATTCTGAAGCTGTATGGTTTTAAGACCTTTTCTGGTGCCAGGAAACTGAAATAAATTAGGGTAATATATGCCTGATGGGTCAACAACCATCGAGATGTGTGGGCACCCCCTAGACTCTATTTCTAGACCCTGGCAGGTTTGTAGAGGGCAATATACTCGTGTTCCTCCAACTGGGGGCTCTTCGGCATTGCCTTACAATCCACACTTCAGTTTCTACGTCACTTCCGGCTGAATGGGATGACGTTTTGCTGAGAGGTTCATATGATTGATGTCTCTTGTTTACTTGTCCTTCATGCAGCGGTAGTTTGGAAGGGGCTCTGAGTGGCGGATAGATTGGGCAGGGGAGCTTCTTCAGGGAGTGTCTAGAGGATGTAGGTTTGTAGGATATCATTTCAGCTGGATTCAGCTTTGAGGGACGGTAGAGGCTTTGTCAAAGTGTTTCAAGGTAGGTCCATGTTTGTTTCTAGCGTGGTGATATGGGCAGGGGGCTGCTTGGTTTGCCGTTACCACCAGTGTGTCGCTGGCTATTGCTGTCTTGCCAATTAAGAAGTTGTTGATGGCGTTGTATTTCCCGATGGACTGGGCCGGGAGGGGGATTATGCTCTGTTTCATGCCTTGAAGAGCGTCGTGCTTTTGCTCTGGGCTTTGGCTATGCTGTTCTGGTGGTGGGAGGTGTTTGCTGTGGTGATCATTTCCCTCAGCGAAGTCCACAGTTCTTTGACTGGCGTCAGCTCAGATCCCATTGCACTTTTTCTTCTTGCTTGGTGCCCCCTTCACTTATGTAGGGGAAGCCAGCTATTTAGCTCAGCCTGTGCTACCATGGGTGAGCCAAAGAATGCTTCTAGGATAGTAGTTGACTTGACTCGGTCTGGATCACTGAGCTTGGCATTGCCTGATCTTAAATGGAGCAAATAAAGCTTCAAGCCCTCCTTTGCAATTTCTCACAGCTAATCTCTGCTCCTCTTGTGTACTGATGGTGGGAGCAGGCTGAATAGTGACCTCTTCTGGGGAGGGGGATAAGAAGCTTACTGACTTGTGTTTTGGGGTGACGCGCCCCTTTAGCTTTATTCTTATGGCCGACACAGTGTCACTTTAAGGCACCCTTTAATTTGTATGGCTTACAGTCAATGCTCCTGAGATGGTGGTCCAGAAGCGGAGCGCGAGCACGGAGCAGCGTCGCTGGGCGCCAGGAGAGAAGCGGCGACATTAGAGGAAATTGAATGGTGGCAAGTGTCCATGCAGTGACATGCGGCTGAAGCATCATCTAGTGGCACTGAAGACACTTGACCTTCATGCGCGGGGATTAGCAGCTCCTAATAGCAGCGTGTCTGCTTGATGATATGTCTGCCGCATAAGTTCTTCTTCATCACACCCAGAGGAGAGTTCTGGGCACACTGAGGCCTCCTGTGTGACTGCACTGCCTTACCTCCCACTCCCACTGGAAGTCTAGGCTTGAATGCTATTCCCATGGGCGGAATCCCTGATCCAAGACCCGTCAGAATGGAAATCTAAGTGAGCAAGGAAGCGAGCGCCCGCTGCTCTGGATAAGGGACTCGATCTCCTTGGGAGTGGCTTGATCAGGAGTTGATCTAGTAACTATGGATCTAGCAGGCTTAGACCAGTCGGAGGGGCTCCACCAAAAGTGGATCTCCTGAGAGCTGATCTAGCAATAGTGTGACTAGTGAGCATGGATCCAGTGGGGAGTGGATCTACCAAGAAAGCCTCCACTGATATCACACTTAGCAGGAGTGGATCTAATGGTCATGCCTGGGGCGATCTGATGAGCATGGATTCAGAGAGAGTACATCTGCCAAGAGTGGATCCACTGAGAATTGATTTGGTGAGAGTGAATCTAGCGAGAGTACAGCATGCAAGATTCTATCTAAGCATGAATCCATCAAGAGTGGATCTACTGACAGTTGATCATCAAGGGTGGATCTAGTGAACATGGGTACAGACAGATTGGATGTCCTGTGAATGAATCTAGAGAGAGTGAATCCAGTGAGAGGGGATCAGCTGAGAGTGGTTCCTGGCAAGAGGCGCAAGGACCCCTCCAGACCTGGGGCAGGGGGCCTACCAGGACACACACCAGAACCAGAGCAGCCCCAGAGGCGGAGGTGGGTATGGGGACCCAATACATGAAACTCTTGCAAGTGCCTTTCTCTTTTGTCTTTTACAGGACAGCAACTCCCAGAGTGCACCTGGGTGCAACTAAGAAAACTCGACCAGAATCAGAGAAATGGAATGGAAAACAGGAATGGAATGGAAAGGGATTTTACTTCCTAAGCAGTGATGGGTCCCCCAACACCAGACCTACCAAACCCAGATGGACCGCAGGTGAATAGTGGGTCAGAAATCAAAGTGAGAGCGAGAAGACAGCACAGCAGAGCAGGAGAGACACAGGCATCCTCTGCACACTGAATTGTAAGCAAACCTCAGCAGTGCATGAAGAAAACCACGAGGAACACGAGCAGCCTGAGCACACGGCTGCTGCCCTGAACATGGAGATTGAAAGGAGCTTGATGAAAAGGAGGGATGTTTCAAGCGTTGAGCCTATGTATAATAGCCACCCATTGGCCCGCAGTGTCAGGTGAGTACTGGAACCAATGGAGGTGTGAGGGGAGATAGAACCAGGAGAGAATCGCATAAAAGGAGTGTAAGCGAGAGACAGGCTGTAGGCTGTAGGGTGAGGTAAGGAGTTGTGGAGGTGACCCAAGAGGACGGATGGTGGAGTAGAGTGCTGGAAGGTCGATAGCAGAATTGCTGTGCAGTGTAGGTGAGGTATGGCTGTGAGAGAGTGGTACCCGTTGGGTGTAGGGTGGTGAAGGGTGATGATGCGGTGTAAAAGGTGAGTGAGGAAGAAAGAAAGAAAGAAAGAAAGAAAGAAAGAAAGAAAGAAAGAAAGAAAGAAAGAAAGAAAGAAAGAAAGAAAGAAAGAAAGAAAGAAAGAAAGAAAGAAAGAAAGAAAGATAGAGAGGAAGAGAAGAGTGAGAGAAAAGGGTAGGAGATCAGAGAGCGTGAAAGTGACAAACGGTGTATGAAAAGGGTGAGGAGAAAGTTGAAGGTGGGAGTAGTGGTGAGGGTGGAGTGAAGCAGGAGTGGGGAGTGTTAGAAGAGATAGGCAGAGAGAGTGTAGTAAGATTACGGAACACATCTGAATACAGTGGATTGTGTGTAGAGTAGAGGTGAGAAGAGGTACGCGCGGAGAGAAGTGAGGAAAGGCGCATAGAGAGGCGAAGAGAGAAGTGGGAAGAGGGATGTGGAAGGAGGTGAGAAGCGGGGCGCAGGGAGAAGTGAGGAAAGGTGCATAGAGAGACGAGGAGAGAAGTGAGAAGAGGGATGTGGAGGGAGGTGAGAAGCGGGGCGCGGGGAGAAGTGAGGAAAGGTTTATAGAGAGGCGAAGAGAGAAGTGAGAAGAGGGATGTGGAGGGAGGTGAGAAGCGGGGCGCGGGGAGAAGTGAGGAAAGGTTTATAGAGAGGCGAAGAGAGAAGTGAGAAGAGGGATGTGGAGGGGGGTGAGAAGAGGGATGTGGGGAGACGTGAGGAACGGTGCATAGAGAGGCGAGGATAGAAGTGAGAAGAGGGATGTGGAGAGAGGTGAGAATTGGGGCGCGGGGAAAGAAGTGAGGAAAGGTGCATAGAGAGGTGAGGAGAGTAGTGAGAAGAGGGATGCGGAGGGAGGTGAGAAGAGGGGTGCGGGGAGAAGTGAGGAAAGATGCATAGAGAGGCGAGGAGAAAAGTGAGAAGAGGGATGTGGAGGGAGGTGAAAAGAGGTGCGCAGGGAGAAGTGAGGAAAGGTGCATAGAGAGGCGAGGAGAGAAGTGAGAAGAGGGATGTGGAGGGAGGTGAGGAGAGAGTGTGCACATTGGAGGGACAGAAGGGGATAGAGAGAGAGAGAAAGGGAGAGAGGGGGAGAGAGAGAAAGAGAGAGAGAGAGAGAGAGAGAGAGAGAGAGAGAGAGAGAGGAGAGAAAGTAGACCAGAGTGTGTGAGAGAAGGTGGAGAATGTAGAGGAGCGAGTGAGAGTAGAGTAGAGGTTGAGATGGAAGGAGAAGTGAGCTCAGGGAAAGGGAGCAATTATGACAGGGAGAAATGATCAGAGTGTCTGACGTTGGTACAAATCAAAAACAGCATCAATTGTTGTTGAGAGCACATGGGGAGAGGTAGGTTTGGAACGGCTAAGAAGAACCCCGGAGCGAGCCAGGAAGACACGGCCCTGGCCTTCATGACTTCGCCTATAGCTAGCTATAGCTATAGCTAGTAGTTGTTACTGATCACTAGTTTGGAAATCTGGGTTATAGGCCCGTCTGGGTTAGGGTGGCTATTATGGGGGGTTGAAAGTGGGAAGCGCATTATTGAACCCCGCCTGCATCCTAACCAGAGTCAAAGTGATCCATTTCTTTATTTGTGAATTAAAGACCATTGAACCCTTCTTTAGAATCTGAGGGTTTGCACTGCCATCTGTGACACTCCACAGAGAGTGGATCTTGCGGTAGTTGCTCAGCAAGAGTGGTTCTAGCGATGGTGGATACAGTGTGAGTGCATTGAGCAAGAGGGTCTCTAGCAATAGAGTCTCTTTCCCAAAGGGGGCCGCGTGGAAGGTTCTGGGAATCGATTACAGCTTTTCTGATCAATCAGACACAGGTTGTATCTCTTCCACCTTCCATTCCATTCAGAAGTTAATCACCTGCAGAGTACCCCAAGGTTCTACCCTAGGTCCACTACTGTTCAATCTTTCTATGAAGCCACTGGAAGATTTGATCCGTAGCTTCAATATGACATTTTATATCCACGCAGATGACACTCAGGCCATCCTCGGCTCAGAACCCACCTGATTGGGTTGAGATATGTCTGGAGCAAGTGAACCACTGCCAGTCAAACGTACAAGAAACAGAGATATTAATCTGTTCATTCTAACACTTCAAACAGTCCTCCCTATAAATAGTTATAAATGCCCTATCATATCATATCATATTTAACTCGTGTTGGCCTACATCTCAGGGGGCGTTGCCTGGGCCTTTAAAGGTGGCCCAGGGAAAGTCCATCTAATGAGACTGGATGAAGTCAGAGTGGATCTAGCCAGCATGGCTCGCCAAGAGTTGTTCTAGCAAACGTTGGTCTACAGTGGAAAAGCATGGATGCAACAGAAGTAGATCCAGCAAGAGTGGATCTACTGAGAGGGGACCCACCAAGAAGGGATTTATCAAGAGTGGATCGGAGTGGATCTAGCAGAAGAACTGACTAGATCCTTATGGTGGAGGTGTGATCTGGGAATCCATTAAGCATGTTGCCATTAATGCCTCCTGGGGTGTTGCTCTTTTTTATAAGGATTCCTTCGTGGAGTTACACAAAGACGGAATAGTCACAGAGGTAACAGGATGGGGTTTGGTGATCAAACACGAGTTTTAAATAATTCCATGGCTGAATTGGGAGCTGTGCACATGCGAATGTTAAGAGCGCCACTCAGCCTTCTTGAGCATGAAGCATATTGTAGTTGTTAAGCCGTGTACACTCTGACGTCCTGTCAACAGGAAGGAGCGCTCATGTAAAGCAGATGGCAGCTCTGCTCTCCACGGGCGCGTGTCAGACCCTCAGGGGGGATAGTATCCCCCTCCCCCACCGCCTGCACACGCCCCTTTCACACGTGCCGTCTCCCTCAGGATAGTATCCCCTCCCCCACCGCCTGCACACGCCCCCTTCACACGTGCCGTCTCTTTCTCTTCTTAGATGGCTTCACTAGTAGGTCAAAGCAACCCCTGGATCTCTCAAGGCCCAAAAAAGGAATGTTTTTCAAAAGGTCTCCATGGTTCCCTCCCCAGTGTCCCAGGGAAAGGAATCACAAATCCCAGACACTAGAGACTTAGCCCAAGAGCTGTGGGGGGGGGGGGGGGGTGGGGGGGGGGGGGCGTCCTGGGCAAGGCCACTGGCCTCTAGGTTTTCTGACCCCGGCCAAGTCTTTGCCAACGCAAGGAATGGAGAAGAACCGTAGCCTGTTTTGCCATGTGATCCCAAACTTCTTCCCAGTGAAGCATTGTACTCTGGTCTTCAGAGGTGGAGTGGGCGAGTCTGCACTGGAGCCAGGCTGGGTTTGAAGCAATGGAGCTGCTGGTTGTGGCCCTGATATGCCTCGAGACTGAGGGTCCTGGTCCTAGGAGCCCCAGGCCTCTCTTACTGTCCTCTTCAGTACTTATTATACCTAAGTCCCCTCTCCTCCCCTCAGGTCTAGGATATGCCTTGGCAATGCCATGCTGCATGCTTATATCCCTGTCCTCCTCGCTCACGCAACACATAGGTGACGTATGTGTTTCCCTCGCATCGATTTTCTCTTCCCCTCCAACTATTTCTTCTACCACATCCACTGGATTTCTTGGTACCTTCCCTTCTACATCTGCTCCTCCCTTCACCATTTCTTCCTCTGCACCACTCTCCGCCCCTTCCTCCTCTGCACCACTCTCCACCACTTCCTCCTCTGCACCACTCTTCACTGCTTCTTCCTTTGCACCACTCTCCACCCCTTCCTCCTCTGCACCACTCTGCACTGCTTCTTCCTTTGCACCACTCTCCACTACTTCTTCCTTTGCACCACTCTCCACCACTTCCTCCTCTTCACCACTCTTCACTGCTTCTTCCTTTGCACCACTCCCCACTGCTTCTTCCTTTGCACCACTCTCCACCACTTCCTCCTCTGCACCACTCTGGACTGCTTCTTCCTTTGCACCACTCTTCACTGCTTCTTCCGTTGCACCACTCTCCACCCCTTCCTCCTCTGCACCACTCTGCACTGCTTCTTCCTTTGCACCACTCTCCACCACTTCCTCCTCTTCACCACTCTTCACTGCTTCTTCCTTTGCACCACTCTCCACTGCTTCTTCCTTTGCACCACTCTCCACCACTTCCTCCTCTGCACCACTCTGGACTGCTTCTTCCTTTGCACCACTCTTCACTGCTTCTTCCTTTGCACCACTCTCCACTGCTTCTTCCTTTGCTCCACTCTCCACCACTTCCTCCTCTTCACCACTCTTCACTGCTTCTTCCTTTGCACCACTCTCCACTGCTTCTTCCTTTGCACCACTCTCCACCACTTCCTCCTCTTCACCACTCTTCACTGCTTCTTCCTTTGCACCACTCTCCACCACTTCCTCCTCTGCACCACTCTGGACTGCTTCTTCCTTTGCACCACTCTTCACTGCTTCTTCCTTTGCACCACTCTCCACTGCTTCTTCCTTTGCTCCACTCTCCACCACTTCCTCCTCTTCACCACTCTGCACTGCTTCTTCCTTTGCACCACTCTCCACTGCTTCTTCCTTTGCACCACTCTCCACCACTTCCTCCTCTTCACCACTCTTCACTGCTTCTTACTTTGCACCACTCTCCGCTGCTTCTTCCTTTGCACCACTCTCCACCACTTCCTCCTCTTCACCACTCTTCACTGCTTCTTCCTTTGCACCACTCTTCACTGCTTCTTCCTTTGCACCACTATTCACCATTTCCTCTTCGGTTCCTCTGTTCACCAGCACCTTTTTGGCACCACTCTCCACCACTTCCTCCTCTTCGCCACTCTTCACTGCTTCTTCCTTTACACCACTCTTCACCATGTCCTCCACTGTTCCTCTGTTCACCAGCACCTTTTTGGCACCACTCTCCACCACTTCCCCCTCTGCACCACTCTCCACCACTTCTTCCTCTTCACCACTCTTCACTGCTTCTTCCTTTGCACCACTCTTCACCATTTTCCTCCTCTGTTCCTCTGTGCACCCAATGGGGGATTTACCGCCTCCACCCCGCGCAACTCATGATCCACCACAAATTGTGCTGGACCGAGTTACGGTAGTGCTATTAGCATTAGGCGTTGCCCCGGCGGTATTACCACCTGGATATTGTCCAACTCGTGATGAGGTCCATATTCAAATGATAACGAACTGCACCATGTAGTTGGGTCCAATGATAGAGCGCACACCTATAGTTGGATTAATGACAACACACACCATGGAGCTGCTGACAACATTGTGCATCATAGAGTTGAGATGAATAACAGCAACACACACCATGAAGTCGGGACTAGTGACGGCAACAGGACCAGTGACAGAAACACGCACCATGTAGTCAGGACTAGTGACTGCAACACGCACCTTGTAGTCAGGACTAGTGACATCAACACACAACATGAAGTCAGGACTAGTAACGGCAACACGCACCGTGTAGTCAGGACTAGTGACACCAACACACACTGTGTAGTCAGGACTAGTTACATCAACACACAACATGAAGTCAGGACTAGTGACTGCAACACGCACCGTGTAGTCAGGACTAGTTACATCAACACACAACATGAAGTCAGGACTAGTGACTGCAACACGCACCGTGTAGTCAGGACTAGTGACACCAACACACACTGTGTAGTCAGGACTAGTTACATCAACACACAACATGAAGTCAGGACTAGTGACGGCAACAGGACCAGTGACAGAAACACGCACCATGTAGTCAGGACTAGTTACATCAACAGACAACATGAAGTCAGGACTAGTGACTGCAACACGCACCGTGTAGTCAGGACTAGTTACATCATCACACAACATGAAGTCAGGACTAGTGACTGCAACACGCACCGTGTAGTCAGGACTAGTGACACCAACACACACTGTGTAGTCAGGACTAGTTACATCAACACACAACATGAAGTCAGGACTAGTGACTGCAACACGCACCGTGTAGTCAGGACTAGTGACATCAACACACAACATGAAGTCGGGACTAGTGACGGCAATAGGACCAGTGACAGAAACACGCACCATGTAGTCAGGACTAGTGACATCAACACACAACATGAAGTCGGGACTAGTGACGGCAACAGGACCAGTGACAGAAACACGCACCATGTAGTCAGGACTAGTGACATCAACACACAACATGAAGTCAGAACTAGTGATGGCAACACGCACCGTATAGTCAGGATTAGTGACACCAACACACACTGTGTAGTCAGGACTAGTTACATCAACACACAACATGAAGTCAGAACTAGTGACTGCAACACGCACCATGTAGTCAGGACTAGCTACATCAACACACAACATGAAGTCAGGACTAGTGACTGCAACACGCACCGTGTAGTCAGGACTAGTGACACCAACACACACTGTGTAGTCAGGACTAGTTACATCAACACACAACATGAAGTCAGGACTAGTGACTGCAACACGCACCGTGTAGTCAGGACTAGTTACATCAACACACAACATGAAGTCAGGACTAGTGACTGCAACACGCACCGTGTAGTCAGGACTAGTGACATCAACACACAACATGAAGTCGGGACTAGTGACGGCAACAGGACCAGTGACAGAAACACGCACCATGTAGTCAGGACTAGTGACATCAACACACAACATGAAATCAGGACTAGTGACGGCAACAGGACCAGTGACAGAAACACGCACCATGTAGTCAGGACTAGTGACATCAACACACAACATGAAGTCAGAACTAGTGATGGCAACACGCACCGTATAGTCAGGATTAGTGACACCAACACACACTGTGTAGTCAGGACTAGTTACATCAACACACAACATGAAGTCAGGACTAGTGACTGCAACACGCACCGTGTAGTCAGGACTAGTTACATCAACACACAACATGAAGTCAGGACTAGTGACTGCAACACGCACCGTGTAGTCAGGACTAGTTACATCAACACACAACATGAAGTCAGGACTAGTGACTGCAACACGCACCGTTTAGTCAGGACTAGTGACATCAACACACAACATGAAGTCGGGACTAGTGACGGCAACAGGACCAGTGACAGAAACACGCACCATGTAGTCAGGACTAGTGACATCAACACACAACATGAAGTCGGGACTAGTGACGGCAACAGGACCAGTGACAGAAACACGCACCATGTAGTCAGGACTAGTGACATCAACACACAACATGAAGTCAGAACTAGTGATGGCAACACGCACCGTATAGTCAGGATTAGTGACACCAACACACACTGTGTAGTCAGGACTAGTTACATCAACACACAACATGAAGTCAGGACTAGTGACTGCAACACGCACCGTGTAGTCAGGACTAGTTACATCAACACACAACATGAAGTCAGGACTAGTGACTGCAACACGCACCGTGTAGTCAGGACTAGTGACACCAACACACACTGTGTAGTCAGGACTAGTTACATCAACACACAACATGAAGTCAGGACTAGTGACTGCAACACGCACCGTGTAGTCAGGACTAGTTACATCAACACACAACATGAAGTCAGGACTAGTGACTGCAACACGCACCGTGTAGTCAGGACTAGTGACATCAAAACACAACATGAAGTCGGGACTAGTGACGACAATAGGACCAGCGACAGAAACACGCACCATGTAGTCAGGACTAGTGACAGCAACACACAACATGAAGTCGGGACTAGTGACGGCAACAGGACCAGTGACAGAAACACGCACCATGTAGTCAGGACTAGTGACATCAACACACAACATGAAGTCAGAACTAGTAATGGCAACACGCACCGTATAGTCAGGATTAGTGACACCAACACACACTGTGTAGTCAGGACTAGTTACATCAACACACAACATGAAGTCAGGACTAGTGACTGCAACACGCACCGTGTAGTCAGGACTAGTTACATCAACACACAACATGAAGTCAGGACTAGTGACTGCAACACGCACCGTGTAGTCAGGACTAGTTACATCAACACACAACATGAAGTCAGGACTAGTGACTGCAACACGCACCGTGTAGTCAGGACTAGTTACATCAACACACAACATGAAGTCAGGACTAGTGACTGCAACACGCACCGTGTAGTCAGGACTAGTGACATCAACACACAACATGAAGTCGGGACTAGTGACGGCAACAGGACCAGTGACAGAAACACGCACCATGTAGTCAGGACTAGTGACATCAACACACAACATGAAGTCTGGACTAGTGACGGCAACAGGACCAGTGACAGAAACACGCACCATGTAGTCAGGACTAGTGACATCAACACACAACATGAAGTCAGAACTAGTGATGGCAACACGCACCGTATAGTCAGGATTAGTGACACCAACACACACTGTGTAGTCAGGACTAGTTACATCAACACACAACATGAAGTCAGGACTAGTGACTGAAACACGCACCGTGTAGTCAGGACTAGTTACATCAACACACAACATGAAGTCAGGACTAGTGACTGCAACATGCACCGTGTAGTCAGGACTAGTGACACCAACACACACTGTGTAGTCAGGACTAGTTACATCAACACACAACATGAAGTCAGGACTAGTGACTGCAACACGCACCGTGTAGTCAGGACTAGTTACATCAACACACAACATGAAGTCAGGACTAGTGACAGAAACACGCACCGTGTAGTCAGGACTAGTGACAGCAACACACAACATGAAGTCGGGACTAGTGACGGCAACAGGACCAGTGACAGAAACACGCACCATGTAGTCAGGACTAGTGACATCAACACACAACATGAAGTCAGAACTAGTGATGGCAACACGCACCGTATAGTCAGGATTAGTGACACCAACACACACTGTGTAGTCAGGACTAGTTACATCAACACACAACATGAAGTCAGAACTAGTGACTGCAACACGCACCGTGTAGTCAGGACTAGTTACATCAACACACAACATGAAGTCAGGACTAGTGACTGCAACACGCACCGTGTAGTCAGGACTAGTGACACCAACACACACTGTGTAGTCAGGACTAGTTACATCAACACACAACATGAAGTCAGGACTAGTGACTGCAACACGCACCGTGTAGTCAGGACTAGTTACATCAACACACAACATGAAGTCAGAACTAGTGACATCAACACACAACATGAAGTCGGGACTAGTGACGGCAACAGGACCAGTGACAGAAACACGCACCATGTAGTCAGGACTAGTGACATCAACACACAACATGAAGTCAGAACTAGTGATGGCAACACGCACCGTATAGTCAGGATTAGTGACACCAACACACACTGTGTAGTCAGGACTAGTTACATCAACACACAACATGAAGTCAGGACTAGTGACTGCAACACGCACCGTGTAGTCAGGACTAGTTACATCAACACACAACATGAAGTCAGGACTAGTGACTGCAACACGCACCGTGTAGTCAGGACTAGTGACACCAACACACACTGTGTAGTCAGGACTAGTTACATCAACACACAACATGAAGTCAGGACTAGTGACTGCAACACGCACCGTGTAGTCAGGACTAGTGACATCAACACACAACATGAAGTCGGGACTAGTGACTGCAACACGCACCATGTAGTCAGGACTAGTGACATCAACACACAACATGAAGTCAGGACTAGTGACTGCAACACGCACCATGTAGTCAGGACTAGTGACATCAACACACAACATGAAGTCGGGACTAGTGACGGCAACAGGACCAGTGACAGAAACACGCACCATGTAGTCAGGACTAGTGACATCAACACACAACATGAAGTCGGGACTAGTGACGGCAACAGGACCAGTGACAGAAACACGCACCATGTAGTCAGGACTAGTGACATCAACACACAACATGAAGTCAGAACTAGTGATGGCAACACGCACCGTATAGTCAGGATTAGTGACACCAACACAGACTGGGCCTCATTACGACCCTGGCGGAAATCGAAAAACGATGGCAGAAATGCAATACCGCCATCGAATAGCGCTCGGTGCGATTATGACCCGTCACCGCAAAGTACGATGCCATTAGCGACACCGTAGTGAACGCCAACGCTAACTGCACCAAGTACGCGCGCGCGCGCCATGCCAAACCGTAATTACCACCATGGCGCAACGGTACGCGAATTCTGACCCTAGCGGACATGCACCTAACGCCATCAAGCACGGCGGAAAGTACCATTCCGCCATGGTGAGAAGTACGGCATCGCGAACCAACCGTAAACGGCCCCACTGAGTGCCTGTACACCACTCCCTGGCCACATTGCACAACTCCCCGTAGGTGCAATGAAGTCACACAATGCAACCAGTGAAATGTACTAGTCATCCATGCCTGCCAACGAACAAATGAATCTCAAGAGGGGCCAATGGGAGCTGCAGGGCACAGATGGCACGAATACAGAAGCCATCCCAATGGACATGACCTCAGTCTCCCACCAAGAAACGCACACAAACACAGGCACCTGTGACCAGCAATATTCCGAAAATCACATCATTCCACCAATCCACCTGGCTGACCGGCATCTGTTACACAAAAGCTAATCCCCCGCCCCTGAGCATGACATCATTAAAACAGTCATATTGGCAGCCCTCATCCCTGACCTCACTGGGCTTCGTAGGCAAACGCGCCCAGCACAGTACCACGCAACTATACTCCGAAGCTGGAACCCAATGCAGATCTCCTCACAATACATCGCTCCCCAAATAGGAATATGCCACATCACTTGCAAAGAAGAACGCTACACGGTCCATATCAGAATAGAAATTTAATGCACAACAAATTCACCAAGCCCATACAGCCATTAGGCCATGAACTCCAAAACACATTTCACCATTGTGGGCTGCATCCGCAATAAATGACCAGCTACTTCTTGTGTGACGCCCTGTTCCTTCATGGTACACAGGGGCTACATTCTCGTACGAAAAGGCAACATGGAAGCGCCTAGAACCGCAGGGCCGTCCCAATAGGGAGGCACTAGTCCAGCTGAAAGGCCGAAATGTTGCTCCTAGCCACTAGTACTGCGTAAGGGCATGTGGCCCATTGGCGATCGTCCCATAAGATCGTAATGCTGCTCCACTGATTAACACGAAGCAGCAGGTGTCGGGAGTAAAATCCATCTGCAGGAGTGGCATACAGATGGCAGTGGCAAAAGGGGAGGAGATACCTGTCACCCAAATGAAATGAAAAAGAATAGTATGGCCATCAGAACTACATTTGAATTACTCACTTCAATGATCACACCAAATCCACAGCCATATGCATGCAAGCCCACTCCAAAGGATCATCACCACCCAAAAACCACTTGCGAATCATAACTATCTATATCGAGGTGAAAACACCATCACAAACGAGTGTACCTGTGCATGCGTCTGTTAAAACAGAATCCATCAGATGGGATTGGTAACGTGCATAGACACAAGTGTCTGAAGGCGCGTCGAGACAGGGAGGGCTCAACAAGGCCAGATAGACGATGGTCCCACTATGGCAGCCCTGCATCACATAGCGCAGGGGAGGCGGATAGATTCCAAGAAGCCCTGTACATGGCAAACTCTGTATCAATTCATCTGTCCATGCATCCATTCATCATTCCCTCATCCCGTAATGAAAACGCCTGTTTCCATACTCACATAACATGTGAAATTTCCATTGAGTCTGTGCGTTATGCAGCCTGCAAAATCCACTGTGCCCCAGCCCGTAATTCCAGTGTTGTGAAGTAACATGTATTTGGGAACGTCCGGCCTCATCGTCCACTTCGCCATTGCGCATCCCAAACTATTCATATCAATCATTGCATCCTCGCCATGGCCCCTGTCCCAAGGACATTGAACAATAGAACGTTATATTTGCAGTCAGACCTGTGGGCATCTCCTCGCCGCTAGCTGAAAACCGAAAGCGCCGCCCTTCGAATTCCTCATTTGCAACATCACGTCGAAAAGGCATCTGTGGCCGCTTGAAATCACAAATTAATCCATCTAGTGCGGCTGTGTGTGAAAATGGCAACTGCCTTCACTCACAAATGGGACGCCCCGCCCGTCGTTGAACCTCGGTACAGTGATGCATGAGGGTCCACCGTTACTCGAGTACTACGTTCCACTGACCCTTCACAAGTCTGTTCGCGACTGCAAAGATAGTATGTGAAACAATGGGACCATAGCCGAATGAACATATCAACCAATGTTACACTGCCATCGGGTACAAATACATGATTGTAATAGCAAGATGCCATTCGTCGAATTGCAGCGTTGTGTGCGGGACGTGCTCGCCCAAAGGGGAGAGCAGCTTGCACAGGTGGAATGAATCACCACAGGTGGAGGCCATACAGCCTGAAAACACATAAATTGCACACCCAGTCTCCTCCCACAACCACTCCGAAATGCTACCGGCAGGACTAGCTATGTTGGCCCTGGGGGACCTGATAGCACTGCAAGTACTCCAACTTCAAGAAGAAGACGAACACCAACTACAACCGGCCGCACAGAGGAGACGCAGGAGGAGGAGGAGGGCAAGGCAGGGCCAGCAAGGGCCGCCAGCACAGCCACTACCACCACGCAGGCAGCCCGCAATCCCACGCCTCCGAGCATATCCGTTCAACCTCACTGATGAGCAGATCCACACCCTCTACCGTTTGGACCGGGACACCATAACCGCCATTGTGGACATGACACAGGCTGACCTTGTCAGCATGATAGATAGCCCAACCGCCATCCCACCCCTACTGAAGGTGGTGTCTGTACTCCACTTCCTGGCCACAGGCACCTACCAGCACACAGTCGGACAGTTGCATGGCATTTCACAGCCACTGTTCTCACGGACACTATTGCAAGTGCTCGATGCCCTCCTGCAGCACGCAGACGACTACATCTCTCTACCACGCTCGGAGCAGGAAATTACCAACACAAAAGTGGGATTCCATGCACTTGCCGGCATACCGGGTTGCATTGGTGCCATCGACTGCACCCATGTGGAATTGGTCGTCCCACATGCCATGGAGGCCCAGTACCGCAACCGGAAACAATTTCATTCTCTGAATGTACAAATGGTGTGTGACTCCAACAGGATCATTACACATTGTTGTGCCCGATTCCCTGGATCAACCCATGATTCTATGATCTTGAGGAACTCTACAATACCACGCTACATGGAGCGACACGCAGGGAACAGATCCTGGCTACTCGGTGAGTCTCATTTCATGCATGATGATGTGGGGTATGTGATGCGGCAATGACCTGGCAGGAAGGGGGGGGGGTGCGTACGTAGCAATGGCATTCCACATAATTCATTTATCATCCACATACAGGTGATGCCGGATATCCACTGAAGAGATGGCTCCTCACACCAGTCCGGAACCCACGGGACCAGCATGAGGAGGACTACAACCATGCCCACTCACGTACCCGTGTAGTCATAGAACAGGCATTCGGCCTACTGAAGACTCGTTTCCGGTGCCTCAGCAGGTCTGGCGGGGCACTCCTGTACCGCCATGTGAAGGTTGCGAAGATGGTGATGGCATGTGTCATGCTACACAACATGTGCGTACGTAGAAATGTGCCCATGCCCCCTGACGCAGAACTGCAAGCACCTGAAGATGGTCATGATGAGGGTGGGGATGTGGCAGCACCTCAAGGAGTCTGCGAGGCACAGGAGGGCCGTGACATTCGTCAGCATCTCATAGATGCATGCTTCTAGCACTCACGCCTGGTGGCTGATACATGGACACGGGACTCGTGGCACTGTGTGTGTCTGGTACATGCACAATATGGACTGTATGCCTATAATGGCCTCGTACACAAAGATCAATGTCCACACATCTCATTGGTTGATCGTGCATTGTTTATGGCATATGTGATATCATGTTAAACACCCTATCGACCCGCCACCCAAGTGAGCCCAACACCCCCCCTCCACCCTCCTACCTCCCCCCCGAACACCAGTGTCCAGAGATGCTCATTGTCAGTGGGCAGTCGCTATTGCAAGCCCCCTCTGCGGGTATCAGGGGCACCCCTGCCTGTGGAGCGCAGGTTCCTCCCAGATCTACGTTGGGGGCTGCCCTGGACGGAACTTGCAACGGATGATGTCTCTGCCTGCTCACGTCCATGCATGTCCCTAAGGGTTTGTGAGAGCTCAGTGAGCACATGGCGCACTGCGGCAAGTTCGGCACATACGTCTTTGGACGTTGCATGCAGTTCCCCCCTCAGGCTCTCGGTGCTTCTCTCCATTTGGACTCTCAGGCTCTCGGTGCTACTCTCCATTTGGACTCTCAGGCACTCGGTGCTACTCTCCATTTGTGCCCTTAGTGTCTCTGTACTTCTCTCCATTTCTGCCCTAAGTGTCTCAGTTGATGTTTCTATGTCTGCCTTAGTGCCCCCACATTCATCGGCATGGTCCTTGAGGAGCGTGGCCAGTTGCTGCTGTTGCACGATTAACTGGTCGAGGGACTGTTGCCTCTGCTGGGCCATGGCCATTTGCGGTGGTGTCACAGAGTGGCTGTTCGCCTCATGTTGCCCTGCCACAGGGCTTGTGGGGGATGGCCAGTCGTCGTCTTGTGGGTGCCCCTGCGTGGTATCCTCATGGTGTACGGGATGGAACAGACAGGGGGATTGGGACAGGTCATGGATGGATCTGACTTCGACATCCCCGTTTTCTGTGTCGGAGCATGCTGCCATTAATGCAGTGTCACCTATGGTGCTGCTGCCACCAGAAGCAGTGCCTACTGTGGCATCCATTGGGGGGACCTGTGGTGGTGGTGGTGTGGGCATGCTGGCTGCTGGGGTGCCTGTTGGAGTTCCCTCCTCTGTGCTGTCACTTGATTTGTGCTGCTGCCGTGTCTTGATGCGTGCAGCTGAGGTGGAGGGTCTTTGGCTGTTGGTCTTGGCCCTCTTTGCAGGTGTGCTGGTAGGGGTGTCCTGGAGCTCGTCGTTTGGATCGGACCCTGTGGTGGAGTAAAGGAGGGCGAGCGTTATTAATGGGTCTGTGGGAATTGGAATGGCAATGTATCACATGCATCGGGGTGGTACCTGAGGGTGATTTGGGTCGGGGCCTTGGAGGTGGTTTCATTTGTGTGTGGAGTGAGGGTGCAGTTGTTTGGCAGCCTGCAGTTAGGGTGTGCCTGCTGCACGTGTAGAGGGTGTTTTTAGGATTTTTAATTATTTATGTATTTGATGTGAGTTTTGAAGTGTGCTATCAGGCCTATGTATGTGGACGTTCTCCTGGACATGTGTTACTGTTGCACTATGTGGGCACGTGGTACTTCGCATGATTGGACATTGTGGTTTTGGCATTGTTTTATTTGGGCCACCTACCTGATTCTTCGGATGTCTGCACTCCTTTCTCCATCCCTCCGACTCCCTCTATGCTCTCCATTCCTATGGTGGAGGCACAGATTTCTTCCCAGGGGGTCAACTTGATGGGTGATTCCGATCCTCCCCCGGTGGCTGTGGCAATGTTGCGGTTGGCAGAAAGTATGCTACGGACGCGTATCCGCAGGTCGTCCCATCGCTTTCTGCATTGCTGTGGGTTGCGGGGTGCGGTCCCCACCGCACTTACCCGCTGTGCCACCAGGGCCCATATGGCCTTCTTGTTCGCAAGTGCCGTCCTGGTCATTTGCGTGGAGAAGATGGCGGCTGCATTCTCCTGGAGGGTCTCTGTGAGTACGGTGAGTTCCTCACGGGAGAAGTAGACCTGCCGCTTGCGGTTGCACGCTTTCTTCGCTACTTTTCCCATTTTTCTTGGTTTCACTAGGGTGGATGACGGGTTGGGATGTGTCTCAGGGTAGTATTTTTAATGGTTGTGTGGATTTAGTGGTTTTATAGGTGTACGGCGTGATGTTTCCCGTTCCGGGACCATGCTTTTACTTCCGTTTCCGTATATTTACGGTCACCATACTTTCCGGTTGGCGCTCACTGCGGTGTCCGCTAAGATGGGTGGCGGTATTGCACCTGGGGCGCCGTACGGCGGCGGTGTGGGCCGTTTTGGGGTCATTTCCGCCATCGCGGACTTTGCACTTCCGCCATGGCGTGGTGCTCGTGCCCGATGGGTCGGAATGAGCCGCACTTTTCTCCATCGTGCAATGGCGGAAACGCTATTTACGCTGTGGCGGTCCGGTCAGTCACTTTCCGCCAGGGTCGTAATGAGGGCCACTGTGTAGTCAGGACTAGTTACATCAACACACAACATGAAGTCAGAACTAGTGACTGCAACACGCACCGTGTAGTCAGGACTAGTTACATCAACACACAACATGAAGTCGGGACTAGTGACTGCAACACGCACCGTGTAGTCAGGACTAGTGACATCAACACACAACATGAAGTCAGGACTAGTGACTGCAATACGCACCATGTAGTCAGGACTAGTGACATCAACACACAACATGAAGTCGGGACTAGTGACTGCAACACGCACCATGTAGTCAGGACTAGTGACATCAACACACAACATGAAGTCGGGACTAGTGACGGCAACAGGACCAGTGACAGAAACACGCACCATGTAGTCAGGACTAGTGACATCAACACACAACCTGAAGTCAGGACTAGTGACTGCAACACGCACCGTGTAGTCAGGACTAGTGACATCAACACACAACATGAAGTATGAATGTGTGATGGGGTAAATGATTGTAAGCAGTAAAATTATTGAATATATGAAACAGACTAAATATGTCAATTTTTTGTATTTGTAATAAAACAATGTTTTTTGAGTTAAGAAGGGGGTAAGAGTGTACTGTCATCCTTGGCCCATTGGTCCATTGTGTTGTATTTCCTATATGTGGATGAGGTAAGGGGGGTGGACGTAGTTAGGGGGGGGGGGGTGAAAAGGCAGTAGAAATGGGGGTGGCTTAGGGGTCAAACCCCCCAAAAATTTTTTTCATAAAATCACCCTTTTTCGTAATTTATGCGTCATTGTAAAAAGTATGTCGTTATTTAGGGTGTCGTTGTAAAGACATGGAAGCAATTGGCAGGTTTCGTTATGTCCAGTAGCACATCATGTCTGCTTTACATTAAGGCCGTCTGAGCAGGTTTTACCTCCTGTCGGTGCCAGTTAAGAAGGAAGGCCCTTGCTCGCCATGGTGGCCTAGGGCTGAAGCCTGGGGCGCGCACCGAGCTTCAGACTTTGCCCCAAATGGCAGCGTTTGTGATTGCCTTGCCACCTGTTTGGCCCGGGTTGGCACAGCCTGCCACGGCAAGCAGGACAGCCAATAGAATGCGGGGTGGCTCACATGCCTTCCTTCTGGAAACTTCCTTTTGGCTCAGGCACATACCTTGTCATAGAGCGGGGCAAGGCCCCAAGTGGCGCTTTGCGCCAAACATAGCGCCATTGAACTCACCACATTTAGCTATTGTTTAAGCTGGGCCATGTCAGGGTTTGCACTGAGTGAAGCACCAACGCTTTGCCACGCATGCCATGGGGCTCACACTGGCGCTCACCGGGCACATGGCAGGTCCACGAAGTGGTCTCACTGCAGGCCTAGCCATGTCAGTGCAAATCCATTTACAGAAATATCTTTTGGGGTGCATTTTCCCTCAAACCACCCTCCAGAAGTATTTTATTTGTAATTATATTGGTCCCTTCCGTAATGTAAATGGGTAGAGCCCTCTGTTACCCCCGTGCCCCCCCCCCCTTATGTCACTATTCTTTATTGTTTATTTTCTTGCTTAGATTGTGTTCCCCGGGATTTACAATTAATTTAAAATTTTAATGTTTCTTTTTTACTTTACTTTTTCACTCAAATTTCAGGGAGTTATAGATATAACTCAATGTGTGCTTTTTTGGTGATATTACATTGGAATAATTTTCATTAAGATGGATGTTGGGAAACGGTTGAACATTATAGTGACTGTGTGCCCTAACACTTACAACCCACCGTTCCTTTCTTTACCCCCACACCGAGAGGGTGCACTTTGGGACATTGCACCTGCATTGCACGCTGTGGCGCCAGCACAACAGCCAGCTCGAGCTAGTCCCTCCTCTGTTGCAATGGCCTTTGTCCCGCTGTTAACGCTGCAACTGACATCAAAGCAAATGGTGTCTTGCCGCCACCGCCGACTCTCGTGCACATGATGTCTTTGTGCTGGTTAATCAGACCTTTGTGCCTGCACAAAAACCAGCATGCATCAGGCCTTTGTGCCTGCACTAAAACCAGCATGCATCAGGCCTTTGTGCCTGCACATAAACCAGCATGCATCAGGCCTTTGTGTTGGTGCAACTACCAACAATGTGTTCCTCCCACAAAAGTAGTCCCAGACGTCTGGGATTCCAAGTGCCCCCGAACTTTGACCCTCCCAGTATTCTCCCAGTCTATTTACTCCAATATACTCCAGTCTGATTTACCTTTCCGCACTTCCCATTATATACCAAGTTGGACAATCCCAGAATGCCCCCAGTTTCCATAATTCCAGAAAACTCTTGCAATCCTAATTTTCATACTCAGTATATTGCCTGTTTGAGCACCCCAATATATTTCATGTTTTCGGTAACCCCATCAAATTCCCATTTTGAAAATACCAGATTATACAGAGTTTGGCACTCCCATCGAATTCCCAATCTAGCAGCCCTGGGGTGTATTTCAGACTGAACGATTCTGGTATTCTCCCAGTAACCCCCCCCCCATATATTCCAAGTTGTCATGATCCCAGTGCAGTGTAACGTTCATCGTTCCAGGGAAGTTAGTCCCTGTCTGTACACCCCAGATTACCTAAACAACTTGGGTAGGGGGCAAAGGGGAACATATGGCTATGTTTAGCGATTGTGGGGGGGGGGGCACAGATACATTTGCCCCCTCCTCTAAAGAATTTAGGCGGTACCACTTCAAGCCACCTATCCGGTAATCCTGGCTGGAATCAGAACATTAAACAAAGTAACCTTGGCAGTTAGCGACGAGGGCACTTGTATTCTAGCATAGGGACAGGGCACTTGTATTCTAGCATAGGGACAGGGCACTTTTTAGGTTGGGCTGTTAGGTGTTGCTTGCGTCTGTCCCCTATAAGCCCAAACTATTGCATTGGAGTACAGATAGGAAGGAATGGCATTTGAGCTGGGACGGAGTCTGTAGGTGTTGTTTGGTTACGCGCCCACCCATTGCCATGACCAAGCTGATTCCTGTGGCCATGCCCACCCATTCCTGGCTCTGCCCACCAAAAGCACCTCCTCATGGGAACTCTTTCAGCTCGCTTTAATCAAGCCTTAGCATCAAGCAGAATCCCTGACCCAAGACACGTCAGAATGGAAATCTAAGTGAGCAGGGAAACGAGGGGGATCGCAAGCACCCGCTGCTCTGGATAAGGGACTCGATCTGGTCAGTTAGGAGTGGCTTGAGCAGGAGTTGATCTGGTAAGTACGGATCTAGCCCCCTCCCTCCTATGACACTTACTGTCTGCGGCTGCAGTTGTCCCCCTTCCTCCTATGACGCTTACTGTCTGCGGGTGCACTTGGCCCCCTCCCTCCTATGACACTTACTGTCTGCGGCTGCACTTGGCCCCCACCCTCCTATGACACTTACTGTCTGCGGCTGCACTTGGCCCCCTCCCTATGACACTTACTGTCTGCGGCTGCACGTGGCCCCCTCCCTATGACACTTACTGCCTGCAGCTGCACTTGGCCCCCTCCCTCCTATGACACTTACTGTCTGTGGCTGCACTTGGCACCCTCCCTATGACACTTACTGTCTGCGGCTGTACTTGGCCCCCTCCCTATGGCACTTACTGTAAGTGGCTGTACTTGGCCCCCTCCCTCCTATGGCCCCCTCCCTATGACACTTACTGTCAGTGGCGGTACTTGGCCCCCTCCCTATGGCACTTACTGTCAGTGGCTGCACTTGGCCCCCTCCCTCCTATGACACTTACTGTCTGCGGCTGCACTTGGCCCCCTGCCTATGACACTTACTGTCAGTGGCTGCACTTGGCCCCCTCCCTCCTATGACACTTACTGTCTGCGGCTGCAATAGGCCCCCTCCCTATGACACTTACTGTCTGCGGCTGCACTTGGCCCCCTCCCTCCTATGACACTTACTGTCTGCGGCTGCACTTGGCCCCCACCCTCCTATGACACTTACTGTCTGCGGCTGCACTTGGCCCCCTCCCTATGACACTTACTGTCTGCGGCTGCACGTGGCCCCCTCCCTATGACACTTACTGTCTGCAGCTGCACTTGGCCCCCTCCCTCCTATGACACTTACTGTCTGTGGCTGCACTTGGCACCCTCCCTATGACAACTTACTGTCTGCGGCTGTACTTGTCCCCCTCCCTATGGCACTTACTGTAAGTGGCTGCACTTGGCCCCCTCCCTCCTATGGCCCCCTCCCTATGACACTTACTGTCAGTGGCGGTACTTGGCCCCCTCCCTATGGCACTTACTGTCAGTGGCTGCACTTGGCCCCCTCCCTCCTATGACACTTACTGTCTGCGGCTGCACTTGGCCCCCTGCCTATGACACTTACTGTCAGTGGCTGCACTTGGCCCCCTCCCTCCTATGACACTTACTGTCTGCGGCTGCAATAGGCCCCCTCCCTATGACACTTACTGTCTGCGGCTGCACTTGGCCCCCTCCCTCCTATGACACTTACTGTCTGCGGCTGCACTTGGCCCCCTCCCTATGACACTTACTGTCTGCGGCTGCAATAGGCCCCCTCCCTATGGCACTTACTGTCAGTGGCTGCACTTGGCCCCCTCCCTCCTATGACACTTACTGTCTGCGGCTGCACTTGGCCCCCTGCCTATGACACTTACTGTCAGTGGCTGCACTTGGCCCCCTCCCTCCTATGACACTTACTGTCTGCGGCTGCAATAGGCCCCCTCCCTATGACACTTACTGTCTGCGGCTGCACTTGGCCCCCTCCCTCCTATGACACTTACTGTCTGCGGCTGCACTTGGCCCCCTCCCTATGACACTTACTGTCTGCGGCTGCAATAGGCCCCCTCCCTATGACACTTACTGTCTGCGGCTGCACTTGGCCCCCTCCCTCCTATGACACTTACTGTCTGCGGCTGCACTTGGCCCCCTGCCTATGAAACTTACTGTCAGTGGCTGCACTTGGCCCCCTCCCTCCTATGACACTTACTGTCTGCGGCTGCAATAGGCCCCCTCCCTATGACACTTACTGTCTGCGGCTGCACTTGGCCCCCTCCCTCCTATGACACTTACTGTCTGCGGCTGCACTTGGCCCCCTCCCTATGACACTTACTGTCTGCGGCTGCAATAGGCCCCCTCCCTATGACACTTACTGTCTGCGGCTGCACTTGGCCCCCTCCCTCCTATGACACTTACTGTCTGCGACTGCACTTTCGCTTTCCTGCAAAAGAACATGGTATCAGAAGGGCGCTCCAGCAATCTGTGGGCTCCACCACGTCCCACCTGGCTATGGGGGAATGGGGTGCGGGGGGAAGGCTTCCGTTCCATTAAGGCCACTTTTGGTGGCGCAGGATAAGGTTAACTTCCGGACGACGCTGAACTGAGGTCTTAAGTTACACTCACCCTGCATGGACTATTTCTGGTCCAGCTTTCTGTGTTGCTTAGTGCAACATCTTTTTGTTGTTATGTGTCTGTCTTCGTGCGAGCGGCGCTATATAAAAGTTTCTCAGATAGAGATATCGCGCTGGATAGGGTAAACCTCCAGACTAATTCCTGATCATTGTATGGATAGGGATAGGGTAAACCACCGGACGATACTCGTCATATCGCGCTGGATAGGGTAAACCACCGGACGATACTCGTCATATCGCGCTGGATAGGGTAAACCTCCAGACAAATGCTTGTTGTATCGTCCAATCGAGCTTATTATAGTTCTTAATGAAATTAGAGCCCGGATTACTGCAAATACTGCTCATTCGTTTATTGCCGCTCCTTCTCGATCAGCGCGGTTCTATTCCCGGCAGATTAACTTTGCTCCATGTGGGGAGGTTGTTCAGTTCACTCTCCTGCACTGGGTGGAGTCGGGCCATCTGGGTGCTGCTGTCATGATGGATGCAGAGAAGGCCTTTGACTCCATTGAATTACCCTTCTTGCTGGTTGTGTTTTGCGGATCTTGAGTGGGTTCGTATTTTCTTTCTTTTGTTATGTCTCTTATGACCAGACGTCCCTGTTTCGCTGGGACAATCGTGGAATTAGGCCCTCTGTCATCCCCCACCCCGCCACACCCACTGTCCAGAGGGTGTTTTTAATGTAAAAACCACGTCCCGGATTTTGCAAAAGGGAGAGTCCCTGTCCCGATAGTTGGATAAGGGGAAGGTTACCTGTATGACACGATTGAATATTGATGGTGGGCATCAATTATAAAGCAAGCAAACATCAGAAAAATAAGCATTAACATTGTGTTCCCCAAATATCCCAGGCTGGGCTTGAACCCCCAACCTTTCAGTAGCCACCATATGCATTGCCAGCTTGAGCCACACACACAGACTGGGAATCCAAACAGATAGGAAAGCATGTAACATTAATCAAAGCAAAAGCTCCTTTGTTAATGAGACACTTATATAAAAATCAAAACCGCACGGTTTATTTGCATGATAGCAGTTCAGTCTTGGGAAATTTACGTGCACATAGCGGTAGAAGGGGGGCAGGAGGGTCTGCCATGGTAGTCTTTTTTTTTATTGATTCAGCTAAATTAATCAGCTTTCCAATATACATTCGTAGTCCTTCTTTTATGTTTGTGGCCATCCCGTTTTTTTATTTACTTTGCAAATCTGGTCACCCTATATCGACACGATCTTGCCGAATAGGGGGGTATCTAATGCAAAGGGACAGCTGCCCCTTATCCCCCTATATTTTTTGCCTTGGCTGCGGAGTTGCAGGAAGTGCAGGGGGAAAGGGATCTCCTGAATAACTTGCATGGGGGGCTGATCTCACTGAGCGCAGGTGACCCACCCAAGGCTTTGTGTTAGAAATGCATCTCTACACCGAGCAGTTTTGATGAAGAAATGGAGGATTTATGGGGATTTCACAGGGTTGAAGGTCAATCGCCATCAGACTGGAATCTTCCCATTCACTGCGGGCCCTGTGGGCTGCCTGGGGTGTTTGCCAGTGCTCGGCCCTGGCCCTTATTTCTGAGCACCGGCACTTATTCTCTTAGACTCAGCTTGATTAGGATGTGATGTTTGAGAAATTCATCATTTTAGCTGTCAATCAGTCGCAGCCACACGACCAGCGGCAACAGTGTGCCCGGTGCACGTCTCTCCGCATCCGGGGCCGGCTCATTGCTATTCAGGTCCCAAACACCCACGCTGGTGCAGGCATGCAAGTCATCCATTTTCAAGGTGAACAATGAGTTGAAAGTTGTCAAGGCTGAGTGCAAGTGCTGGCCATGCTCTCACATTTCTCCAGTCACCCTGCATGACTTTGGCGTCTGTTAGCTAATGTTATAACCAGCAGCACTGCTGCAGCAGGGTGGGTGGCTGTGGCAGGAGATACAGGCGGCGTCGAGGACGCTAAATGAACTAATTCAGCGGGCAGGCGCACATGCATATCTGCCAGTGTCAGTAGTGCACAGCTGTGTGGCACTCAGTGGGCGCATACAGGGATTTATAAAGCAGTGCGCTGACCCTTTCCTTCTGGTTTGCAGCCAGCCTGCGGTGTGCAGATGTGCAGTCACGTGTCAGGCCTCTGACTCCCACGCTAGCATGTGACCACGATTGGTGGCGCAGAGCAGTCAGTGTCACAACAAGCCAGCCAAGGGACACCCAGCTCAGAGAGGGCAACAGGGCAGCCAGCCAGCAGCAGGAAATCAGGGCGGAACTCCACTTCTGCGGGTGAGGGCCTGGGCTCATTTCCATCCTATACAAGAAGATCTGACTGCTGTGCTTGACAGGCAACTCAATCATGTTCCGCCTCTCTCCCTCTCCGCTCTCTCTCTGACCTCTCTCCCCCCTCCCTCTAAAATGAAGGGACATGCATCGCAACCTGTCGTGGAACCCACACAATGTTCACCCCTTTGCAGGGCCAAGAGTTGCCATTCGTAATCGCCATTAGCAAAGACTCATTAACGGGCACGATGGATGGGGGACAGAATCACTTCTGTTTTTTTTAAATAAAATAAGGGTGGACATTATGATATGATATGATAGGTTATTTATAACGTGCTTAATACCCAGAGGGTTCTAAGCACTGACCTGGGGATGTAACCTGTGTTGCTCCGTGTGGTCTTGCTGCCAAAGCGAGCACGTTGCCCCTGAGCTATCCTCCCATTGACAGAAAAAACATATCAGACAAGGCATGCAGATGTGTACTGGCATGTATGCGAATATGCATCTGCTCATGACGAGACAGATTCCCGGAATTATCGCATGTGCTGGCGGGAATCACTGAATGTGCTGGCGGGAATCACTGCATGTGCTGGCGGGAATCACTGCATGTGTTGGCCGGAATCACTGCATGTGCTGGCGGGAATCACTGGATGTGCTGGCGGGAATCACTGCATGTGCTGGCGGGAATCAGTGGATGTGCTGGCGGGAATCACTGCATGTGCTGGCGGGAATCACTGCATGTGCTGTCGGAAATCACTGCATGTGCTGGCGGGAATCACTGCATGCGCTGGCCGGAATTACCGCATGTGCTGGCGGGAATCACTGCATGTGCTGGCAGTAATCACTGCATTTGCTGGCGGGAATCACTGCATGTGCTGGCCGGAATTACCACATGTGCTGGCGGGAATTACCACATGTGCTGGCGGGAATCAGTGGATGTGCTGGCAGGAATCACTGCATGTGCTGTCGGGAATCACCGCATGTGCTGGCGGGAATCACTGCATGCGCTGGCCGGAATTACCGCATGTGCTGGCGGGCATCACCGCATGTGCTGGCGGGAATCACTGCATGTGCTGGCAGTAATCACTGCATTTGCTGGCGGGAATCACTGCATGTGCTGGCGGGAATCACTGAATGCGCTGGCCGGAATTACCGCATGTGCTGGCGGGAATCACTGCATGTGCTGGCAGTAATCACTGCATTTGCTGGCAGGAATCACTGCATGTGCTGGCCGGAATTACCACATGTGCTGGCGGGAATCAGTGGATGTGCTGGCAGGAATCACTGCATGTGCTGTCGGGAATCACCGCATGTGCTGGCGGGAATCACTGCATGCGCTGGTCGGAATCACCGCATGTGCTGGCGGGCATCACCGCATGTGCTGGCGGGAATCACTGCATGTGCTGGCAGTAATCACTGCATTTGCTGGCGGGAATCACTGCATGTGCTGGCGGGAATCACTGCATTTGCTGGCGGGAATCACTGCATGTGCTGGCAGTAATCACTGCATTTGCTGGCGGGAATCACTGCATGTGCTGGCGGGAATCACTGCATTTGCTGGCGGGAATCACTGCATGTGCTGGCGGGAATCACTGCATGTGCTGACGGAAATCACCTTATTGAACAATTCGTGGGGAAAACCTAGAAAACTTATAATGAGTGGCCTTGTGTTTCATGGGTTGAGTGCAGTCAGCAGCTGGAGGCGAGGGGGGTGGGGGAGTTAGAGGTGCATATCAAATAGCAATAAAAGCTCTGAAACCGAGACCGCATATGGGGGTGTGGAGAAGGGACCTGTCATAAACATTCATGGGGAGCTTTGCAGGCTCTGGGCACACTGAAAGCCATGTTTAAAAGCCAAACTCATGGCGTGGCAGCGTTCCGTTGGTCCGGGTGATGTCTCCATTACATTGGGGCCCTCAGTGGACGTGCTGCTCTCTCCTGCTCCATGCCATCCTGCTCAATCGTCTCTGTGATGACCTGGGTTTCATCGCTCAGGCCTGGTTTAGCTGACCGCATTCCTCTCCAATCGACCCTCCCAGGTCCAACTTGGGTCCTTCCTTTTCCCTATCTCACTCTCTACCTGTGGTGTTCCCCAGGGGTCTAACCTCACTCACTGGCTGTTCAACCAATACCTGGCACCTCTCGCCCACTGCATCGCCGCTCTCTGCCTCCAACTTTCAGTGCTATGCGTATGACACTCAGCTCATTTTCAGGCTACCTTCGGCCCCCTCCTCTCTGTCTCTCATCTCTGACTGTCTGTCTACTATCCAGGAGTGGTGTGCCGCCAATGACCTCTGCCTTAATGTCAGTAAGACTTAGATTCCCGTCATCGGCACATTCGCTCCCTCCTTTCTTGTCACTCTCTGGCCGGCCTCTCTTGGCCCTCCTCCTTTTCCAACCTGTGAGGCTAAAAACCTCTGGGTCATCTTTAGCTCCACACTCTCCTTCTCTCCTCACATCTCTGCCGTCTCTAAGAAGTCAAACTACCAGCTTCACCTCCTCCGAGGTATTCTACCTTTCCTCTCCTTCCCCCAGAAGCTCACTGTCTCTAGAGTTGTGGTTTTCTCTAGGCTGGACTACTTCAAAAGCCTCTTCTAAATATGCCTGTCTCTACTTTCCGACCTCTACTACTTATCCAGAACAGGACTGCGAGACTTGTCCTTGGCCTCAAGCCCAGGGATCATATCTCTCCAGCTCTGAAATCTCTGCACTGGCTCCCAGTGACTGTGAGGATTAAGTTCAAAACCCTCTGCATCGTCCACAAGGCCGTCTGGGGCCAGGGGCCTCAATACCTTCAACTCTCTCTTCGTAAATACCTTCCTACTCGAGCTCTTCGCTCCTCCACCTCCAACTATCTCAGGGTCAGTCGCTTCTCCAGTCAACAAGTTGGTGGTAGATCTCTTTCAACGGCCAGGTCCTCCTTCTGGAACAGCCTCCCTGCTTCTCTAAAACACGAGGAGAACCATCTCTGGTCCCGGAAGCACCTCAAGACCTTCCTCTTTGCTTCTGCCTTCTCTCTTCCTCTCTCCTGCTGATTTCCTGTCTGATACTGTACTGGTCACCTGGCTACCCTCTGATTTCGGGCCCAGATCCCTGCATGCCGAGTTACAAACCCGCACTGCCTCCTGGCATCCCTTGCACTTGGGTCTGTATCTGTAACCCTACAGCCCCTCTACCTGCACTTTTGGACACCTGCTGTCTGCACTTACCTTGCACCTGCCATCTGCTGGCCGCACTTCTTGTTATTGTTTTGGTCCCATGTACAGCACTGTCACCTCCCCTTTCCTCTGGCATGTTTCCCCTCCACCATCCCCTGCACTTGCGCGATCTCACTGTCACTTGGCCTAGTAGCATCGCTGTCTCTGTCCTCCCTCTGTTCCCCCTTTCTTGCCTCCTTGCGCCTTGAAACACTTGTGTATAAGCGTGTTACAAATGTCATATCATATCATATCATATGACATCCCACTGTTGCTGTGTTTGCTGTTGGGTTGCAGGGCAGGAAGGAGCTTTGTGATCAGTACTGTCAGTGTGAAGAGGTTTTTTCTTATTTTTTTTGTAACCCAGCATAGTGTGGACTCTGGCGTCATATCCCCAATGTCCCCAAACTAACTTAACCCCTTACTAGAAGGGCTCGCTGAAAACCTCCTCTAGGTTCTTCTGGGTCCAGTGTCATTGGCGAAGCACGCCTGGCCCCAGCCTACCCGCCCTCAAAATCAAAACCTCTGCCCAGCAGCGCAGGCCGAACATATTTAGCTAAGGCCAGGCGATGCCCAGGGGGCAGGCTCATGGGCTAGGCCTGCACTTCACAGGTTCAAACCCTGAGAGGCCCCCCAGTCCTTCATCGTCCTGGGGTCCAGAAATGGAGCGCCACTACATAGGGCAGTGGCATTCAAACGTTTTCATACCGAGCCCACCCCGCCCCTCCTTGAGTAAAAAATATTGCCCCCCCCCTACTCCCCCACTTAGGGGCTGGTACCTGTAATATCCTGTATGTGGACCTCCTCACGCTCACGTGCGTTCCTTCCTTTAAGAATGAGGCGGACACGAGAGCTGGGGTGCAACACGTCTTAACTTTATTTTACAGCAATCCTAACTGCCGCTCTGCGCGGTAACCCCTCCTCTTCCTGTCACGTGGGGCGCAGCCCACTCAACAACAAAACAAAGAGAGAGGACTGTTCCTCTCTTCGATATACTGGTGACGACACCACACCCTCCCGTCACTAAACAGTCAGTTGCGTTCTCAACCCATTTCTTCGATGAGGCGAGTAGGCTTTCTCCTGGTTCTCTGTGGACGGTGATCCACGCTTGCAGAGAGTGCCATCCATTCTTCTGGTGTCACGTCATCTCCAGAATCTTCTCTGTCTCCATCATAAGGGGCGTCCCAGTGGGAGAAAGTATCACACATACTTGACTTTCTTGACTGATGAAAACCAGGCATCCTTCTGAAGTGCGAAGAGTTTCGCGTTATGGACCGGTGGTCTCCTTCAGCCGTGATGAGCGATCCTTTCTTCCTGGTGATGATGAGGGGCTCCTCATTGAATGGAGTTGCATTCTTGACCTGTTGCTGCTGTCGGACCACGACTATGTCCCCTGGCGCCAGGTCGCTCTCTCTGGCTCTGCTCTTGCGGTCAGCTGCTTCCTTCATGTGTTCTTTCATGAGGGAGTCTCTTCTTCTCATCTCCGCGTCCCCTTCGTACTGTCCTTCATGGTCGGGTGCGTGCATTCGTCCGAACATCACCTCCGAAGGTGACTTCCCCGTGGTGCTGTGTGGGGTGTTTCTGTAGTCACGCATAAGTTGGTACAGCATTTTCTCGACAGGTTCACCTGTAAGGCGTGCGATCTGAGTTGTGCGCTTGATGTTGCTCATGAATCTTTCCACGGTGCCATTTGCTTGAGGCCACGAAGGTGTTACTTTGCGATGACGGAATCCCATGTATTCTGCGAATCTTCGAAAGTCTTGTCCCGTGAAGGGTGGTCCGTTGTCGGACTTTACGACCTTCGGTATGCCATAGATTGCGAACATCCGATCCAGTGCCGGGATGGTGTGATGTGCAGCGGTGGATGGGATGATCTGTAGGTCTGGATATCTAGAGTACTCGTCTACGGCTACCAGGATGTACTCACCCCCTTCCATGGGCCCAAAGTGGTCGATGGCTATCTCTTCCCATGTTCCTTCTGGTAGTTCGGTCATTCTTAGGGGTTCCGGGACTGTGTGTGGCTTTACAATGGCACAGGTGGGACAGTTTTGTAACAATTCTTCCACAGAGGTGTCAAGTTGGGGAAACCATAGCTTTTGCCTCAGCATCCTTTTGGTGGATACAATTCCCCTGTGTCCTTCATGAGCTAGCTCTAGCACTTTCTGGCGTAGGTTTCGTGGTATTACTAATTTTGTCCCTTTTAGTAGTAGTCCTTCCTCTGATTTCGCAAGTTCTTCCTTTACGGCCAAAAGGCACGTGATGTCTAGTTTGATATCCTCACTCATTGTTTCTCGAATCTGTTTTGCATGTTTCCATCGTCCTGTTTCTAGGCACCTCAAAATGGTTTGTATTCCCTGATCCGCGTTGGACTCTCTCGTTATCTGTTCCATGTCAAGTCCTTGTGGTGTGCTGCTGTGAATAACATATCTGATGTATTGATCAGCAATGGATTGTTCGGGTCCGCTCTTATCCTTGGGGTGCCGGGAGAGGAAGTCCGCAGGATTTTGTTCTTTCCCTGGTCGGTGTATGATGGTGAATCGATAGTCCTGCAGCCTGAGTGCCCATCTGGCTATCCTTGGTGGCATTTTGGCTTGTGGGTTGCCGTAGATGAAAGTGAGTGCTTGGTGGTCTGTCACAACCGTGAAAGGTTTCCCATATAGGAAGAGGTGAAAATGCTCGCAAGCCCAGATGACCGCCAGTCCTTCCTTTTCTGCTTGAGAACAGGCTTGTTCGGTTTTTGATAGGCTTCGACTGGCGTACGATACTATGTGCTTCCCGCCTCCATCTCTGTCATCTAGTTGCGTGAGAATGGCGCCTAGCCCAACGGGACTGGCGTCCACGACGAGTTCTGTTGTCTTCTTGGGATCAAAGTACGCCAGGTATCGGGCGTCCGAGATGCGGTCCTTGATGATCTGGAATGCTTCTTGGCATTTGGTTGACCACGCAAACTCGGTGTTCAGTTTGGTTAGGGCTCTCAGGGGTTCACTGATGGACGCAAAATCACATATGTACCTCGTGCAGTAGCTTGCGAGCCCCAAGAATGATCTGAGGTCCGATGTTGTTGTTGGTGGTTCAGCTTCACGGAGCGCACTAACCTTTTCAGGGTCTGGTGTCATGCCCTTCTCTGAAAATATGTGTCCGAAGAATCTGAGTGTCTTCTTACGGAATTCACATTTTTCTTTGTTGAGTGTTAGCTGGGCTTCCTCTAGAGCCATGCAGACTCTCATCAGAGTGTCATCGTGTTGTTCCTGAGTTTGGCCGAACACTAGAATGTCATCGCTGTAGTTCAAGCAGTTGGGCACATGCTTGATGAGATTGTGGATTTCTGCTTGAAAAATTTCGGCCGCTGAGGACACTCCAAAACTGAGTCGCTTGTAGCGGAACAAACCTAGATGGGTGGCAAAAGTGGTTATGTATCGCGAGTTCTTGCTGAGCTCCAGCTGATGATAGCCTTTGTTTAGGTCTAACTTCGAGAATATTGTCGCCCCATTCAAGAGATGCACCATGTCCGTTATCCGGGGGGCTTGATGTCGTTCTCTTAGGATGGCTTCATTCGGCCTTCTCATGTCCACACATATCCTAATGTCCTGAGAATCTCTTTTGGGTACTGGTACTATAGGAGAGACCCATGGTGTGGGGCCTTCCGCGGGCTCAATGATGTCAGCTTCTAGTAGCTTAGTTAGCTCGTTTTCAACTTGCTGTTGAATGTTGATGGGGATGCCCCTGTAATGCTGGGCTACTGGAGTGATGTGGGGGTCGATGTGAAGTTCAATCTGTTTTCCTTTTAGTTTTCCTAGGCCTTTGAACAGTGCCGGGAATATTTGATCTATGCTTGCCGTTGGATCTAGGTACTTGTGCACCATGAGGCGGTATAATATGTGAATGAGTCCCATCTCTATGGCTGACCGATAGCTCAAGATGCATCCGCTCTCGGTGGCGGCTTCTAGCACGTGCATGGGGATGCTTTTCTTATGTTCCTTGTACTGGCATGATGCCATGAAAAACCCTTTGCAGTCTAGGGGTGTTTTTGAGCCGTAGGGATAGATGAGGGCTCGTGCTGGCTGTAGGCGAGGAGCGTTCGGTATGCTTCGGTATACTTCTTCGCTTATTACATTCACAGTTGCTCCCGTATCTATCAGGAATTCTGCAGCTGTTTGGTTTATTCGAATTCTTAGCATCGGGCTGTGCTCTTTGGCCATGTCGTTCCCAAGGGCGTATAGATATCCCTTTTTCCGCGGTGCTTCTTGTTGTATTTCCGGTCTGCGGGATCTCTCTTCTGAGGATGCGCTTGACACACTCTCTGACTGTGATTGTTCTATGAGGCATCTCACATATCTTCTGGGTCGCCTCCTTGCTTTTGGCTGGGTGGTTTTGCTCTCCCTCCATTCTCTCCTCTCTTGTCTTCTTTCCGGTTGGTCGTCGTGAGGACGGCGCCGTCCTTGTTCCTGGAAGTGGTGTGCTGCCCTGTTGTGGTGAGAGGGTTGGTACTGTTCTGGTTCCATCGAGGGCTTTCCATTTCTGCCGGCCCCTTTTATTTTGCTGCGAAATATCAGGCATACAGACTTGTAGTGGTTGTCGCCACCACATGCGGAGCATGTTTGTCCCATGGCTGGACACGTCCCTTCATGTGGGTATTCATGGCCGCACCTGTAGCAGAAATGATCTTGATTGGTTCTTGTCGTGCCCTCCAGCTTGTTGATGCTTTCTTGTTTGCCGTGTGTGATCTTTATGTCGTCCAGGCCTTCCACCTGCGCTGCCAGGGCGGCGTCGGATCTCGCTAGGCACAGGATTTCTTCTAGACTTCTCGGCTGTTGTAGTAGTCGCTTCCGGAAGTCCGCGCTTTCGCACCCCACTATGATTTGCGACCTGAGGGCCTCCTCGTTCGAGTAGTTGTTGAAATCACAGTGCTTCATTTTCGATCTCAGCCTCATGACGAACGCGTCTATGGATTCTCCTTTGTTTTGCTTGGTAGTGTGGAACACATGCCGTTCGTAGTCTACGTTTGTGTGAGGCGTGAAATACTCTGTGAGCGATGTCTTTAACTTGATGTACGTATCTATGGTGTCTTCCGGCATTTCCTCAAGGATATCTCGTACATTGGAACCAACCGCATGATTTAGAAGGTTTAGTTTTTGTTCGTCCTCCAGTGGTCCAGCTGCCTTCAGGCATACTTCAAAGTCTCTCAACCATCTTCTCCACCTTGACCCCAGGGTGCTTGTCTCTGTGAGATCAAAATTTGCTGGTAATTGGGCCAGCAGGCTGTCCGTCATTTTTCTGTGCGGGGACGTTGGGGCGGAGGATCCCTCCTCTTGTGCTGGTGTCACTGGGACTGTGAGTGACACCCTACGGGCTGGAGTCGCTGTGGCGGTGGGTGAATCCTCTCCTGAGCCGCTCATGAGCTTGACCTGGGCTTGCCTGTCGTTCGCGAGTGCGATGGCGTCTGACCGCCACTAGGGGGCACTGCGTTGGGGGAATTGCTCTCCTTGTGCCAAAACCGGGTGTGGATGGCTGCGTGGGGCTCTATGAGGCCTTGTAGATGTGCCTCTTGACTCGCGGTTTGCGTTGGGGTTCTTGCTTACCCTTTTATGCAGGTGTTAGAAGTGGGCACACTGTGTCCGTTGCCGTCGGCGGGAGGCCAGCGCTCCTCGACCGCCCGGTGGTGTGATGCGGGGAGTCACTGCTCCACCCGCGGCGTTGAGATGCACGCCTGCCGGCGTTGATGCCGTTGGCGGGAGAGAGGTCTTCCCTTTCTCCCGCTCGGAAGGATGTTTTACGGGGAGCTGCGGCTCCTGCTCCACCCGTGGAGTGAGCGCTTCGGGGCCTCTTCCGGCGGAGCTCTCACGCTCCGACCCTCAATCCTCGGGGCATCGGAGGGCGAAAACTCACGGGCGTCCGAGCGCTGTGACCTGAGGCGGCGGGCACGGCGGGGCGCGTGTCCGCCTCGTCGCCAGATGTAATATCCTGTATGTGGACCTCCTCACGCTCACGTGCGTTCCTTACTTTAAGAATGAGGCGGACACGAGAGCTGGGGTGCAACACGTCTTAACTTTATTTTACAGCAATCCTAACTGCCGCTCTGCGCGGTAACCCCTCCTCTTCCTGTCACGTGGGGCGCAGCCCACTCAACAACAAAACAAAGAGAGAGGACTGTTCCTCTCTTCGATATACTGGTGACGACACCACAGTACCCCCCAGGGGATCCAAAGGATTCTCTACTGCTTATATTTCTGGTTAAAAGTCAGTCCCGTTAATCCATGTTTAAAGTGTCGCCCCCCATCCCCGATATCCTTCTGGCCCCAGTAGGGGGCAGCCCCCCCAGTTAATAACGACAGTATTATAGCGCTTAGAAGCAGGTGGAATCGAGCATAAAGTGGCATTTCCATATACACACGATATTATTACCTCGCACGTGGATTTACGCCAATAAGGATGTCTTTGCAGTGGGTACAGGGTATGAGCAAGTGAACACGCACATGGGAGCCCCCACCCCCACTCCCCACCCCCTACGCAGAGATTCTTGCCAGCAGCCTGTGCTGTGGCTACATCGCAGGCTCCGCCCCTCGGCTCCTTCCCACCACTCAGCCCCCTCGCTGCGAACACTAGCAGGGGTGGGGGGCTGAGGGAGAAACTCCTCACTGACAGAGGGGGTGGGGGGGTGAAGGAGGGAGAGGACGAGGAAGAAAGTCTAGCAGAAATAGCGCGAGAGAGACAGAGTCAGAGAGACGGGGAGATTAGAGCAGCAGTGAAGCTCTGCACTGAAAGAGGGAGGGGGGAGAGATGGGAGAGACATGCAGAGCTGGGGCAGAGAGAGCTAGGGAGAGGGGCAGAGTCAGAGAAACGAGAGATTAGGGCAGCAGTGAAGCTCTGCACTGAAAGAGGGAGGGGGGTGAGATGGGAGAGACATGCAGAGCTGGGGCAGAGAGAGCTAGGGAGAGGGGCAGAGTCAGAGAAACGAGAGATTAGGGCAGCAGTGAAGCTCTGCACTGAAAGAGGGAGGGGGGAGAGATGGGAGAGACATGCAGAGCTGGGGCAGAGAGAGCTAGGGAGAGGGGCAGAGTCAGAGAAACGAGAGATTAGGGCAGCAGTGAAGCTCTGCACTGAAAGAGGGGGGAGGGAGAGGGGGAGGGAGAGACGTGCAGAGCTGGAGGCAGAGAGAGCTAGGGAGAAAAAAAGAGGAAGAGCGAGAAGCAGAGGGAGAGACAGAGAGATACAGACCCAAAGGGTTACCGAGACAAAGAGGGAGACCCAGAGCAGAAGACAGAAAGAGTGACAGCGACGGAGTGCTTGGGGCGAGGGGGGCGGGGGACAGAGGGAAAGAGAGGCAGACAGAGGAAGACAGGGGGACCAAAGAGTGATGGGGAGAGACAGGAACAGGGGGTGGCGAGGGACAGAGAGACCGGGGGATACAGGAGAGGGTGAGGGGAGAAGGGGAAGGGAAAGAGGAGGGCAGAAGGAGAGAGGGGCGAGGGAGGAAGGAGCGTGGTATGAAGGATGGGGGAGAGTGGTAGTGAGGCGCAGAACTAAAGAGTTGAAGAGGGATGCGATAAAGAAGGTCATGGGGAAGTTGGGGGGAGGGGACAGTGAGAGAGAGAAAGCCAGACCACACCGACACAGGGAGAGCGAACACGTATCAGACTAGAGAGAGAGAGAGAGAGGGACAGGGAGAGAGAGAGAGAGAGAGGGACAGGGAGAGAGGGAGACAGAGAAAGAGGGGGGTGGGGAGCCAGAAACACAGACACAGGGAGAGAGAACACGTACCAGACTAGAGAGGGGGGGGGGGCAGGGAGAGAGAGACAGAGAAAGAGGGGGGTGGGGAGCCAGAAACACCGACACAGGGAGAGAGGACACGTACCAGACTAGAGAGAGGGGGGGGGAGGTAGGGAGAGAGAGACAGAGAAAGAGGGGGGTGGGGAGCCAGAAACACCGACACAGGGAGAGAGAACACGTACCAGGCTAGAGAGAGAGAGAGAGGAGGGGGCAGGGAGAGAGAGAGACAGAGAAAGAGAGGGGTGGGGAGCCAGAAACACCGACACAGGTCGAGAGAACACGTACCAGACTAGAGAAAGAGGGGGGGGGCAGGGAGAGAGAGAGACAGCGAAAGAGTGGGGTGGGGAGCCAGAAACACCGACACAGGGAGAGAGAACACGTACCAGACTAGAGAGAGAGGGGGGGCAGGGAGAGAGAGACAGAGAAAGAGGGGGGTGGGGAGCCAGAAACACCGACACAGGGAGAGAGAACACGTACCAGACGAGAGAGAGTGAGGGAGTGAGAGAGGGGGGAGAGGAAGAGAGAGACAGAGAAAGCGGGGGGTGGGGAGCCAGAAACACCGACACAGGGAGAGAGAACACCTACCAGACTAGAGAGGGTGAGGGACAGGGAGAGAGAGAGAGAGACAGAGAAAGAGGGGGGTGAGAAGCCAGAAACACAGACACAAGGAGAGAGAACACGTACCAGACTAGAGAGAGAGGGGGGGGGGCATGGAGAGAGAGACAGAGAAAGAGGGGGTGGGGAGCCAGAAACACAGACACAGAGAGAGAGAACACGTACCAGACTAGAGAGAGAGAGAGGGGGGGGGGAGCCAGAAACACCGACACAGGGAGAGAGAACACGTACCAGACTAGAGAGGGTGAGGGATAGGGAGAGAGAGAGAGACAGAGAAAGAGGAGGGTGGGGACCCAGAAACACCGACACAGGGAGAGAGAACACGTACCAGACTAGAAAGAGAGAGAAAGAGAGAGACAGAGAGAGAGAGACAGAGAGAGAGAGAAAGAGAGAGAGAGAGAGAGAGAGAGAGAGGAGGGGGCAGGGAGAGAGAGAGACAGAGAAAGAGAGGGGTGGGGAGGCAGAAACACCGACACAGGGAGAGAGAACACGTACCAGACTAGAGAAAGAGGGGGGGGGCAGGGAGAGAGAGAGACAGAGAAAGAGGGGGGTGGGGAGCCAGAAACACCGACACAGGTCGAGAGAACACGTACCAGACTAGAGAAAGAGGGGGGGGGGCAGGGAGAGAGAGAGAGACAGCGAAAGAGGGGGGTGGGGAGCCAGAAACACCGACACAGGGAGAGAGAACACGTACCAGACTAGAGAGAGAGGGGGGGCAGGGAGAGAGAGACAGAGAAAGAGGGGGGTGGGGAGCCAGAAACACCGACACAGGGAGAGAGAACACGTACCAGACGAGAGAGAGTGAGGGAGTGAGAGAGGGGGGAGAGGGAGAGAGAGACAGAGAAAGCGGGAGGTGGGGAGCCAGAAACACCGACACAGGGAGAGAGAACACCTACCAGACTAGAGAGGGTGAGGGACAGGGGGAGAGAGAGAGAGAGACAGAGAAAGAGGGGGGTGAGAAGCCAGAAAAACAGACACAAGGAGAGAGAACACGTACCAGACTAGAGAGAGAGAGGGGGGGGGCATGGAGAGAGAGACAGAGAAAGAGGGGGTGGGGAGCCAGAAACACAGACAGAGAGAGAGAGAACACGTACCAGACTAGAGGGAGAGAGGGGGGGGAGCCAGAAACACCGACACAGGGAGAGAGAACACGTACCAGACTAGAGAGGGTGAGGGATAGGGAGAGAGAGAGAGACAGAGAAAGAGGAGGGTGGGGACCCAGAAACACCGACACAGGGAGAGAGAACACGTACCAGACTAGAAAGAGAGAGAAAGAGAGAGACAGAGAGAGAGAGACAGAGAGAAAGAGAGAGAGAGAGAGAGGAGGGGGCAGGGAGAGAGAGAGACAGAGAAAGAGAGGGGTGGGGAGGCAGAAACACCGACACAGGGAGAGAGAACACGTACCAGACTAAAGAGGGTGAGGGACAGGGAGAGTGAGAGAGACAGAGAAAGAGGGGAGTGGGGAACCAGAAACACAGACACAGGGAGAGAGAACACGTACCAGACTAGAAAGAGAGAGAAAGAGAGAGACAGAGAGAGAGAGAGAGACAGAGAGAAAGAGAGAGAGAGAGAGAGAGGAGGGGGCAGGGAGAGAGAGAGACAGAGAAAGAGAGGGGTGGGGAGGCAGAAACACCGACACAGGGAGAGAGAACACGTACCAGACTAGAGAAAGAGGGGGGGGCAGGGAGAGAGAGAGAGACAGAGAAAGAGGGGGGTGGGGAGCCAGAAACACCGACACAGGGAGAGAGAACATGTACCAGACTAGAGAGAGAGGGGGGGCAGGGAGAGAGAGACAGAGAAAGAGGGGGGTGGGGAGCCAGAAACACCGACACAGGGAGAGAGAACACGTACCAGACGAGAGAGAGTGAGGGAGTGAGAGAGGGGGGGAGAGGGAGAGAGAGACAGAGAAAGAGGGGGGTGGGGAGCCAGAAACACTGACACAGGGAGAGTGAACACCTACCAGACTAAAGAGGGTGAGGGACAGGGAGAGAGAGAGAGACAGAGAAAGAGGAGGGTGAGAAGCCAGAAACACAGACACAAGGAGAGAGAACACGTACCAGACTAGAGAGAGAGAGGGGGGGGCATGGAGAGAGAGACAGAGAAAGAGGGGGTGGGGAGCCAGAAACACAGACACAGAGAGAGAGAACACGTACCAGACTAGAGAGAGAGAGGGGGGGGGGAGCCAGAAACACCGACACAGGGAGAGAGAACACGTACCAGACTAGAGAGGGTGAGGGATAGGGAGAGAGAGAGACAGAGAAAGAGGAGGGTGGGGACACAGAAACACCGACACAGGGAGAGAGAACACGTACCAGACTAGAGAGAGTGAGGGAGAGAGTGGAGGGGGGGCAGGGAGAGAGTGCGAGAGAGAGAGAGAGAGAGCGAGAGAGAGAGAGAGAACGAGGGGGGTGGGGAGCCAGGAAAACCGACACAGGGAGAGAGAACAAGTACCAGACTAGAGAGAGTGAGGGACAGGGAGAGTGAGAGAGACAGAGAAAGAGGGGAGTGGGGAACCAGAAACACAGACACAGGGAGAGAGAACACGTACCAGACTAGAAAGAGAGAGAAAGAGAGAGAGAGAGAGAGAGAGAGAGAGAGAGAGAGAGAGAGAGAGAGAGACAGAGAAAGAGGGGGGTGGGGAGCCAGAAACACCGACACAGGGAGAGAGAACATGTACCAAACTAGAGAGCGTGAGGGACAGGGAGAGGGAGAGAGAGAGAGAGAAAGAGGGGGTGCGGAGCCAGAAACACAGACACACGGAGGGAGAACGCGTACCAGAGAGAGAGAGAGAGAGAGAGAGAGAGGGGCGGGGAGAGAGAGAGAGAAGAGAGAGGTACAGAGAGAGAAGAGCAAGATAGACGGGGAGAGAGCGTGAGAGGGATAGAGTTTGAAAAGAGAGCCTGGGGGAGAGAGGAACATACTGAGAAGAGAGATAATAATAATTTGGCATTTAAATAGCACTACGAACGAGCACTGCTTATTATTACCCAGGTGTGTGGTGCTCATTTAACAACCTCAGAAGGATGAAAGGCTGAGTTTGGCCCCGCGAGGATTTGAACCTGTGTCAGCAGGCTCTGACGGATGTCAAAGTGAGTGCTCTACTCACTGTGCCACTTGACTAGCAGATGAAGAGAAAGAGAGTGTGAGACAGAGAGATAGAAGGATAGAGAGGGGGAGAGGGAGAGAGAGAAGAGAGAGAAAGGGGGAGATGGAGAGAGAGAGAGAGGGGACAAAGAGAGAGAGATAAGAGAGTGGGAGACAAAGAGATAGAAGGACAGAGAGAGAGAGAGAGAGAGAGAGGGATAGCGAGAGAAGAGACGAGAGCGGCAGGGGGCGGAGGGGGGGGGGGGGTGAAGGGCAGCTCGACGAGTAATTTTTATCTTTATTCCTAAAAACGAAGATCCCCTCTAGCAACGCCACTGCGTCGCTCCTGGCCACATCCTTGGAGAGCAGGTACTTGGCACTGCAACAGGTTATGCAGTGACACACTGCAGCCCACCCTCCTGCTCACCTAGATATGACTGTTGCTGAAGCAAAGGTGTTCGCTGCCCACGATCATCACGGCAAAGACCCTGTGAAACCAGCCCTACTCACCAAAAAGAAATCCAACCCATGACTGACTCAACCGAGAGGTTGGAGTAACGGGGCACACGCCTCGGCATCCAAAAATCACCCCTGATGGATAAAATCTACCAGCAAGAAGAAGACAGACAGCAAATGTGTTCGGGGTTTCCCAGCAGGGCGAGTGGCCACAGCCCCTACGGTGCACCCACTTGGCGCAGCCGTTCTGTTGTGGGCCGGGTTGGCGTGGGCGCTTCCGCGCGGTGGCCAGTTCGGCATGCCCATTTTGGCACAGAAGCCTTTCTGGCGCCGTCAATTTGGTGCGAGGGACGTTTGGACATGGCTGACATTGCAGACCCGTCTAAATGTCTTCACACCACATACAAGTGGATTGGAAATGGAAATGCCAATCTGTGTGCAAAATGCACATACCTGACCTTGGCACTGACCGAGCAGCACATGGAAAATTCTGTACACTCACAAAGGATATGGACAAAGGTGGATCTATTGCACAGATCAGAGCGCGTCCTGAGGTGTGGGAGGGGCAGGGCGGCTGCGGTGCTCGGCATGCAGTGGTGGGGAGTTGAAGGGGGGAAGAGCTCCATCCACAGTGTGTACTGCCTGACGGGGAAGCCCACATGGGGCTGAGAGGGGTACGCTCTCGTTGTAAGGGGGTGGGGGGTTGAAGGGCAGCTCAGTGGTGGAGTGTGGGGGCCATGGGGTCACGAAAGGCCTGCACATGTGCAGTGGGGGAGGGGGGGATAGCTGCAGACCAGGATATGCACCTGGGGGCCAGGAGAGCTAGAAGGGTTTGCTGGAGACCGGGTATGAGGCTGCCCTATAGATGTGCCCTCTTGAGTTCCTGCCAGTGCCAGTCAGGTTCTCCCACTCTCTCTGCACATCTGCTGGAGTGCCCATCATCGCGTGCGGCTGGAAGATGAGGTCACTGGGTCACGTGTGCCTGACTCTCGCCCTCCTGCTGGGGGTGGTCTCTGCTATCGTTCCTACACAGATACTGTGGAGGCAGTGAGGTGAAGAGAACCGGGCCCAACCAGCTTCGCCAGTCACTGCCAGTCCCCAGCTCGGTCTTCGCTCTGCGATCATGAATATTAACAGCCTAGTTGGGCCCATCCAAGGTCTGCTCAAACAATGCAGACCCAACAGGTCTCTTGCTCTGTCTTTACCCCGAGACTCTGATGACCGTACACACACAGAGATAAATAGCAGGTGCTCTTGGCTGGGTTTATATAGTGGTCTCTGTTACAGTGCTGGTGGTTTCATGGCGCTGTAAATAATAAAGGCTACCACTAGCATAATGCACCCGCATGCTGACGTGGGAAAGATAAAAGGTTGAGCCTGCTCTTTGGTGCTTCACAGTCGCATCATTAAGCACTCAACTAACTGAGCTACTGCCAACAGCAGATAATGAAAACTGTAGAGTCAGACAGCACTATTTCCCAGCTCCTAGAGGCCCTTCCGCGTGTGGTATGTGCTATCTAAATACCACGAAGCAGGGTATTAGCGCTACATACAGCATTCAATGACCATGACTCTTCAGTATTGAGGTTCACCCTCTCCATGCAAACGTATGGAATGTTGCTGCCTTTATTAAGATATGATATGATAGTTTATTTATATAGCGCCTACACACAATGTGAAATTAACTATCATACTCGGCCTAACGACATTTCCGATAGTGCAAGCGCTAAGACATAGATGAGGAAGGGAGGGGAGAGTAGGAAGGACATGGAAAGAGACAGGCGACTACCATACTAGGCCTGAAGACATTTCTGGTAGAGCCGGAGAAAAACAAAAGGTGAGGGAGAGGGGTGCAGAAAGGGAGGGGAGGAACAAAACAAGCGACTATCGAGGTTGCTATCATACTAGGTCCAGGGACAATTCTGATAGAGTAAGTGCATAGAAGAAACTAAGGGGAGGAGATAGGAAAGGGGAGAAGGGAAAGGAGGAGAGAACAGGGAGTAAGCAGTCAAGAGTGGAGAAGCAAGAGTGGAGAGCGAATACAATTGCAGAAGTCAGTAGTAACACATAATGTTGCAAGCCAGGATACAAGATGAAGACGGGAACAGCATCATTCAGGGCCACCATGAGTACAAGATGCAAAGGAAGTCCAGCATGAGAGTTGAAAAAGGGTGACGCACCGTGAATCAATGAAGTCCATAAAAGTAAAATCCAGCATTGCCCACAAGACGGTGATGGTGAAACCAAAATGTAGCAATACAGACTCCTGTGTGTAGGAAGAGTGGGGCACAAGGGAACAACACAGGGGGACCAGAGAGGGTGGGGATGGCCTGTGGGGATAGAGGGTGTAAACACATGTTGGTGCATGCTTACCTGCTGTTTTAGCAGAGGGTCGGGTCCTGGGTCCTCCTGGTCTGAACAGATCCAAACAGGAATTGCCCTTTTCTTTGACTGCCCTTCACTTTGAACGCACGGGTGAGAGACGCCCTTGATCTAAGAGTTAAGAGCAGGAAGGAAGAGACTGGGCTAAGAAGGTGGGTGGTGCTTAGGTCAGGTGACCTAGATCCACTTGCCCCTGCTCCCCAGCTGCAAATGAAAAGAGGCTGGAGGGCTCCTTAAGTAGGGGAAAGAGCGGCAAGCAGGAAGGCACCAGGTGGGTGGAGCTTGCTAAGTGGTGAAAAGGAGCGGCAAGCAGGAAGGCACCAGGTGGGTGGAGCTTGCTAAGTGGTGAAAAGGAGCGGCAAGCAGGAAGGCACCAGGTGGGTGGAGCTTGCTAAGTGGTGAAAAGGAGCGGCAAGCAGGAAGGCACCAGGTGGGTGGAGCTTGCTAAGTGGTGAAAAGGAGCGGCAAGCAGGAAGGCACCAGGTGGGTGGAGCTTGCTAAGTGGTGAAAAGGAGCGGCAACCAGGAGAAACCAAGTACCTAATAATTATGGGCTCGGGCAGCATAGCTCACTCAGTGGCAAAGCGCTTGTCTTGCTTAACGAAGAGCAACAAAGTTTCGAATCCAGGTCCCCCTAGAAAACTCTTTGGTATTAAGCGAGTTATAAAAACCAATATATATATATCATGAAGAAAAACGGAGACCCCAGATTTGTATTATGATTATGTAGCGCTCTGATGCCCTTCCAGTTGGTGTTGTGCTATAAAATACGTTTGCATAAACACTTGGTTCATTTAGATTACGCATTGTTACGTTTGCCACACGTGTAAAGTTTGTGGTCTATAAGAATTTGGAATAGTAAACGAGTCAGTCCCAAAGCCCAGGTGTCCCTTAGTCGGAAAGATGATTTGCTGAGCGGTCCCTGTTGCCATGGGTACGACCCTCTCCAAGGGACGAGTTTGTAATGTTGACTTCGTATTATAGCGGGGCTTAAATTACTCAACTTCTAATTGGTGCAATGAATAACGCACCAATAGGCAGAGTTAAAGTCAGTGAACGAGAAAATGGCTGACTCCTGATTAAAATCTCATCCCTGATGATTACAATGCAGTGGATGTTCCCAGCGGGCGGTCCTGTTCTCAACACAGCTGAAACATAGGTTTAAACGTGGCGGGTTCTTAAGTGGAGGGGGTGAGCGGAAGTGGGAGAAGTGGAGGGGGCGTATATGGGAGTGTCAGACATAGTGGAAGTGGAAGAAATGTGGGTGAGATGGGGGTTATCCCTTGATGATGCTCTCTTGCCGAAACTTTGCAGAATAGATGCAAAAGTACTTTTGTTCCTCCATCTCTCTTTTAATGCAAATTAAATCACTTTGGAAAACAAGGCAGCCACACAACAGTACAAGCTTTCCATGGGACCTAAATATAGTGGACATCTCACCCGAACATTCATGAAACAGATGAATAACCTGTGCGAGCCAACAGTGAGGGGGCCAAAGCTGTCCCTACAGGATAAAGCGCTTGACTTTGGTGCTTGAGCCTTCTGGCTCCTGCCGCTCCAGGATAAAGTGCCTGGCTCTGCCCCTCCAGGATAAAGTGATTGGCTTTGCTGCTCCAGGATAAAGTGATTGGCTTTGGTGCTTGAGTCTTCTGGCTCCTGCTGTTCCAGCATAAAGCGCTTGGCTTTTGTGCTTGAGCCTTCTGGCTCCTGCCGCTCCATCATAAAGTGCTTGGTTCTGCCGCTCCAGGATAAAGTGCTTGACTCTTCCGCTCCAGGATAAAGCGATTGGCTCTGTCGCTCCAGGATAAAGCGATTGGCTTTGCCGCTCCAGGATAAAGCGATTGGCTTTGGTGCTTAAGTCTTCTGGCTCCTGCCGCCCCAGGGTAAAGCCCTTGGCTTTGGTGCTTGAGTCTTCTGGCTCCTGCCACTCCAGGGTAAAGCGCTTGGCTTTTGTGCTTGAGTCTTCTGGCTCCTGCCGCTCCATCATAAAGTGCTTGGCTCTGCCACTCCATCATAAAGTGCTTGGATCTGCCGCTCCATCATAATGTGCTTGGCTCTGCCGCTCCACGATAAAGTGCTTGGCTCTGCCGCTCCAGAATAAAGCGATTGGCTCTGCTGCTCCAGGATAAAGCGATTGGCTTTGCTGCTCCAGGATAAAGCGATTGGCTTTGGTGCTTGAGTCTTCTGGCTCCTGCCGCTCCAGAGTAAAGCGCTTGGCTTTGGTGCTTGAGTCTTCTGGCTCCTACCGCTCCAGGGTAAAGCACTTGGCTTTGGTGCTTGAGTCTTCTGGCTCCTGCCGCTCCTGGGTAAAGTGGTTGGCTTTGGTGCTTTAGTCTTCTGGCTCATGTGTGTTTTGAATGCTTGGTCGCAGGCAATTCTAAAGCAGCTCTGGGCTTGGGCACGCTTGGTGGGGTGTCTTGGGAGAGTGAATTCAGTCTTTTCCAGATTGAGCTTCAGGTAGGCACGTGGCATCCAGGCTTTGATGATAGAAAGGCAGTGATTGAGTAGATGGGGAGAGCTGCCGGTCTGGACTCCATCTCGCCTCCTCTCAGGGCAAGGGCAAGCTGATGGCAGCCGACTAGGCGTTTCTCTTTCTACTAACATGACACAACCTTTTGGTTGTGTGGACGGCCACACTTTTTTGCAACTACTTCAAACTGTGGAGGGTTATTAGATCAGACTAACTCTGAGCAGCTGCTGATCTAACACTGAGCAGCCGCTGATCTAACTCTGAGCAGCCGCTGATCTAACCCTGAGCAGCTGCTTATCTAACCCCGAGCAGCCGCTGATCTAATCCTGAGCAGCCGCTGATCTAACCCTGAGCAGCTGATAATCTAACCCTGAGCAGCCGCTAATCTAACTCTGAGCAGCCACTGATCTAACTTTGAGCACCCGCTTAGCTAACCCTGAGCAGCCGCTGATCTAATTCTGAGCAACCGCTGATCTAACCGTGAGCAGCCGCTGAACTAACCCTGAGCAGCCGCTGATCTAACCACGAGCAGCCGCTAATCTAACTCCAAGCAGCCGCTAATCTAACCCCGAGCAGCCACTAATCTAACCCCGAGCAGCTGCTGATCTAACTCGGAGCAGCCGCTGATCTAACCCTGAGCAGCCGCTGATCTAACCATGAGCAGCCGCTAATCTAACTCCGAGCAGCCGCTAATCTAACCCCGAGCAGCCGCTAATCTAACCCCGAGCAGCCGCTTACATTGTAATGGCAATATTTATTTATAATGCGTCTATACACCGACAAGTGTTTCAAAGAGTATGGAGGGAACGCCTCTAATGTTCGACATCTGCATTCAACACCTCTGGACATCCAAGGGAACACAGCCTACCGTTCCATAGAGGGACAGACCCCTGCTGTGTCGTGAGGCTTGGAGGCAATGGAAACCCGGATGAGTGAGAACAGCCTCACTCTCCATGGTTCAGATCAGGATGACCTTGTTGGTACCTAAACCCCTTTCCAAGTTGACCAAAGTGTTCCATGCTTGTTTGTTCCCTTGATCTTGACCTACCTGCTCTTGATGTACCTACCTATAGTGCTTCTGCAGGGCCGTTGATTATTCACCCTTGTTGGGCTCTTTCCACACCAGCTCCTTTCTGTGTGTGTTGCGCTTAGAGGCGCATTCATTCATCCACTTGGCGCATGGTCCCGTTGATGCCCATGACCCCCGATCGGTGAGTGTGATCATCTAGTCCAATCATGTTCCTCTCCCTGCATTTGCTCCTCTCATTGACATTCATAATCCCGCACTGACCCCAGACCCCACACTAGCGTTGACATCAGAGTCGCTGCTGGAACTCAACACGCCACTGATCAGACACCCTCATTTTCCTGTGGAGGAACAGCAAGAAAACACCACTTGCTCCTCTGCTCACACTTATTGAAAGAAATGGCACTTCTACACAGAAGAATGAATGGATGGAGCTGGAAACACAAAATTCTTGGGCAGTCTCTCTTGCCATAACCTCATGACTTTGTGTCAGTCTCTAATAGTTTTGTGATATAACTTTATTTCAGTTTTGTACATGTATTTCCTGTGTTGAGACACAATTACATTGGTACAAGCTCATAAAGAGACTTGCCTTTAAGAGGGCAAAGGGCACATGCTTTTTTTTCCAGAGCAGCAATCCCTCCTACCTCATTTTTCATTGGAATAGCTGCGGAAGTGGGAGGCAGGTCAAAATGGGCAAGGCCATGTGGAAGACCCCAGACAGAGCCACAGTTTTGGGCCAAGAGATTGACAGATTGACATTGGTAGGAAGCTGCTCCCGCATGGAAGCAACTCTCTTGTAAATTTTGCATCTAATATTTTATACTTTTATCCTTGACTACTGTGCATTAATTAGGAGCAATCTTGTGTGTTACACTTTGTTGTGGTTTTATTTTGCCTGCATGAAAGAAGGATCACTATGATCAGAATGACTGTCACGGGTCGCTCGCATTAGGCAGCGCCGTGTTCTTTTATCCCTCCTGTTACTTAGATGACTCCTGGAGTCCTCTTTCTTTGCTCATTGCCCATTGGCCCTGCCGTCTGCCTCGCTCCCATCCCGATACCCGCACTTATGTGCTGGATCGGTCGCCGCGCAGCGGGTGCGCCGCCAGCGCGTCAAAGGTGCGCTTAAGGCAAGCCCGTCTGTGCCCGTCCGTGCCGGGAAGGGCCGCAAGGAGCCGTTAGATAAAGACTTTCTGATCTCTCTGGCTCCCCCTGATACTAAATGGCCCACTGGTTGGAAGACCCATATATCCAATACTAGTCTGCCCCCCACTATCACGGAACCTGTGAGAGCTGCCCATACTCTATGCCTCTTAAACACTAGATCCCTCCTGGCTCACGCGGGTGAGATCTGGGACCTGCTCTCATACAAGCAATCAGACTTTTTATGCCTGGCAGAAACCTGGCTCACTCCGAGCTCGGCACCTGCCATAGTCCTAGCTCTCCCCTCAAATTACTGTATCCTACACCAGGACCGTCAGAGCCCAGGTCCTCTGGCCACTTATAAGGCTATTACTCCACACTTCCAGAGCCCACCTACACCCAGGAACACGACAGGAGAAATTAGATTCTGTGTGATTCCCAGGTCAGAGGAGAGGAAAATGATATGGTGCAGGGCAGGTTGGCACAAAGGGTTGGTTAATTACACGGTGTAGGACAGGTTTGCAAAAAGTTAGGGAAAACAGATGACTGGGGAATGGAGGAGGTTCCCAGAAAGTGATGCATAGGGGAGGATAATTATAGGGTGTGGGATAAGTGGCCTTCCAGTGACCCACCCTTCCTTGCCCATGATGGACACAAGTGGGACTCATCTTGCAGGGATCATGGAGGATTGGGGCCAGGACAAAGGGGAGATAGAAATGATAGGGTGAGGGGTAGGTGGGAGGGAGAGTTGAAAGGGGCCAGTACCAGGCAGCACCTGAGCAAGAGGTAGAACTGGATCCTGGAGGGAGCGAGGCGTGGGTTTCATAACCCCCACACAATGCAGGGGACACAGAGGAAAGTACATTTGGGAAAAATAAAAGGCACACTATACATTGGTGAAATGGAAAATGCAGAAATCCAACAGTAAACAAGGAGTGACATATAGGTGAAACAAGCACATGTAGAGGCTGTTCAGGGTCCATGCATGGAGACTGCTATTTCCACATAGCCTAAGCTCATGCCACAGTTGACCACATGCATAATTTGCTGCATGTAGCAACAAAGGGATCTTGTGAGGATCCACTCAAATGGACCCTTTGAACTCTGCCACTGTAGAAATGCATCTATCTACATGCAATACGTGTCGCACATGAAATATCTGTCTCCAGTAAATACTTTTTTTTACAACGGTCTGGTTGTTGAACAGAAAGTCTCTTTCATCTTTTGGGGTGGTCATTATTTGGCTTCACCCAAGAGAAATAATAAATTAAACGTCAACAGATACCAAAGGAGTAAGTACAGTTTGCAGCTACAAAAATGACCAAGTCCAAGACACTTTCACAGTTTCACAATTTTAGGTGGGAGCCCTGAGCAAATTGTACCTGGGTTGCAATGAAACTTAATTTACTATAAGAAATAATGATTATCAGGGTTTCTACTTTGAATGTAAGAAATTCTAATTTTTAGAACACATAAGGAATTTCCTCTTTATCTCTGGAGTGGTCAACCACGATGAAACTGATCCTATATTATTCTGCAAGAAAGCTTAAACATCAAGTTAACTTGGTTTTCGCAGTAACCACTGATGGCCAGAGCACTAACAATAATGACCTTCCTAGACCTCTAACGGCAATCAACACTCTTTCCAAATGCAAAGAAATACCATCCAATTTACTTTCCAACGTACTTATTCAGGTATCATCCGAATTGACATCCTTGAGAGCATGAACAGCAAGGCTGAGTCTGTTTTTACTTTCTATAGTCAGCTGGTGCCGGACATGGCATCACAGATGAGAAGAGGCACAGAGAATATAGTGAGGATGGGGCATGGAAGGTGGAGTCCCGCTTGGGCTGTATTGCAGGAATGCCCCCTTTCCTGTGGCGGTGGCAATGGCTGGCAGCTTTGCTCAAGCATTTTTCCCTGTGCCATTTGCTTTGCTCTGCAGGTGTTTCTTTACTAATTTAACTTGTTATCATTTTATGATCTGCCGCGGGTGACAGGGTGTTTCTATAGTCGTCCCGTGCAAAGTGCAAGGATGTATGCTTCCCTTCCGAAATTATTCTCGAAATGTAGTTAACATTGTGCACTTCAGGTTGCTTTGTTGGAGGAGAGTGATGGGCACTGCAAAGGATGAAACAGCAAAGACCTGGTTTCAGAGAAGAGTATTTCATCTTCTGATGTAGGTGCAGACTGTATATATGAACATTGAACTCGTGCATGTAATATAAACTGTAATCATTGGATCTCCTTTGAGTGTGTGTGTCTGTAGCCTACCCATCCTGTCTTTCCCTTACACTGTTCCGCTTTCCCTCAACAAAGGTCTCAACTTTGCTGCAGACACCCTTTGCAACCAACCCATATCCCTCGACTCCCATCATCATACTGATACGGTGATAGATGGCTATAGTTCCCTAGTTTAGTTTCTACTCCTTATCTTGAAATCTATCCATGGTCTTGCACTCCCGCCCCCAGACTAACCATGTCTCGATGCACTCTCTCCCAGACTCTGCGATCGTCATCTCTCCGCAACATATCTTTACCTCACCACCACTTGTGTCTCTGCTCGCTCCTTCTCGCTAGCCACACCCCTCCCATGGTTTGCTCTCAACAACCTACAAAAAAGCAAATCAGCACTAGGCCGGTTCTAAACCTGGTTTAAGTTCCACTTACTAGGTGGTCAATTGGTGCCCACCCACACACTACCCTTCTTCCATAGACTCTTAGCCCGCCTTCCTGATTCTTTTACAAATAGATGTATACATGTTGATTGTACCTGCGTAATTACTGGCACTGGGCCATTAGTGTATATAGATATTGTCACGCGCCGCGTTCCTTCCTGGCGTCTCTGGCCAAGGACCCGGGTTTATCATAGCCGAGCGCATAGCGCGGTCTAGTCTTTTCCCTTGGCTCATGCTTCCTATGTAGGCCCCGCCTTCTTTCAGCGCTTCGCGTTGCAACCCTTTGCGTCAGCTGTTCTCCTCGCTGCCGCTGTTGTGTACGCTCCCCTTCTCTCTAGTTCTGCTCTGCCTTCTCTTCTCTGTTTTTCACTCTTTTGTACTCTGCTTCCCTTCCCCCTGCCGTGCCCCCTCAGCGCCTTGCCCAGTTTTGCTTACCTCTCACCTCTCCCGGTCGGCTTTGCATCCTGTAGCCTGCATTTTCTCTAGAGCTACTTCCCACGGAGCTCAGCTTCCATCAGGACTCCTGTGCCTTCAGCAGGGTTTTTTTCTGCCGCTTGCGACTTTTTCCCCTAGTTGTCCCTCCCGGGACCGGAGTCCCAGCGGGGTGCCTTTACCTGGCCTCCGCTATGGCTTCGTCTCATGGGAGACGCGGTCGACCTACAAAGAGAGGAAAAGACTACTGGACCCGAAGATCCATCAGTCCAGACTGCAGCGACCACACAGGTGAGGAGGAGGGGGGGGAAGAGACGAATACTAGAGGTGCATCGACCCGAAGTCTGACGGTTATTTATGTATGTATATCTTTTTATGGCTGTATCTTAGCCTCTGTCCTAGCTCTATGTTCCTTCACATTACCCCTCCGACATCTGGTCCATTCTAATCCAGAAAATCACCTTTTTTTTGTAAAGCCCCCCTGCCAAGAGAACGCCTCTGCCAACAAAATAGTTTTTTATGTAAATTCTTTCATTCTTTCTGTTTGCGCTCAGTTGCCTGTGGGCTCGCACGTGCTTTAAAAATGCAAAAATAAATAAATAAAGTAAATTCATTTGAAATTTCATCCTTTCTACTCATATAATACAATGCAATATCAGGGAAGCCGTGGAGGCTTAGAGGGTACACCGAACACTAATAGGCAGCAGATACCAGAGACAGAACCTTTGAGAAGCAGCAAGCATGACACCATGATACCGAAATGCAAGGAGAACGGGCACAAGAGAGGAGGTGCAAGGCCAGGCACTTAGACCAACCATGCAGATCTGTAAGAGGTTTTTCTGAATGGGAGTGACCAGACTGTGCGTCGGAGAGAAAGAAGGGTATGGTATGGTTGTGTGGTTAGTAAAGTGCAAGGTATCAAAGTGCTGAATCAGGTCAAAGAACTATTGACCTACGCTCCAGAGGATGAAAACCTTGAGAAGATATCATACACTACAATTAAATTACGGTCAAAGCCAAGGGAGTACTTATTAGTAAGTGGGATGGTAATAGGTAAAGGGTTTCACTCTCCGGAAGCCTGCACAGAAAAAGAGGGGTCAACTCATTTTACATACCTGCATTTAGGCCTCACTTAACAGGCCTAATGACGCTGACCTCATGGTTCTAGCGGGTTTATATTGTGTAAAGAGCTTTTGAGAAAAATGGTGGCTCGATTATAGTAGCTCTTGTGAACCAAAGGGCCTCATTACGAGTTTGGCAGTAAATTGGTTGTAAATCTACCGTATTACCAACAAACTAATTTACCGATACTGCCACGTGGTCCTCCACATGGAACTCCACATGGGCCTCCACACGGTCCTCCACATGGAAGTACACATGGACCTCCACATGGTACTCCACATGGAACTCCACACGGTCCTCCTATTTGGAATTCCACATGATCTCCACATGGACCTCTACATGGTCCTCCACATAGAACTCCACATGGAACTCCACATGGACCTTCACATGGTACTCCACGTGGACCTCCACATGGTCCTCCACATGGAACTCCACACAGTCATCCACATGGAACTCCACAAGGAACTTCACATGGTCATCGACATGGAACTCCACATGGTCCTCCACATGGTCTCCACATGGTCCTAAACATGGACCTCCACATGGTCCTCCACATGGAACTCCACGTGGACCTCCACATGGGCCTCCACATGGTCCTCCACATGGTCCTCCACATGGAAGTCCACATGGACCTCCACATGATACTCCAGATGGAACTCCACACGGTCCTCCTATACGGAATTCCACATGGTCTCCACATGACCTCCACATGGTCCTCCACATGGAACTCCACATGGACCTTCAGATGCTACTCCACATGGACCTCCACATGGTCCTCCACATGGAACTCCAAACAGTCCTCCACATGGAACTCCACATGGAACTTCACATGGTTCGCCACATGGAACTCCACATGGTCCTCCACATGGTCTCCACATGGTCCTCCACATAGACCTCCACATGGTCCTCCACATGGAACTCCACATGGTCCTCCACATGGAACTCCACATGAACCTCCACATGGACCTCCTATATGGAATTCTACATGGTCTCCACATGGACCTCCACATGGTCCTCCACATGGAACTCCACATGGAACTCCACATGGAACTCCACATGGTCCTCCACATGGTCTCCACATGGACTTCCACATGATCCTCCACATGGACCTCCACACGGTCTTCCACATGGTCCTCCACATGGTCTCCACATGGTCCTCCACATGGCCCTCCACACGGTCCTCCTATATGGAATTCTACATGGTCTCCACATGGACCTCCACATGGTCCTCCACATGGAATTCCATATGGAACTCCTCATGGACCTCCACATGGTCCTCCACATGGTCTCCACATGGTCCTCCACATGGACCTCCACATGGTCTCCACATGGTCCTCCACATGGACCTCCACATAGAACTCCACATGGAACTCCACATGGTCCTCCACATGGTCTCCACATGGACTTCCACATGGTCTCCACATGGTCCTCCACATGGAACTCCACATAGAACTCCACATGGTCCTCCACATGGACCTCCACACGGTCTTCCACATGGTCTCCACATGGACTTCCACATGGTCTCCACATGGTCTCCACATGGTCCACCACATGGCTGTGCTTGATGGTTAAAAGTCAAATTTAAAATCAGTGAAAGAGATCTTAAAGAGAAATACTGCATGCTGGAACTTGGAGGCACAACCTGATAAACATGGAGCAGTGGCCTTTAAGCTTTTTAAGTCAATCGACCATTAAGAAACATATATTGAAGTCGGCCCCCCTGACAATTCGAGTTGCTCGATGAGCGGTGACACAGCATTCCCGAGGCCAGCAACCCATGGGCACAAGGAGTCGTTGCCAAGAGACCAAGTGCCCACTCTCTCATCCATGCCCCTCAACCAGTGCAGCCTCCAGAGAACATGCAATTGATGTGATCCAGTGAGTGCAATATCAGCCATTTGTTTTGTTAGTGCAATACTAGTGACACTGTCCAAAGGAGGGGGAGAGTTGAGATGTGTGCTTATTTGTCCGGATGGTTGGACAGAAGCCGGCTCCAGCACCTTTACATCCCGGATCTTTCATTCGGAAGATTAAAGGTCTCAACCAGACAGCATCAGGCTGTTTACAAGTTGCAGAGCACCAACAGCCTCGGCCGCATCCTAATCTCTCTGTTTAAATTAGGAGTCACTGCCTTCTTGTCTATTACCCCCCCTCTGCCCCCCTTCTTCATTACCCACTCTCTCCCATTTTTAATTCTATCGCTGCTGTTCTCTGTTTTCATTTTTCTCTGAATATGTTCAGTCTGCCTCCTTCATCGCCAGTCCAGGCTCCCTTCTTAGCCACCAGTCCAGCCACCTTTCGTCTTCGCCAGTCCAGTCTCCTTTCATCCTCGCCGTCCAGCCTCCCTTCTTCCTCGTCAGTCCAGTCTCCTTTCTTCGTCACCAGTTAGGCCTCCCTTCCTCCTCGCCAGCCCAGCCTGCCTTCTTTCACACCAGTCCATTCTCCCTTCTTCCTCGCCACTCCAGCCTCCCTTTTTCTTCGCCAGTCCAGTCTCCCCTCATCCTCGCCAGTCCAGTCTCCCTTCGTCCTCGCTAGTCAAGTCTCCCTTCTTCCTCCCATGTCAAGCCTCTCTTGTTCCTTGCCAGTCCGGCTGCCTGCCTTCTTCCTCGCCAGTCCGGCCTCCCTTATTCTACGCCAGTTCAGCCTCCCTTCTACCTCGCCAGTCCAGCTTCCCTTCTTCCTCACCAGTTCAGCCTGCCCCCTTCCTCGCCAGTCCAGTCTGCCTTCTTCCTAACCAGTCCAGACTCCCTGCTTCCTCGCCAGTCCAGTCTCCCTTCTTCCTCGCCTGTCGTCTCCCTTCTTCCTCAACAAGCCAGTCTCCATTCTTCCTCGCCAGTCCAGCCTCACTTCTTTTTTACCAGTCCAGCCTCCCATCCTCCATGCCATTTGAGACTGGCTTCTTCCTTGCCAGTCCAGTCTGCCTTTTACCTCTCAAGCCCAGTCTTCCTTCTTCCTCGCCAGTCCAGTCTCTATTCTTCCTCGCCAGTTCAGCCTGACATCTTCCTTGCCAGTCCAGTCTCCCTTCTTCCTCTCCTGTTCAGCCGACCTTCTCCTGCCTTCTCCCTCCAGTCTCCCTTCTTCCTCTCCAGTCCAGCCTGCCTGCTTCCTCGCCAGTCCAGTCTGCATTTTTCCTCAGCAGTGAAGCCTGCCTTTTTCTTTGCCAGTCCAGTCTGCCTTTTTCCTCAGCAGTGCAGCCTGCCTTTTCCTTTGCCAGTCCAGTCTCCCTTTTTCACCTCCAGTCCAGCCTGCCTTTTTCCTCATCAGTCCAGTCTCCCTTCTTACTTGCCAGTCCAGCATCCCTTCTCCCTCACCAGTCGAGCATCCCTTTATCCTATCCAACCAGTCTCACTTCCTCGCCAGTCCAACATCCCTTTTTCACCGCCAGTCCAGCCTGACTTCTTCCTTGCCAGTCCAGTCTCCCTTCTTCCTCACCAGTCCAGTCTGCCTTCTTCCTAACCAGTCCAGACTCCCTGCTTCCTCGCCAGTCCAGTCTCCCTTCTTCATCGCCTGTCGTCTCCCTTCTTCCTCAACAAGCCAGTCTCCATTCTTGCTCGCCAGTCCAGCCTCACTTCTTTTTTACCAGTCCAGTCTCCCATCCTCCATGCCATTTGAGACTGGCTTCTTCCTTGCCAGTCCAGTCTGCCTTTTTCCTCTCAAGCCCAGTCTTCCTTCTTCCTCGCCAGTCCAGTCTCTATTCTTCCTCGCCAGTTCAGCCTGACATCTTCCTTGCCAGTCCAGTCTCCCTTCTTCCTCTCCTGTTCAGCCTACCTTCTCCTGCCTTCTCCCTCCAGTCTCCCTTCTTCCTCGCCAGGCCAGCCTGACTTCTTCCTCGCCCGTCCAGTCTCCCTTCTTCCTCTCCAGTCCAGCCTGCCTGCTTCCTCGCCAGTCCAGTCTGCATTTTTCCTCAGCAGTGAAGCCTGCCTTTTTCTTTGCCAGTCCAGTCTGCCTTTTTCCTCAGCAGTGCAGCCTGCCTTTTCCTTTGCCAGTCCAGTCTCCCTTTTTCACCTCCAGTCCAGCCTGCCTTTTTCCTCATCAGTCCAGTCTCCCTTCTTACTTGCCAGTCCAGCATCCCTTCTCCCTCACCAGTCCAGCATCCCTTTATCCTATCCAACCAGTCTCACTTCCTCGCCAGTCCAACATCCCTTTTTCACCGCCAGTCCAGCCTGACTTCTTCCTTGCCATTCCAGTCTCCCTTCTTCCTCACCAGTCCAGTCTTCCTTCTTCCTCGCCAGTCGACCAGTCCAGCCTACCTTCTTCTTCGCCAATCCAGTCTCTCATCTTCCTCGCAATTCCAGCCTGCTGTCTTCCCTGCCAGTCCAGTCTCCCTTCTTCCTCGCCAGTCCAGCTTCCCTTCTTCCTCACCAGTCCACCCTGCCTTCTTCCTCGCCAGTCCAGTCTCCCTTCTTCCTCGCCAGTCCAGTCTACCTTCGTCCTCGCCAGTCCAGTCTCCCTTCATCCTCGCCGTCCAGCCTCCCTTCGCCTCACTAGTCCACTCTGCGTTCTTCCTCGCCAGTCAGACCTCCCTTCCTCCTCGCCAGCTCAGCCTGCCTTCTTTCACACCAGTCCAGTCTCCCTTCGTACTCGCTAGTCCAGTCTCCCTTCATCCTCCCATGTTCAGCCTTCCTTATTCCTCGCCAGCCCGGCTGCCTGCCTTATTCCTCGCCAGTCCGGCGTCCCTTCTTCTTCGCCAGTTCAGCCTCGCTTCTTCCTCGCCAGTCCAGCTTCCCTTCTTCCTCACCAGTCCACCCTGCCTTCTTCCTCGCCAGTCCAGTCTCCCTTCTTCCTCGCCAGTCCAGTCTCCCTTCTTCCGCAACAATCCAGTCTCCTTTCTTCCTCGCCAGTCCAGCCTCACTTCTTTTTCACCAGTGCAGCCTCCCAGCCTCGAAGCCTCCTTGCCAGTCTCATCTCCCTTCTGACTAGCCAGTCCAGCCTGCCTTTTTCCTCACCAGCCTAGTCTTCCTTCTTCCACGCCAGTCCAGTCTCCCATCTACCATGCCATTTCAGCCTGGCTTCTTCCTTGCCAGTCCAGTCTGCTTCTTCCTCTCCAATCCAGTCTCCCTTCTTCCTCGCCAGTCCAGCCTACCTTCTTCCTCATCAGTCCAGTCTCAATTCTTCCTCGCCAGTCCAGCCTGACTTCTTCCTCGCCAGTCCAGTCTCCCTTCTTCCTCACCAGTCCAGTCTGCCTTCTTCCTAACCAGTCCAGACTCCCTGCTTCCTCGCCAGTCCAGTCTCCCTTCTTCATCGCCTGTCGTCTCCCTTCTTCCTCAACAAGCCAGTCTCCATTCTTGCTCGCCAGTCCAGCCTCACTTCTTTTTTACCAGTCCAGTCTCCCATCCTCCATGCCATTTGAGACTGGCTTCTTCCTTGCCAGTCCAGTCTGCCTTTTTCCTCTCAAGCCCAGTCTTCCTTCTTCCTCGCCAGTCCAGTCTCTATTCTTCCTCGCCAGTTCAGCCTGACATCTTCCTTGCCAGTCCAGTCTCCCTTCTTCCTCTCCTGTTCAGCCTACCTTCTCCTGCCTTCTCCCTCCAGTCTCCCTTCTTCCTCGCCAGGCCAGCCTGACTTCTTCCTCGCCCGTCCAGTCTCCCTTCTTCCTCTCCAGTCCAGCCTGCCTGCTTCCTCGCCAGTCCAGTCTGCATTTTTCCTCAGCAGTGAAGCCTGCCTTTTTCTTTGCCAGTCCAGTCTGCCTTTTTCCTCAGCAGTGCAGCCTGCCTTTTCCTTTGCCAGTCCAGTCTCCCTTTTTCACCTCCAGTCCAGCCTGCCTTTTTCCTCATCAGTCCAGTCTCCCTTCTTACTTGCCAGTCCAGCATCCCTTCTCCCTCACCAGTCCAGCATCCCTTTATCCTATCCAACCAGTCTCACTTCCTCGCCAGTCCAACATCCCTTTTTCACCGCCAGTCCAGCC